>NC_141223.1:10032500-10632500 GCF_054856515.1 Filicampus tigris | reverse complement strand
TGAAGTATTAGTACTTCGTTACTTTCCATCTCTGATAATGAATACTGTAAATATCTTTGCCATTCTTTTCCCTCGCCCGGACGCTTGCCCCCAACCTCTGGAGCCAGGCCCAGAAGAGGGGCTCTATGGCAAGCGCCTGTTGATCGGGACTGCACACATGTGCCCAGCCAGACACATCCCAAAGAAGTAACATGGGTCCCCTTTCTCATAGGCTCACCACCGGTAAGAGAGGCCAAAGTGGTGCACAGTGAGTTGAGGGCAAGTACTCTGGTGGTCTAATTGGCTACAGAAGATGGACATGGAATGTCACTATAGTCGGGCTGCCTCGACGCATCGTGGACTTTGGTACCAGTGCTCCTGAGAGGGGTTGGACTCTCTTCCACTCTAGTGTTGCCCCCAGTAAAATGTACTGAGCAGGTGTGGGCATACTCATTGCCGTCTAGTCGGTGTCTGGACATTGGGGTTTACATCGGTGCACCTTTTGGTGAGGGAACAACAGGTCCTGAGTTATGTGTGCCTACGCACAGAGAGCAGCTCATAGTACCCACCCTTTTTTGAGTCATTGGCTGGGGTGCTGAAGTTCAATGATCAACATTTGTTTGTGTCAGAACTCACCGCTGCATGTCTTGGGCTTGTGCTGTGTCCGCAAGTTGCTAGGTGCCTGTTGTCCTGGCAGTCCGTGAACTGGTTGGTGGAGGTCAGTGGTGAGGAATGCCGTCCAGCTGAAGAGGGAGTCCTATCAGGCCTTTTTGGCATATGGGATTCCAGAGGTAGCTGGTAACTACCAGCAGGTTAAGTGGAATGTGACTTTGCTATAGCAAAAACTCGGGCATGGGACGGGTCATGATGTCATGGGGCCATGATGATCGACTTCCGGATGGTGGACCAGAGGAAATTCTGGTCCACCATCCGCTATCTTAGGAGGGGGACACATTGCACCAACACTGTGTATACAAGGGGATTAACACTTCTCAGCCTTCCGTTTTCTATACTGTCATGGATGAGCTGGAGTCTTTTCCTTACTTTGGGCAAGAGGTGGGGAACAACCTGGATTGTTCGCCTCTGGTGCATGTTATTTGGTATGTGGGAGGAAGCCAGAGTACCCTTAGAAAAAAACTTAAATTATGAGGGCGTGAGCTGCGATTCAAACAATGGGTGTGCAAAATATCATCCCACTGTACTGCCATAAACATTCCATTCCTTAAAAAAGGACACAAAAAGTAGTTACTTCTAATATACTAAATACATTGTGCACTCTCAAGAATATTAAAAGTGACTGTGTTAAGAAAATGGCCTCCATTTTACTTTGATAATGCTATTTTTGAGCATTACGGGTATAGCATGGTATAATAGTACAATGGTTAAAAAACACTCTTCCTACAGGCAGAACATTAATTTATCATGATTTGAAATCAGTTAGGTTTAAAGTAGTATTTGATTACAGTCCATAATGTTAATTAATGAACTTTTTTAATGCTCTAAACCAGAACTTTCACTTGATTACAGTTGATTACTTTTCATACAAAAGTCTAATGAGTACAAGCTCTAGACTGACATCGAATAACAAGCATTGCAAATCCTTCACAATTCTGTGTTTTGGAATATATGGGATGTATTACAAAGCTGCAATCCACCCACTATGAACCAACTTGAATAAAAGAGGCTCATGCGTCTTACCTCACTGTCTCATCTCCATCTGCTCCCCAGGCAGCGAGGCCCCTGATGTTTAAGTCCATCATTTCTGTTCTTTCTTCTCTCTTTCAACTCTTTACAGTAAACACCTGCACACGCTCTGAATGGAAAAACTTGATGAATAGCTTCGGTGAAAGGCTGCTGTCAGCAATGAAGAGATCCCTTTCACATGCACAAACAGTGAAGAAAAAGGAGGCGGGAGACTCACTGGCATGTGTCTGAGAGGCTAGGATGGTCGACATGACCTCACTTTGCATACATACTATCATCTGTCATTGTAGCACAATGAAGTTACATGTTTTGTACCAAATTGCCACCTTTTCTTTCGAGAAAATCAGTTATTGTTTTGCTTTCAACCACCAGCATCGGATGGATGTTTTTCAGAGGATGAAGATAAGAGTGTTGGAAAATCATAATTTCAACACACTTCACGGCTGTGGAACCACAATATCTCGAGAAAAAACAATGACAAGTACACTCAAAGGTTCTAAGATGATATTCAAACCCAGGACTTCCTTGCCAAGAGGCAAGACGTGCTTACCATCATGAAAAGCATATTTAGTATAATATGAAACAAAAGTCTGCCTTTGGCAAGTCACTGCTGAATGGAATATCCCTCAAACTAACTGCGCAAAAAGAAACCACTGCCAGACACGTTGATCTAAGCTGGACAACCAAATGGGAACATCTCTGCAGTGAACACAGGCCAACTTATGTAAAGTACAAGAGGTATTTTGGCTGAATCACAATGCAATGCAGTACAATACAATGTAGACCCACGGCTTTTATTATGGCACTCAGCTCCCAGAGTGGTCGCTATTTTGATGTACCCCTGCTATTAGTACACTCACTGGATCTCAAATATGCAATGGAACCAATGAATGGTATAACATCAAAGCAAGACTTTTACAGACTGAATTACAATTTAAGTGAACAAACTTTTATCATGTCCTTTCTTCTGTTCTGTTTCCATCAGCTGTTAACTAATGGTTTACATTTTATACTTTACTAGTAACAGCTTTGATGTGATCTTGAGCATAAATGGCTGGAATATATGAGGAAACATCTGCTGCTTCTTTTATACTGTGACAGGGAAGGAGGTGGCTTATTCGTACCAATGCGGGCTAAGTAGAGCATGGCGAGGGTATAAGACTTGACCAAGACACAAAAATCACCCTCACGTGCACCAATCAACCTTGACAGACTAACAGATATGGAGGTCAGTGGCCAAAATCGTTTCTTGAGTACCACTGAGGTGCACTTGAGTGAGGTACTGAACCTCCTGATTTCTTCTGGGTTTCACATCTGTGCACAACCCATCATGCTGTCTGCCTTGCACGTGTGAAGTCATTCAATGCAGAGTATATGCAGCATGTTGTAACGAAATCAAGAGTTGAAAGGGTTTTTCCGCAATAAAGGGGCTTTGTTCTCTTCTAGTAATTGCAATAAATATTCTTATATATATTTGTTGGGAGGGATATTTAAAATTGATTGGGATATTTTTTGAATATTGTTACAAACAGGAAACCTTTGACCTTGAATGGATTTTGTAAATCAAGCCCAATACACAGCCCCGGTGAAAGATGATGCAATATCCTCCGTGAATCAACACATTTCATTTAATCAGGTTCTCACAGAGTGGAAAGAGGTTTTGAGTGTTCAATCAGAAAACGAAATTGTTCATAACTTTCTTTTTGTTATTTTATTTTTGATGACAGCTTGCTGATCACCCAATCCCAAGAGGCCAAAAGCATGAAACACTTCTCCCTCACATTGTTCACTCTAATCATACTCTGCGTGTAATTCATCATAATCTCTCTCAGATGTCCTTCCCTCTAAATCCCCAGATGCACTGCATGTTGTTTCATTGCTAACCTACAGGAGACATGCCACATACACTGGATGCTGCTCTCGACCAATAGCATTAGTGGCTCAGCATAATCTGACTTGCCTGCCACACTACATGTTAATATCATGTTATGCTATGACCCCAATGGTGCTTTCTCGTTATTAGTGTCTTGTCATTGGCACGTCACTGCCTGCCATCCATCTGCTGATCCCCCTACACCTCTCCAGGGTGATTCTGGGATGGCTTCCCAATTACCTTAGTGGCATCACTGAGCTGCTAAGCCTCGCCACCTGATGACTGCACTTGGCAAAAAGGCAATCAAGTTACCTGAAGGACATGCAAGTGTCAGTTTGCTGTGTTCTAATTACTCAATAACAAACACACACATACATTCCTGGATGTGAACAAGGATGTTTGCCCGGATACACACATTGAATGGAATTACATTACAATGCCGTTATTTACCTTTTGTGTATACGCATATGTGATGATATGTCATAGCTTCAAGAGAATGTATATCATTTTGCCATTTTAATGCCCATCAAGAGCAGATGCAGGAAAATCTTCTTCATTTAGGTTGAAGTAGTTTGACATTCTCCTCTGTCTCCAAGGTATAGCTGTCATATTTAGTTTCGGCTCCCAGTGGAGAGAAATGGCAGCAGTGCAGAAAGAGAGCCTGGAATCTCAGAAGGCCAAGCTGTCTGCTTGAGATGGGAGGGTGGCTGAGGCAGATAGTGTTACACAGCTCACATGGGAGACAAGGTGATATGACTAGAGGGATGGAGGGTCATGTGTTGTCATGGAGATATAGACAGTAACTTAGGATTCAAGAGAAACAAAAAGTGAATCCAGCATAAGCTCTGTTGACAAGCTAACGGTTTTTGATTTGTGTCAGGTAAGTATTTGTTTTTTTATTGGGCTTCTCTAGCACTTTTGGGGAGGCAAACTGTTCCCATGCTCCCTGTCTCCCTCCCAGCCTCCTCCTATTAATAGGGTGAGTGTTTGTAAAGAACTGAAGTGGATTCTCTATGATTTGAATGAATAGCATCATTGTTTGCCAACTTTGACATTGTAACATGCAAGACACTATGAGAGGAGAAAGAGGGACAAGTGGAAAAGGTGAGGCTGTGGAGAGGAGGAATGGTGCTTGACAGAGTGGAATGTGTTGAGGAGGGTTTACATTCAGAGGAGATGAGAGCTGCTTTTAAAAAGATTACATGCATAAAAATGATGGGGCTGCAAAAAGAGAAAACGGGTGGGATGGTAGAAAACCAACATGGATTGGCAATAGTTTTATTCCTCTTGTAATACTTCAAATGATTAAAATACGTAATATTAATGCACCCTAATAAAAATAAAGATTTTCGAGTTACAATAACATACTAAGAGAATGAGAACAGGAAGGATAGAAAATCTGATACTGCAGTAAGAAACATCCATTTTCCGAACAAATAACGTAATTATCATTAAGAGCAATGCGTCTTTGAACTGTACCATCTCCTCATTGGTTTAACATGTGTTGTAGTTTGCACTAAGGCATGATATGATATGACAGCATCCACGGTTAAAAGAATAGCTCAGACAATATTAGTTATTCGGAAATATCAGACTTGCTTTATTTGTAAAGCTCTTTAATTTTTTTTCACACTCTCTCATTGCTTTGATTTATTGTGCTAACTGGGTCGCTTCCTACTAATTGGGGTCAATGCAGAATTGAGTTGGGTTGATATGGGCTAATTTACATGTCTATTTCAGATGACAGGCCGGGGAATAGGATTTGTGCTCTACTAATCCTTCTTGGGTTTTGTGCACTGCTAATACAGCGTGAACTGTCAGGTTATAGTCCTTTCATATTCACTCCGGCACTGTGTTCTCATCTGTTATGTGTGAGCGAAAACGGACTTTCTTCCTCAGTAATTTTGCTGATTTTCTAGTCCCTGAGCCTCATTACACTTTAACTTTCGCCCTTTACCCATTGTGTGTTTGCACACAAAAAAGCGTTCTCTTAATATACGTGTGGATAGAAGCCATATGTTCTCTTTGTGGCTAAAGTTTCTATTATCCTCCATCGGGTTGCAGGAATCTCTTCCCCCTGCTGAGCACAGCACAGCTCAACTCACAATTACTGATTCAAATGCAGGTACCAGATACTATAAGGTACTATATTTTGATCGAGTCACTCTGATAAAGGCGGAAGTACACGCCGAAACATGTCAGGTAATTAAATGACCTAAATCACGATTGTCTGTTATATATGAATCAACCAAAATATAGATAACAAGGAAGACAAAATGAACTTAACACAACTACTATAAGGTACTATTTGTAGTACCTGGTCAGCAGGGTGTTCTAAGTGTGCTGATCTGATACCATGCGGTTAACACAAGGACTTCTGACCGCTTATTGGTCAAGCAGATTGGCATGATGTTAGCCTACTTTGCTCGAGCGCTTATTGTAATACTCCAAAACGGACGGATTGATCATGCAAAATGCATTTCACTCAATAATTGCTAGTGGCGAAAATGTCCTGTTCCCAAGTATTTGATTGATAAACCTAAGACTGAACAATTACTCTTTTTTTTCTTTCAACAAAAACAACAACGACGATGACAACAACAGACAACAGCAAGCTAACTTTTCCCTAAAATATTGAAGTGCTGTGGTCATTTATGACTTGCAGTTGACAAGATGATTACACAAGTGTATAAGAATTCCAGCTGCATGATTGGGTTATCAAGCAGGTGTAGGGTATAATAGGTTATTAGAAAATTGGACATAATTTGAGGAAAATAGCATTTAATTGTACTTTTGCCTGTATTCAAAGTACCCAACAAGCTCCTGACAATATTTAAAACTGCTCATATGGTGGTGTACTAGATTCCTCTCTTTGTCGCCATGATAAAATACATGTGAGGGCAAGTCAGAGTGGCCTTTTTTGAGAGCCAGATGTCCATTGCCCACCTGCAAACAGTCTGTTTATAAATGAGTGTGTGGGAGAGCGTGTGGGTGGGATCAATCGATGCTAAAGGATATTCAATGTCAGAGTGTTAGCACTTCTTTGAGCCAAGGGAATATATATGAGTGTTAAAGAGCATCTATATTCCACACCAAGTGTAAAGTATACTAATTGATCAATCGACTTTGTATCTCACTTGTATGCCAGTAAACACATTGGTAGAATTTGCATCAGAAAATATAACAAGTATTCTTTAGAATTGGCTTATTCGGCTTACTGATGAGTCTTAAGTGCGCATTCAAATCTGTTGCGAAAAAGACCAAACTCAAAATACTTTGCCCAAATGTGCGACAAATATTTTTAAGCACCAGTATTTAGTGTATTTTAAGACTACATAGATTCTTCTTGAAAAATGCAAAAATAGGACAAACTGGGAAAACTGCTATTATAATTGGTTCTTAGAACTAGAATCTAGTAGTGAGAATTTGATTAATACTTGCATCCCACCAACAAGCCTCATGTCACTGTAAAATATTTGGCATAGCTGGATAATGAACATCTTTTTCCTTTCTATTCTGACAAATGCAACATATGTGTGGGATTTTTAGCAACATCAATCTCATGTTCAAACAGACTGTTTTTGTATATGAAGTATAATTAACATTTTATTGCCATTCCATAATCATCATATCCATCTTCATTGCACTTTAATTTCCTCACACTTTTAGTTCACTGCAATGGAAGTGCCTGCCAGCTTGACCACTTAAGAGGGAAAATGACTCATCATTCTCTATTAGCAGGAATTGTGTGTGTCTGTGTGTTAGGATGTGTGTCTTCTGTCCAGCTCCTTCACTTGTCCACCAATGGCTTCCAGATGTTCATCCATCTCTTTAGGTAGTCCACACTGAATGGTGAACTCTCCCCTGTCTGCAAGGGATGGGCGGCCATCATTCATTCTTATTGCCCTCCAAGTGAACACTCTGGCCACACACCTATACACACACACACACACGCACGCACACACCCACAAAGTTCAACAAACAAGATCCACATGTTAAACTTGGCATTAACCCATAAACCATTATAAACTTGTAAGTTATATATGTGAGCGGTTCCACACTTGAGCACACAAACACAAGCACCGATGCACAGGAGATTGTAACCACACCGCCCACTTCCCAGACACACACATGATGGAGTTTTGCTTGCGAACGAGTCCGTCTTCTCGCCACTCTTTTTTTCCCTGACCTACCTGAGCCATAAACTTCTTTTATGTGATAATAAGTGAGTGCCAGTAGAGGCCAATTCATCAAATTCCTTTTAGTGGGCCCCGATAGAGGAAAGGAGCTAAAAACCCCTCGTAGGTGTTATCAGTCCGATTTTAAATAGAGGTCCGATTTTAATGATAGGTTACAATGACAAAAAGTTGTGAAAAATAGCGGATTGCATTTATTGTTTTACATTTCATTATTCAGGATGTGAAAGTAGGATGATATTGTAAAAAGAATGTGCAGTAGAATACAAAATCACTAAAAGAGAAAATGAGAAGTGAGACCTGAAAGAGTAATTGCATAATGAATGTAAAGAAAATTAAATTGGTGTGGATGACAGCCTCTCTGTTTGCTGCTCTGACAGAAACCACAATGCGGGACTTAAACACTCTGACATATTGGCAGACACTCATGTAGGATTTGGAAAGTGCTGGTGGGACTTTCTGGTGTCTGTGGGTGTGCGTTTGCATGTGTGTGTGTGTTTGTGGTTCCATATTAATGTCCTCCAGTTCACCTCACCTGCTCATCTGACTCCTTGAAGTCGATTTCTGCTCCCAACTCTCTTCATAATGTTAAGTCTGACGAGCATATTTCTTTACCACAATCACAAACTTCTGCTCTAGGATGGTGCAAAAAATACAGATCACTTTTTTTTCTTCACTACAGAGGTGGAGGACTCCAGTCATTACTTGGATTCAAGTAATTGATTTTATGATTTGCAACTTTTGCGGCAAAAACTTATGAAAGACTCGGCTTGACTTCGACTGGAACTCCATGAATTTACAAAACATTCAGTCTATTTATTTATTTATTTATTTATTTTTGTAATGCGTGCCAGCAATACGGCAACCTCCAACCAGAAACGACAGCCACTAGTATTCCCCGGCCGCAGACAAGGACTGAGGCTGTCTCGTTGCGAAAGTGTCGCGGAAGACGTTCCAAAGATTAAAATATTTGGATTCAAGGATGATTTTTTTTTATGAAACCCAGAAAAAGCATAGCAACATGCAAGAATTGAAACTCAAAGATAAGAAACACAACATCTATGACATTTACCTTCACCTGTCAGACACAGGTAAGTTAGCTGTGTGAACTGTGAAGCTGTAAGATAGCTAGGGTTAGCTTGGCAGATCAATATCTGGTCAAGTATGACCTAAACTTCATGCCGCTACAGTATGCCTTTAATTGAGAAGACAATAAAGTGATACATTAAACGCTACGGAGAATGTAATCTTGAAACTATGCTTAAAAGAAGCATTTGCAATTTAAACACAGACATGCATACCGTACATACGTAGAATCCACTTTGAGGTGCTCTTCTGGCCATGAGCTTGTCCACCATATATAATGAAGCACGGCCCCCATAAAGGAATGCACGTCAACTTGACTGAACTTCACAGAGCTTCAACCGCCAATGTCAACAAAGTTAATGCCTCTAATTCACCTGTTTACAAACAACAATATTTAAGACACAGATTGGCACCAAAAACAGCATATCGTCGCTGTCCTGTGAAAAACGCTGATTTCCATTATTTATTTATTTTTTCCTTATTTGTACATGAATGGTGCTTCTGCATTACAGATATTGCATTAACCTGGAAATTAAAAAAAAAAAAAAAACTACATATGTAGTTTTAAAATAATGGGTACACCTTTACACCCATATGCAGTATAACGGAAATATTTATCATCACACTAACAGTGTTAGATACATTGGTAGATGTAACCATTTTTTTTATTTTTTATATATATATATATATATATATATATATATATATATATATATATATATATACATATTTATTTCATACTCTTTGCAAATTGGTTGTTTAAGTTTTAGAGATGTAAATGTACTTTTTTGTGTGTTCATTGAATTTTTAGAGATATATTTCTTTGGTGTTAGAATCAGTGAAAACTTATTTTATTATCACTTTAATATATTTTGTGACTGTAAGTTTGCATAACTTGACTTACAACTTGGTTGAACCAAGTAATGAGTTCACTCAACTTGCTTGAAATTTGATGGCAAGTTGACTTGACTTGCTTGATTTTCTTTCCACAGTATCCTGAGACTTGCTTGAAACTTGAAGGTTTAGGGAAGGCATGTCCAACTCGGGTTCTCAAGGGCCGCTGTCGTGTCTGTTTTCCATCTCTCCCTGCTGCAAGACTGATCATTTGAATCAGATGTGTTGCAGCAGAAATAGATGGAAAACAGGCAGGACAGAGGCCCTTGAGGACTGAGTTTGGGCACCCATGGTTTTGGCCTTGAGACTTGAAAGTCGTGACTTGCACGTATGGGATCCCATTTCTGATTCACAATTTTACAATGTCGGCATGCTTCTAGTTTATGATTAAAATGATAGTAAAAATTATTGTATAACAATAAGCAACAGTGACCAACTGCTCAAGACATAATTTAACAATATTAAAGAGGATGTTTTATAGAAAACCTATTTTCTAAATATGTAGAAATAGGCCTCTGAATTGCCTCCCCACCCATCAAGTGTGGAATTGAATAGCTAAGTAAATGTTGTGTTATCTGCCATTTCTGAAAATGTGTCTCTGAGCAACCGGTTCCGCACTTCTGTTAAATTAGTGTCTCACAGTGACAGATGCTGCCTGCATGGCCCCTGCCAAATGATGGAGACGATAGCTAATTGCTCAATCACAGGCAATATAATCTGGTCAGTCTCATTTTCAAATCACCCCCCCCCCCTCTCTCATGCGAACACCCGACCACCCTGCATCCATTTCCTGACCTATCAGCTAAGCATCTGTAAGCCTGAAGGACTGAAGATTGTGATATTCTAAATAAACGCACTGTGTATGGAAAATCAGACAATTTATTACTCATGATTGTAATGATTGTTTCAGGGGGGTTAAGTTTGGACTTGCATAAATTATTTTACACACAGTTCCAGAGTTATAGTTTTCCTGGCTTGTATTTTTTGCCCAACTCATATTGCTTGATTCAACACATATCAGTTTTCTAGTCTGTTGAACATGTTTTTGTTTGATGATCACTTTCAATATTTTTTTCATGCTGGACAATATTTAAAATGAAAGAGTTTTGTGGTGTTACCAGTTTTCCTTCGTCAGAAAACCAGTAACCTTCTATACAGTATGTGCACAAAATAACTGAATGAAATTATGATTTTACTTTTCCAATGTGAATGAGTAGATGGAAGTAAATCCAGCTGGAAGGAATCAGACGTGTGTGTGGGTGTGGGTGTGTGTGTGTGTGTGGGGGGGGGGGGGGGTGTTTTAACAGCCCCCCCACCTCCATTATAGACTGCTCAGATATATATGGGACACTCCTTAAATGCCATATCTCTTGAGTCTCTCGATGATGTGAAGAGGAGCTATTAATTACACCACTCTTGTTAAACGTGTGTGTACGTGTGTGTATGTGATCATTTTCATTTAGGCTGCTAGTGTTGATCCAGAATATATCCCCATAACACCCAGAAAGCCGCTTGAGCGGCCTGAGATGCAGACACTCCTGCATATCTGACTCGACTTGACTTCGACCTGCACTACATGACTCGACAAGTCATCTTGTTTATAGTTTGAAATATGCATTTTAACACAGTTTGCCCCTTTAAGAATAAATTAAGAAAGAAAGAAAAAAGAGGGGTTTTGTTTCATTCATGCCAATCTGGCAACCCAGCCAGCTTCACTTGTTGGTGTGAAGTGGCGACATAAACACCAACAGAGATGGGAGAAACTCCGAGGATCATTAAGTTGAATGAATGAATTACTTTGTTGATGACGTTGGCAAAAATAGGATGGCAAAACGCATGGTTTGCACCTCACGAAAAGAATACATAACAATGACGACATTTATGGTAGCTTCATTTGTCATGGCAAAACCCACAGACAGGTAAGCTAACCTTACAGTTCTGGTCGCAAAACAAATGTAAGATTTTATGACGCGACTTATGATTTGCTAAACCAAGTAATGACTTGACTTACTTGAAATTTGGTGGTGACTCGAGATGACTTGCTTGATTTTTTCCCCACAGTAATTTTGAACTTGCTTGAAGGTTTCGACTTGAGATTTAGTCTACTTGTGACTGACACCTATGTGGTTTACTCCAACCTCTGCTATTTTGCATTTTATTTAAAATCGCTGATCGATTGTAATCTTATAATATGTGCGATCTATCAGTGACGTCATTAGGTCTTTGTGCTAGGAGGTTGAAGTTCCTCCATCGTGCCCTTGATTAGTCAATTACAAAGTAATTGTGTTCCTGTAGTTTTTTCTTTTGTTTGACTGGTAAAAAGTCTGAAAACCATTTTATTTATGTAAAAAAAACTATAGATACAGTATGTGTTATATATTTCATTTTAACATTTCTTTAATAAAAAAAAAAAAAAAAAAACGCTTTCATCAGTCATCCCAAATAATTTGTGCACTTTGCAAAGCCAAATTCAAATACCATATTAGTTGTATGTCTTTGGTGTATCGTTCAACAGTTGTATTTTACAGGAAAAGCACCGTATTCAAGGATTAAAAAAAGTATTTGGATCAAAATATATTTCTATTTTTTTTTCATATTAATTCCAATTTTTGGAGTGTGTCTGAAAATGTGTATCCATTCAATCAAAAAACATCTGTAAAGTCACAGGCCATTGATTATAGGTGAGATCTCTATTCTTGCTAACACTAATTGAATTAACTGGCATTGAGGTTAGAGCTCTTAGTAGGATACTCAGGTTCTCCTACGATGATGGACAGGTAGGTTGATATTTTTGTCAGGGGCAGCAGGGGTGTAGTTGGGTGTTTCTATCTGCTTTTGTACAGTATGTACGTGAGTTTGGGCGTGCAGCGACACCTGTCTGCAAATGACAACGAGCAGAACAGGGAAGTGATCAGCAGCTGAATGTTTCCAAATGCCAATTTGTCAGTGTGTCAGAGGGGCGGCATACAAATGACATGTTAGACTGTGGAGGACCAACAATCCGGGGGGAAATCATTCAAGCAGTGTGTGCGCGTGTATACGTGTGTGTGCGTGTGGACGTGGGCTCGTGTGTGTTTGAATTCCCTGTCTCAATCTGCAGTCTGGTCTGTATTTGTTTACAAGAACAAACGCCTTTTTAAACCTCTGTCAGATGTATGATCAACCCATGTACCATACAACTTTCGGCTAATTGTTTTTAAATGGTAAATTGGCTTTCATTTGGAAAGCGCTTCTCTACCTTCAGTGCTCAAAGCATTTTAACACTGTTTTCCTCTTTTACCTATTGATGACGCTGCATCAGGAGCAACTGGGGCTTCGGTATCTTGCTCAAGGACACTTCGACATGGACACAAAGGTTGAGGATTAAAACCAGTTGTGTGTGGGTGTGGGTGTTGCGCATATGTGCGTGTTTGAGTGACATCAAAAACAAAGGAATTGACCTCATAGTTCCAATACCTTTGGGGAATGGAGGTTCTAAACACTCAGCAGAAAAACACAGGGTGCTCTTCCATTGCATGTATGTGCACCTCCTACTCATGTTCCAGTACCCTGTTTTGGTGATTGTTGTTGTCAGGTATAATGGAGCTTCTGTCGATCGCTCTCCTCATCGTGGGAAAGACACAGCATGGTCTTTTTTCCCCCCCTCTTGCCTTTAGTCATGGTTTTTGGTTTCGCTCTGTGTTGTTTCTGGATTACTTCTGTCCGGGCTTTGTAAAATGTTGGCTGCTTGTACTCACTGTGGTTGCTCAGTGTTCAATACAAAGGTAACTGCTTAAGAAGAGTTGGAATTACATCAGTCACAAGAGAAGCACATTGCAATGAGGTTAATATGGTGTAGCAATGCTCATCCAATTGCTTCCCAGCAGTGGATGTTCTTCCCGCTTGGATTTTTGGCTGTAAATTGTAATGTGTAGTAAATAAACGGAGGACCATTCATTGTTATCACTCATATTGAAGCGAACCCCTGCTGTGTTCATCTGCAGCTGCTCTACACGGTCATACTTCAGTGGGAGAGACAAGCTATTTTGGAATATAGAAAACCTCAGTGTGTAGTCACATACTGTATTTTGTTTCTGTTTTATGTTTGGGACTTTCCTATTTCCCTTGAGCATATTTGACCACTTTGCTCCAAATCAAATCCCATTTAACTTGCCCCAACACTGTTTCTCACTGTCTAATCTGATCACGTCATCTGTTAAAGTGTTGCAGTTGGTGTGCTTATGTTTAGTCCTTATCTTACGACATTACATTCTGTTGGACCCTCGCGTTAACATCTCAAACTAACGCTCCATCCATCCATTATCTATACCGCTTATCCTCACAAGGGTCGCGGAGCCTATCCCAGCTGTCTTCGGGCAGTAGGCGGGGGACACCCTGAATTGGTTACCAGCCAATCGCACAGCACACAGAGACAAACATCCGCACTCACAATCACACCTAGGGGCAATTTAGAGTGTCCAATCAACTTACCATGCATGTTTTTGGAATGTGGAAGGAAACCGGAGTACCCGGAGAAAACCCACGCAGGCAACGGGGGGAACATGCAAATTCCACACAGGGAGGCCGGAGCCGGGCTCGAACCCACGACCTCTCAACTGTGAGGCGGACGTGCTAACCAGTCGACCACCGTGCCGCCCTCTGCATTGCAATTGTTAACTTATTGATATCACAGATGACAAACTGGCAGAGGTCTGCACGTTTTGAGTATGATTGTACTATTAATAGGGCCTTATCCCAATAAATATTCATTAATTTTATGGGTCGACTGTCCAAATTTGTTTTGTAGGTGAGCCTATCCTAGCTGATTTTGGGTGAGAAGCCGAGCACACCCAAAAATAGTCATGAGGAAATCCCAGGGCACATATAAATAAACAAACATTTATAATCCTTATAACAACAATTTGTAGTCTTCAATGAACCAAACATACACATTTTTTAAATGTACTAGAAAGCTGGAGTACTTTGAGGAATCCCACACAAGCACTATTAGTCACTATTAGACTATTTTACAAAATGTGCCCCCTGCATGGTCTGGATTTGACATTTCCCTCAAGTACTCTGTATTTTGTTTCCTTGAAGCAGATTGTAAAGTCGTGCTAAATCTACACACTCATATTTTTTTTTCGCTTTTTGATAATAATTATTATCATTAGCAGGTAAAACTGGGAATTGTCTTCATACTTGACTTTTTTTCTTAAGTGTTATATAAACAGTCGACACTACTATATACATCGAGGGGCCCCTTCTGCTCATTTGTTAAGACATATGGGGTCGACAAAGGTGGGCATGTGTGTGTGTCATGACTATGTGTGAGTGAAGCAGGAAATTCCACAGCACATTTGCAATGAGTGTGTAGGATGGCTTGTTTGCCCGTTGGGCGTACACAAGAGCTCCGTCAACTCAAAATGTTCATGTACATGTTGTCACTGTATGCAGAGTATGAAACTCTTTATTGTGGGCTGATCATAGTTGTTGTGACATGGTTCCCTGCAAATAATGGATGGAATGCTCATGGTTATTCATTATGGCAGTTTATTTCTCTCTGATAAATTACTTGTGGAGTACACGGCTTCCTGATCCTCAGCAAAACGTTATGATGTGCCACAACTGTTGACATTACATCTGAAATACAGCTGGCCAATGACACCATAAAATATATAATAGAGCACCCCGCATCACCAGTTCCCACACTTTAACTGATGTTTTTTTCGATCATTTTTTGTTTCCTTATATTACTGAAAACCAAAGTATTGTTTCATCTCCTAAAAGCTTTTCCATTTGTTGACTGACATTTATAGTGTTGATTCTCTATTTCAAATTAAGCCAAATATTTGAACTGTCAGTATCAAGCTTCCCAATGTTTTCTTTGTTCTTTTCTGTTGCATGCAGTTTTGCATTTAGTGTCAAATCTTCCTCAATTGCCATCGGTGCCTTTTATGTTTACAAAACAGTATTTCCGTCAACATCACACGCCTCCATCAATCGCACTTGTCTCCTTTCATCTTGCTCCTTTTGTGTCTGTCTGTGTTTGTCTGTGCCTCCATCTCACCGACAGAATCTCTCTCTAACTTCCTGCCTGAACCTTGACCTCCGTCCATTTTGGCGCTGACAGAAACCAGGCCTCACTGTCGTCTCAATCACTCACTGTCGGAGCAGAAACATGTGCTGAATGTATACTATTGTGACCAAATAAAACCTAGACAGAATGCACATTGTATTTCATCGTCTTTATTTAGGGTGAATGACTACCCTGACAATTTATTGCAACAAACAAAAAAATGCTGTACAATTATGCAATCCAAGGTTACTCACACAAGTATATGGTGTGTGATTTGATTAGGCTACTTGTTTTGTGTTCGTTTTACTAGGGATGTCACGATATCCAAATGTCACGATACGATAATATAACAATATGAACCTCATGATATGGTAATTATCACGATATTGTGTGTATTATATTAAAAGCTCACAATACCGTATAAAAGGTCACGATATTGTAAAAAAAAACAGTAACAAAAAAAAACATCACAATTCTGAATCCTCAAAGAAGTGGGTCTTAAACATCTATCCATCAATTATACAGTAGGTGGCAAATTAAATCAAATCAAATTAAACTGCACTAATAAACTAACCACCAGAGGGTGCTGGAACTGCAGAAATGGAAAACAACTTCGGCTTTTAAACCGATTTGCTGCTATTGATATCGTAACACAACGACGACAATATATTGTGGTAATTTTAATATTGCGATATCACGATATTGCCAATATCGTGACCCCTCTACATTATACAAATGTAGGTATCACTCCTCCTGCAAATGAGCAAATTATTGTCGTTAAAGAATAACAAATTCCCCTCAAAATGTAATCCATGTCCTTCTCTGGTGTTGAGAGGTATAGCCTCTGCCCAATTTTCTTGCATTATTCAGTTATACTATATACCATACACAATGTAATGCAGAAAAGCTGATTAAATAAATCTGAGCTGTTACTGCATCTTAATCCATATTCAGCATCATTGAACTATTTATTAGGACTGATTTAAATCTATAATTTAAAATAACCAAATATCCAGATTAGGTTAAAGACAGGTTAACATTAAGACAATCTCAATTTTTTTTCATTAACCACCGCCAATGCCTGTGTTAATGCAATTGCACAATAAAAAATAAAAATTAAAAACTTTAAAACATGGCTGAAGACAACATATAAACACAGCATGGTGATGATTAACACTGTTTTAAAGTGCTTTTGTGTCCTTTTGAATCAAATTA
Organism: Filicampus tigris; assembly: GCF_054856515.1. NCBI lineage: Eukaryota > Metazoa > Chordata > Actinopteri > Syngnathiformes > Syngnathidae > Filicampus > Filicampus tigris. Next base: position 10,615,495 of record NC_141223.1, on the reverse strand, counting down.
TGACATTGAATTGAGTACTGTATTAGTGGTTGTAATAAATATTTTTATTGTCGGACTGTCTGGTGATTTGTTTGCCGACAGTTTGAATTTTTTCAGTAAAAATGACAGACAGCAATGGGCCTCAATCACAAACAGCTCTTAATAGCTTGTGCGCTTGAGGCATGCTTTTAAGAACACTCCGCACAATACTTTTAAGTTTGTCATCCTAAAATATATATATATTTTTTGTGAAGAACTTATCTAAGAACAAATATAATAAATGCAAGAAGCACATTTCCAAAACTGATGAATGAGGCCTAGTGTCTTTTAAATAGTATGCATTACATTTTCACGCTGTCCGTGAGTACTACTGACTCTGACTCTGAAGTTATTAAGATGTGTTCAAATCTACATCCAGTTGGTGTACTGTATCTTTGTCGAACTGGATGATTTATGTAAAATGCATGTTCCACATGCTAACACAAAAAACATGACTTAATTGCTTGTGAATGTCTTTTGTCACTGGCACTCTAACCTGTCATAAACATGTGCACGGGGCACACTTAATGCTGATGTTGTACATGATGATGGATTGTCGAGTTCTGAAGGGGAAAGAAACCCAAAGACATACAATACTTGCATATTTTGACTCAGGAATTCCTCCTGTCCGCACCTCGTTGTCTTCATTCATCAGTCGACAGGGTGTCCAAGAAACTATGTCCTCGCTTTGGGCTTGCTCCAAATCAGAGAGCCCATTCACTGATCACACCTCCCGGCCCACCAATACCATTCATCATGCAGGAGATGTAGTCATTAGCTGAAATGTAAAAAATAAGAAGAGTCCTAAGGCTGTAATCATGTAGGTGTGATTTGGCTGGTGGCCTTGGTTTATACTCACGCACTCATGTATTGACATTTTGTACACCCTTACTTATGCTTTACCTCATGCATACTTCTAAGATTTGTCATTCCAAAAATATATTCAAACAGACATCTATTCGTGAAACTGGTTTCACAAATCTTCAAAAATGTTGTGTTGGATTCTTAAGTTATTAAGATGTGTTCAAATCTACATCCAGTCGATGTATCTTTATCAAATTCGATGATTTATGTAAAATGCATGTTCCATATGCTAATGCAAAAAAAACATGACTTCATTGCTAGTGAATGTCTTTTGTCACCCTGAAATCTATAAAACAAACTAACGTCATACTGTTTAACATTTACTTTTCACACATTCCATACACATTTAGATGCTTAGGGTTAAGAAATGGCTTTTCACTTTTTTTTCACTAAAGTGCAAATACAAGTCCTCTGAACACTTTCTAGTAGTATCATCATGGGCCACATCATAGTTATTGTTGCCCTCAGGGGTCCAGTTATATTACTTATGTAAGGTTCAGAAATCTGTAAGAGTTTATACTGAGAAATATTAGTTTCAACAGTACAGTAAAATCAAAGTTAATTCCTGTATTGAAGTTAATTTGTTAGAACATGTCAGGTTTATCATGGAGGAGGGCCCAAATGCAGGAGGCAAAAATCATGTGCAATATAAAGTATTTAATGTAAAACAAAAAGCAAACAAGGGGCAGGGATAATACTAAACTAACAAAAATGTCGAAGACCCAAATAACAAGGAACAAAACAACTAAACAAACACTAGGACTATGACTATGACTATGACTATGACTATGACTATGACTGGATTTTGACAAGACTAACAGAGACAGGATAGAACAGACGAACCAACAAGGTCTGAAAGAAAGCTGGCAACAAAATACAAACAAGTTAACGATACAACGACAAACACCTGGACAAGACACAGAGGGTAGGAGGAAGCTGGTTGGTTAACACAAGGGACCGGGATGACAAGCACAGGTGGACTCACTAACTTAACGAGAGATAAAGGAACACAAGGAACAGCATGAAACTAACCTCACAAACAAAACTCAAAACACAGACCATAACAGAATATATTATTTACTTTTATGTTTGAAGAATTATTACACATCCATACATTTTGATATTCTTGTTTGTGTCGTGCAAGCAGTTAAGTTAATGTGTTTAATCTGCTATTCTCATTCGCTTGCGTCTGCCTGTATCCTGCTAGCTCCTGATTGGTTAGTTTTAGTCAGGTGATAGAGAGTGTCAGGAAGTACTGTACAGTATGTTCCGTGTGTAGAGTAGCACTGTTTAAAGAAAAAGAAATCCGTCTCCATCCTTCTCTCTCATTTTATAAGGAGGGTTCCATCAACCACCAACAAACCTTCACGTACCACTTATTTATAATTTCGTCTTTATTAGGTTTCAAACCCCAGCATACATTTTTTTAAGAACTGATTTCTTTGTTACACTTAAAGAATGATACAACCAAATGCAGTGCTATTGTTCAAGAAACTATGCATTTTTGCTTTTGATGAAGCATCATTAGAAGGGATTTTGTTTTCAATATTACTAGTTTCAAATTGCTCTACTTCTATAATGTTTCTGACCCCTTGGAGAAACAGATTTAAACCTTTTGAACTATCTGACATAAAACATGGTGACAGAGTGTGAAAAGGCAAGACCCACTCAACAGAGGGAGTGTGATGACAGCGCCAATGAGCAGAAAAAAGAAGGGGCTCATAGATTAATAACGTGTCTTGTGGCTCTTGATCTCAAAGACACATTGAGAAGAAGATAGAAACCAGAAAGAAGAGTTAGAAAAAAAGGGAAGGCATGAAAAAGCAGAAACACACCATTGAAGATCAAAACAGTGTGGCTGTGAAAACAGCACCTCCTAAAATCAGTGGCAAAAGAAAAACACCTTGCCAATTTGTTACCTGACCCACCGTGGCGACTCATAGACATACTCTACTACATGCAGAAAATGGTTTTTAATAAGATCACTCTGGGATGAAGCGTGGTGGTGGCGTCAACCACGTGTGTGATACAAGTGGTGCGTTTTTTTTTTCTGTGGGTTAACTGTGCGTATGTTATATTACATTTTGCATATATATGAATTTAATTGTGTCGTCTGTCTTCTTGTTCTCTAATGGACCACTCTTGTCTCAAGGGAATGTGATACTTGACCCTTTTGGCCACTTAACGTCAGTGATCCCTTCACACTCCTGGAGCTGCTGCAATTACCCATTGAAGTGCATTTCACACATGTATATGCACAATGACACACGATTCCACATCCTTGTAGTCTGCGCTTCTCACAGACCATTTCATGTTTTATGGTAATTTTGGTGGGGCTGCACAGATCAGAGAGAGGTGGACGATGAAGATGAGAGGCAAAAAAGACTAATGAACAAAACAAATGTATTGAGTGGTATGAGAGAAGTAAATTTATTCACCAGGCAAATACATTTTGAGTGCACTATACAATGAAATACATCCATCCATTTTCTTGCGCTTAACCCAGGTAGGGTCAGCAGCAGCTTTAGCAGTGAATCCTGAAAGATATATGCAGGTTGGTCTATTTTAAGTCAGTCTGTTACTAAACCTTTCTCACCTAAAAAGTAAGGTTGTATATCACAGCAAAATGTTAATACTTATTCTTAAAAAAAAAATATATAAAAAAAAAAAAAAAATATATATATATATATATATATATATATATATATATATATATATATATATATATATATATATATATATATATACACACACACACACACACACACACACACGCGCGCAGTGTGTGTGGGTTTGTGCATGTGTGCGCGTGCATGTGCGTGTGTCTCATGGATTTGTGGTCACATCCTTATGGTTTGGACATTTACTCTACAGTAAATGGAAAATATTGAGTCCAACAGCTATGAGTGGAGCAGGTGAGGTTCAGCTCTCATAACTGCAGAAGTAAAGCACCAGGCCCATGAAGAGTCTGAGGCTGAGGAGGCCATTAGTGGGCTTTGTGGTTTTAGCTGTCCACCATTTTACCGAACAGAGTACGACTTTTCAAAATGTTCACTTAGAAATCATTTTGACATTTGGCCCAACACTTCAATAGAAGTCATTACTGGCATAAAGTCATCTGTTCATCAAACAAAGTCGCCAATTCACATTAAACGCTCAGTGCAGACGTTCGTATGAAGCTTGTTTCGTGGTGGACTTGATTTACAAGACTGAGCATGTTGTCCCTGATTTGGAACCTTTCTGTAATGGCCTGCTTGTGTTTTCAAGTGGCTGCTAAGTAGTGATTACTCAACCTGTCCCGTCCAGCAGCAGTAGTAGAATTTAATGTTGCACTGTTCTCAAGTCACACTTACTGATGCTGTGTAAAACCAAGCATCTACTATATTACTTCTGTCTCTCTTGATACTTTTGTTACCAATATCTGCTTCATTTTAAATTATGTTCATAATAAAAGATAGGCCCTTGGCAGTGGTGAATGGACACCGCCGTGCAGCTGCCATGGGTTAAATTTCCACTCAATACGCCGTTCGCAATCACCATGGAAGTTTTGGGTGTCTACTTCATGGTGTAGCGCGCCTTTTGTCGTTTGCCCGTTTTTCACAGCAGTCATTTTGACATAGTAAAAAATCTCCTGTCTATGCTTGAATTTTGTCAAAGATTCATGCATTTATTCATTTCAAGCTCAGGAATCCCTGTCTTTCCATGAAAGCAAAATTGAAGAAAATCTAGTTTGACACAATTTTCTAGACCCATACCAAAATTATTTTGACACAACTAACAAACATATGGGCATATGGTAGACTGGTTAGCACGTCCGCCTCACAGTTCCGAGGTCGTGGGTTCGGTCCCGGCTCCGGCCTCCCTGTGTGGAGTTTGCATGTTCTCCCCGTGCCTGCGTGGGTTTTCTCCGGGTACTCCGGTTTCCTCCCACATTCCAAAAACATGCACGGCAGGTTAATAGATCACTCTAAATTGCCCCTAGGTGTGATTGTGAGTGCGGATGTTTGTCTCAGTGTGCCCTGCGATTGGCTGGCAACCAATTCAGGATGTCCCCCGCCTACTGCCCAAAGACAGCTGGGATAGGCTCCAGCACGCCCCGCGACCCTTGTGAGGATAAGCGGTATGGATAATGGATGGGTGGATAACAAACACATAGCAATGAAATCAGAGCTGGAAAAAATGGTAACTGTTATTTGACAAATTTGAATTACTGCTCTCTAGAGTACTTTTAAAAGTAAGTGACAATTCCGTCTTTTTAGCGCCCTGCAATTGCCTGACAAATAAAACAAATACAAAAAAGATTGGCTCCATTTCCATATGGACAGGCCCAAAGCATTAACTGTAGTGCTGCACAGTATGGTCAGCAAGGCAAGTGAGATTGCAATACGCAATGAGGGTCACATCGTCTACGCCCTCCCTTTTTTCTCTTTAGCCTCAGTGAGTGCTGAAGCATATATATGAGGAGGAGTGCTTTCGTTTCGGGGAAAAGAAAGCCGATCAATATCTCTCGTAATTGTCCTCTCCATGTTGCCTTTTTTCAGCCTCTCCTTGGAGGCCGTTTAAGAGTTGGATGAATAAAGCTGTCATGGCCTATTCCGCCCCTCATCCTCTAAAGTTGCCACACGCCAAGCAGCCGTCGCTCTCCTCCATCTTCTAGCTCAATCATTGGCTTGCAGGGCCTTGGACGGTGACTAATGAAAGTCAGTGATTGGCCAAGTATGATGTGGGGGCTAATGTATCGCCTCTGTTGATTGGCCTTAGATAATTAGAATTATTTGGAAACTGGGTGGCAGATGGGCTAGGACTGCCCAGTTCTGTTCCTTTTGCCCAGGGATTCAAGAAACTCTCAGTGATTTGTCCCTCGGTGGCATATGGATGTGCTAGCCCGAAATTAAAAGCACCAAATCCACTGATCAGCTTTGGCATGTCTCTGGTGAATCGCACAGCACTGTCTCTGTAAAACAAACAGCATAAGAAAAAGGGGTGCGATAAATCTGATGCAATGATGCATTGTAATTATCACATAACTACTTTTACGGTATTTACGACTTGGAATCATCCCGACGCAGCTACTCACACAATTGACTTAAAAATTGCAGCAAGAATGCATTGTCACCAATGAGTGTAACAGAAAATGGAATTTATAAAATTATACAAATGACAAAATGTCGAAATAAATCATCAAATCCCACTTGAAATAGCCTGTTTGTTTATTGGTTATTTTGGTTGTTATTTTGCATTGACCAAAAATGTCATTTTAAATTTGACTGTAGTGACAGAATGTCCATGTCAAGCATGACCCTCATGAGAACAAGTGGCATAGAAAATGGATGATGGCTGAATGGTTGTCTCAAACTGATTCATACTTTACTGCCTATTCAGGGTGACTGGAAATGCTTGTCACGTCATGCAATTGCCAACGAGCCTTGCATCCCTTCATGTTTACTGAACGTCCATATGTTCCAACTACAGAATCTATATTGGGATTCTAATTAGAACCATATTTGTGTTTTTATTCTGCACCATTTGGACATTAACAGATCATAAAAGGCCGATGACATAATGTGGTTAGCTTGGTCACATTCTGGTTTACCAATCACTTCTCTGTCCCTCTTTCCCTTTTCTATCCTCCCGCTTTCGGTTGATGTAGTGAGTGGTTGCATTCCTGAAACGCCCATTGCAATAACAGCTCAGCGCTTTAAGCAAACTTTCCTCACCACAAAATGTGCCTCCTCATTTCCACCCTTACATTGGCTCCTCAAATGTTCATTCCATCATCACATCTGATGTGAGGACAATTTTATTATAAGCCAATTGTAACACGAGGTTGCCATGCACTATCCAGATTCCTCCACAGCTAAGAAAGATTAACAAGGACTTGAATTCATCTTTTTTTTTCCATTGACACCACTCTCACCAACAACAACTCCCCCCATGTGCCATGACAGATAGAGACGCTAGACTCATACGAGGGAGCCAAAATAATCACTCTAAAAACAGTTGGGTTAAAAATAACCCAATTCTGGGTCATAAATGGACCAATCCACTAGTTGGGTCAATAAACCCTAACGCTAAACCAAGTTTCAGTTACTAGTCATAGTTTTGTACAAAACAACCTAAAAAATTGGGCTGTTTTGTACAAAACAATGCAAGAAAGTGGGTCAAATTTACCCAATTAGTGGATAGGTCCATTTTTTACCCCAAATCGTGTTATTTTTAATCCAATTTTTTAGAGTGTATTAGGCACATCAATTGGTATTATGTGTATGTACACCCCTGTAAATTACAACCATAATAATAAATACAATAACACAAATATGGCTAACTGAAAAAGTACGCTTTGATTTAAAAACAGTCAGACCTACAATGCAATTATTTCTTATTAAAATTAAGAATGTGTTATTTTTAAAAGTAGAACTAAATACAGTATCCAGTATGATCTCAATAAACTACGCTTTATGCAGGTTGTCTTTTTCTATTCACACATCTTATTACCAGAATCCATCCGACAAATACTGTAGATTTAATAGGTTTATTATTCAAAACAAAAAAAAAAACATTCAAACGTGAGTTTTTAAAGAATTAGATGAAGAAGCAAATCACCCCTTTTTTGAAAGGGACAATGTTTTGGTAAGTTCTTCTAATACTAGTGGAAGTGTAGTTTGACATACGCACGCAAACACGACCTTCAAGTTCTGCCATGCAGAGTGGTGGAGAGCTTGGTATGTCTTCAAAGACCCGTTTCCCACAAGACCTCATCCGCGTGTCTAACTCCCTCCAGATTCCTTCAAATTCTAGTGCGGTGTGTGTATGTGTGTCATTATTTGTGTGAGCACACTTCAATAGTGTGATTAAGCTCCCACAAGTGAGGACAAATTGCTCTCAGGTGCAGATACTTTGGGATGAGATGATTTCCCCCCCTTCCTCTTAGGATCTTCTTTTTTTTTCTTTCTTTTTTACCCCGCTCAACAATGTTTCATTGTCTCGCCTCTCTCATCCTGTTCCTCCCATCTCTTCTTTCTCAGATCAATTTTTTTCCCCTCATATCCCTTTTCATCCTCACCCTGTGCCCCCCTTTTCATTCCACCACACTCTCTTTTTCCCTCTATTCTCTTTTTTGAAAGAGGGTTTCATCCACTTCTGGATGAGTGCAGAGCAGGGAAATGGCTCTGTTTTTGTGCAGAACAGATTGCTTCCAACTGGATTAGATTGGTACTTATCCAACTGATATCAAAGTCTGCTTCCTTCTTTTGTGGGGTAGAAATAAAGACTCCTTTGTCCATGTGTGGTATATGTTTATGTGATCTACTTTTTTTTGTGCTTGAAGTTGAAGTCAACAGAAACATTTTTTTTTCAAGGCATTCTGATTAATATTGCGTTTGTGGAATAGGAGTTAATTAAGCAGCAAAATGCACCCGTTTTTCGCCATCTCAGGGGGCGGCCATTTTGTCACTTCTGTGGACCGAAAATGACATCTCAGTTGCTCAGGGCTCAGGTAATGACCAATAGCAGCTCACCTGTTTTCTGAAGCTGACCAATAATTGGTCATTATCTGAGCCCTGAGTAACAGTGATGTCGTTTTTGGTGGACAGAAATGACAAATTGGCCACACCCTGAGATGGCTAAAACGGATTGATTTAGCTGCTTAACTCATATTCCACAAACACTATATCAATCAGAATGACTTGTTTCAACTCCTGGGCCGGCATAGAACATAACCTTGAAAAAAAATTGTTTGAGGTTGCCTCCCTCTTCAAGTCTAAGACTAGACAAGTTCACAAAAATAACTGCAATATACAGCGATATTAACAAAATTTGCAGAGTGTGCTCTTACAGCGAGCAGACACCAGCTACTTTTCCTGCCTCTCCTTTCCGCAAGCCCATTTTTCATAGTGTACTTGTACTGTGTGCAGGGGGTGGTAAATTCAGTTGGAGTAAGTGTTTCCACTGGTCACAACAAATGTACACATTGAGAGATCCAGAAGACTTTTTAGTCACAAAATTGTGTTGCCATGTTTGGAATCGGTTGTCTTATTCACTTCAGTCGATTTGAAATCTATCTATTGCAATCATTTTGCTAACTTTGCTCTCCTCTAAGTTATGTGTCAGATGCTGAGGGCACTTATATTGAGAACATTTCTTTTGGTATTGATTCAGTAATACAATACAATAGATATTTAAATAGCGCTTTCACAACAGCTGTAGCTGTAACAAAGCGCTTTACAGAACATGTAAAATAAAATAACAATAATACAACAGAAAACACCGACAATGAATGTTTACCAATGGTGGAGATCTGCATCTTCGGAGTGCGCTTCTGTATAATGCTTGCTTCTCTGGGGTATCCATTTTTGCTTTGTATTTTATTGTCTTTTGTACCCTCTGAGTTGTATAGGAGTCATGATAAGCTACTGCCAATAAAAACACATTATTTTCTGAACCTCGACTGAAAAAACAGCCTGTTATTTTTTATTATGACAAATATATAGGATAATAAATGTTTATATGCTGGTTTTCAGTCATTGCTGCAATCTGTCAGACAGACCAACGGCAACAACTCCTAAGTCAGTGATTCTGTTCCTAGATATGGTCTAGTCTTTCTGCAATTGATTCCCGGTTTTATTTAGCCACTGGGTGACCTTCTTTTTCAGTCTTGGGGAGGAATCCCCGCAGAGATGACAATGATGATGATGATGGCAGTGGACCGACTGACGCGAAAGAGGTGACCTCAAATACTAACCTTTGCATTTATGTGCCCCAAAACCATATCTGCTTGTTTAGAAATACAAAGTACTTTATACTGTCTGTTTGTTCTTAATGCGATCGAATACAAACCAGTAATGATACCGGATGTAAACACTTGTCACACACCATGTGACAAAACTTGCATTTAATTTGTTTTATTCCTAAAGGTTTGTAATTTAAAATATGTGTTTTTGAAATACTAGCCCAGGGCTTTACTTTAAATGAAGTTTGTGTTAAAAAAAAAAAATGGGTTGAAAATAAAATAAACAAAAACTAAATAGTACGTAAATGTGGTGGGGAAACACCCGATGATATAGATAAAGAATATTTTACCTTTCAACATAATTCGATTCTGTGGTTCACAATGCCATGTTTAGAACAAGTTTGTCTATTCAAGCCTGAATAAACAACTGGACTGTTGGCGTTAAAGTGCACACAAATGGTTTTATGACATTCTGTACCAAAAGAACTGCACTCGCTAAATTACAAACAGAGATCTGGGGCTATTTATCTTGAATATATTTTGGTACAGTACATTTCTTTCCCAAATGTAAAGTGTGTTATAAATTAAATTTATTATTATTGTTATTATTATTTTTATTATTAATATGATTACATAAAAACTGTTATCTAACTTTTGTTTATTTGTAGGCATGTTGTTATTGATTGTGCTCATGGTGTTGTGGACCAAGATTAAGCCATAAACCCCTGACTTCCAACTCCTCAGGAACATTTCCTAATCTTATAGTTTTGATCGTCTTTAAGTATTTTGCATAATATTCATCTTTCCTGGCTGGTGTTTATCAGGGGAACTTTGAGTTTGATAACCAGAGATGATTCATGTCAATCCATCTTTCCCTTGTCAAGTCTTCGGTTTCTTTGCAGCTGTCACCTTTCTTGTCTGTCTGTTGACCGTTGCCTTCGTGTCTTTCTGTCATCTTAACCTTCACTCTCTTGTCTGTCTGTGCTTGTCAGACTTTCCTCTCCTCTTTAGCTTTTGACTTTTCATCACGGCTCTGTTTTTATTGCTGGCGTGAGTTTTCCCCTGCATTTTGCCCAGCCCATCTTGCTACCAACTGTTGTTCTTTGTGTGTGCTCTGGAGACCCTTTGTGGATTTTCGTTGCTCATTAGTGTCATTTCATATTTGTGCAACAAATTGCATCATTTTAAAGAAACATAATAGTTTCTAACTATGTATTGAATTGGACCATTATAGAAACGAGTTATATTTTGAGCCAATGGTTCTTGCTAACCGTGAAATGATAGCTTCCATATGAGTGACTATCCCCTTATTGTAGTGCGAGCTACAATCTGAATCTGTGCATGAGCTGCTGGGTATGTGACTAATAACACTGAAACATTTCTGTGCTGTGGTACACTAGACCACCAGAAAAATAGTGTATACAGTTATTATGTCAACAAGATATCTTACAGTCTCATAAACAACCTGTAACTGAACACAGTAAAGTTGCAACATTGTCATATGAGTCATACAGAGAAACCCACATTCCCTATGGGTACGACGACCATGCTCCTAGAGCTGGGAATTTTACTAAAATTTCCCGGTCCGGTTATCGCCTTCCGCATGCAGCCAGGGTAGCCATCCGCTGGCTATCTATCTGCCTTTTTGTCCGATATTTGAAACGATATTAATTTAACAACAAAAAAAAATGTTTCTTCAGTCTTTAGTTTTCTTACTCACAATTGTTCTCTTCTCCATCCTGTGTTCCTGGATCTAAGAATTAAGGGTCTCAGTCAACTTTGCAGATACTCTCCTCAGTCAACAGCTTATATGTTTTTTTTTTTTCTGTGTCCATATGAGCTTTAAGATATCTGACCGGCACCTTTATTAGACACTGAAATATATATGTGTGAGCTTTGCACACTGTTACCTTACGTGTGTCGTAACTGTCACAGTCCTCAGCTTCGAACTGTAACCTTAACGCACATCCCAGTCCAGTGATTTTACCAGAGCGGTGAAAGGGATGTCGTATGACTTGGTTATTCAGATGGGGCTTTGTCGCATCTCATTTCAGCAGTAAACAGTTTTCTATGTCACTCGTGCTTGTAACTGAGCGTGTACACACACTAGTCCTAGCTACTGCTGCCTTCTCTTCCGGGTTCTCAACTGAGCCTATACCCAAAATCCGCTAGTGTCCCCGTCAGACACGGCACACAGCAACACCTCATAAAAAAATAAATAAATAAAAAAACACAAAAGCACTCTCACACCTCTTTTGTCTCACGAAACGCCAGTCAGATTAAAAACATGCTAATTGATTCAGTGAAAAGCAATTAAACGCAGACTTTTTCACGAATTTATAAAAACCCCTGGATGGCTGGACAGACATGGTGTAAAAATGCGGACGTGTCTGGCCAAAAGAGGACGTTTGGTCACCCTAGTATTGCCTTTTCTGGATTCACAGATTAGCATTATCTAACAGCATTAGGGCACTGATACAGAGTAGGTGGCGGTGAGATGGCAAGCAGCTCACAAAGATTAATTGCTTAAATCATGCTCTTTCCCATTTGGCATTATATAAAATAGCAGACAGAAAAAGAGAATGAAAGTGCCATGATGTGCAGCTTGCTCTGTGCTTCCCAGCCATCTGCCTTATCAGTGTCACCTGCTCCCTGATTGTTTTGCCCTCACCTGTTTTTCATTCCCAATCAAGCTCTAGGTCATGTTCCAGAGCTGTTTTTTGTCATATACCGACCTTGGCCTGGATTAAATTTACGTTTTTTTGCCCTCGCCAACTCTGAGTAGAGCAATTGAGAACCAACCACCTGTGCCTCGTTCATGACAGAAAGGACAAATTAATCTTATAAAGGCAACGTTTGCTGCCGGTAGCGATAGCTCCAACTCACTACCCCCATCTCACCCTACACACGCACAGAGTAAATTATGATACAATGATGACAATGCATGACGTCACCCATGAAAAATCGCTTTCATCCCAGTGACAAATTCAGTCGTTTTTATTGTTAATGTGTTATTTAAATAGTACAGCTAAGGGTGGTTTGTGACGGTTAACAGTTGACATACATTAGCGGTGCAGCGGCTTCCAGCTATATCTCCGCCATACGTATCAATCCTCGTGACAGCTCACCTTTTCTTTGTAAATTTAAGACAAATCGGTCCTTGAGTTTCAAACAGTGAATACCGGTCACCACTTCCTGCTTTGCTGTGTTGCTGCTGTGCTGCCTGCTTTCAAACTGGCCGCGTTTGGAGGACGCATCAAAGAGAGTTCCCAAGACTTCAGTTAGATCGCAATGACTGCCCGAGTGGACTTGTGCGACCCATATGAGACACACGAATTGTGACAATTTATCAACGTGGTGCGCTCAGGGCTCAAATAAACAGCCAGGCTGATGGTGTATTTCTATCTATGTGGAATTTGTAATCCTGTGAAATTATCCACATTTTTAATAAATGTACCTGTAAATATTTGTTTCCCTTGGGAAAATATTTGTATCTCAAGTGAGTTGCACAGGTTATATAGTTCACACTAATGGTGATAAAAATGAATTGATTTATTTTAGTGTCATTTATCTCAGATAACAAAAAATGAAAAAAATGAGGCATGGAGACTTTTTATGTCTAATGTATGTACAAGTACTGTATATATGCACACACATGCATGTGTTTGTGAATATAGAATTGTCTCTAATAGCAGAGGAGTTATTTTTTTTCTCCTCCCTTTCCCGTTAGTCTCCAACACATTAATTGAGTTTGGATGGAGTGGCAATGACGTGGAGTCCCCTCGATTGCTCAGTGGTGAGAACGAATAAAATCGATTAGTTTTTTCCCCGAAAACCATTACCTCTGCAAGAAAGGGAAATCAATTAAGGAAATTAAAATTTGAAACAGTGACAAGGTAGTCATTTTCAACAAGCCTCATCTCAGCAGAACCTTTTTCTTTCTTCACAATTTTTTTTTATTCTTTGTGGCTCATAAGAAGCTTTCCCCTACCAGAGGAGGCAGTGGAACTGTTGGGGAGCTTTGGAATCCCAGGCACAACTGGCTTGCCATGGGATGTATAAACGTCAAACACTCTGTAATCAAAGAAAATCAGAATCATAAATATATCATGAATATGACAACAGAGAGCATTAAACCCTCTGAATCATTGTAAAAATAATCAATTGAACACATTATTATGATTATTATGATTGTTATCATTAAAGTCTTTAAATCATCCTACTAGCCGACACCCAGTTATGGAGGTAATGGGTTATACATGAGCTCCGTGGACATATTTAAGTTGCCAGCTGTGATCATTAGCTCATTCTGCATTTGTGAGGGTACCCACTTATATTGTCTGTTGCCCCACCTTCCAAGCACAGTGACATTGCTCTGGTGACGCAAGGATCACTGCATCCTTTTCACAGAGATGTATGCATGCAAGATGTGAGTGCACCACATGTAAATGGACAGAGACGAGCCACTTTGATTGGTAGCAAATGGAGTCGGCTGTGGTCACGCCTACAACGGCGCAAACCAGGCTTTTTTAAATAATGGCTTGCGCCTGTCTGCGCAATTACCAACAGCCAGAGACAATATTAGAACCAAGAACCTTTTGAATATGAGGCAGACACGCTAACCGCATGTTCCATTCTTATTACTAGGATTGGAAATTTAAATTAAAAAAAATATATAGGACACATAAAGAGTTCAGACCTACTTTATTCAAACTGAGTACCTCTTCTTGGAGAGTTTAAAAGTTCAAATATGTTAAACCAGAAACATTATGACGACATTTCACAAATCAGATGTGGTTTATTTGTGAGCAGCTTTAGCTGAATTGATGTTATAATTTAATTAATACATCACCTTTTCACACTCCATGGGGAGACACAGCATCTCCCTTCTTGATTGAGGAACCATACCCCATCTGCTTACCGAACCACACAAAAATTCTGCATCGTGTCCCTGAAACCTGTTCTCATGTTGGAAAAAAGCTAGTTTAATATGCAGTATATGGTGTGTTAGAAAAGGTTTGCATGTTATTCTTTGTAAAGACTGACATTCAACCATGGGAGAATGACTAAGTTTATAAAAGACCACAGGCGCATACACAGATACACACATGGGTTGTCGTTAGTTACCATGGAAATCAGATGCAAATTTTGCTGTATTCATGGACAATTAATCACAGTGACAAGCGGCTCATGGCACATTCTAAGATATTTGGATAAGCAGGCTTAAAGCGAGATCGAGATGATTGTCAGAGCACATAATCACTGTGAACTGTGCCCTTTCAGTGGCAATCCACTCTGCGAAAATAATTAAATGACATTGATCATAGTTTATTGAACAGATCATAAAATCCTGCAGATTGAGTCCCGGGGTCAGAGTTCAAGGTAGGGGCGTGTTGAGATCGCTCTCTTCCAATGTTGTTTTTGATGTTCGATTGAAAAGTCACAAAGGGCCAAACAGGATTTCACCCTGTAGATGACCCCAGGTTTGAGGTTGCAGGTCAGGCTTGGCATGAGGAGGAAATGTTGCTTCAAGTCCGGTTCTCTGCACATCTGCTGGATATTTAAAATATCAACTACTGGATAGCTGGCTTTTAGCTATGAGAGTTGCAGGTTTGCAGAGTGTAAGAGTAAAACAACTCCAATGTCTATAAGGTTTGATATACAGATAGTTTGATTAAATTAGTTAAGACATTCCCCAGTGATGGGCTCAGACTAAGAATGGGAAAAAAAACCCATTATGAACAGCCACTGCAAGCTACAGCCACCATAAACTAATTGTGAATTTAATAGCTCTCTAACTGCGTCAATCAAAACTGAACATTGTTATTGTCTAAAAGGCAGAATATTTCATACAGTTCTTAAAATGGATAGCATTATTATGTGTAAGGCAGTCTTTAAAAAAGTGCCTCAAAATATGTGCATCTTTATTTTGCTTTATTATGCTATCACAAAAATAAAAGGCATAATGATACAGTCTTTGTATTATAGAGGACAGTAACTTGGCCTGTCAAACACAAAGGTTTATTCCCCCAAGGCAAATAACAATAACAGAGTGTAAAACTGTATTTTTGCATTTTCTTTTACCTCACCACTATAAAGTCATGTTTTTTAAAACATGTTGTCGATATTTTATCTTATAAAGACACTGAAAAACATTGGTAAGCAAAATGTTTAAATGAACGCTCATAAAACAGATCATTAAAAGTTTTTAAAATAGCCCTTACAGGCTCTTCAGATTTACTACTCATCGCATGTGAACTGCTTGCTCTGGAATGTCAGCCGCGCACCTAATTGACTGTCTTGACTACTCTCCATTCCTCCTTTTTAGTAGGATCCAGGGGAAATGCTATTGCAGACCAGAGGTTGTGTTGACAGAGGCCCAGACAGCACCAAGCACAAGGCCGCCCTTTCACCTTTCACCTCCTACAGACCTCCCCCAATTCTGGAAACCCAGGAAGAAAAGCAAGGTCACCGAGATGATAGTGTCTGTCAACACACAGAGGGAATTGAAAGTGGGCTCAGAGTTGGGGAGGGGGGAAAAGTAATGACAGAGAATTGGAGGTGGATCAGCAAAGCACAGCGAGAGTAAAAAGTTGGGGACCTCAAATATTCATGCCAGGGTTAGGATGCAAAAAAAACATTACACTTAGCATTTTCACGCATGCGAGATGGATCGAGCTAGTAGTTTCCTTGGAGAGATAATCACTATTTTTTTGTAAAATACTATTCAGTGGACAGACAGACACTTTAGTTAATTCACACTGAGCCTCATATTACACAAAATATATGGATGAGAATCTGGGTTTAATAGACGAGTGTTCTCCTCAGGTTTGCATCAGTGTTTAAATGATAACAGAGAAAGAAAAATGTTCTTGTTTTGATTCTGATGGTTCTGTCCATGTAACTTTTCTACCGGTTGCTTTGTTTTTTTCCCTAAAACCTTATAGTCTAGACTCTTTGATTTCAAAAGCAGACTGTGTTTTCAAAGGGAAGGCGGCCATATGTTTTGTGGGGTTAGTGACCAAGCCCCAGAGCGAAACAAAAAAACAAAAAAAAATCGGCGGGAGATTTATTATTATGTATCTATTATTTTATTGAACCTTTATTTATCCATCTGAGGCTTTTGAGAAAATACTCTCATTTTCAATGCCGACCTGGTTGCAGAAAGAAGAGTAAAATTGAGCAGCCACGATGACGAAGAGGGCGTGGCCTGCCAAGCTACCAGCGCAATCCGGTGACGAAGACAACACCAGGATTTGAGGACCAGCCATTATGCAACACCTTATTAACATGAAACAGCTAGGCAGCTAGTTAGACAGACAAACCGACTGACTACACACACACACACTGTAACTAATACGATAATGATGACGATACGTGATACGTCAACTGCGAAATACCACTTTTATCCTGATGACAAGTTTAGCCATGTTTACCTACTCAAAGGCCCGGGGCTAATCAATTCGATCAAATATAGGCCCCCCTCCCCGACTCTAAAGCCCCTATCCCAAATTAGGGGCGAACATTTCAAACTGTTGGCGAAGGTAGAAAAATGCATGTTCACGTCAGGGTTTATTCAAGGTCGTAAATGTTCACCAAACTCTCGTCAGACATTGGTCAGACATTTGTACTTTTCTTGCTGCAAGGGATTTTTGAAGATGTTTAGTTTTAGAACAGGCCCGCGGCCTACTCATGTCGTTCTTGGTGGCTACCCGTTGCCCATGGGGACCATGTTGGTGACCCCTTGTCCATGAATGTTTGCTGAAGAATATCCAAAACAAACAAGCAATGTATCATCAAGAACAATTTAGAGTGTTCAGTGAACACTGTTTTTGGAGTGTGGGAGAAAGCCGGAGTACCCAGAGAAAACCCATGAAAACAGGGAGAAAACATGCAAACCCAAAAAAGGAAGGTCATAGCCCTGTTTTGAGCCTCCAGCTTCAAAACCATAAGGTGGATTTACAGAGGATCCTAATTTTTCTGACAATGCTTTCATTGCATGTTTACAATGTTGTACGGAGATTATGAGTCAGAGATGAGAGTGCCTTGAAGAGGTCCAATCCAGAAATTCAATGACCTCTGTACCCCTGTATCTGATTCACTCGGCAGAAACATTCTTTCATCTGGAGACTGTTCATGAAGACAACGGACGTCTGGGCTGAGCATGAGTAATGAGTACAGGAGTTGCTAAAGCAGGAGATGGTAAAAAAAAAAAGAGTTTGACGTTACAGATACAGAGTCCTGGAGCTCCCAGTCATGCTCTACAGGGATGACAGACCTGCACAGTATGGAACACCTGGCTGAGACATCACAACGTTTATCACCTGACGCATTATTTTTGTAATCCTGAAGCAAACAAACAAATCATTAATACATTTTTGTGTGCAATATACCAAATGTTTTTCCAATATTATATTCATGACCAGAGCTGGGAATCGCCTAACCATCACAAAGTTCCCGTCTGCATATTAAGCCGACCACGTGGTCTCCGTCGGTCTGAGTCAGCCAAACGGCGTCGAAAACTGACTTAACTGGTACCACATCAGGCGCAGGTGCCACATTCATGACTCACAGTCAAATAAAGAAAAAATAAAACCGGGTTGTAAGCCTTTTGGTTCCACAGACACAATTACGTGCCCCATACTGCTTTTATTTCACCGATCACCATGCTGTGCAGAGCTGGGCATTACGTCTATGTGCTGGACCGGTCCGTCTATGCCCTTATGACGGACGCCCAATTTGCTGATGGTTGACGAATGACAAGAAAAAAATTAAAATAGAGACAGACTAAGCATGGTTGGAAGCCCATGTATTTAATCTGTCTTTCGCCTGTAGGCCGTTTTTAGTGTATTTTTGGCGGCGAGGAATAATAGTGAGTTATTGTTGCTTGGGGACAGATTTGCGCGATGGACCAGGCTGTGAACAGGCTTCAATGATGCAGTGAGTCATTTTGTGTGTTCAAGTATGGGCCGTGAGTCACTCTTTCTGTTCAAATTCAATGAGCGCTCCGCTTGTCTGACTGGAATCTGGAAATGTTATTGAGTGCGTTCGATGAGCCGCTTGTCTGACTGGGAGCACTTACACGCTGCTTATATAGAGCTCTCATTTTCACTGCTTGTTCGTGACTGGTGGCCCTCGTTAGAGGAATGACCATCCAATCAATGCGCGCTGTGTGACTTGCCGACGGACCCTCGCTTAAAAATAGAGGCGGGTAATATTTTTTTCCCCCGGAAAAAAGGCGAATGACGGACGACGGAAGGGTACCCACGTTGCAGATGGATGACGAATAACGGATGCTCAATTTTTAGTAAATTGCCCTGCTCTGACGCTGTCCGTGTGTATGTGTCTGTGGTTTATATTTGATATTTTTCCTTTATTTAGCGGCGTGTTTGCTTTTCGGCGCCTTTGTGTGATGTGTACATTAAGTTCTCGACGCCGATTGGCTGTGACGAGGGCCGGACTGGGACCGCTGGGGTCGGTTAAATATGCAGACGGGAACTTCGTGACAATGACGCCCAGCTCTATGCCCAATTGCACTCAATAAGTAAAAAAAAAAGTTTAATGTTTTTTTTAACAGTGCTTGCCTATTTCTTACAAGACTATCACAAGTGTCCCTTTTCCATATAAGAAAAGCCATGACCATTGTGTGGATATGTTTATATGACATAGGTTTATGTCAGGAGCATCTGTTTCTGCTAGACTGGCTGTGTAGACCTCAGTGTACAGGAATGCTTTATTGTCTTCAAGCGATAAATCTACTCTATACTGTGTTCTCTCTCTACTATCCCGACATATGTCCCCTGCTGCATATTGTGATGTTATGTGTATCTATATAGGATGTGAGTTTGCATTGCTGTGGTGCTGCAGTTTGTTGTCAAAGAAAGCAAGCATCTTTAATTTCAGGATTTTTTTTTGTGTGTGTACAACATGTATAAAACAAGAACAACTGCTATTATAAATACAATGGTGAGAAAAGAAAGAAAAAGACAATTCGCAAAAACATACAGACAAAACGAAACATCGAATGAAAGCAACAAAAGATCAAGTAAATACAGTGGTCAACCCACTCATAGGTTATAATTGGCATACATGTTCAAAAAGGAGTAAGAAGAAGTATACACGTTTCCGTTAATACCCCTTTAATCTCCATTTAATCAACTATAATTCAAAACTTCTTTATCATTTACATATACTGTTACCATAATATACAATATATTACTGTATATGAAATGATGAAAGGAATGAAGACATAAATGAGGAAAGGAAATTCTGCAGGGAACTCAAACCCTACCTTTGTTTATTTTCTATCTCTGCTGCTTTCGCCTGTGTGACATCACGATAAATCCATCAACTCATAACTAACGTAATTAACTGTAACTTTCCTCCTTGCAGACATCTAACCTAGTATGCTCAGTCATTTCTCATATACATCCGCATTTCCAATCTTTCGAAGACAACAAAATCATAATCCTGTCATAAATCGCAACTGAATGCATGCTGTATCACAAGTGTGGTTTTCTTATGCTTTCCATGTACTCCGTCTCCCATCAACAAAGTCAATAGGCCCTTATACACCAATCCGCCGTCGACCGCCGTGGCCAACGGTTGCGTCGGCCTAAAAGTCGGCACGCCGGACCGGAAAATGACAGAAAAACACACTGCAAAAGCCGACGGAGACGCCAACTACTCCGGACCTTTTGCTCATGCGTGAGAAGTAGTACACCCCTCGCCCCTCTATGAGTTAGTATATTAAACAATTACGAATGGTTTCTGTATGAAAATAAACTCAAGTATAAAAACAAATCCTACCTGGTATAACTAGCTGTGTCTCAATGGCTTCCCATAGCTTGCCTTGCATCACTTGATCAGCATAGCCTTTTTCGAACAACGGCGGTCTTTCTTTTTTTTTTTGCACTCTTCTGTCGACCCAGCCATTATGTTCATAGAGGAGATGTGAAAAATGAGTGAAGTTGATTTACTTCCTGAAGAAAAATGTTGATTTTCACCATTTGTCCGCATTCGCCACTTCCCGTTCTAGTCCAGTGACCTGATTCGCTAGCCAACAGCCAATCACAGTGATCTTTTGTCCCGACAGCCCGACCCGATTCTACATGTTGAATTGGCCGAACGCACCCCCCAGACGCCCCGACAACAGCTCCAACTTTACAATGTTGCGGAACACACCAAACAGATGGTTTGTACAGACTTTCCGACGGGCGACGTGGGATTGGTGTGTCGAGGCCTTCTAACCCAGCATGATCACCTTGAAAAGATGAAGTCATCTGTGATTGAGGAGGGTTGGTTTATGGTTAGTGGGTTCAATCCACTTTCATATTACAACATCCATCCATCCATCCGTTATCCAAACTGCTTATCCTCACAAGGGTTGCGGGCGTGGCTGGAGCCTATCCCTGCTGTCTTTGGGCAGTAGGCGGGGTACACCCTGAACTGGTTGCTAGCCAATCGCAGCAAACACACAGACAAACAACCATTCACACCCACAATCAAACCTAAGGAAAAATTTTGAGTGTCCATTTAACGTACTATGCATGTTTTTGGAATGTCGGAGGAAACCGGAGTACCTGGAGAAAACCCACACAGGCACGGGGAGAACATGCTAACTCCACACAGGAAGGCCAGAGCCGGAATCAAACCCACGACCTCTGCATTGTGTGGCAGACATGCTAACCAGTCGTCCACCGTGCGTCCCTTCATATTACACTTTTGTTATAAATGAAGAACTTGATGGACCAATTTTTACATTTGAATGGCTGTTAAGAAAGATAACATCTGAATTAAAAATTGCCCGTGTTTTTAATAAAGATTTTATTATTGGAACAGTTTATCCTCATAGCTTCCACTGTTAGCCTTTGTGACTTGCTGGAGGTTTTTCTTAAGGAATGGCTTGATCATAGTTGTGGCTAGTTGTACTGTTTGTCTAAATGTTTTCTTCCTCGCTTCAGTGGAAAAGATACAACAAGTACCATGGCCTCTGATCCCTTAGAGATAATGTCCTGGGGAGGAGCTGAGGGCAGAATGAAGGTGAGGTCACATTGCAACATGTGGTAGCCTCGTTTGGGGCAGCCAAATGTTTTTTCTTTAATTGGCTGTGCATTCTTCCCCAGCTGGAATGGATTAGATGGGGAGGATACTTTGCTCAGGAGGGCAAATTGAGGTTGGCATACAGCAGACTGGGAGGATGAGGAGGAGAGTAGAGGGAAACAAATCTCTGCTATGCTTGCGCTCACACATTATCGTTGACAATAAAACGTTCCAGAAAGCACAGTACCAAAAAAGAAAAACTTTGATCTAGCTTTAAGATTTATGATGACAACCACTGTGCAGTAGTGCCAGTCCAACCTCTATGTGGTCGTCTTTCAAATTAACATTTCCTATTGGCAGCTATTATACTTGAAATCAGTCATCCTGAGCCAAATGATGCCATCATGAAACTTTTATTTACTGCACAATGTTTAAATAACATTTTAATGTTTCAATTGTAATCAGTTGTTATATGCCCAATATGATCACAATAAAAGCATTAAAACACGTTTTATACACTCATCATAACTTTAACAACCAATACAGAGTGGTAATTGCTTCTTGTGTGTCAACAGTCTTTTTAGTCTTTATAGTTTTTAGCAATAAAGCTTCTTGGCATGCTGGCTAAGAGTTCCATCAAGCCAAGGGTAACAGAAGTAATATCTATCCATCCATTTTGAACACCGCTTATCCTGTTCAGGGTCACTCATGGGGTGCTGGAGCCCAAACCAGCTGACGGGCGAAGAACCTGGAACTGGTCGCCAGGAAGTCGCAAGGCACATATAGAGACGAACAACCATTTACTCTCACATTCACACTGTCATTGAGTGGTAACTGAAACCACGCTGCCTGCACACAGGACAGGCTACCCACAACCCTAATGATGACAAGCGGCACAGATGGATTGATGCTGAAATGTAATAAAGTGGCCTGGTGTTGACTAGGAAAGGACAGTTCGTCACTGTCCTGTGCAAAGCACCGATGTCTTTTTGTTTCACAGTAAGGGGATGTCTATAACGCAGAAACCCCAATAACATTTTTTTTTTAAATAAATGACAAATAAATGACATTTGTGTTTTTCATAGGACAGCAACAATTTGGTGGTTGACATGTAGAAGTGTAACTGATTCAAATGTATTTTATTTCATGTTTTTTGGGGGATGGGGCTGGGGCTGATTACATGGACATTCCTTTGCATCTTAGAAATTTCAGTCATGGCAGGTTTGCACTAAAGTGCATCTACATCATTTTGGTTCTCTGGTCCAATTGTGAGCTCCAAGTTTCACAGGACAAAAACGGTTTGTGAATAAAGTATGACAAAGCAAACTTTTGACTTGATTAAATGGAAAAGGGGGACTGACTAAATATGTTTCTGTTAAAGTGGGACACAAAAGTGAAAGATGGACAAACATTTTAACTGCGGTACGGATTCGCAAGTAGAGATAGTCAATAGATATTCCGTTGGTCTCTGGGTACAGGTGACTTTGGGTGACGGAGGCCTTGACAGGTTAGTTGCCCTATCCATGGTTACATAATGAAGGATTTGTCCAATATTAGAATCAGGCTGGTAATTACTGACTCTAGATGGATGACTTTATATTAGCCAATATGTTAGCCATATTTTGATCAGACAGTAATTGCATTACACATTTATGGTCATCACACACAAACAGCTAAATGTCCTTACACGTAAGCAATCATATAAATATCAATAATAAGGGAAGAAATAAAACTATTTGTGTCTTGTGTAACAGACACGCCAACAGGCCTTCACATGCGTGCACGAATTCAACTTTGTCTAATGGAATCGTATGTGGCTTTGAGGGATATCTGACAGAGGTAGAAGTCCTTGTGACCAAGGATGTCTCCAAGCCAGATGTCCTGGTCCTTGAAGTGATAAACCATAGATGGAGAGGAAGAGAACCAACATTTTTGACTAGACTCATCTGACAGCACAACACTATATATGTGGGGGTTGCATCTTTGACAGCGCCCTTTTCTCACTTCGCCTCCACGGGTGTAAGTGTTCGCGAGGTAAGGAAAGAAGCCCAGATCTGACCTTGTCTCATTCCTGTATTTCAGAGATTGAGAGAAATAGACGAGCAAATGCAATCAACTTGTGTGAGTCTTTATTTACATTGGATGCCTTCATGAAAGAGCGGAAAATGCGGAACACGCATTGGAAAATAGTTGTTTTTTGTGGACTAATAATTGAGCTTAAATCCCAAGTGAGTGATCTGCTGAAATTCGAAACAATAAGTTAGACAACATTCCGCATTGGTACTAAGTGCTAACTTTGCTAACCATGCTAGTGTAACAGTGGATCTTGTCTCATAATTAAGAACACACTAAGTCTCCACGAGTTTGGAACAATTTTCCCAAAAAGGCTAAGTTCTGGGCTTCAGGGGACCCCTTACCAGGGTACAACCATGCTTCAGAGGCAATCATTTCACAGTCCCCATTACTACAGGAATTATAAAAATTAAAAAAAAAATAATCAAAGGATGCGGCGGCATGGCTCAGTGATAGAGTGGTCGTCTCACAACCTGAAAGTTTGTGGGTTCGATCCCCGGCCATTGTGATCATGTCAAAGTATACTTGAGCAGGACACTGAACCCCCAGTTGCTCCTGATGCTGCGTCATCATTCAGTGGGTAAAATGAGCTACAGTGTGAAGCGCTAGTAGAAACATGCTATACAAGTGACAGCCCATTTACCATCAACACAATCATAATACATTTCTAAAAGAGGCAATGTAAGGGCAATGCAATTTGCCTGCCCTTACAGTGTCCTCTTCGTTATTGGATCGCCTTTCGGGTATGCACGTGTGGCATTCCCAGCTGTCTGGTTGTATCCCTTTGACAGCACAATTTATGTATGTTGGGGTCTTCCTGCCCTTGTGGAATGCACAATTTCCTGTGTGTTTGCAAGTATACTGATTTGTGTGCTAATCCAGCCTTGACGTGTGTCGCTTTGGTCGTACAGGTGTATCAGAGGCTATAGTGTGTCAAACAAGGGCATGGGCAGGGAGCTTAATGCCTCATTGAATTGGGATGTACGACTGAGAATGAGAGCTGACAGGTCTGTGTGAAGGAGTGTGTGTGAGGCTGGTAAGATCCTCCCTATTAACCAGCTTGTTAAAGAAGTACTCAAGCTTCCAGTTAGCCATCACAGCTGACACTGAGGTGACTGTCTCATTAGCATCAGAGGGAGCATGGGAGCAGAGGTGGGCAACGGCTGGTGGCTTGAATGATATGACAGTTAATCGGTATAAAGGCTGCCATACTGCCTCTAAAAAGAATTTTTAGCATGACACATTTGATAAATGAGTGTGTTTTCATGCATTTGTCTTAAATTGATCCTTTTTTCTATTTCTAGTTTTATCCTCCATCCTCCATATACCATACCATTAAGCACCCTGTCAATAAGCCACTTTGTATAAAATTCTTAATTCCAATTAGGGTAGGTAGGAGTATAATAGCTTCTTGGGTTTTATCCGATTCTATTCATACTTAATCCCTGACAAATCTCTCCATGGACTGGACTGGCATTCTTAACCCCGGTGACTTCGATTAAAACTGGTTGGATAATCCATAGATTTCCGCAGCAAATTCTCAAGGATATGTTCCCCAAGATACCCCTCTTGCCCCATGTCACTTTATCGCAATTCCCAGCTTCCCTTTATTAGAATCTAATGTTTTTGCTCAACCCTGCAGAGACAGTGTCATTTACATAGTTTCCCTAATCGTCCTAGATCCCTGGATTGAAAAGAGAGTCAGAGCCGGACAGAATTTTCCTTAAGGATAAAAATGTCAGACAGAGAGGTACTGATGAAATGGCAGCAAAGAAAATATTTCAGTTGAGATTTGATTACTCCAGAGCACTTACAGAATAAAATAAACAAGAATCCCACCGTGAAACTATCCAAATAAAGTGAATAGAGCATAAATATTATGAGAACACACATAAAGTGAGGAGCTCAGGGACCCTTGTATATTTTTAAGGACTCCACTAAAGCTTTGGAGGTTCACTGGAAATGACTAAGATGAGACCTTTCAAATTTCACCACAAAATCCTTCAACCACTATTAGACCTGTGGTCAGGTTCAGGCGTTAGCAATTAGAAACATGTGCAATAAAATTGTTGTGACATGGTTTTGGAAGAAGTGGTATGTAATTCTATTATTGTGGCATAAAATCTGTCTGAGCATTCATATTAAAGATATACAATGGCTTGCAAAAGTGTTATGTGTATGTGCCTTCAACCGTTCTACGCTCCAACCCCAATGTATATTATTGGGATTTCATGTGACAGACCAATGCCAAGAGGCACATAATTGTACATTTTAAATGGTGAATTCGTCCTCCGAGGCTGCAGTAGCGGGGAAGTCTCCTTTTGATCGCCCAGAAAAGCGTGGCCGTAGGGTCAATGCCTCTTCAGTGATGGAGCTAGATGGCAAACTACTGCTCAACTCCGGTAGGATGCTAACCTCTGGCTGGCTTTCATTTAAAAACAATGAATCGTTTGAACTAATCTTTTTAATAAACTCATTCTAATGATTCAGTACACTCCAAAAAAACTGTCGTTCCCACCACTACTAACAGCGTGGAGATTTTTTTTTTCATTGTACAGGGACTAAGGATAGGTACATGGTTCTGCAACGCTCACATTATTGTTATTCAAGGAAGAGTATTGCTAGTGCTTTTCAAATGTTATTCTCCAGGTTGAAGACCCCTCTGCAAATAGTAGGGCACTAATGGAGGTACAACAGCTAGGAATGTCCTGCTTCCATCAACCTACACGCTGAATGTAGATAATGCGAGAACAAAGGCCACTTTGATGCAATTTGATTAAAAAAAAAAGGCTCTCTAATTTATGCAACAAATTTACCTCACATATCCACAGAAATACTTGGGTCTCTGCAGAACTTAAACACTCATTAAAGTGTAAGTCAACCCAAACATATTCTTTAAAAGAATATGTTCAATGCGGGGCCATTAGTTGAATCACAGCATTCTGATTAATATTGTGCTTGTGGAAGATGATTTAAGCAACAAAATCCACCCATTTTTAGGTCACAGGTCACATGGGCAACAGCTTTAGGAGGGCAGCTCAGCCTTCCCTCTCCCCAGCCCATTCGTCCAGCTTTATGAGGGAATCGCAAGGATGTGCCCGGAACACCTTACCAGGGAGCCATGTAGGAGGCATTCTAACTAGATAGCCAATCCACCTCATCTGGCTGGTGTCATTGTGGTTGAGCAGCCGATTTACTCTGAGTACCCCCGGCATTTCGGTCACGACCAACAGCTCATTACCACAGATGAGTGTAGGAACATGGATCGACCAGTAAATCGGGAGCTTTGATTTTCAGCTCAGCTCCTTCTTCACCACAATAGACTGGCATAGAGTCTGCATCACTGCAAATGCAGCACGGATCTGCCTGTCGTTCTTCCACTCCATCATTCCCTCACTCGTGAATAAGACCCCACTTGAACTCCTCTACTCGAGGCATAATCTCAACTCCGACCTGGAGAAGGCACTTCATCATTTTCTTACTGGGTCCCATGTTGTCAGATTTACAGGTGCTGATCCTCATCCCAACCGCCTCACACTCAGCTGCAAACCGCTAGAGTGAGAGTTGTCGATTTTGGCTCCATGGAGCCAAAGACACCACATCATCTGCAAAAAGCAGGGATGCAATACGGAGGCCACCAAACTGGACCCCCTCAACACCATGGCTGTGCCTAGAAAATCTAAAGGTTATGAGCAGAATCGGTGACAAAGGGCAGTCTTGGCGGAGTACAAACCTCACTGGAAAAAAATCGGACTTATTGCAATGCGGATGAAACTCTGACAATGGTCGTACATGGACTGATCAGCCCGTACTAAGGGGCCTAGTGACCCATACTCCTGAAGCACCCCCAACTGAACTCCCCGGGCGACACAGTGAATGCCTTCCCCAGGTCCACAAAACACATGTAGACTGGTTGGGCGAAGTGAAGTTGTTGAGGTATTTGTGTTTAGCAGTATGTGTGCCGTATGTGACACAAACACTAATTGGAAAGTGAAATTCAGAAAAGCAATTACTCCATGAGAGAATATATGGTAATGTGGTAATAGGTAATGTTTACCTACCAGTTAAGTAGAAGCACCTGTGGCTAAAGCCAAACTATGGTAACATTTTTACTTTCTGGACCGGGATCTGACCTTTCTGCTTTAATATCATCAGTTATCTTTGACTAAAACTAGACTAAAATAGTAATGAACAATTCTGATTAAAATAGGGCTAAAATGGCTCAAACTCTTAGTCGATTAAAACTTGACGAGACTAAAAAGAGTATGAACAAGACTCAAACTAATAAAAAATAAAATGACAGCTTCACACAAAGACTAGACTAAAACTAAAATAGGCCGCCAAAAACAATGTGGATTTACTTATTTACATTTTCTTGGGACACATACATGTGAATCAAAGAATCCTTTGTAATGCAGTGAGCATTGGGCCTCCCTTCACAGCATACACTCTGTTTTCTTAAGCGTTGCTCTTTAAAAAGCATCCCAAAAATTGGCATGCTCTTAAAATACAGAAGTATTCACATCACTATTCTTGAGACAATGAATCTCAAAGTCCCCATAAAGTGGAAGCCTGTGTTTCAATTAGCCAACAAGGAGACGGGCTGGCTGGTCTTCAGTAAAATGTCACTCCAAGCTCCATAAAAGAACTTGAGATTTTCCATATTCACACATGAAACGGAAAAAGTGAGACAAGGCTCGATGTGAAACGGGCGGTCTACAATACAGTTACAATAATACAGAGCATTAGTATTTTGTGAAATGTTGCCGAGTTACAATTTTATAGCTAAACGGTAGTGGTAGTAATGGCAATGAAAGCAAAACCTATTAACAATATGTGACATTTGACATTTTTTTTCACAGCTGTCCAATTTATTGGCACACACCCAAGGCCACCGTTACCTCCTCTTAGGCCCCGGGGCTAACCATCAAATATAGGCCCCCTTCCCTGACTCTAAAGCCTCTACCCCAAATTAGGGGCGAACACATCCGACTGTTGGCTGAAGGTACAAAAATGCATGTTCACGTCAGGGGTCGTTCAAGGTCATAAATATTTGCCAAATTGTCATCAGACATTCGCCTGTACTTTTCTTATTGCACGGGAATTTTGAACATGTTCCGACAAGAAAAATCCGCACAACTGTTGGCAAACATCTGGTGAACATTTTGCGAATATTTGCAACATTGAACGAACCCTGGCAAACTGACGTGAACATTTGCTGCCTTTGAAAACACTGTAATTGTTCGCTGCTCAGTGGTATAGAGGGCTTTTCTGAGATACTCAACTCATTTTTTTAACATTGTCATAAAGTCATAAAGAATGAAAGAAAAGGAAGAAAAACATTATCTTATAATGGGTAAAGATTATTCAATGGCATATACCGGTTTGCATTTTAGGTATACGTACTGCATATATTTTATGCATTGCTATTGTATGATGCCAAAGTGACAGGTTTCTGCACTCTCATTCGCACACTGAAGTCATACTAAAGGAGTGATATCTTTATATCATCAGAACAAAGCAAAGATTGCAATAGTCACATTAGTGGGATGGAAATAATGCCAATGGTGCCAATGTTTGCTTTTGTATTTAGCAAAAGGTTTATTATCGGTAGTCATTAAACTATGGGAGAAATGAAAGACTATCTCTTTTCTCATATTCCTCTCTCTTTTGTTCTATTGTGCCTCCCTCCCGTCTTTTCCTTTTGTCTCATGATTTTACATTCAGACTTTATAACGGGATTGCTAACAAGGCTTTTAGCCACACTGAATTAATGTTTCCAATGCATTTCACTAATATGCATCCTTTCAAATGTCATCTTTCATGTTGCTGCTCTGAATCCATCAGCTCCTGTGCATGCATTTTGGTGTCATTCAGCTCAAACTGCAGTTGCACTTTTAAGGTTCATTTGTGGATTGCTGCCAACAGGACTTTCTGGGAAATGTAATCTTAAGTTTGAAACATGACTCGGCTTGTTAAATAATTGTTCAAGCCTTCGAAAAACATAGAGCAACACATAGGTTATTATTAGTTTGGATGTTTTAGATTAGTGTTTTTTTGCAACTGTTTATTTGCTTTAGAAATTCAAACTTCTACAATTTTAAACATGCCTGAGATTAGGTTGAGATCAAGGCAACACCTGCTTGTTACCTGAGTACACCAACTGAAGCTTCACTGCCAGAGGGATTCACACGATGAGTTCAAGGATCGAATTAGTGTAATGAGCGAGCAAGAGGTCGAAGGTGAGTGCTGGGCCCTCAGGAAATACTGTATGGTTTCGATTCACTGTCCTTGCATGTGTGTGTGTGATTATGCACAGCAACTGCAAATAAAAAGTGAGGCTATGGCCTTGTCTACACGTAGCCGGGGTTTTTTAACAACCGTATAACCCCCCCCCCTCCCCCGCCTGCGTTGAGATACACATTTAAAAAACGCATCCACACGTAACCGTAGAAGTTTTTTTCAAACGCACGCCAAGCCTCTAGGTGGCAGTAGTTAGCCAAATACTGTCCATTCGGAAGAACTTCCGTCCTTTGACGTCACTTCTACGAAACCAAAAACACGGCGCCAAACTCGTTCGGGACAATCGACAAGAGGTAAGAATTGCTTTTAAACCTTTCACTGAGAAGCATTGGTTGGTTGCGGACAAATAAGTAAGCAAAAAGCGCATCGAGCTATAACCAACGCAGCGCCGCGAGATTCCATGTTCTCTAATGAAAATACAAGCCGCGAAAGTGATGTTGGAGCAATTTGTCGCACAGTGACGACGTAAATCTCCGGGTGTAACTGTCCACACCAAAATGCGGAGATATCCAGATACAGCCACAAATCTCCACTGCGGCCGGAGTTTGGGGTTTTCACTGAAAAAACTCTGGGGATGTGTGGATGATAGGGCTAACCGCAGACTTATATCCGGCGTTTTCAAAAACCCCGGCTACGTGTAGATAGGGCCTATAATAGCAGTGATGGAATTAGATGAGTGATAGAAACTGTACAAATTTCACCACAAGGATAAAGGCTGGACAGATATAGAAATGAATATGAAAATATAAATGATTAAATCTTTTGATCCTTTCATTAGATGTGGTATTCTGCAAATTTGCTAGAACACACTCGTGTACACATCAGTCTTACTATCAATGGCTGCTAAGACAGTGTGTAAATACCACTGTCGGTGAGGAGACGCAAAATCAACACCATAGTGACGCTGCAAATAATGAGCTGTACTGGGCCTTTGTGCATGCGCATAAATGTACCTGTGACGTTGAAGTGACTCGCACACCGTGATGGTTTGAAATATTTTTCTGCTAACAGTTCTTCAAAACCTACGCAAGCAAGGGGAGATCAGGAAAGACTGAGCCGAGATTCTAAACCCAGGCCTCGAAGCAGTGAAGCAGACGCTATTCCACTATTTCACCATACTCTGTCAAATAATTCCATCCATTCATTTTCTAGAGAGCTGGAAACTATCGCTGTTGACTTTGGACAAACTGCAGACTACACCCAGTACTGGTCGCCAGTTAATCACAAGGCATTGAAAGAAACAAAACCCCTCACACTTACATTAACTAACCCTGTCAATGAGTTTGCACTGAAACCACACTGCCTGTATGGAACTCAAATGAATGAACCATCATACCATCAGTGACACCCCTAAACCTTGAAAAAATGATGACAGCATTGAGATATACTGTAGAACAGGGGTGCCCATTACGTCGATCAGCTTGTCATCCATCCTCACTACTGTATTGTTACGTTCATGCTACGTTCACACCGACTGTGTTGGGAGCGTTTCTGGCGGTGCGTTTGAATTGGAGTCAATGTAGTTTGCGCAGGTGGGCGCGCTTGCGTGCTGGCCGTCGTGAATAATGCGTTTGGGGTGGTGGGACGCGGAGCAAAGCACCGGAAATCCGCCGATTCGCTCCATTCGGCTAGCATAAAACGAGTCAACTTTTTTGCCATTTCGCCTCGCGGCAGCCAATCACCATCGGGCATACTAAGTCACACACAGCCACACAACGTCCTGTTCACTCGGCGGCCAGCAACATTATTAGCATTAGCATCATGTGCAAAAAAGTTGACTTGTCTTATACACGCCGAATGGAGCGAATGGGCGGATTGTTGTTGCTGCAAATCTGCTTGAGGCTGGCTATCAGCAGCTACTGTCTGGACTATGTGTCACTGGCTGATTCCATTCAGTGCAAGTCATCAGAGTAAGCTAATTACAAAACCTTCTTTTTTTGTATTGTGCTATATAGGTTGATTCAGTCATGCAAGGTACACCAGCATATACAGTACATATAAAAATAATTCTCAATATATTTAGAAATAATGTGTTTTGCATTTTTAGTAGGTGGTAGATCATTTGACTCGGTCATGTCATAAGTAGCTCTCAGGCTGAAAAATTGTGGGCTCCCCTGCTGTAGAACATAATTCTAATAAAATCAACAAATACATTAGATAAGTATGTATTTAAAATGATAGCAAATTCTCAGTTTGACTTGACGTTGTCAGAACAGGTAAACAGTATGACATTTGTCAGTAAATTTCAAAGACTTGTCACAGAACATATTTCAAACCCAAACTACTAGTTTTTCCTTTCAGTGTGGGCAAGACAATCAACTATGCTGCAAGAGGATTTTGCCTAATTTGTTTTGTTCAGTGCCCAAAAAGAGGCAAAAATTCCTTCACCATGACAACATGCCTGCCTAGAATGCCCTGAGCATCTGGCAGTTCCTGGCCGACAAGAATAACCTCAAGCAACTTCCTCAATTACCCAACCTGGCACTGTGTAATTTTGTTCTCCCCTCTTTCCAATGCCCAAGGGGATGATGAAGGGGGCACATTTTTAAGATGTGGAGGGCATCAGGATGGCCGTGACAACCGAACTGTGGAGATTCCTAGCGGGATCTTTCTAGGAGTGGAAGACATGCCAGAAAAGGCTGGCAAAGTGTGTTATAAACTGCAGGGGGATTACAGTGAAAGGGGATTTCAAATATATTTTTCATGACACCAGTTCTCGAACTAAAGACACAAATTAGTTCCCAGTATGAAGTAGTACAAATTCACTCGAGTGTATACTATACTCACAATAAAAATTCTGCCTCTCTGACTGTGTCAACCACAACTCAAATAAAAAATTATGGCACCTGCAAAAGAAGCAAAGATACAGCCATCTTAAATTGTGGGTATTAAGTTGCCAAGTGGTATCTATTTGATTGGAACCTTGCACGTACAAATTTAATCGTGGTATCTCGCATTATTTGCCACATATACTTTAGGTTTTGAGCTATTTTCTCTCGAGAGAAGCTTCTTATGCAACATTTTGGCATTACAAAGAATTAGTAATAACTAAACGCTAAATACTTTGTTTGTTTTTTTACCTCCTCTAATACACTGCTTTTCTGCCTTGTATATCTGATACATTCTTCTTTCTCAAGTTCCAGTCAAAACCCTTTATAATCTACACAATTCTTCATTGTGCTGCCATACAAGAAAGTCATTGTGTCTGTGACACAATGACAAGGGACCGCCATGTCAACACCAACAGTATGGTAGTGGATCATTATGTCTGACCACAGGCTTGGTCAAAGGGGAAAGGCCAGAGGTTAGAGAACAGTCGCCATTAGAAGGAGCCTCCTCCGTCAACACATTTGTATATGTAACATGGTTTCCCATCAGTGCTTATCATCAGTTTATCGTGTCATTTGGTAATCATATTAATCATGTTGTGGGAAATTACTGGACACAGAATTACGATGTTGATGGAAATGGAATACAGTGTAATTCATCCTGTTGAGGCTCTTATTTCACCTCTTCCCATGTTGGCTATTTTATTGTGTAAAAGATGCGCACTATGGTCCATTAATGCTTTAAAGTGGCTTGCTCACTTTTAAGATGTGGTGATAATCCCGTTCAGACACCTGACCCACCCAGTGGTGGCGCTAGACTTTTTTTTCTTGTGGAGCGGCCAAGGCTATCTCAGTGGGTCCGCAAAACAAAAAGTTGGAAACGCTTTATCAACAATCAACATCAATTTGTATTATTTTCACGCACATGCAAAAACAATCATGTAAAACATTGGCAACACCTGTTACAAATGTACAGAAAAAATATTGTTTAATAGCTACAATTTAAATAATACTAATAATACAATACATTAAGATGTAACTTATGTTGTTTCTCTTTAGAAACCACTCATATACAGTATCCTGTCTGAATGCACGTTCCACCAGATTTGACAGGGAATGATCTCATTTCAAGGTCACTCCACCCAGAGTGTAAATGTCACAAAGGTGTGCAAGTGACACACTGTATGCCCTACCTGTGGAACAGTATGCGTGGTATTTAGGCTTCTTCCCATTACGTATGTTGTAATTGATCTATCTATAGTCTCTGTCTTGCTTCTTTAACACTGGCCATCTAAGCTATCGCAGTGTCCAATGCGTACGTTTACAATGCAAGATGGGGGGGATTGAAATTGCCCCGGTTAATTTGCCGATCCCTGCATAGTATCAGAAGGGGACATGCTCCAGTTTGATGCGAATAGATTAAATCGTATGGAAAATGGATGGATGAATTGATGCATGACAGATGTGCATTTTGTATTACTTTGAATAGACATTTGAATAGAAATCCGTTATTGTCATTGTATGGTGTAGATTGACCTACAACAAAAACAATTTTATCAAATTTCTAAATCAGGGTTGCCCAAGTCTGGTCCTTAGAGTCATTAGCTCATTAGCAAGCTTTGCAGAAGCCTGATAACAATCCTTATTATTTCAATCAGGTGTGTTGGAGATGGGAGACATCTAAAACAGGCTGGATAGGGGGTCTTGGGGGCCGGATTTGGGCACCCCTGCTCTAAATGACAGTAAGTGATGTGAGAAAATGCACACAGAGAACATGATTGAAACGTGTCTGAGGTTAACAGAAATAGAATGAGGGTAGGATAGCTCGACTCAGACTTAGGATAGCAGACAGTGGAAAAAAGGAG
The DNA here is from genome assembly GCF_054856515.1 of Filicampus tigris. Classification (NCBI taxonomy): domain Eukaryota; kingdom Metazoa; phylum Chordata; class Actinopteri; order Syngnathiformes; family Syngnathidae; genus Filicampus; species Filicampus tigris. The sequence continues at coordinate 10,580,774 of NC_141223.1, read as the reverse complement.
GAGAGAGGAAGGGAAATGATAACCTTGTCTCTCATTCATTTCTGTCTGCTCAGGGATTTAATTTGGTTGCACCGTCACACCTGAGCAAAGGCTCATCCATCACAGCTAGGCCTACTGCAAGATCTCTGCATCTTCTTTTCTTTTCCTCCTTTCACTGCTTCCTTCTGTCATGTTCCACAACAAATGTTTTTCACTCATTTGATATCTTAGGCATCCTCTCCATCATACTTTCTGAAATTCTGTCTCATTCCCTCGTGGCTTCATAATGGGCAGTACAGAGTTGGTGAAAAAAACATCCAAATTTGATCAAATCTTGAAAATGTGTTAGTTCGAAGAAATGTTTTCTGTGATGGGGCAGCACAGTGGCAGAGTGAATAGGGCTACTGTGCTGGTGGCATTGGGGTCTTCCCGTTGCTTCCATTGATGTGCTAGCAGCATTGCAATTGAGTGTCAGCTATACAAAACCTATGCTAATGAATTCATCCATCCATCCATTATCTACACCACTTATATTCACAAGGGTCGCGGGCGTGCTGGAGCCTATCCCAGCTGTCTTCGGGCAGTAGGCGGCGGACACCCTGAATTGGTTGCCAGCCAATTGCAGGGCACACAGAGACAAACAAACATCCGCACTCACACTTAGGGGCAATTTAGAGTGTCCAATCAACCTGCCATGCATGTCTTTGGAATGTGGGAGGAAACCGGAGTACCTGGAGAAAACCCACACAGGCACGGGGAAAACATGCTAACTCCGCTAATCAATTCACTAAAAACAAATCTTATATACAATATAGTTGCTGTGCAGATGTCTAACAGCACCTCACATGAACTGCACACATTTCTATTGGAATGTATGAGCTGTATGAATGTATGAGATAAGTCTGGCGGTTAAATCTAAAGCCCCTTTTCCCCTACATGCTGAGCTTTTCCATTGTTCGCTATGCTGTTTATCAGCGGGTCCCCAAGTTCTTCTAACACAAGTTTGCCCGAATGTCACGTTGGTGGCTACAGTCCACTGAGCATCCAGCAGACCACCTGACTCCGCCAAGGCCAAACTAATCAACGCATCCAGCAGGGGACATGGGAACCTTGCTGGCTCATCACAGAAAGCATCCGTACACAGCTGAGCTCAGCCAAGTGACCATGAGGCACAGTTTGATATGCACACAGAGTTCTGCAGATTTAAAGCCGTGCAAACATTGCACGAAGTATCTTATACGACTAAAGTGGTGTTTATGTGAGCTTCTTGTGTCTACCAATATCCTGTGCATTGTGCTTAACCTGAATTTACATATTGTAAGAGTCCCGGGGCTAATGTAGTATCCGTGTGACTCAAGCTGGCTGTAATTGGCTTACTATGCTGTAGAGTGACCTTCACCATGTAACGTACAATGGAACAGCAATGGTCTGACCACAACCGAGTGGCCGCTGATGGAGTGTAAATGCTGACTGCATTGTATGCAGAACATAGTATGTTGTCTTTATTTTCTTAAATGTATGAACAAAGAAAGACTGGACTCGAACATGCCACAACTTGTTGCCCAACATGCTGTCACAAATACGATTTGGATCTGTTGGTGAAATAATACAAATTTGATTTGTGTGTTAGTCTAATCTTTGTATCATTTGAGAGAATGCCATATGTCGTCATCATCACCTGCTCAATAATTCAGGTTTTTATACAATATGGGGCATATTCTCCTGTTGGTGCTCAAGTAAATCCCTAATGCGTGTTTCTGGTGATTCTCCCATCTAGACTTCTGACACATCCACCATGCTTAACCTGGAAATATGTGTTCAACCACCAAAGAGGCGTGATCCGGTAAAGTCTGAGCGTGGCCTTAATTTCCATATCGTAGAATTACTAATGAGAGATGAGAATTTCACAGAGGTCCATTTTGTAAATAAGGCACACTTTGATTGTGAAATTAACTTGTGTCATGCATCTGGACGTCATTGTCAGTGACAGTTTTTGCATTTATTTTTTTAACGAGTCAAATAAAAACAATTTAATCAGAATAATGTGCCCATCACGGAAAGCTTGGAAGAAAGTGCAAATTGACAATTGACCAGATTCCCACGCAACACACTGCATTGTGTATAATACATAAATCTAAAATTACGATGACTATTTGTGACTGGCGTTTCAACTGCATTAGCCAGTGGAACTGATCCTCTTATCCTTTTTTTACTATTTAATATGACATCATGTCGACATTTAGACATCATTGTAATGTAATAGGGATACAGCCGTTGGGCATACAGCGAGCGTATATGGGACAGGTGTGCGCCCCTCGCCCCGCGCGCAAATCAGCACAAATCAGCCAAGTCAGCTGGTGACAGTCATCACTCGCTGTCGGCGGCCGTGAAGTGACTCAAAACAAGCAATATGATGTGTTTGCCTTCGAGAGAGTAGAGACAATAGACCTTAGTACAGCCGCCGGAGTGCTGAGGCCAAATCCATGGGAGAATGCGCGCACTGACAGATTTGTCAGCGTCACGCCTGATGTCCACTGTCCCCACGCAGAGTGCGTTCATTTCTTGAAGGTGCATGAGGGGCACACTTAAGTCGATGAGAGAATCTGCGCAGCCAAAAGGTGTGCGTAAGTGCGCCTTTTAAGACTTGCACACCCGGGAGAATATGCCACTATTTGCACAAAACAAACATAAACATACAGTAGAGCCTCGAGTATTTAATACAAAATTCATGCTGCATAATTTTATTTTGTTATAATAACTGGTAAATTAGTACCTTATCTCTTTCTGTTGAGGTTGTTCAGTCTGCACATGATGAGTTTTACACTCAACACGTTGGATGATGAATGACGTGAAAATGACTTGAGCAGAAGTACTTTGCTGGTAATTAAATTATGGACAGTACATGGAAGATGTGGTGTACTGTAGGTATCGATTAAAACACTGTAAGCCACCAATACATTCATTCATTCATTAACATGTCAGTTCTTAGTGCACTGAATTGCCCTACACAAAGTTAAGTGAATCTTAATTAGCAATATGCTTTAGGCGTAAACAACATAGGACCTGTGTGTGCGTAAGTACTCTCCAGGCAAATCCCTGGTTGTGTCTGAGTGAGATTCCATTCTGTGTGCCAAAGCCACCCCGCATGGGTCCAGTGATTTAATTATTTTCAGAAATTGGTTGCAGAAAATGTATGCAATGGATTTGTCTAATATTTGTTACACAGTCAATAATTTCATTTATAGTTCCTAAAAGTTGACCATTGATTGTGAAGTGGTTTACATTGCTGACTTTCATAAAGCTGGCATGGGATTGAGTTCCACTTGATGGCCTATTTACTCATAGGCCACTCTTACATAGGGAACTACATAGAGTTTTCAGTTAAAAAAGCAAACAACAAAAACGCACCCACACTTTTTGTCATAAAAAAAACTTTAAAACTGTCTTGATGACCTGGGAGTAAAATGTTATTTAAATGAGATTTTGGAAATTTAGCAGTCTCTGGTCCCATTTTATAACTGGGCTAGTAGTTGACAATGTAACTGTATAAAAACAGAAATGCTGCACACACAGCTAGAGATGTATATCAGAGTTCTTCAACTCTGTTCCTTGAGGGCTGGTTTTCTGGATGTTTTCCATCTCTCCCTGCTGCAACACACCTGATCCAAATAATCAGGATCATTATCCAGCTTTTGCAGACCTTGCTGGTTATCTGATCCAATTGCTTGTATTGGACTTACTAAAAAGTGAATGCAAAAACACACGCTCCTTCAAAGTAACCTTTAGATGAGCTGCGCAGACATCAGTGGCGATAACTTCCAAATCCACAATGCAAATTTCACAATCAACATGTTACATACAACTGCGTAAAAAGACCACCCTTGTTTCTTCAGTGCAATGCTAATTTTAAATGTCTGGTACAACAAAAGGTATTTGTTTGGCTCAATATATTAGCGGAAACAGAAACAGCTCATGGGGGTTCAATTTAAGAACTGATCGAGACATTTTCCAAAGAATCCTAGATGGGAGAATTGCCGCGCCTTGAAAATGTGCCAGAAAGGTGCCAGAAAGGTGCCTAAGGAATTGATGTGACTTAAGCGCAAACGGGAGAATATGCCCGTAAGGCCACAGTCCGATGGAAAAGCCTAATACAAAGTATAAATCTAAAAAAAATCAGAAAAAAAATGTTTATATAGTTCCTAACACGTTTGTACTTCTCAAGTCTCCTGTAGCAACACATAAATCAGACAACACATAGTAATCCAGGAGAAAGGGGAGTTGTTACCGGCTGGCAGCTGTATGCATGACATCATTACAGCCTGCAAGAAGGCACGCTGTTGCACCCCCGACCCCAGTGGGGTGAGGCTCCACAGCAATTTCAGCTAGCGTGGCACAGCCAAGACTGCGAGGCAGATGTGCAAGCCACATACCACACCATGTCATTATACAGTAAATTGTATTCACACAAAAAGTATAGTAACTATAATAAATACCAGCTTCGGTTTCAGAGAATGTATACAGAGGATCAAAAATCAAAACAGCAGTCCATCCATCTGCTGCAAGTAGATGTTACAGTAAATGTCTGCTGAGGCGGAAACAAATTTGCACAAATACTGTACACCCAAAATATATATGTTGAGGCCCTTCATTTAGAACAAATGGGTGACTAAAATGAGCATTCACCCGCTTACAGCTAGCCCGAGAGAGGTGTTCTTCAAAGGTTGCTGACCTCCCATCAGATTAAAGAGAACATGAGAGGTTGATATAGTGTGGAGGCTGGGAGAGCTGAAGACAGGGGAGGTTTTTAGGGAGATGGAACAATAAGTATGGTAAGTGTGGGGCAGAGGAAGACGGAGAAGGTGATGAAGAGGAAATGTGGGTGGCAAAGAAAAAGACGTTGGGAAGATGGAGCAAGAGCACACATAATTTCTGATCTGTCAGTCTGATCACTGTTCAGCCTCTCAAATCAATGATTAGGTGTTTTCCCAGTTTCTTTCACCAACTGTCTGCAGATGAAGAAAAGTGAGGGGGTACAAAGAAAATGATAAAACCTTCCACTTCAACCTGGAATATCAATGTGCTTGTATTCAATTGCAGTTGCACACAATGATCGCGCTTAAGTTGTAGTATCTGTTTCAGTGTGTGGGAAGGTGTGTGCAATCAGTCACCAAACACGATGACCTGCGTGTCAGCAATCAGCCCGCTGAGGCTGATTTTTTTTTTTGTACTTTGTAGTATCAAAATAAACATATCGATTATTTCATTTTGTCAGTCAATCAGGACTGGAACTAGACCTCTTGGGCTGGATATGCTCTGCTTGTCAAAGTGCCAATTTCTGACTTAGGGCCTATATGAGATTTTGTGGCATCTCTCTGGCCGGGAAGGAGCCTGACCTGGTGTGCGCAAAAAATTCCCATTAGATATATTTGTGCTCATCTCGGGACACAGCTGCAGCTCCTTCAGTGTTGCTGTCGGCCTTTTGGTAGCGTCCCAGGACATACTGGGCCCGAAATTCGGCCACGGAATTTGAGATTAAGAGGCCTCTGGCGCATGCTACAGAATGAGTATTTTGTATATAAATCAGTTTATAGGAGGAACACATGACGTGCTGATACCACCAACAGCATAGCACAGCACAGCATATCACCAATCACATTCGTGTGCACTTCAGGGACCACTCGGAAATCATAAACTCTTAAGAATATTATTATATTATTAATAAGGGCCACATATGAATGTGTACATTACACACACACACACCGCACACACCCCAGACACACACACACACATTTTGTTTGCTCGCATTTGAAATATTTCTGTCACTGTTATGAGGCCCTTTTGCAGTTTTTTTTTTGTAGTGAATAAAAATACTGTCTACTACAGAAAAAATCAGAAATCAAAAATAATTTTAATTCAAAAATTTTAATTTTCATCTCATGAGGATTTGTTATTGTAATAAAAAAAAAACATTATATATGAACAGAATGTTGAATGTATATATCCGTTTTGTGTCTTTTATCTTTCCATTCCAACAACAATTTACAGAAAAATATGGCATATTTTAAAGATAGTTCGAATTGCGATTAATTATGATCAATTATTTTTTTAAGCCGTGATTAACTCGATTAAAACTTTTAATCGTTTGACAGCCCTACTTTCATTCTAATTTTCTGTAGGGACAATGGCCACATGCCCCAATACCATTCATCTTATAGTGTGAGTAATTTCATTAACTAATGCTAACATATGATACTAATCGTATTGCTTCCTGACATGTAGAATTCAAAACAGTCTTTAGTACTAGCAGGTGTACACATAGCAACCCGAGGACATGGTGGAGATACTGTAGAAGAGGAGTGGAGGGATGGAGGTAAGGGTTAAAAAGAAGAGGGGTGAAGAGGAGCTAAAAATAAATTCGCCGACGCATTGCTGACAAGAACGATATTCACTGTCCTTTAAGATTGTCTTGGTAAGGTTCATCAGGATGTACATCACATTTATTTGAACTTTAAAGGCACAAAGTTAACTCGGAAAAAACTGTGATATTTCTACCATTGGGAAAAAGCCCCTTGAACTTGGAAAATAAATCATCTGTGCAGCTTCATGTTGTGATGATAGCATTCAAGTCCCCACAAAACACACCATATAGTGCAATATACCCATGACTGAAAACTTCTACTTCAAAGCGCACTGCAACATTTTTCTTCCGCCAAATCCAAGATTTTGCTCCCTTATATAAATCAAGTTGGTCATGGGAAGGACTTTGAACAAGAACAAGCCACACAGAAAGAGGCGAATAATGCCTAAAACTATTTTGAATTTGAAGTGTTTCCGGGAAAGTTTTGACTGTGTGTGTATGCCTGTGCGTGTGTAATCAGAATCGAGAAGGTCCTGATGTGGATGAAACAATTGCAGGCTTGTTGTTTTAAAATCTCTCCCTTTGAGCTATCTGTGGAGGGATATGGTTTTGGTTTCTCCATAACATATTGTTTTTTGTTGCATATACAAACTTACTCCTTCGATCCTTCAATCCTGCGAAAACACGAAAGGCTCTTCACCACCAACGAGGTGCCCACGAGCCCTCAAGGACCACGAGTAGTCTGCTGGCTTGTTCTAAAAATAGCTCACCAGTGATGGGACATTGTTATTTTATAGGAATGTTGTTCAAGTGAAAATGTAAACTGGCAGATTTCCTAAAAAAAATGTTGCATATTGATGTTCTCCTTACAAGCGTACAATACAAAGAGAGTGTCTTCATCTCCTTGTTTTGTGTGAACATTTATTAATGTCTGCCTGATTAACCTGACAATTATCTATATCTTAATTATTGTGGAAAATCTTAAAAATGATCAGTGTCTTCACATAAATGAATATCATTAATTGCTAATTGTAACATCGTAATTCACTTGAGCCTGACCAATATGTTTTTTTTTTCAGCCTAATACTGATTCCCATATTTGGCAGAATAGAATTCCAATAACTGATTAATGGGCCCATTAATTAAAGTAAAAAACTCAAACGAATAAAAGCACTTATTTTTTGCTCTCTTAATGCTTACAACAATAAATATGCATTCAGTACAGGTAGGAGATTTGACTGTTTCCTATTTTTTGAGGGTGCGGGATTTGAACGATGTTAACTTTGTCTTTTGTTGCAGTATATTAATGTGTACAAAAATAAATAAAAATAATGAAAATCTGCTGATTTTGGATGATTTTAAAAGTGCTAATGTCAGCCAATTAAATCGGTCAGACCCTAATAACACCATTATTAAAGGTAATTTGAACACATTTCATATTTCAGAAGTGCATATGAAACTGGTAACCCTTCGCATTAATCAACTCCCAAGAAGTAGCTCTCAGTGTAAAAAAGGTTGGTGAGCCCTGTTCTAGAAGATGATATCAGTATGCATTACATGCCAGAAAGCACAATAAATCTGTGTATTCCCACCTGTTGCCATTTGTACAACTAAATACCATATGTTATGGCTTCCTGTGAGTATATCAGCTTTGTGTTCAAATAAACAGCTCCACATTTCATAATGAGTACATGTGAGTAAATGAGATTATCTTGATTTCTATAGTCATACTTTTTGTGACATTTTAGATTAAGGTTGAGATGTGAGCTTTTTGTCATGTAAATAAAAGCGCAATAAAAGTGGGGAAACACTGCCTTAAAACCTCACTGCTTGTAACATTTAGAATAAAATAGACTTTGGGGTGGAAAGCAGAGGTCAACTCTTTCCTTCATTTCCAATGCAATTATATGAGTAAAACCCAAACTGTATATACTCAACATACATACTGAACTGTTATTTTCTGGCAAATTTTGATTCTTTTTCACATTGAGTCTTTCATCTGACATTGCTATCAGATGGACATTTCACCCAATGTTGTGTTAAAATGGTTCAATTTTAGTTGTAGGACCATCAAATGTCATTTTGTTTAACATTTTACTGTTTTATGATCATTTTAGCACATTATATAGTATGGTACTGGGATGTCATTGCTATGTGTGTGGGTGTGCGTGTGTGTATTCCGTGTTGGAAACAGACACCCACAATCCAAGGACGACAAGTGGGGGAACGTGAGACTGGAATGCTAACTTTCATGTAATCATCTCCCGATGCTTTTGTAAACACTGAATCTGATTTGAGCTAATTGGGTTTGTAGTCAGGGTAAATAATGTAAAATGAAACCACTTTTCCATTTTGCAAGATCTTTCCCAATTATTGTTAGCCCCTCTGTGTGCTCCACTACAATATAATTTCATTTTACAAAGATGAATACAAACGTGAAAACAAATTCCAGAATTTCTTTTCAAGACAATCTGTATTTATAGTACAGCTTTTCTTGACCTTCAAAGTCACATAAAATTTCCATGGCTAGAACACTCTAAAAACAGTTGGGTTAAATATAACACAATTTTGGGGCAAAAATGGACCGGTCCACTACTTGGGTCAATCTGACCCAACTTTCTGGTTTGTTTTATGCATAAACAACCCAAAAATGGGTCGTTTTGTACAAACCGACCCAAAAGATTGGGATGTTTTGTACAAAACAACGCAAGAAGTTTTTGTAGAAAGAAGGCAAAAACCCAACTGTTTATAGAGTGAAATATTTTCCTTTTCTTTGCAGAGCAGTTTTGCCAATCGATTACTTAATTTACAGCAATTTTATTTTTATTTTTTTTTACAGGTGAACCCCTGTGAACTGAAGCAAGGGTTTTAATAAACAATAAAATATGACATTATAATGAATGAACTTTTTTTTATGTAGAGTGATCAGTTTTTATTTCCATTATTCACACTGTTTATAGCAACAAACTTTATTTTCTTGTCTCGAAGCAAAGCTTAATTGACTTTTAAAAAAATCTCTGCTGCAATGTCATTTGTAGAACGTTTATTGTGAAGACGTCAAAAATCAAAGTCAAAACTCAAAGTCAAAACTCAAGACTATTGCGAAAACAAACAACTTTACTGTTAAATTTTAAATATGTGATAATATATTAATATACTTTTAACATTATAGGCCATTCCTCCTGGCTACTACCATAGCGGAAGTTAATTTATTTCCAATTCTGGTTCAGTTTAGGGTATAATTTTCTCTCCAGAATCCAGATTATTTATTGTCCTGCATCTTTAATGTTGATGTTGTCTCTGCGTTTGATTCTCAGTTTTACTATTGAATGTGTTTTAATGAGGCGGATGCTAATTTTGACCCGCAAACTGCGATACAACACCGCTTATTTCAAGCCTTGATTTCCATAAAACCATTTAGTTGAATCATGTGGGGTTTTTTCTCCTGTTTAGTAAGGTTGCAAAAAGAATGGAGCTAGAAGAAGAGATGATACATGTTTTTAAATAAACTTTTCCATTTACTGGCTCAGTTTATTACATATTTCACATTTGTGGTTATGGATCTTAAGACCCCCTCTTTGGCATTCATGGGGGAGTCTTGAAAAGTTTTTACCTTCATCTTGTCACTCACATCTGCCCTCTCTCCGTAATGTCATCCCACTGATTGCATTCCACCCACTAATCTAATTCTTCTCATCCACCAACCTTCTTGGAATGGATCCACATCACAGCACCCCCACCATGACAGCACATTCGAACTGTGGACTGAAAGCACACGTAAGCCCTGCCTGCCCAACCACTACGATCACATTACTGCCTGTATAAAAACAAACCTCACTTCAGCTAACTGCTTAGTTGCCATTAAACATTCACAGGAACCATCAGACTCTGGTGATCCACACCAAAAAGAAGACCTTACCAATCCTGACCCTGCAATTAACATAACATTGATCGACAGTTAAGATAACATTAATCTACTGTCAGCATGTTATTAATTTTACCACAGCAAATGCAATTAGCACAAACATCAAAAGCAATGTCAATCGCTAGATGACACTAATATGTTTATGATTGAGTTGTGCCTTTAAAACAAGCTCCATATGGCCTGATATTAAACAGACCTTTGTAGGGGTTGCGTCAGGACAGGTCTTCTCAAAGTCCGGACTGGTTGAGATTTAAAACAGGAGCAAATTCAGTGTAGCCCCACCTCCACCTCTTTTTTTTTTGGGGGGGGGGGCACTCATGTATGTGATGTCTTGCCACCTTTTAAGAAATATACTATTATTACACTTGTAAATTCTTTAAGTTTTGTTTGGGGTCATATTTTGTGCTCCTGGTACAACATTTAAGTAAAAATGTTATTCTATTTGACATCTTTTCAATTCAGTTGTCACACAAGTGCCTTCTGAAAATTTGCTGTATAACTACTGTAACTCCAAATGAGCTCATACTTGCCAACAATTCAGATTTTTCTCAGGCGCCTCCCATATTTCTCTGTTCTTTTCCATTGTCCTCCTGCCGTTAACACTTTTTGTATTTTTTTATTTCTGTAAATTCCAATATGAAAGGATTGCAGATATGTCACGTAACCTGGAAAAGGGCAACAATTTGATTTAGTAACCAAGAGCAAGAGTTCTCAAACTTTTTTCAATATTGTATCCTTTTTCATGTTTTTTCTTTTTTTTTTTGCCAAGTACCCTCTGAAAAAACATTATTCATGGGAAAAATGCACTGGGGTGAAATACAGTGCCATCATTTTATGACAGCATTTATTAAACCACCTTTTCACTCATTGAAAAAAAACTGAAAAGCACTTGAATGTGAGACTTCTTTTATGAGCAACTTTATGTTGCAGCACATCTGAGTACCGGTAAATCCTATTTAAAAATTTCTCCTTCCTTTCGTTGTTTTCTGGTGCATTGCGGCCAAGTTTCAACAACAAAATGCAAACCCGTACCATATTAAATTTGATGCAGGGAATGATAACATTGAAAACAGTAAATCACTCTCAAATTTATTTACATTTTATTTCAACTTTTTATTAACTTATTACTTATTTTATGACTGTCTTCACTTACACATAGAAAAACATGTATTTTTAATTGACTGGACACAAATAGTTGGGTCCCAGGAGTTAGTTCCACAAACCTTTTTTGATATCTGCCCATGTGAGCAAGCCATTCTGAATTGTGACATCACAATTAAATGAATTTAAATACACACAATGAGGATTTGGATTTGGATATTTGACCGTAAACTTTGTGAGTCCCAACTCCACGACTTTAACTTCCTCGGTGCTTTGCTATCATAACATTGGAAGGGTCAATGGTTCCACAAATCTTCAAGGTCAAAGGTGCCTGACAAGACTTGTTAGCAGTCAGTGTTCTTTTGAGCCTAAGGACAAGGGAGACGAAACAAGAATTTCTTTTAGCAGATAATGAATTTAACGAATACTAACAAAAATCGTCTTCCAGTATTTGAAGTTTATGAAAGAATAACTGTGGGCCTCATTCTCCAAGAGTCCCATTTTCTACCTACACTAGTTTTACAGTCTGAGTTGTACTTATTTGAGTAAAATAATTGTTGCATTTTGTGTAATACTACAATTTTTGTCCTCATTGTACTGTACACTCTAAAAACACTTCGTTTTCTGCAAAAACAACCCAGAAAGTCGGGTCAAATTGACCCAAGTACCAGTAGTGTATTGGCTATTTTCAACCCAACTGTTTTTATAGTGTAATGAAATAAAAAATGTCACCAAGAGGTGATGTTGAGTGTAGTAAAAATGATTCATGGGAAGGCATGGCTTTTGGGCATAATAAAAGAAAATGTAAAAACTGTATTGCCATGATTTAGCAGACTTGCATATAATTATTTGTATCCTCTGTACTGCATTTAACCCATCACAGTAGTGATGCACACACTGGCTTATGGTTGAGAGCCTCGGTTCTGAACCACTCGGCCACAGTTGCCCATTTAAAAGGTCATACATAGGTTGAGTCACTGGAGAATGTACAGGTATTCCTGTTTTTTTACTGTTAAAGTGTCAAGTGTCATGCTAGATTTGTCTTTCATGCTTTCAGTTCAATGGAACACTAAACATGTTAAGATGCTGTGTTTTCAAACTCTGAAGTGATGTTCTGCGAACTGTCCTGTCGAAGTCAAGGCAGTGGAGCAGAGACAACGGAACTAATGAAAGTAATGTCTGTCATCTTGTGTGGATGCAAACGTTTACAATAAATGATGTGGATGATGATGATGATGATGATGATGATGATGATGATGATGATGAAGCCCCCCGGCACTATACTGTATGTGCCCGATGGTTCACTGGTGACCAGTCCAGGGTGTACTATATACCTCTCACCCGAAAAGGCAACTCGAATAAACTTGAGCCTTTCCCTCACTTTCAACAGGTCTAAATGTCTAAATGTAAATGTTGGCATTCACTCTGATCCCAGATAATGAAAACATTTGTAAATGCCTATGCTCTCCATGAGTCTGATGGGAAAAAAAGAAAGTGAAAAAAGAGGAGTAATCTGAGATAGTTCTTTATGAATATGGCCCAGTGATTTTCTCTGACAGCAAGAGAAGTGAGAGTTGAATTATAAGTACCTTAAGGCAGCAGGCTCAAAGATCAGCATGTTAACATTGTTTTTGCTGCAGTCCTCTAAATTGGGCAAGTTATTTGGCATGCTGCACATCTGCATGTTTTGAGCGGCAGCCAATAAACCTTTTATAACTAAATCTGTGATTACAGTGGGTGGAGAACAAGCAGAAGGTGACTCAGCTGTTTATGTGGGCATGACTATTCATGACAGTGTTTTTGGTCGCAAAATAATATCAGCTATATTTCACACGCATACTGAGAGCAAAGTGTCAACAAAATTATCTTGTCAAAAGTATGTCTGACTTTTTGTAGTTAAAAAAACAAATACATTTCTTTTTGGTTTTGTGCAGGTGGTACACTCTGCATTGCCTGGATGCCGCTGCTGTTGGGTGTATGCCCGCCTGATGCCACAGGTGGTTGTGTGTTCAGTGGAGTGTGTGTCGCTACACCTGTCCTCTCTTTGGGGAGGCGCTCGCCACAGCCAGCTGGCAGAGCAATGCTAGGACAAAGGATTGGACAGATTGGCTAAGCAGTGGGACATCAGAAAAAGCTGAAAATATGACTGGAGGTGAATCCAAAAATAGAGACAGGTAAAATTAATGAAGAAGAGGAAGTTAAACTTCTGACTTATTGTATACACTACAAATCAATCAATATCAATATTCTTAAGGTACATTTAAAATCATGCCATATAACATTAACGCTTCTAATAATTTTGTTAATGAATGTCAGAATGTGGGCAAGACAAAAAGACTACCTTGGATCAGGGCAGGAATTCAGGTTCAAATGCGCAAAAACAGAGTACTATCACCAAATATAGGTTGGTAGTGTACTTTTTACATCAATTTCTTCCCCACTTAGACTTATCAAGTAGGATTAAAATGCAGACCAACGTGTCTGGGGGAACGTCGTCGTGTCACAGCAGCAGTGGAATGTATCAAGTTTGCAGTTGTCCAAAAGGATTTCCAGTGTTGACAGCCTGACTTTATCAAGCTAAATGGACCTCTAACCCACTTTGACTCAAAGTCAGTATGTCATCATGATAGCCGCATATCCATGTTTCATATGCTTGTATCTAATATTTCTCTTTGTGTCCTCCATTCATTGGCTGTTAAGACTCATTTCATTGTCTGTAACTTCATCTCCCCTCCATCAACTGTCCCTTGGGTCCAGTTAGAGATTATGTGTGTGTGTGTGTGTGTGTGCACGTGTGCATATATCAGTGTGTATATATCCCTCTGTCCTGACCCCAGGCTGAAGTGTCAGACAAGGGAGTGAGATACCTTTCTCCCTCCGAATACAGTTGTTGTCTGCACCCATACTCTGCTGATAACAGTTAACACGCACACAGACTGTCCCAAACTTTTTATTTGAGTCTTTATGCTATTATGTTAGCTGTTTATGTCATGTCATGTCATGTCATCTTCCAAACCGCTTATCCTATACAGGGTCGCGGGGAGTTGCTGGAGCCTATCCCAGCCGTCAATGGGCGAAGGCAGACTACACCCCGAACTGGTCGCCAGCCAGTCGCAGGGCACACATAGACACTGTCACTGAGCGGGAATCGATTCCACGCTGCCCGCACACAACTCAGGCGTGTGTACCACTACTCTATCAGTGGACGCTGTTTATGTTTGTTTTGATATTAAGTCTAACTGTCTAACTTTGCTTATTTATGCCAAAATTCATTTCTGGGGGCCTGTCACATAGAATGTACTGTATATATGGGAAACACTGCAGCTGTATAGACTTTCTTACATTTTATTTATCGAATCAGCAAATTAAGACATCACTGCTGATCTGATACAGCAAAACAGATTGGTGTGAAGTCTAATTATTATGATTATTATTATTATTATAAAAAGTAGTCATCATTATAATGCAAATGATAATACAATTGTTTATTCTTTTTTTTATTAGCTGTTGTTGAGGTGTTTCCTCACTGCAGCATGTTGGTTTATGTGTGCATTGGTGTATGTGTGCGTGTGGCCTCCAGTTTTACTTGTTTTGTTTTGCTTGGTTTCATTGTGTAAAGCATTTTGCGCAACATTTGAATGTATGAAAAGTATGCTATAAATAAAGGCTGACTTATTTATTGATCGATAAACCTAATTTATTAATGATGCCATGCTATGCAGTTCATGATTAATTAAGCAGTATTTTAGCTTACTGATTAGGAGAGCAATCTGTCACTCGAACACTCATGTTCAAATGTTATGTGCATGACGTCAACCTGCGCATTCACATGTAGTGAGCTAGTGAGTGTACGGAGCATAGGCTCTCTTGGACGTGCACTCTATATGTTTTGCACTCTCACTCTCTCTCAAAAAGTACTTGACTTTCGGTTGCACATGGTTAAAATGTGGTAAACTGGCGTCATTTTAAACTGTTTTCCCCGAAAATATTCAAATGATATATGTTAATTTTACACATTTTAATCATGTGCAACCAATGTACATGCCAGAATTAAGTAAAATCCGAAGGATCCAAAGGTTTGGGTTTTTTTTTTCGCTGCCATGGGGAAAAGAGAAGAGCGTGATGAAAGAAAAAAGTAATAGAGACAGAAGAGCAGTCAGAGATTAGAGGACTTTGGAGGAAAAAAACAAGATGGTGAAAATGATGAAAGGGTCTAGGAATTTGAGCAGTACAGTTCAATAGTGCATATAAGGAGAAAAGAGATGGTATTTTTAGAAAGTACAACAAATGGCTGCCAAATATCTTTAGGGAGAAAACTTCATTACTTCAAAACTTAGTGAAAGTTGGTTGAAGTTTGTAGATGGACAACACAAACGCAAGCCCGTTGACAATGACAGGCGGATCGACATATAGGCAATTACTATTTGTTCCAGCCAGAGAAAAAGACAGATGGCGAAAGGGTACCCCAGCTGCAGGCGGACGGCGATAAACGGACCGGGAAATTTGAGTAATATGCCCAGCTCTGGTCATTCGTATCCATTCTAATCAGAATATATGCCTTCAAACCCTTCTTGTATGTGTGTGATCTGTTTCTCTGCGTCATGTGCAAAAAATAAAAATAAAAAAATAAACAGCAGAGTGTGAGTTGAATTTCCTTTTGAAGGGTTACATTCAGCATACTAAATTGATAAACAATTCACACAATTAAGGTCGATAGCATGCTGTGGCCTAAAAGATAACTGTCTTGCAATTTGCCTACAAAAGGATGCGTAATTATATTCATCATCACAATGTGTGCATTTCCACTGAAAAGCATTAAATGAATGCTATCACATACAATCACCACTACTCTTTTCTTACTGATCCTAGTCTGATTTTGTTTGAATGTGATGGAAACAAACTGAAAGCAGCTTTAGTCATAGCATGGCAGGGAAAAGGCAGTAGTCTGACTCGCCGGAAAAAGATGAATACACTGGAACCAAAACCAGACGTGCCTATAAGAGAAATTGGGGGAGGGAGCTGGATTCTGCTCTTTGAAAGGCATTCACGTTTTAAAAAACATCAGGTCTGGTTTGCTTTCCCTGCATTAGACCTGCTGCTTTGACACACATGCACACACGCGCACACACCCACACACACACGCACGCATCCTGGCGTCTCCACGCTACGTATGGTTTGCATTGGTTCTGCTGCTGGCCTTTGTAAACAGAGCTAACTGCTCGTGTTTGCCGAAGTCTTGCAAATTTTCAGACTCCTGAACCAAAGGCTAAAAATGTCTTTGTGTCCCTCTGCTTCTATATCTGTTTGTCGCCCTTTGACCTGCTTTCGACCATATGGCCTGTCACAAGCGTGCGCTCTCGTCACGCCGGTTTAGTTAAGTCTGTGACACGTGATCCATGCAAATCAATGCTTGTAGACATTCGCTGTTGTCCACAACTGTTGACTACAGCGTTGGTAGGCTATAGACAAAGCATCATTTGTGTTTATATCCCTTTCTGAATGGAGAATTCAAGAATCGTGTGAATTATTTCATTATTCATCAATCAATACATTACATATCTATTTAACATACTTGTCAATCAATTGTACTTATTTATTCCACCCAAAAATTATATGTTTGTCCATACAATGCTGACATTCATTGCACATTCCCATTTTAACCTTGATTAGAGGTTTGAAAAAAAACAGCAACATTTACACACCATATCTAGCTCTGGCATTACCTGGTGGACAACAAATTTGTCTGGGGTCAAATTCTCACACTTTTTCGACCTATGTGTTGTTTTTCTGCTTTCCAGTCCTCTCTGTATTTTTGCCACTAAGAGCTTGTGCCGCCATAGCAGAATCGGAGGGCGGCTCCAGAGCTTGCGACAGTACCTCGACCAATAAGATGTGTATGAATGTGCTGTCAGCTCATTGGTCACAGTGCAGGGGATGTCCTACGACCGTTACCGTAAGGTGTCATATATAGGGAACTGTTGTTCATTAATTCCATTGACTTTTTACTGACTATTTTTGACTCTCACGATATTACGGGACAAAGTGCGTCCCTTTACAACTCAATACGGGACGCATACTTACATTTCTAAAAACGGGGCGATTCTGTTTTTCAAGGGACGGTTGGCAACCCTACGTAAACCCCTTCACCACAGTGAGGGGATGGTTCAGGGAGGGAACATACTGTAACAAAAGAGTTTGGGGTGACAGTTGCTCATAACAAAGACAAACATAGACCCACAGTTATACAAACATCAACTTGAATGCAAAGAATGAAGGCAAAGAAGAACGCATGCTATTGAGTTTAACTTTGGAGGCCCTTGCATGAAGATGAACCCACATCTTGACTATATTAAGACAGTAACCCTATCCTTGTCTTACCTTCACCCCCACTCACAGGAAGTGAGGTCATGAGAGAGTATGTGAGTGTAGATGTGAGTGTGTGTTTTGAAGTGTCTCCCCTACCCCCAGGTGTCTCCAAAAGATTAGGTTTCAGCCTTCACTGAAGCTTGCTAATTAATGTCACAACCTGCTAGCTGTGTCAGCACCACTTTACCAGACACACATACACATGCACACCCACGCACACACACGCACACACACATTTACTCATGTAAATACGCACACACACGCACACACCCACGAACAAAATAACTCCCCCCATTTTTCCTGTCACAATTAATGTCATACGTTGGCTTCTGATTTTAGCCTTTTCCTTTCATGCCTCCCTTCTATCCCACCTCGCCACTATCGGCAAGAACGCATGGCAGCAGCTAACTTTTTCGTTCTTATTTATTACCACGTCTGTCTTTTTTCAGCTCCCTGTCACTACCAATTGTTTAGCCTCTAAGAGTCAATAATTGCACAAACATTTCCTTCTTGAGTGAGGACAAAGTGTCAGCACATCACACAAGACCTCAGCATACCTCACAATGGCTCATTTAGGCTTTTGTTTTGTTTGAGAAGTTCAAATGTTCTTTCTTTATTTGGGTCTTTGTTGGGTACTCCAGAATCCACCCAAGTTTTCCCCAAAAAATGCATGTTCCATTAATAGAAGACACAATTCTTCTTTTCCATTGGTGTGAATGAGAATCTAAATGGGTTTTTTTTGTCTACAGATGCTGTACATGTGCTCTGCGATTGCATGGTGACCAGTCCAGAGTGCATGCTGCCTCTTGCTCAAAGCAAGCTATAGAATAAGCCCCAGCTCACACACACAACCGCATAAGGATAAGCAGTCCAGAAAATGATTGGATGGGATGTTTCTTGATACAGTCTTGGGACGTAAGGGGATTCTTCTCCCGAGCTAAAGTTTGATCCTGGAACAAATTATTTATCTCTTTTCCACATCATTCACATTCCACTATATGTTTTACTTCATGTTAGGCAGCATTCACTCAACATCATTCAATATTTTTTCTTGCAGACTTTCTTTGCGCTGGTTGTTCCAATCCTTTTCTACCCTGCTGGTGTTAGACTTACACAGTAGCCAGTATGTAAAGGAAAATAATGGAAACTAAGGGAATTGGAAGTTTGATCTCCAGTAAAGATTGTATGATTTTCTGTTATGTATTGTAACATATAACAGTCTGCTATGCATCCTAGCCCCAGGGTGACCTGAGCAAGCTTGTTCAAGACAGTCATGTTTAGGTGTGACCTTGTGTTTAACTACATCACACCCCCATGCAGGTAATCAATAACTCGTCATTGGTCAAGCCAGTTGGACTCTCATTCTATGTAGGTTATGTCTTTGTCAGTGTGTCATGATGCTCATGCATGTTAATGTACCCAGTGTCTGTTTGCCTCTGTCATTAGCTCAAATGATTGACAACGTCCTCCCATTTCCACCTCCCCCTCCCCTCTCTGCTTCCTTTCCTTATTGACCCTCTTGTCAGCAGCCTGCCACCATGACTTCCTCCTGTCATCAATAGCAGTTTATCTTGATGGACAGTCAACTCCTCTCATGTTCTTATTGCTTACCTAGCATACTGTATCTGCCAGAGAGGTCAATTATCTTCTGTGTTAGTGTTTATGTTAGTGCATTCTTAATTTTCTCTCTGGAAAATGATGAGATGAAAATGCCATCATTAAGTCAACCCAAACATGTTTTTTTCAAGAATGTGTTCTATGTAAGCTCACTAGTTGAAACAAGGCATTCTGATAAATATTGTGTTTGTGGAATAAGTGTTAATCCACCCGTTGTTAGCCATTTCAGGGGGCGGCCATTTTGTCACTTCTGTCGACTGAAAGTGACATCACAACTGCTCAGGACTCAGGTAATGACCAATCACGGCCGACCTGTTTTCTGAAGCTGAGCCGTGATATAGTACTATTTGATTATTCAGGTAATGTAAAGACTTCTCGGGGCTCAGCGTATTGTAACTTTCAGCGAGCATCATGAAGCTGCTTTCTCAATCAAATGGAACACTTTAAAGGCAAAGTGCAGAACAAAGTTTGAAATTCTATGGTGCAATTCCAGGCAGCCGGTGAGTCTGATGTCAACAGTGTGTCACAAGTTTGCGCGCTTCCTGATTGTCGAGCTCGGGTGACATGAGCTTTGATTAACCCCCTCCCTACCCTCCCTGACAATTACGTCAGAGAGAAGAGAGTAAATAGTGTGGAAAGAGCAAAAAAATATGTATTGGTGTTTATACTGGCTCCTACAAAAATTTACTTTGGACTGGTTTTGTGTGCATGACAGTGTGCGTCCTTGCACAAATGTGTTTATATGTGTGTATTGACATGGTACCAGTGTTTACCTTTTGTGTGGGTTCAAAATTACCAGTGGGGCCGCTCCTGCACCTGCTATTCTTCCTTCTAGCCTTATAGTATTTCCTATGTCATCACTCTCCATATTGACATAAGCAGTGATAAGCAGT
Source organism: Filicampus tigris (assembly GCF_054856515.1). Taxonomy (NCBI): domain Eukaryota; kingdom Metazoa; phylum Chordata; class Actinopteri; order Syngnathiformes; family Syngnathidae; genus Filicampus; species Filicampus tigris. Next base: position 10,560,535 of record NC_141223.1, on the reverse strand, counting down.
CTGTCTGTCCTGTCTCCGAGTGTCTGGTTGCATATTTGTTTTAGTTACGTCACATGTTAACTTAAGCTCGTGGAGGATTTTACACAACATTTCATTTGCCGATTACCCATGTATATGCGGATTGACTAGGCACATTTTAGCAAATATTGTTCAATAAAATACAAACTGTAATGTGAATGCATGCAAAATGAATGTAAATAATACTATTTATATTTGATTTATTCTTGATCTTAAAAAAAAGAGAAAACTAGTCTTGCTGGTCCGTCCTCAGCAGTCTGGCTTTAATCTAGCACCTCCTGTTTCTCTGGTTTTGGCTGTGAAATCCTGAGCTAAGGTGAGAGGTCGCAATGGGCCAGGTGTGCCGGAGCTGGCGAGGACTTGGAGAACTGCCGTGCTACTGTTGTATGTCCTACTATTAAACTGGCAGCGTCTGAGCATTTTCCGCTGAAATCTGCTAAGTCCCCATTTCATCCATCCGTCCATCCATCTTTTTTTAACTGCATATCCTCATTAGGGTCATGGCTGAGGTGGAGTTTATCCAAGATCACGTTGGGGTGCACCCGGGACTGATCACCAAGCAATATTGGGCACATATAGAGCAGTCAAAGAACAATTCACACTCACATTTGCACCTATTGAAGAGAGACCAAAGGAGGATTGTGATTGAAGCAAGGCTAAGGATATAGTGTACACTATATTAATTGTATTACCAATAATAATGTTATGGGGATTAGCAGTGTATTTCAAGAATTGATTAAAGGCAGGTTGATGACTCCCAAAGGTTTGGGGAACTTCACATATGTGAATGATGTAATTTTGGAACAAATTCCTGTACCTTATGGCCATGTCGTTGATCAACTCTGACAAGTTTTGCAGATGAGGCAATTTATGGACAAAATGAATTGTCCTATGTATTTTTTCTTTTAATTCTTTAATTTTAACAGTAGAAGTGGTAACAAAAATAAATAAATGAAATTGAAATACATTAATTCAAAATACGTTTATAGTCATCTTTTGCTGTAGTCAGACTTAAGCTGAGCATTTCTGGCGGTTTCCATTTAAAGTCAATGCACTTTGCGTGGTAAGGCGCAGTTGCGTGCAAGGTCCCACGCTTGAAGCATTAATGTTGCTCCTTTGCCCATTTCTGCATGGTCGGCTTAAGTCAACTTTTGGCTGCGGCGTCGGCCACAGCCAATCAATGTTGAATATGTACTATTCCTTCTATGTCACACAGAGGAACATAACAAACGGACACTAGGGGTGAGCGATACTGGGAATTTTGGTATCGATCCGATACCAAGTAAATACAGGGTAGTATCGGCTGATACTGATAAGATACCGATACTTTTTGCTTGGAAATGTTATGAATCCGGGCAGCATGGTGTTCGACTGGTTAGCACGTCCGCCTCGCAGTTCGGAGGTGGTGGGTTCGATCCCGGCCCCCGGCCTCCCTGTGTGGAGTTTGCATGTTCTACCCGTGCCTGCGTGGGTTTTCTCCGGGTACTCCGGTTTCCTCCCACATTCCAAAAACATGCATGGTAAGTTGATTGGACTCTCTAAATTGCCCCTAGGTGTGATTGTGAACGCGGATGTTTGTCTCTGTGTGTCCTGCAATTGGCTGGCAACCAATTCAGGGTGTGCCCGAAGACAGCTGGGATAGGCTCCAGCACGCCTCGCGACCCTTGTGAGGAGAAGCGGTATAGATAATGGATGGATGTATGTTATGAATCCCCCTTGAGTTTGTATATTATGTTTTATATATATATATATATATATATATATATATATATATATATATATATATATATATATATATATATATATACTGTTTTATTTTTTATTAAATAACTACAATGCAAACTTTAACAGTATAAAAAAATACATTACTTCTACTACAACAACTGTTTCAGAACAAAAGTCAAGTGAGTCAAACCAAAAAAAGCAGTAATGTAACGAAAATACAAATATAACAATGTCAAGTTGACTACTATAATACCTTCCTTTGCACAATATTTTCAAAATAAAGTCAAAAAGTGCAAATAGAGTAAACAATACAATGTAAAAACATTTAACTCTATAAAAAATAAAATACTTCTATTACAACAACTTTTGTTAATTTTTTGGGCTGAAAATCCTCTGCCAGAATACGTTGTCTCTGTGTCTGCGGGGGTGTTCTGGCTTGGGGATCTTCCCCCTCCTCCTCCTCCTCCCTCAAGTTCGCTTGTAGCTCGTTGCTCTCTGTAGGGTGAGCTTTTTTCATATGTTTGTGTAAATTTGTGGTGTTACCACAGTAGTGGAGCACTAAATTACACAAATCACACCTGGCACTGTCCTTTTCTGTTGTTGTAAAAAAAAGTCTACACCACGCTCCACTTCTTGTTTGGCTCTATATTGCTTTAGGTTCCGGCCGCTCTCTTACTCTCCCATCGACCTCTCTCCCAGGGACGGGCGAAAAGTGTGCCTGAGGCCCTGTCTACACCTAGGCGGGGTTTTTGAAAACGGCGGATATAAGCCTGCGGTTAGCGCTATCATCCACACGTCCCTGGAGGTTTTTCAGTGAACACGCAAAACTCCGGCCGCAGTGGAGATTTGCAAATATCCCCGGATGCGCATTTTGCTGTGGACGGTTACACCCGGAGATTTACGTCGTGCATTTCCACATTTGTCAAACCTTAATCAGCAGGTCGGATGTGTTATGCTGCAAATTTATCAGGCAGAGGTGGGTCAGACTGACCGTTAAGTCCGTGACTGGCGGTTGCCAGTTTTTTTTATGTGTTTTTGGGGGGGGGCGACTGACGGACCAATGGACTAACTGACAGACTTAAATGATGGACCGACTGACGTATCGACGGACTGACAATTACAATTCAGTTCGTTACGAAAAATGACAGACATGTACCCTAGCCGCTGATGGATGATGAATGATGGACCAGCAAAATTATAGTAAAATGCCCACCTCTGTTAGTAGTACACTGAATTGTTAAAAAGTGTTTCACTCTAAGGTCAATTCCTTCCGCGAAGATGAGTCAATTTGTAATATAATGTAACGTTTAAAACATTGTACAACAATCTAAACATGGAGCATTAACCCACAGCTGATTTAGAAATGCTGTCTGGCTCCTTTCAATTGACTGAAAGGGATCTTAAAACATCAGGGATTAATGTAAGAATAAAATTTTATCTGGGGGTGTATGTTGGTGATTAAAAAAAAGTTTTAATAGGGGATCTGGTGAATGTAAGGCGAGGATGATGATGAACACAGACATACAATGTGAAACAAATTAAAGGTCATGTACAAACCAGAAGACAGGTCTACATGTGTACGAATGGAGCCTGTAAAGCCTGATCTTGTGAGTATATGTAGTGTTATTCCAGAAACGCATCTCTTGTTCTCAGCTGGTACAAACTCACATACAACAAAATATGGACTTGGTTCTGGAGACACACCTTTTCATCAATACATCAATAATTAGCCGTAGGGAGAGTCTCAGTGGAATCTTAATTTAGCATGTGACCGATTGGGAACTGTGAGAATGGTTTGGAGAAAGACCTTTCTGTCCCCCCACTGTTGTGTCCCAATCTGCAAAGCTAGATCAGTAAAGGCATGGTTGGGTTAATGTGGTGTGGAAGAACTTGACGGGCCTGCACAGGCACCTGAGCCCAACCTCACCTCATGACCTTTGGGATTAACATGTATAAAGTCAGCCCAAAACAGTGGAAGCTACAATATGTTTACTCAAAGAGGACCAACTCCATACAGTATTTTTTGTTTTATTTTACTAATACGTTGTGAAATGTATGTATAAAAGATTGCGTGTCTCCTAATGCTTTTGTCCTCCACTTGATTTATTTCATGCAAGGAGGCCTAAAAGCACTGTTGATTATGTCTCCAATTGACACACTGAGCAACCAAATGTGTGTAATGTCAGTCATGAGGCATGCATAACACACTGCTTAATGAACAGCTGGTCCAATATAAACACATAAGCTATTATTCCAAAGTTCAAACATTTATCTGAGCTCTCCTTTGTAATTATAAGTTCAAAAGCTCATTTGCAAATTATTATACTTGTCACCCATGCATCAAAAAGTAAAGTAAAACAAACCATCTTACTTCACACCAGATGAAGAATGGGGTAAGGGGGGACATGTCGGTGGTGGGTTGGGTTGTTATATTAATGATAAGTGCTGAAAAAAATGTTTTAGACCACCACCGCCACCCATCTAGCACCATAAAGTTCTTTAATGGAAACTCTTCAATTTTTATTGAACTCGTCATGTTTACCATTTGGAATGCGATGAGAAATTTCACAATTCATTTGATTAATTAAAAGGGTCAGTAAGAGCCAGCATAACATTCAACCACTTAAAAAAAAAAAAAAAAAGTTCCTGGAAGTAAAAAAATATAATTTTCATTTTAATACACATAAATAAATTGCATTTAAAAGAATGAATGTATTACACCAACGATTACATTTTAGCGTGGACAAATAAAAGGACAAAAAATGACAAATATGGATTAGAGATGTACCCTGAGTGCCCTCAATATTGGTCTAACAATGCAAGTCATTATACTGTATCTTGAACAAATTATGTTTGCATATATATTGTATAACGTGCATGAGTCTTGCCCTGGCCCTGAAAACAGGGTAAGTGGAAAATGATTGTAATTACTGGTTACATTATTTTGAAGATGCAGTGTTAAGATCCTTCCAGTATTAGTCTTTGAAAACTCTTGAAAACTTACACTTCCTTCCAACTCTGCAATCGGCTCCTCTCTATTGTCTGGTTCTTAGTTCCACGTAACCCATCTCAATTAATCTAGGAAGTCCGGGTGAGATAAGGGAACTGTTCCATCTTGGCAGCCAGTTGTCACTCTCCTGACGAATACACTCACCTGGTTGGCTAGATTGCAATCAGTGGTGCTTGATTGAAAGCCAAGGACACAAAAGGACAAAGACAAAATCACTTAGGCAGCCTATTAGGCCTGGAATTGGCTGCCCACAACGATACAGTAGACTCTGAGAGACTCTATAGATAAGGAGGAAGTAAAACGTTTTCTGTGTGTTTGTGCATGTACATGTGTTTGCGTGTGCTGACATTATGAATTTTCTTGTTTCTGTGCCAATATGTGGGTATCTGCTGATTGCTTGGCCACACTCCACTCACCTCCCTGGTGTAATTGTATCACTGGCCAATAATCAGTTTGACACAAGGATTACCATAATGCACTTCAGAACCACATTTATATTGAGAACAATATACTGCACTGTAGTTCATACCACCAAAACTTTACTGAGCTCTAAAGATCCTCAGGTCCGTTATTTCAAAATGTCATGCTAATCCCCAGTTATTTCAACAACTAGCAAGCATATTAGATGTTAACGTGAGTTCACGTGCATGTGTGCCTTAAAAAATATTACACATTCACCTTTTTCTGTAACTCTTTATTTGTTATTAACTGTATCATCACATTACAATGGGCCTCGCAACCACTTCAGCTGGAGTCCACGAGTACAGATCACGCAGTGAACTGCCACTTATGATTTATGGGTGCTTCTACAGCAGATGTGTTTGTTTAACAGTCACTTATCACTGATGTATCACTCCTCCCTGTATTTCAGATCCATATGGACTTTGTACAGACCTCACCTGTCACCTCCGAAGAAATATTTTTGGGGAGAAAAAAACAAAAAAAACCAAAACTAATAACTGCGTGTAGCACAGAATATATGATACAGCTTATATGCACCCGACATCAAACAAATTCCTTTTAGTGCCTAATTAAAGACATGTTTATTTTCCAGGTGCTCTCCATGAGCTTTTTTTTCTAAATTCATGGATTGGGTCACTGTGGTGGTCTTAATATTGTATACGTTTACACATACTACCCATCCATCCTTCCACAGTGGCCCAATTTCATTGGGATTGTACATGTATTATATATTTTAAGTGACACATCCGATATTCATGGATAGCACAAACAATGCGCAGATGCCCAAACTGCACATAAATAATTCCATAAGTGTCAACACTGTGCAGTGAGAACACTGAAGTAAACAATATGAATATTAACAGTTACATACCGTTTAGTTGGCCTAGGTCAGGGATGGGCAACTTAAATGATGGAGGATATATTTTTTCTATTTTATTTCGTTAATAAAATAACCTTGATGGGGGCCCACATAGGAATATGATTTAGCCAGCTGTATGACCAAAATGCAATTTTTAATACTTCCATCCATCCATTATCTTTTGGACAAAATATGTGCATGTCTGCTTTTTATTGAACCAATATAAATCATAGTATCTTAATATTATTATTAATATAACATTTCATTTTTCTTAATACATTTCTCAATGCATGTATAAAAGATTCAGCCTTAATCAACAAAGCGTTTGAACAATCAACGATAACCACATACTGTGATTTTTTTTTTTTTTTAGCGCAAAGTGCTCTTGTGTATAAAAAATACCATTCAAGGACGGCACATAACTGCTGAACAGTAAAACAACAGCCGTTTCACACAACAGCAAAAAAAGAATTGAAATAAAAAGTCTTCCTTGGTGCTCATAGTAACAAAAGTGGTTTCAGTTTGTACTAATTATACTTCATCACTGTGCTTCCACATCCTGCTAAATTGGCATTGTAGCATTTTCTACATGGTAACAATGTGTGTGATTGTGGTTTGTTTTGGTAATACATGCATGGCTACTCTGGAGTGACAAGCGAGGCAGTGAGGCATTGAAGACCACCCGTGCGTGGTCGGTTTCTCTGTGTCTTATATCTCGGAAATCTTTTTCTCTCACCTTGCAACCTGAGTTGTGAAACTCGTGTCGCCGCCCACTTACCCACAGGCACCGGGTGGATGAGGCCTTTCGTTACCTGTTAATAGCTGTCAATCACATCGCTTCCACTTCCCTCCCTCGACTGACTTTACATTCAGATTTAGCTACTCCTCTTTTTATGTTCCTGAACAACCGTTGTTCCTCAGTTCCACTGCTATTTTGTCCCCACACTCGATTTGCACAACAAGTGCATTAATTATTAATTTACCTCAGCTGTAATTGTCTTGTATTCAATGATCATTATGCCCTATTTTGTTTGATCATTGAGGAAGTGAAGTGTGTTTTCCCATTTGGAATTGCTCAATTCGATCATATTGTTTGTGTATGGGGTGACCATAGCTGTGAAGCTGTGTGCACCTATAGCATTGTTGCCGATTGTGTGTTAATTAAACTTGATACAGTACAATGATTACGAAAGGTTGAAACGCACTCGCATGTACACAGGCACATGAACACATTTCGTTTTCCCCTTGTAGCATTTTAATTAAAATCCAGACGTCCCAAATGTCATGAAAATGACACACAGGCAGCCCGATCATTTACAATTGCAAGAGTTACATGTTCATGCTGAAACACTAATCCTGTACACACTAATAAATGATACTTTTCACAGTTAGTGCACAAGCTGGCACCAAAATATGACAAAGTTTTATGCCAAGTTTTTATTTTCTAATGGTTCACTTTATAGTAGGTCTCTGCACTGGTTTGTTCTTTTGAAAAACTTGTCAGCTTCCATATCTGTCCTCATCTATATGCTATATGTTCTCTCCGTGCACTTCCTGGACTTCCTGCCAAGATGACTTTTTCTACCCCTTTCTCTCCTCTTTGTCCTTCTTATTCTCCTCCCTCTACCTTTCTTTTTTCACACTTGACTTGCTATCGCACCGTGCACACTGTCTTTCTTTTCTCATCGGGGATCGAAGGTAATTAGAGAGATGTAGGTTAATGACGGCCGAGACTTGTGCTGGCTACTGTGTCTGGTGTCTGGAAACACGCCTAGAACCCAGACGAGGACATCAAACATTCTCTTGTCTTACTGCATGCACTGGTGAGCTCTGAGAACTACCGCACATTATCCTGTTAAATGTCAGAAAAGGGAGGAAACACTCCACAGTTTGTTTCCGTATCAGCTGCGAATTCATGTGGCTAATCCTGAGTGTGAGTCACTCATGCCATCATTTACCAACATGTATTAGTATTGCAAGTCTAAATTCCATATTCTTCAGTTGCAGAAAACACCCAGGCCGTCTGACAGTCCAGTTCGGGAAGAAGGCATTAATCAAACAGCTTTTGACCAAAACAGACCACCTGTCAGCAACCCTGAACAAGTTCTCACACTATTATTTATTAATGTCCAACCCACCCTGCAGAGATGGCACAAAACCTTCCTTTGTCTAATTGGCCCTTTAAGATTAGAATCTCCCTGGTGGCGGTGGAAAGGCAATGGCTATAGTGTGTCCTGCTGAGCTGTGACAGGCCACTGTTTACAAAAACTCTCCCCCTCCGTCATCATTGCTTTCTTTGCGCATGATTCTCCCACACAAAGGGAGTCTGCTCAGAGCAGTGTGGAAGCCCCAAGGCAAACAGAGGCCCAGGCAGAGGACAGGACAGAGGACCATTGACGACCGATGTTTTGACAGGGACGCTGAAAGACACCTCCGCTAGTTGGGTTGAAAAGGACAGCTGGAGGAAACTGGAACAGGAGAGAACTGCATGTAAATAAATTCATCACAGTCCAAAAGCATTTGCTTATAGACTGAAGTAATCAGTCGAGAAAGATTATGATTGCAGGAGGTTGCCTCAGAATGACAGCGTAAATATCACATTTACATAGCTGTCTTTGGCTTATTTGTCTGGGAAAACACAAGAATAAAATGTTAAGCTAATCAGCAAGTTGAGTACACAATGTTAAAAGAGGAAGTCAAATTCAAAAAATTCTTTGAAATAATATGTTTTATGTGACTTCACTAGTTTACACATGGCATTCTGATTAATATTGCGTTTGTGGAATTAAGACGAATTAGGACGACCCAGAACACGCTGGAGAGACTATGTCTCCCGGCTTGCCTGGGAACGCCTTGGGATCCTTCCGGAAGAGCTGGAAGATGTTGCTGGGGAGAGGGAAGTCTGGGCTTCCCTGCTGAAGCTGCTGCCTCCGCGACCCGACTTCGGATAAGCGAGAGATAATGGATGGATGGATGGAATTAAGCATTAAAATCCACTTGTTTTTAGCCGTCTCAGGGCGCGGCCATTTTGCCACTTTTGTGGACTGAAAATGACATCACAGTTGCTCAAGGCTCAGGTAACGACCAATCACGGCTCACCTGTTTTCTGAAGATGAGCCATGATTGGTCATTCCCTGAGCCCTGTGCAACTGTAATGTCATTTTCAATCCATAACAAGTGGCAAAATGGCCGCCCTGTGAGATGGATAAAAGTGGGAGGATTTTAATGCTTAACTCGCATTCCGCAAACGCAATATCAATCAGAATGTCTAGCCCTTCCAATAACCAAACAAATGGTGTAGGTAAAAATGTACAAGACAAATCAGTGTGGACTAACAGTGTTTTTTGTTTTTTTTGCTTAAAAAATATTCGTGTTATTATCATTATTAATACTATTATTAATACTTGATTATTATTTTGTCACGTTAACATGATCATTTCCCATTGACAAATGTAGCCACTGATTGGAAATGTAGGCTGTATGTGTGCTGTATGTATCTTACACCTGCATCTGTGAAAGCAAGCAAATTCATAACACTGGTTAGATTGTGGAAAGTGCCTGGCAGGTCGGGATGCAGAGGAGGTGATCTATTGCAGATACGTAGGCACATTTCACAGTATTTTTTCACACATGCGGCATATAGTATCTGTCATTTCACTATTTTCTCCCAAGGCAAATTGGAGGTATTATCTGTTCAGAAAATAACTGGCAATCTACTCATTATCTAGACAATTATCCGGCACTAATAGCGTGCTTAATCTGCCTCGTTTTATCAGTTATTACTGTTTAAGGAAGTGAGTGCAAGATAATGTGCGTTAGGTTGAAGAGAGAATGATTTGGTAGATAAAAAGTAAGATGTTTACTGTCGCTTTGGTGTGCACTGTGTAATTAATTGCATGTGTTTAAAATGTATGTGCACGTCTGCGCGCGTGTCTGTTTGTGTGTGTCCACGTTCGCGTACATGTAAAAGTGGGTTGACTGCGGCAGAATAGTTGTGTAATGGTGCATGGTCCATTTTGATATCTTACATTTGTGACGGCAGCCTCTGATCTCGAGGGGACAATGTTGCACTCAAAGCAGCCGCCGCTACAAGCAGGGTACACACATACGCACGCACACACACACACACACCCCCACACACACACACACACACACACACAACCTATATGAATGCATGCTTGAACAGATTTGCACAAACCCAAATTGAATACACTTACACAAAACATATGGCAAAGGGCATGACCAAGTTCTGAGAAAAAACAAAGTCACTGTAATAGCAGATTGACAATCTGTACTTTCCAAGTAGTTTCCTGTCATTGGCTGCCCAGCAAAAAAAAGCCCTCAAGGGCACAGGGAGGACACTATCATTTTCAGAAGAAGTGTTGTTGTTGTGTTGAGTGCATATATGTTCTGGTGAGGAAGAGAGGGCGGGGTTGGGGGCGCATTAATTACCTGTGTGCTTCTCCTGCTGTCACAGGAACAAAGGTCACCCCCACCGAGGGGCTAATTATTAGGAAAAGAGCTTTCTAATTTACCGCTGTCTACTGCCATTCCAGGCAAGAAGGGAACCATGTCGTGGAGAATGTGCATGCTAGAGTTAGATTTAACCACTATAATGGCACACCCTGCTTTCACAGGGGGCCTTTGATATGGCACCTTGACCCCCAGAAGATAGATACACATAACTTTTTGAGTGGGTATTTAGCAGTCAACAATTGCATATTATCTTCTCTCTAACCATGAGAACCAAAGTGAATTTAAAAAAAAAATAGAACAACACTTGCATTAAAGTTTCATTGAAACCTGTTGTGTATGTAGTAGTTGTGTATTCCTGCTGACTACAAGAAACATACTGGAAAAAAGGAAGAAAAAAAATGCAAAAACAATACGTTTACACTCTGAGGCTGGGCAACGTAATTGTTTTTTACAAATATTAAAATCAAATGAAGTCAAGTCAAATTAATAATTTGCCTTAATAACAGTAAAATTAAAAAACGCCCACCCAAACCCTTGTACACATCAAATAAGATTGGGGACTGGCACTCCTTGAACAGGTGCTGTCTGTTCATTTTCAAGAAAATTGACTTCAGCTGAGTTCAACTCACTTACAGCATAAGTACAACAGATCAGTGCTTTTTCAAATATATTTTAGAGGCTTTTCGTGACATTGTTGCAACAACTGACGTCATTTTTTTTCAGTGCTGCATTTTAGAACATGAATATCAGATTACCACAAAGCCCACTCACATACACATACAAGCTTAAACTCACTCCAGCCCACCTTAATTATCTGACAGTCTTTAGCATGCACAGCTGCACCCACGCAGCAGGGGGTGATGAAGCAAGAGATCAGTGGATTTTTCAATCAGCAGCAACCCAATGAGATTCTCTGACTGCAATATTCTTATCAAATGGATCCCTCCCAGCAATGCTCCATCCATCCCCCTCCTCCAAAAAGTAAAAGTGAAAAGCCGACCACTGGCCTTCACTCCATTGCCTCACCTACACTACTCTGCCTGCATGCTAGCATGGGGTTCTACAGAACTGACACGCAGTGATCTCTCAATCCATTTTTCTTGTCTTGTCAATGGGGTTCCTGCTTTAAAGTCTTTATTACCATTTTCCTACCAACCCCCAATACCTTGCCACACCATGTGTAGCTCTTGCAGTCTCATGATTTTGCATGAGTGGATTTAAGGGGCAGCAGGTCTTAAACGATCAGCACACGGCTGGTTTGGTCTTTTCTGACAGAATGATTAAACCAATCAGAACATCTTGTGACGTGAAAATTATGTTCTCAACGCTGATAGGCTGTCGCCGATGAGGGACGGACTGGGATTATGTGGCTCGGCCGGAAATACCGTCCAGAAGTTATAGACGGATAAACGATGCCCAGCTCTGGCTTTTCCACTCGAGGCACTTCACACCGATATCCATTCAGCAGCAACTGGGGGTTGTTGGTATCTTGCACAAGGACGCTTCGACATGGTCACAAGGACTGGGGATCAAACCCACAACCTCGGGGTTGAGAGACAACCACCCTACCAGTGAGCCATGACACCAGATATAGAATTATGGTCAGTTTTGTCTGATGCTTGTTTATCTGCATCTCTTCCTAAACACGAGAAATACACAGGGTTTATTTTCTATGTGGTTGGCAGCCATTTCTGAGGACATCAGTGTATTTATAACACTTCAAAAGTCAACGAATGCCCTAATTAGATAAATACCGATTATTATTATTATTATTATTATTATGATTATTATTATTAAATTCAGCACAATCAAAATGTTATGCAGCACGGTGGAGATAAACAGCTGAATGAAAGGACAAGTTGGTCCCACACACACAAGCACACCCACGCACACACACTCGGAAGATGGGCAATTGTTGCCATGGGAACCAGCTGCCAAATCCCAAGTGAGTTGTATTTAAATGTAAATCTCCACCCCCTCCCTTCATCCCCAACAGAAATCCAGATTCATTTTAGGCACTCTGTGACACTCTTCCTCCCTCCCCCTCATCTTGGTACGTTTGCCACAGTTGGTCGCGCTGCAAAGACAGACCAGAGATTTTAAGGAGATTTACTGATGGTTGATGGTAAGACATTTCTGGAGAAGAGGACATTTTACTGACCATTGAATTCAAATTATATTTCAATGTGAAATAGAGACATTGTAGTTTGTTATAGATTTTAACAATTATGTTGAGGAATTTGGCAAGGTCGCTGGAAAGCACAATCCTTCTCGAAAAGGCACCCAACGCAAGAACAGTACTTACTATTTTCCCCTTGCTTATATACTGTAATAAGATACACTGTACAACAATTATTAAATTTAATTTCCTAAAACATAAAAAGTGGTAATACTGCTTTATTGGAATTATTCAGAGATTAGACTGGACGCACTGGACTAATCCAGTGGTTTTAACTCTTTTGGTACACTGTACTGTTGCAGTCTGAAGACATTTTATTAATTTGTTAGGTTTACGTGCACACAAAGTAACTATTGCAATAAATCAATTGAAACCAAACTTTAAATATTCATAACCACCATAAAATGATCTTGTACTACTTTGAAATTGGAAATACCCCAACCCCGACTATTTGTTCGGAAAACAAATTCCTTTGGAATGTATTCATCGATGCCGACTTTCTGTACATGCCTCTGAGGTTTACAGTTACATTTGATTCACAAGAGAAGAAAAAGAAGTCTCATGATGGGCATTTGAACTGATAGGAAAATTAATTCAAGCTACTCATCTTGAAGAAGTCAATATTTTAAAGAACATTAGTACTTCAAATTAAAAGTGAGCTGATTTATACGTTTTTTTGAGGTACAAGCTATTGATTGTCTGGTTTTTTTTTGTAATGAGTTGTGATTAAAAAAATGAGTTACGAGCGCAACCTATGACTGTAGAAAATGTAACAATGTGTAGGAAAATGGCAGATAGTAATCAATTTTTCAAGCGGTCAAATGCCTGCTTCAAGCTGTTTAATGCCATTTTTAATGCCACATTCTTTTTAGAGGTTTGCAAGAATACCCGTTGTGAAGAGCTCATGTGTTAAACTGCTATTTATTAGATGCGTGAGTCATAAATGGTCAAATGAAAAGGCTATTGTAAAGACATTTTGGGGCAAAAATCCTATGCTCAATGCCCATTGAATTAGCATGCCAAACCGCGTAATTCTTTGCATTCAATTTAATTGTTATCAGTGTGTGTATATATATATATATATATATATATATATATATATATATATATATATATATATATATATATATATATATATATATATTACAACACTATAGAGTGCTATTTTTATTACTGAACCCACATTACCCAAAAAAATGCTGCTGTTTTTTGGAGCACTGGAACAGATGAATGCCATTTACATTCATTTCATTTCGTGTGTGCATTTGCATGGGTGTACTACTATGTGAACGGATCACTGCCGTCTGCCTGCTTTGTAATTCCCTCAATAGAAAAGCGTAAGCTGCAGTAGATACTGATAACTTGTCCCATTAATGTGAGGAAGCACTCAGTACTGACAATGATTCCTCTTGTTTTACAAGCTCCACCACCCTCATCCTCGCTTTTTAGTGTTTATCTATATGTTCCACTCTGACAGGAAGAACAAATTAATCAGCAGGCGCTCTACTGCACCCCAAGAAATGTGCTGCTTGTAAATAATGGTAGTTTCAGGTGAAATTGTACATGTACAATGTTTCTCCGATGGAAAAAAAAGGGTGTGTGTGTGCGTGTGTGCATGTGTTGATGCAGACATTCATTGGGTTATATTGAATTTACTGCACTCCCATGGGCCAAGGAAACTGCTGTTCCTATGACAGTAATAATAGATCATTCTACTGGCGGTTACAGCTGCTTTGGCTTATATTAATAGTCCAGCATGTTTTTAAATTTTAATATGGATCATTTAGACTGCTTATACCACTGCACACTATGTGGTTTGAGAAAAGTATTGAGACACTTTAAAATCAGTGGACTATTCACTTATTGTATTTTGTTGGTTCTATCAAAGCATGAGATGATAACTTCTCCTTGAAATACATTGGTGGAGCCATTTGCATTTTGTACAGGATTTATGGCAACGGATACTGTCACCTGGTGTGACACATCGCGGAGCTCATTACACAGGCAACCTGCCTTCAAATAAGAATAAATCTGCATACATTCAAACACGACCATGTTGGATGACCTCATCATAGCACCTTTCTTAGATTACATTACGTCAGAATAATGGCATTACTGCATAAGTGACAATTTATCAGCAATATTTTTTTTCTGTTAAATGTACAAGGGTTGACTGACTTGTCTGAGTTAAGTTAGAAGAGTTTAAGAATGTGTTTAGGTTTGGGCCAGTGAAAAAAAATAAGGGTATAATTTATGATTTTGGTAATTATGATACCAAAAAGAAAATCTGATCATATTGCGTTTTTTTAAAGGCAAGGTAATCAAATAAAATGTGCTCATTATTTTTCGGTACAGACATCGGAATCAAAGTGTCTTTGCAGCACATCTTTAACTGTGTGCACAACCTAGGAACTCCCGGTGATTATTTGACTGATTTCCTTAAAAAAATAGACGAATACAAATCAAACATCCATCCCTCCATCCATTATCCAAACTGCTTATCTTCACAAGGGTCGCAGGCGTGCTGCAGCCTATCCCAGCTGTCTTCGGGCAGTAGGTGGGATTCACGTGTACCATTGCTTTCTTTATTTTAATAATTGGTTATTTCTAATTTAATTATAAATAGTGTAGTGTTGGTTGTCATCGGCTGCAAGACAAAGTGGGCATTAATGTTCAAATTCATTTTCGTGTAAATGCACATTTTAAATGCATGCATTTTCATAATACTCTTCAGTTTGGTAAATGATTGACTTTACTGTTGAGAAATGCCATCACAATGACCTCAGTAGGATTGTTGTAGTATCAGTATTTGTGCAACTAGCCGAATCATGTAATATAGATTTCATGAATGCAAATGACTGTATTTCTTCTTTGCGTACTTTCTTAAGAGAGGCAAGCAAGCTCAGCACAATAGGGAGCAATAATAATGAATCAAGGGACGAGTCGGCTCAGAGGTGCATGTTGGGCTGATGGCGGCACTTTTAGGATGTCAAATGAATTGTAGCAGCAACCAGAAAAGCACGAGGTGACAGCATAGCTTTCAGAAAAGCTCCTTGACTGCCAGGATGAGCCATTGTGAGAGCATCCGACTTTTGTATTTAGAGAACGAAAAAAGATTGGCAATCTTTTTTTTTTTTTTTTAATATGCTTCTCCCTGGTTCATGAAGAATGACAACAAATAGATGGGTGGTCAAAGACTGTATTTCAGCGTGTGCCAGAGGTGTTTGTAAGTCTTTGTCAACACCGGGATTTTTCTTCACCTCATTCAGCATACTGGGTTGCGTTCTTGCATCTTTACAGGGAGTCGACATCGTAGAGTGTAGTTACTGTGCTGAACTTTTCGATTGAAACTGTAGGGATCTTTCCTATCATAATGTGGTGAACATCGAGTCTCTTAGATAGTTGAGTTACATATCTGAACCAATATCAGCATTTGTTTAAAATGATTTTGTTGTATTTGACTGTTGCTTTTTTTGGCAGATAGCAGCATGTTTAGTATTTTGTAATGCGCGGGAAATCAGCTCATGAAAAAAAAAAAAAAAACTAATTCTACACGCATGCAACAATAGTATCATTTTTTCATTTTCAAATTTGGTGCACTGTGATTGAATACAATAATGTCTTTGCATTGTTCAGACAACTAAATTGATGAATGAAAAAAATCTCCAGGGCTAAAGTTTGACGAAAGCGATCGATGCAAGGATGCGAGAGTGTATAAAGTGTATGTATGTGTGTGGTTCTGCAACAGACAGAAAATATACAGCATATGAGTGCAGTGCCCAGCTGCACACAATAACTAAAAACTCAAAATAAGCGGTACAACATGATAAACATGCACTAGCAACTCAAATGGCAACTACCTTAAATAAAGGCAACTAGAGGCCGACTACAACCGTGGACGTCAGTCGTGCAATGTGGCGTCGATCGGCCAAACTGCACACTGCCAGACCTGACATGCAAAGCGGCACCAAACATACATACTTGAGCACGACTCTTTCTAGGCCCCATCATTGATTAAATGTTTTTACCCCACCCCCCCCCAAAAAAACCTAGCAGCAGAAACAAATGAAACCATCTGAAATTGTTTGTCTGAAAAGGTTAAGGTTTATTTTCATTAAATGAAAATAAAAATGCATGAATTATCCTGAACTACTATAACCCTTGGTCCACACACTGTTGAACTGAACTTTGTCCACCAACTGGCCCATACTTTACTCCAAATTGAATCATTGTACTACAAGCATTTTTTTAATCACTAACACAAGTCTTATGTTTCCCTACATGTTTCAGTTTTAATGTTCACTGCATGCCACATTTCACAAGAACTGTGCGTTCTCCAAATAATGTTGCATATTAAATTTATATATTCACAGTAATCCACAGCAACATTTCTATGATTACCAGAGTGGTTTTGGTTAACTTGCTTGGAGATTGAAAACTGTTGAGCGCAACTCTCCTCAAGAGGTCAATATATCTAAACACACTTTTCAAGATGGACCCACGACTCATCGCAGCAGGCAAGGGTGCTTCACTGTCCGTATGGGAAAAAGAGTACTGTCAGGACATTCGTGGAAGAAAATGTGCAACTTGTCTATTCAATCAGGCCCAGAGGGCAACGCTGTAAACGAACTGGCAGCCATTCACGGTTGCAGTGTAAAGCGCAAAAGAGCACAACATAAGCATAAAACGTTTCAGTTAGCAGCAAGAAGTGCAGCCTTGTGCATTCAGTCATGTAATAAGTGTCCAGCCTCAAAAGCCTCCCTGCTCCCTTGTAACCCAGTCACCTTGCCTGCCGACACACCTGGTTGTCATTGGCTCTACTAGGGCGATAATGTGCTGCACCTGTGCCTCTTAGCTACACCGGGCCAATCGGCCAATCAGGATCAAAAGTTGTAAAAGTCGTCCTATGACGGACATGGCTTGTAAAAGTCTCTCAAACATGAAAGCTGGCCTGGGATTGATTCACACCCTTAGGGAGATGAGTCCTGCTGAAATGCTTGCTTGGATTGATTTCTTTAGTAAAAATAATACACAATTGAAGTGAAGTAGATGATTTAAAAACAATTTGATTATATTCATTTCAGATTCAGCATGTTTTAAAGGACGCTGGCCTCTTTCTGTTCTTTCAAACACACAGGAACACCTCATTATCAGGCTTTAGTGGACCCACACATCTATACAAACATGCAGAAACTGTATGCATAGTCATAAGAAGATGCAGGAGAAACCATCTAACATTACAGAGTTCTGGTTCTTTTCCTCCTCCTCCCTGTTGTCAATCCTCCCCCTCATGACAGGTTCATGGTGAGGGCAGCTGAGACATGTGGAGGATTGGGAGATGGAGGAAGTAAAGGAGGTATAGCAGCAGAGCCCGTTGTCAGCAAATGATTGGCCTGGCTCTCGACATTCCAACCACCACCGTGTTTGTACCAAAGTTTGCACTGGTGGATGCAATATGTTCAACATAGTCTTTATAATCTCACATAATGTCATCATTTATTGCAAAAAAGATAAGTGAGCTTTATACAGTGTGTCCTTTAAAAACAATAGGGGCACTCAACAACAGTAGTGTTCCTACTACTGGAGCTGCAAACACTGTGACTGTAAGTTCACATAAGATTTCAAGAATAAAACAGGGACCCATCTCTGCCTACGACTAAAAGCAAAACAATTCGATTGTGGTTAAAGTTTGAAGTTCATGTAAATATTTGGACATTTGATTTTTCATAGAGGATCTCTGCATGGCCTCCAAAGTGAACCTTTGATTTAAAGGATAGAACAAATAAAACTTATTTCAGGTGTTGAAGAATGAAGTTGATTAATTTTGCCAGGCCTGTTTCTTATTAAAAGAAAGGAAAGAAAACTCTCATTGGAGACAGAAAATATAAGAATGCTTAATTTAATTTTAACTTTCTACTCATGTTATGTTTTCAAAACAGTTCCAAGGAGAGAGGTCAGATTCCCTTGACTGTGTAGCCCTGAAAGAATTCTATCCTTCTCCAAAGAGCTGAAAAGAAAAATAAATACTAAAAAGATCATCTGCTCCAATGTAAATTAACAGCAACACAGGAGCTGATTCTGCAAATTTTGTTGTCAAAAAGTGAAGCAAGTGTTGGATGCAAAAGGGAAAGTAATGGAAGGTGGAGATTGGAGCGAGTCTGAAACTCATGGCTAAAAGCCATGTTTCTTTTATTGCTACAAGCATTTCAGAGTGAAAAAATATTATAATCATTATAGCTGTTTGTGAGCATAAGCAGTTAGAGGGCAAAAGGTTGTGTTTTACAGCTCTTGTATTTAATTCGTCATTTCAATCAGGGTTATTTTCCTCTCTCGGCCTCTCTTTCTAACTGCCATCCTCCTATCAAATAATCCCCATATAAATCATTCCAACACTTCAAAAGTATATACACTTTATTCTGATGGTCGAAACCCAAGAAAGGAATTTAGAAACAATAGAAAACCAAAAGACAGATAACAATAACAGTTGAAAGAGTAAGTACATTTTGCGCCATTATCTACATTGTTCAGTAACTTCTAGAAAGGACAACAGAGAGAGAGAGAGAGAGACACACACAAAGAGAGAGTGTAAATATACACTGAGATGAATATTTAGTGAGAACGTTTCGTTTTGTAGTGAAATAACAGCCATCCGATAATAGGCATGCAGTACAAATGTAAGGGGAAAAAAGCACCTCTGTGTATATGAAATTCTGCTGCAGGGTAAACATTGAATCACCACAGTGTGTTATATCACAAATCCATTACATCTTATCACATACTCAGGTTTCGGGTCAGTAACGGAGCACCCACATACAGAGTCAGTGTTTATTATTTTGCTCCTACACATAATTGCACTCTGTTGTTTTCATAACTCGCATATGGGGCAAAGGCTCATGGGGAAATTCAGTGTTGCCAATATTATCCTTCCATACTGTGTATGCATGCATGAGAATGCATTTTTTTGCATTCACATTTGTTTGTAGTATACCAACATCCTCCGACTGAGTGTTGGTATTTTATGTTCTTGCCATAGTGGTGAGAACATAAAATGTCTTTTATTGTCAATGCATGCATTCCACTTTGTTGAGTTTTGTGCAATGTTATGGGTAGTCCTTTTAGTGAAAATGTAGGGGAGACAAATCTTTATCATGTATGATTAACATCTTAATTAAGCCAAACAACCTGTTGGAACTTCACTGTTTGATGCAATGTTGTCTAACTGCAGGCGTTAACCATAACTTGTGTGTGTTTTAGTATGCTGTCCTTCAACTCACACACTAACTTTCATGGCCTGGATTACTAGCTCACCTGAGCTTTACTGTTACAGTATCTAATTGTAGCTGGTATCCTTGGTCATGTATTGACATAGTAGCCAGCTACACAGTTTGGTTGTTCTATGTGCATTATACTAGCAGATAATTCACTCAGTAACCGGGAGGAAGCCAAATATGTCAGACCATCGGACCAGTTTGCATGTAGTTGTTTAGAAAGAAACACTTAACAATCTGTGCTGCTCACGTCCTTCATATATTTGCTGTTAATGAGCCATTGCACGCTTGCCGGACGACACGAATAGACGTCATTTCCGCTTGTTACTACCGTCAATAGCACGCATTATACAACACATTATTTTCATTGCACTCACCACAGGAATAAAGAAGTCGGTTTCCTTCTTGCTCTAAAAGTGTGCCGCAAGTACTCCCTGTACAAAAAGACCAAGATTCTTTGCGGATAGAGCAAGAGCATGCGGGGAACGTAAAACCAATTCCCCGTTCAAAGGAGGTAACCCGATTGCGTCGATGTGACCCAATATTCGGGTCAGAAAAGGGGTAATTGGTTTTTAAAAACCCGCATACGAGCATATTCAGGTTTTTGCGCCTGTTTACATGTCCTTTGAAAACCTGAATACTGCCAACATGCGTGATTCAAAACTGTTAGTGACTGCATGTAAACGTAGTCTATGAGGCCATGCTCTTGATAAGCAAAGTGACGTGTACCTGAAATCCATGACAGAGCACCAGCCTCGCCACCCCAAAGGTGAACAGATTGTGTATTGTGTTAAAAAGGGAGTCCTTGTTTCACATTTCAGTCTTTTATAACAAGCACACATGGACCGCCTTACTGCAGTTTCAGTTACTCACTCTTGTCATACCCAAAATGCAATTGATTTAAGCTCTAATTTTTGATGCATTAGCACATGTTGCTTTGACTCAATTTATTCACATATCTGATTGGACATAATGACTTGTTTCAAAAGCACACATACATTAATCTTATAAACTCACAATTTATCCCTGCAGACCTCTTCATAAGCACCAACACAAGCGAGAAAAGAATCCCCCTTTGCCATATCTGACAGGGCTGTAGAGCATTTTTATTTATTTTTTTCTTTCCACCCCCAAAAAATAAACATTACTCAAGAAGCCTATCCACTCTGGATCGTAAAGGCGGAGGTGGGAAGAAAGAAAGGCGAGTGGCTGTTTTATGACTGGGTGTGGGAAGTAAATTTTCATCGGCAGTCAAACTGGAAGCGCTTGGCTATCGAAGGCCTCGGAGGTTTGGGGGTGGGAGGACCTTCAAACAAAAGACTGAACACATTTGCTCACAAACACATAAACATAGATCCATAGATCCAACACCACTGCACAAATATTAGTGAGGCTGCAGTTGCATGTAGTTTTCAACTACACAAATGCTTTACGAGCAAGAAATACATGTCTAACAAGCCTTGCAGGAGGACAGAGCCGAGAGATTATGCTACATGCTGATGAGTGAAGTGGCAGTATTTATGGGTCTGTCATAGGTTCGTTATGAATAATACATGAGGCCTCATTGTTGTACAGGAGTACTGAATGTAAATCGATACGTGTTCACAAATGATCTCGCTTCCAAGCGCTCCCTCCTCTCCACCTCACACTTTTTATATTGTCTAACTGTCATTGTGTACCCTGATAATAATGTTTAATGATACACATGCGATGGAATTCATCTGAATGCATTCATGCATCTACGTAAACTTGAGAAACAAAAATAAACAATTGGACTCAGTGACTGAAATGATAAGAAGGGGGCACAAAGTGACTGGAAATATTTTTTGTTTCTCTTTTATTAAAATAAAAAAAAACAGCATAAATGTGTTAAAGTACATAAGCCATTAAAGCACCAACCTAGTGACACATCATCAGGTGTAACAGGTTATGTTTTATTTGATTGATTGATTGATTGATTGATTGATTGATTGATTGACTGATTTTCAGAGCTGGGCACTTGATCCTTTTTTGCTGGTCCGGCCTCGTCCCTCGTTTGTCGTTTGTCTTGCCTTTCGTCGTCTTCTACCAAGCAAAGCTCTCCCTCTCCGAAGTGCGTGAATGAAGCGGCTGCGACATTCAGGTTTTCAAATTTCCTGCAGTCGAACGCCAGAGCTCCTTCGTCTTCTTCTTTGTCTCATTCTTCTTCAGACCGAACGTGTGCAGTGCACAGCGTTCCCAATGCAAGTGTTATATGATTTAGTCGCCAATTGATATTTTTTAATTTTTGTATATTAATTTGGGGATTGTATATATTGTTTTGTATTTATTAATTTTCTAACACGCTACAATATTGTGTTGTGAGTATATATTTATTTTTATCCTGCTTAAGTATTTTTGCTACGGCGCATTTCCGCAGCGCATTTCCGCAGCGAAGAAGAAAAAGAGAGAGATGAATTAGAGCAAGGTTGTTCAAATTCAATGAAGACGCAACGAAACACTGTCCTGCCGTGTCGGTTGTTTAAGTAGGGAAGACGCCAGAAGAAGTGCATGAACTCGACCTTGACGAACTCGACCTTGATGAACTCAACGTGCTCGCGACAACCGTGAGCACGTCACGGCGCCATTGATGCGCAGTTTGCCTTTATACTCGCGCACAACCCCCACACGTTATTTTGAAAATGTGTTACAGTTTCATTCCAAGTCGGGGGGCGTCGCTACGGCTACTGACTAGGACACCGCCGGGCGGAATTTCCTCTGTCTTTTATGACCAATTCCGGTCGGCGTTTTTACTGTCGAGCAGCGATCAGAAAGACAGCTATAACAATGGATATCGTGTCTGCTTTAACAAAGGGACCTAGATGACTCGACGATGCATTTAATTGTATTGCGAAAACGATCTGGAAGGGGTGGTGCAAAAGGTGGTGCATGCATGTGTAGCTTCTTTACACACACATACATGACATAACACCCACACCGCTGCTAAACTAGTTTGCTTCGCAGCAGGAACAAGCTGCGAGGTGGATCCTCTCCTCCGTGGCAACAAATAAATTGCCGGGCTGAGCCGGGGGAAACTGTACCTCATCGCAACATGTGACATAACGGACCAATCACAAGACAGAATGCGCGCAGCATCGTATACTCAGCAACAATTTCTGACGTGTGTGCGGCATGTGTTGCAGACCTGTCGTCAACATGTCTACAGCACGGTCACGTGATGCAATGCGGCAGTCGTCGCCCGCACTGACACGGGAGTATAAAAGAAGCCTAAAGAATCCTTTCGCCGGGTAGGTTGAGATGAACTTTGGTCGCCTCGTGACCACGTCACATGCATGAGGGCCAACTAGTGGGCCAGACTAAAATCTACCTCCGTCCTTGCTTAGTCTGCCCCTTTTTTTCAAACGTGTCACCCTCTGTCCTCCGCCCCAAAAATGTCTGTCTGTCCGGGACGGAGGGACAGACCGTCACGCTGTATTTCCCCCATACCAATGGAACACACAAATAAAAACACATACACTCAAATAAACCCACATACACTCTCTGCCTTACATTACCACTAATTTGCCCTTAACCACCTGATTTTGACATGAGTGCTTGTCATAACTCGTGCATGTACATCGGAAAGGCAAGATTACTCCAGGAGCTCTGTTATATGAGAAATTGGATGAAGAATACAATGTTTAAATCTAATTCGATTTCAGCTTCATCTTGGGCCAATAGTGCGATGTGAGCCAAAGAAAGTAAAGCCTAGCAGTAACCAATTCTTACTACTGAAGTATGTTGATATTCATATCAACATACTGTACATATCAAAAGTGTGCTTATGTCTATTTATTTATCTGCATGTGCACGTGTGTGCGTGAGTATGCATGTGTTTGTATGTGTGTTCAAGGCAAGGAGTAGGAGTGAAATATCCACAAATGACGATGTACTGTAAGCATAATGAGGTAACAAAGGAAATGACGGAAGGAAATGTGAATAAATTGTAGATATAATTAAATTGTCACACCTTACCTTTCTTATTGTTATGGATTAACTCAGTCACAATAGGTTTTAGGCACATACACAACATGAGATGATGGAGAGGTGTCTCTTGCCCATATCAATGATGTATCAGCATCACCACAGCCAAATCGTAAAAGAAAGGGGGCCACAAGGCAAACCGCCCCCAAAAAAGAACCAAAATAAAATGCTAATGTCCATGTGTTCTGGACATCAACAAGTCATTGAATACACTTTTTCCCATACAAATATTGCACTTTTTTTTTTTTTCGTATTGTGTCCCTGGCAAGAGAAAATTAATAAGTGAACCAATATTTCCTTCAGCCAAACCAAAACCAAAAAGTGATTTTTTTTCTGCAATAAAGAAAAAGAGGTTTGCTATTAGAAAACACCCAGGACTCACTGCCTTTAGAAAACAAAGACCAAGTCCAAAATCTTGTTGTGGTGATAGACTCAGACTTGACTTTCAGCACTTGTAGCAAATCAACCACTAAAACCGCATTTACCAGCTGAAAAACATATCCAGACTGAAGTGGTGCATGCTGCGAGCAGTCCAGGACAAACTTATCCTTGCTTTTTAACAGTCTTCTTATTGGACTCCCTCAATAGAGCATCAAACAACTGCAGCTAATTCAGAATGCTGCAGCTTGGGTTCTGGCCAGAAAAAAGGGATCAATTCAGATTACTCCATTCCAAAATCCTTTACACCGGCTCCAAATTAGCTGTGTGAAGTGCAATGAGTATCATTATGTATGGAATGTGCTATATAAATAAAGCTGAGTTGCCTTTCTTGATTACAATTAGTAAAAAATGAAGGGTTTCAAACTAGGGTTAGGGTTTCAAATTAGGGTTTCAAACTAGGGTAAGGGTTTCCAGCTAGGGTTTCAAACTAGGGTTAGGGTTTCCAGCTAGGGTTTCAAACTAGGGTTAGGGTTTCAAATTAGGGTTTCAAACTAGGGTTAGGGTTTCCAGCTAGGGTTTTAAACTAGGGTTAGGGTTTCCAGCTACGGTTTCAGACTAGGGTTAGGGTTTCTAGCTAGGGTTTCAAACTAGGGTTAGGGTTTCAAATTAGGGTTTCAAACTAGGGTTAGGGTTTCCAGTTAGGGTTTCAAACTAGGGTTAGGGTTTCAAATTAGGGTTTCAAACAAGGGTTAGGGTTTCCAGCTAGGGTTTCAAACTAGGGTTAGGGTTTCAAATTAGGGTTTCAAACTAGGGTTAGGGTTTCCAGCTAGGGTTTCAAACTAGGGTTAGGGTTTCCAGCTAGGGTTTTATACTAGGGTTAGGGTTTCCAGCTAGGGTTTCAAACTAGGGTTAGGGTTTCCAGCTAGGGTTTCAAACTAGGGTTAGGGTTTCAAATTAGGGTTTCAAACTAGGGTTAGGGTTTCCAGCTAGGGTTTTAAACTAGGGTTAGGGTTTCAAATTAGGGTTTCAAACTAGGGTTAGGGTTTCCAGCTAGGGTTTCAAACTAGGGTTAGGGTTTCAAATTAGGGTTTCAAACTAGGGTTAGGGTTTCCAGCTAGGGTTTTAAACTAGGGTTAGGGTTTCCAGCTACGGTTTCAGACTAGGGTTAGGGTTTCTAGCTAGGGTTTCAAACTAGGGTTAGGGTTTCAAATTAGGGTTTCAAACTAGGGTTAGGGTTTCCAGTTAGGGTTTCAAACTAGGGTTAGGGTTTCAAATTAGGGTTTCAAACAAGGGTTAGGGTTTCCAGCTAGGGTTTCAAACTAGGGTTAGGGTTTCAAATTAGGGTTTCAAACTAGGGTTAGGGTTTCCAGCTAGGGTTTCAAACTAGGGTTAGGGTTTCCAGCTAGGGTTTTATACTAGGGTTAGGGTTTCCAGCTAGGGTTTCAAACTAGGGTTAGGGTTTCCAGCTAGGGTTTCAAACTAGGGTTAGGGTTTCAAATTAGGGTTTCAAACTAGGGTTAGGGTTTCCAGCTAGGGTTTTAAACTAGGGTTAGGGTTTCCAGCTACGGTTTCAGACTAGGGTTAGGGTTTCTAGCTAGGGTTTCAAACTAGGGTTAGGGTTTCAAATTAGGGTTTCAAACTAGGGTTAGGGTTTCCAGTTAGGGTTTCAAACTAGGGTTAGGGTTTCAAATTAGGGTTTCAAACAAGGGTTAGGGTTTCCAGCTAGGGTTTCAAACTAGGGTTAGGGTTTCAAATTAGGGTTTCAAACTAGGGTTAGGGTTTCCAGCTAGGGTTTCAAACTAGGGTTAGGGTTTCCAGCTAGGGTTTTATACTAGGGTTAGGGTTTCCAGCTAGGGTTTCAAACTAGGGTTAGGGTTTCCAGCTAGGGTTTCAAACTAGGGTTAGGGTTTCAAATTAGGGTTTCAAACTAGGGTTAGGGTTTCCAGCTAGGGTTTTAAACTAGGGTTAGGGTTTCAAATTAGGGTTTCAAACTAGGGTTAGGGTTTCCAGCTAGGGTTTCAAACTAGGGTTAGGGTTTCAAATTAGGGTTTCAAAATAGGGTTAGGGTTTCCAGCTAGGGTTTCAAACTAGGGTTAGGGTTTCAAATTAGGGTTTCAAACTAGGGTTAGGGTTTCCAGCTAGGGTTTAAAACTAGGGTTAGGGTTTCAAATTAGGGTTTCAAACTAGGGTTAGGGTTTCCAGCTAGGGTTTTAAACTAGGGTTAGGGTTTCAAATTAGGGTTTCAAACTAGGGTTAGGGTTTCAAATTAGGGTTTCAAACTAGGGTTAGGGTTTCCATCTAGGGTTTCAAACTCGGGTTAGGGTTTCAAATTAGGGTTTCAAACTAGGGTTAGGGTTTCAAATTAGGGTTTCAAACTAGGGTTAGGGTTTCCAGCTAGGGTTTTAAACTAGGGTTAGGGTTTCCAGCTAGGGTTTCAAACTAGGGTTAGGGTTTCCAGCTAGGGTTTAAAACTAGGGTTAGGGTTTCAAACTAGGGTTAGGGTTTCAAATTAGGGTTTCAAACTAGGGTTAGGGTTTCCAGCTAGGGTTTCAAACTAGGGTTAGGGCTTCAAAGTAGGGTTTCAAACTAAGGTTAGGGTTTCAAATTAGGGTTTCAAACTAGGGTTAGGGTTTCAAATTAGGGTTTCAAACTAGGGTTAGGGTTTCCAGCTAGGGTTTCAAACTAGGGTTAGGGTTTCAAACTAGGGTTAGGGTTTCAAATTAGGGTTTCAAACTAGGGTTAGGGTTTCCAGCTAGGGTTTCAAACTAGGGTTAGGGTTTCAAACTAGGGTTAGGGTTTCAAATTAGGGTTTCAAACTAGGGTTAGGGTTTCCAGCTAGGGTTTCAAACTAGGGTTAGGGTTTCGAGCTAGGGTTTTCAGTTAGGGTTTCAAACTAGGGTTAGGGTTTCCAGCTAGGGTTTTCAGTTAGGGTTTCAAACTAGGGTTAGGGTTTCCAGGTAGGGTTTCAAACTAGGGTTAGGGTTTCAAGGTAGGGTTTCAAACTAGGGTTAGGGTTTCCATATAGGTTTTCAAACTAGGGTTAGGGTTTCCAGCTAGGGTTTTCAGTTAGGGTTTCAAACTAGGGTTAGGGTTTCCAGCTAGGGTTTCAAACTAGGGTTAGGGTTTCCAGCTAGGGTTTCAAACTAGGGTTAGGGTTTCCAGCTAAGGTTTCAAACTAGGGTTAGGGTTTCCAGTTAGGGTTTTCAGTTAGGGTTTCAAACTAGGGTTAGGGTTTCCAGCTAGGGTTTCAAACTAGGGTTAGGGTTTCCAGCTAGGGTTTCAAACTAGGGTTAGGGTTTCCAGCTAGGGTTTCAAACTAGGGTTAGGATTTCCAGCTAGGGTTTCAAATTAGGGTTAGGGTTTCCATATAGGTTTTCAAACTAGGGTTAGGGTTTCCAGCTAGGGTTTTCAGTTAGGGTTTCAAACTAGGGTTAGGGTTTCCAGCTAGGGTTTTCAGTTAGGGTTTCAAACTAGGGTTAGGGTTTCCAGCTAGGGTTTCAAACTAGGGTTAGGGTTTCCATACAGGGTTTCAAACTAGGGTTAGGGTTTCCAGCTAGGGTTTCAAACTAGGGTTAGGGTTTCCAGCTAGGGTTTCAAACTAGGGTTAGGGTTTCCATACAGGGTTTCAAACTAGGGTTAGGGTTTCCAGCTAGGGTTTCAAACTAGGGTTAGGGTTTCCAGCTAGGGTTTCAAACTAGGGTTAGGGTTTCCAGCTAGGGTTTCAAACTAGGGTTAGGGTTTCCAGCTAGGGTTTCAAACTAGGGTTAGGGTTTCCAGCTAGGGTTTCAAACTAGGGTTAGGGTTTCCAGCTAGGGTTTTAAACTAGGGTTAGGGTTTCCAGCTAGGGTTTCAAACTAGGGTTAGGGTTTCCAGCTAGGGTTTAAAACTAGGGTTAGGGTTTCAAACTAGGGTTAGGGTTTCCAGCTAGGGTTTCAAACTAGGGTTAGGGTTTCAAATTAGGGTTTCAAACTAGGGTTAGGGTTTCCAGCTAGGGTTTCAAACTAGGGTTAGGGTTTCAAATTAGGGTTTCAAACTAGGGTTAGGGTTTCAAATTAGGGTTTCAAACTAGGGTTAGGGTTTCCAGCTAGGGTTTCAAACTAGGGTTAGGGTTTCAAACTAGGGTTAGGGTTTCAAATTAGGGTTTCAAACTAGGGTTAGGGTTTCCAGCTAGGGTTTCAAACTAGGGTTAGGGTTTCAAACTAGGGTTAGGGTTTCAAATTAGGGTTTCAAACTAGGGTTAGGGTTTCAAATTAGGGTTTCAAACTAGGGTTAGGGTTTCCATATAGGTTTTCAAACTAGGGTTAGGGTTTCCAGCTAGGGTTTTCAGTTAGGGTTTCAAACTAGGGTTAGGGTTTCAAACTAGGGTTAGGGTTTCAAATTAGGGTTTCAAACTAGGGTTAGGGTTTCCAGCTAGGGTTTCAAACTAGGGTTAGGGTTTCAAACTAGGGTTAGGGTTTCAAATTAGGGTTTCAAACTAGGGTTAGGGTTTCAAATTAGGGTTTCAAACTAGGGTTAGGGTTTCCATATAGGTTTTCAAACTAGGGTTAGGGTTTCCAGCTAGGGTTTTCAGTTAGGGTTTCAAACTAGGGTTAGGGTTTCCAGCTAGGGTTTTCAGTTAGGGTTTCAAACTAGGGTTAGGGTTTCCAGCTAGGGTTTCAAACTAGGGTTAGGGTTTCCATACAGGGTTTCAAACTAGGGTTAGGGTTTCCAGCTAGGGTTTCAAACTAGGGTTAGGGTTTCCAGCTAGGGTTTCAAACTAGGGTTAGGGTTTCCATACAGGGTTTCAAACTAGGGTTAGGGTTTCCAGCTAGGGTTTCAAACTAGGGTTAGGGTTTCCAGCTAGGGTTTCAAACTAGGGTTAGGGTTTCCAGCTAGGGTTTCAAACTAGGGTTAGGGTTTCCAGCTAGGGTTTCAAACTAGGGTTAGGGTTTCCAGCTAGGGTTTCAAACTAGGGTTAGGGTTTCCAGCTAGGGTTTTAAACTAGGGTTAGGGTTTCCAGCTAGGGTTTCAAACTAGGGTTAGGGTTTCCAGCTAGGGTTTAAAACTAGGGTTAGGGTTTCAAACTAGGGTTAGGGTTTCCAGCTAGGGTTTCAAACTAGGGTTAGGGTTTCAAATTAGGGTTTCAAACTAGGGTTAGGGTTTCAAATTAGGGTTTCAAACTAGGGTTAGGGTTTCCAGCTAGGGTTTCAAACTAGGGTTAGGGTTTCAAACTAGGGTTAGGGTTTCCATATAGGGTTTCAAACTAGGGTTAGGGTTTCAAACTAGGGTTAGGGTTTCAAACTAGGGTTCGGGTTTCCAGCTAGGTTTTCAAACTAGGGTTAGGGTTTCCAGCTAGGGTTTTCAGTTAGGGTTTCAAACTAGGTTTAGAGTTTCCAGCTAGGGTTTCAAACTAGGGTTAGGGTTTCCAGTTAGGGTTTCAAACTAGGGTTAGGGTTTCCAGCTAGGGTTTCAAACTAGGGTTAGGGTTTCAAACTAGGGTTAGGGTTTCAAACTAGGGTTAGGGTTTCCAGCTAGGGTTTTCAGTTAGGGTTTCAAACTAGGGTTAGGGTTTCCTGCTAGGGTTTTCAGTTAGGGTTTCAAACTAGGGTTAGGGTTTCCAGCTAGGGTTTTCAGTTAGGGTTTCAAACTAGGGTTAGGGTTTCCAGCTAGGGTTTTCAGTTAGGGTTTCAAACTAGGGTTAGGGTTTCCAGCTAGGGTTTCAAACTAGGGTTAGGGTTGCCAGCTAGGGTTTCAAACTAGGGTTAGGGTTTCCATATAGGTTTTCAAACTAGGGTTAGGGTTTCCAGCTAGGGTTTTCAGTTAGGGTTTCAAACTAGGGTTAGGGTTTCCAGCTAGGGTTTTCAGTTAGGGTTTCAAAATAGGGTTAGGGTTTCCAGCTAGGGTTTTCAGTTAGGGTTTCAAACTAGGGTTAGGGTTTCTAGCTAGGGTTTCAAACTAGGGTTAGGGTTTCCAGCTAGGGTTTTCAGTTAGGGTTTCAAACTAGGGTTAGGGTTTCCAGCTAGGGTTTTCAGTTAGGGTTTCAAACTAGGGTTAGGGTTTCCAGCTAGGGTTTTCAGTTAGGGTTTCAAACTAGGGTTAGGGTTTCCAGCTAGGGTTTTCAGTTAGGGTTTCAAACTAGGGTTAGGGTTTCCAGCTAGGGTTTCAAACTAGGGTTAGGGTTTCGAGCTAGGGTTTTCAGTTAGGGTTTCAAACTAGGGTTAGGGTTTCCAGCTAGGGTTTTCAGTTAGGGTTTCAAACTAGGGTTAGGGTTTCCAGCTAGGGTTTCAAACTAGGGTTAGGGTTGCCAGCTAGGGTTTCAAACTAGGGTTAGGGTTTCCATATAGGTTTTCAAACTAGGGTTAGGGTTTCCAGCTAGGGTTTTCAGTTAGGGTTTCAAACTAGGGTTAGGGTTTCCAGCTAGGGTTTTCAGTTAGGGTTTCAAACTAGGGTTAGGGTTTCCAGCTAGGGTTTTCAGTTAGGGTTTCAAACTAGGGTTAGGGTTTCTAGCTAGGGTTTCAAACTAGGGTTAGGGTTTCCAGCTAGGGTTTTCAGTTAGGGTTTCAAACTAGGGTTAGGGTTTCCAGCTAGGGTTTTCAGTTAGGGTTTCAAACTAGGGTTAGGGTTTCCAGCTAGGGTTTTCAGTTAGGGTTTCAAACTAGGGTTAGGGTTTCCAGCTAGGGTTTTCAGTTAGGGTTTCAAACTAGGGTTAGGGTTTCCAGCTAGGGTTTCAAACTAGGGTTAGGGTTTCGAGCTAGGGTTTTCAGTTAGGGTTTCAAACTAGGGTTAGGGTTTCCAGCTAGGGTTTTCAGTTAGGGTTTCAAACTAGGGTTAGGGTTTCCAGCTAGGGTTTTCAGTTAGGGTTTCAAACTAGGGTTAGGGTTTCCAGCTAAGGTTTTCAGTTAGGGTTTCAAACTAGGGTTAGGGTTTCCAGCTAGGGTTTTCAGTTAGGGTTTCAAACTAGGGTTAGGGTTTCCAGTTAGGGTTTTCAGTTAGGGTTTCAAACTAGGGTTAGGGTTTCTAGCTAGGGTTTCAAACTAGGGTTAGGGTTTCCAGCTAGGGTTTTCAGTTAGGGTTTCAAACTAGGGATAGGGTTTCCAGCTAGGGTTTTCAGTTAGGGTTTCAAACTAGGGTTAGGGTTTCCAGCTAGGGTTTTCAGTTAGGGTTTCAAACTAGGGTTAGGGTTTCCAGCTAGGGTTTTCAGTTAGGGTTTCAAACTAGGGTTAGGGTTTCCAGCTAGGGTTTCAAACTAGGGTTAGGGTTTCGAGCTAGGGTTTTCAGTTAGGGTTTCAAACTAGGGTTAGGGTTTCCAGCTAGGGTTTTCAGTTAGGGTTTCAAACTAGGGTTAGGGTTTCCAGCTAGGGTTTCAAACTAGGGTTAGGGTTTCGAGCTAGGGTTTTCAGTTAGGGTTTCAAACTAGGGTTAGGGTTTCCAGCTAGGGTTTTCAGTTAGGGTTTCAAACTAGGGTTAGGGTTTCCAGCTAGGGTTTTCAGTTAGGGTTTCAAACTAGGGTTAGGGTTTCCAGCTAGGGTTTTCAGTTAGGGTTTCAAACTAGGGTTAGGGTTTCCAGCTAGGGTTTTCAGTTAGGGTTTCAAACTAGGGTTAGGGTTTCCAGCTAGGGTTTTCAGTTAGGGTTTCAAACTAGGGTTAGGGTTTCCAGCTAGGGTTTTCAGTTAGGGTTTCAAACTAGGGTTAGGGTTTCCAGCTAGGGTTTTCAGTTAGGGTTTCAAACTAGGGTTAGGGTTTCCAGCTAGGGTTTCAAACTAGGGTTAGGGTTTCCAGCTAGGGTTTTCAGTTAGGGTTTCAAACTAGGGTTAGGGTTTCCAGCTAGGGTTTTCAGTTAGGGTTTCAAACTAGGGTTAGGGTTTCCAGCTAGGGTTTTCAGTTAGGGTTTCAAACTAGGGTTAGGGTTTCCAGCTAGGGTTTCAAACTAGGGTTAGGGTTTCCAGCTAGGGTTTTCAGTTAGGGTTTCAAACTAGGGTTAGGGTTTCCAGCTAGGGTTTTCAGTTAGGGTTTCAAACTAGGGTTAGGGTTTCCAGCTAGGGTTTTCAGTTAGGGTTTCAAACTAGGGTTAGGGTTTCCAGCTAGGGTTTCAAACTAGGGTTAGGGTTTCCAGCTAGGGTTTTCAGTTAGGGTTTCAAACTAGGGTTAGGGTTTCCAGCTAGGGTTTTCAGTTAGGGTTTCAAACTAGGGTTAGGGTTTCCAGCTAGGGTTTCAAACTAGGGTTAGGGTTTCCAGCTAGGGTTTCAAACTAGGGTTAGGGTTTCCATATAGGTTTTCAAACTAGGGTTAGGGTTTCCAGCTAGGGTTTTCAGTTAGGGTTTCAAACTAGGGTTAGGGTTTCCAGCTAGGGTTTTCAGTTAGGGTTTCAAACTAGGGTTAGGGTTTCCAGCTAGGGTTTTCAGTTAGGGTTTCAAACTAGGGTTAGGGTTTCCAGCTAGGGTTTTCAGTTAGGGTTTCAAACTAGGGTTAGGGTTTCTAGCTAGGGTTTCAAACTAGGGTTAGGGTTTCCAGCTAGGGTTTTCAGTTAGGGTTTCAAACTAGGGTTAGGGTTTCCAGCTAGGGTTTTCAGTTAGGGTTTCAAACTAGGGTTAGGGTTTCCAGCTAGGGTTTTCAGTTAGGGTTTCAAACTAGGGTTAGGGTTTCCAGCTAGGGTTTTCAGTTAGGGTTTCAAACTAGGGTTAGGGTTTCCAGCTAGGGTTTCAAACTAGGGTTAGGGTTTCGAGCTAGGGTTTTCAGTTAGGGTTTCAAACTAGGGTTAGGGTTTCCAGCTAGGGTTTTCAGTTAGGGTTTCAAACTAGGGTTAGGGTTTCCAGCTAGGGTTTTCAGTTAGGGTTTCAAACTAGGGTTAGGGTTTCCAGCTAGGGTTTTCAGTTAGGGTTTCAAACTAGGGTTAGGGTTTCCAGCTAGGGTTTTCAGTTAGGGTTTCAAACTAGGGTTAGGGTTTCCAGCTAGGGTTTTCAGTTAGGGTTTCAAACTAGGGTTAGGGTTTCCAGCTAGGGTTTTCAGTTAGGGTTTCAAACTAGGGTTAGGGTTTCCAGCTAGGGTTTTCAGTTAGGGTTTCAAAC
Organism: Filicampus tigris; assembly: GCF_054856515.1. Classification (NCBI taxonomy): domain Eukaryota; kingdom Metazoa; phylum Chordata; class Actinopteri; order Syngnathiformes; family Syngnathidae; genus Filicampus; species Filicampus tigris. The sequence continues at coordinate 10,527,111 of NC_141223.1, read as the reverse complement.
TAGGGTTAGGGTTTCCAGCTAGGGTTTCAAACTAGGGTTAGGGTTTCCAGCTAGGGTTTTCAGTTAGGGTTTCAAACTAGGGTTAGGGTTTCCAGCTAGGGTTTTCAGTTAGGGTTTCAAACTAGGGTTAGGGTTTCCAGCTAGGGTTTTCAGTTAGGGTTTCAAACTAGGGTTAGGGTTTCCAGCTAGGGTTTTCAGTTAGGGTTAGGGTTTCCATATAGGGTTTCAAACTAGGGTTAGGGTTTCAAACTAGGGTTTCAAACTAGGGTTAGGGTTTCAAACTAGGGTTTCAAACTAGGGTTCGGGTTTCCAGCTAGGGTTTCAAACTAGGGTTAGGGTTTCCAGCTAGGTTTTCAAACTAGGGTTAAGGTTTCCAGCTAGGGTTTTCAGTTAGGGTTTCAAACTAGGGTTAGGGTTTCCAGCTAGGGTTTTCAGTTAGGGTTTCAAACTAGGGTTAGGGTTTCCAGCTAGGGTTTTCAGTTAGGGTTTCAAACTAGGGTTAGGGTTTCCAGCTAGGGTTTTCAGTTAGGGTTTCAAACTAGGGTTAGGGTTTCCAGCTAGGGTTTTCAGTTAGGGTTTCAAACTAGGGTTAGGGTTTCCAGCTAGGGTTTTCAGTTAGGGTTTCAAACTAGGGTTAGGGTTTCCAGCTAGGGTTTTCAGTTAGGGTTTCAAACTAGGGTTAGGGTTTCCAGCTAGGGTTTCAAACTAGGGTTAGGGTTTCCAGCTAGGGTTTCAAACTAGGGTTAGGGTTTCCATATAGGTTTTCAAACTAGGGTTAGGGTTTCCAGCTAGGGTTTTCAGTTAGGGTTTCAAACTAGGGTTAGGGTTTCCAGCTAGGGTTTCAAACTAGGGTTAGGGTTTCGAGCTAGGGTTTTCAGTTAGGGTTTCAAACTAGGGTTAGGGTTTCCAGCTAGGGTTTTCAGTTAGGGTTTCAAACTAGGGTTAGGGTTTCCAGCTAGGGTTTTCAGTTAGGGTTTCAAACTAGGGTTAGGGTTTCCAGCTAGGGTTTCAAACTAGGGTTAGGGTTTCGAGCTAGGGTTTTCAGTTAGGGTTTCAAACTAGGGTTAGGGTTTCCAGCTAGGGTTTTCAGTTAGGGTTTCAAACTAGGGTTAGGGTTTCCAGCTAGGGTTTCAAACTAGGGTTAGGGTTTCCAGCTAGGGTTTCAAACTAGGGTTAGGGTTTCCATATAGGTTTTCAAACTAGGGTTAGGGTTTCCAGCTAGGGTTTTCAGTTAGGGTTTCAAACTAGGGTTAGGGTTTCCAGCTAGGGTTTTCAGTTAGGGTTTCAAACTAGGGTTAGGGTTTCCAGCTAGGGTTTTCAGTTAGGGTTTCAAACTAGGGTTAGGGTTTCCAGCTAGGGTTTTCAGTTAAGGTTTCAAACTAGGGTTAGGGTTTCCAGCTAGGGTTTTCAGTTAGGGTTTCAAACTAGGGTTAGGGTTTCCAGCTAGGGTTTCAAACTAGGGTTAGGGTTTCGAGCTAGGGTTTTCAGTTAGGGTTTCAAACTAGGGTTAGGGTTTCCAGCTAGGGTTTTCAGTTAGGGTTTCAAACTAGGGTTAGGGTTTCCAGCTAGGGTTTTCAGTTAGGGTTTCAAACTAGGGTTAGGGTTTCCAGCTAGGGTTTCAAACTAGGGTTAGGGTTTCGAGCTAGGGTTTTCAGTTAGGGTTTCAAACTAGGGTTAGGGTTTCCAGCTAGGGTTTTCAGTTAGGGTTTCAAACTAGGGTTAGGGTTTCCAGCTAGGGTTTTCAGTTAGGGTTTCAAACTAGGGTTAGGGTTTCTAGTTAGGGTTTCAAACTAGGGTTAGGGTTTCCAGCTAGGGTTTTCAGTTAGGGTTTCAAACTAGGGTTAGGGTTTCCAGCTAGGGTTTTCAGTTAGGGTTTCAAACTAGGGTTAGGGTTTCCAGCTAGGGTTTTCAGTTAGGGTTTCAAACTAGGGTTAGGGTTTCCAGCTAGGGGTTTCAGTTAGGGTTTCAAACTAGGGTTAGGGTTTCCAGCTAGGGTTTCAAACTAGGGTTAGGGTTTCGAGCTAGGGTTTTCAGTTAGGGTTTCAAACTAGGGTTAGGGTTTCCAGCTAGGGTTTTCAGTTAGGGTTTCAAACTAGGGTTAGGGTTTCCAGCTAGGGTTTTCAGTTAGGGTTTCAAACTAGGGTTAGGGTTTCCAGCTAGGGTTTCAAACTAGGGTTAGGGTTTCGAGCTAGGGTTTTCAGTTAGGGTTTCAAACTAGGGTTAGGGTTTCCAGCTAGGGTTTTCAGTTAGGGTCTCAAACTAGGGTTAGGGTTTCCAGCTAGGGTTTTCAGTTAGGGTTTCAAACTAGGGTTAGGGTTTCCAGCTAGGGTTTCAAACTAGGGTAAGGGTTTCCAGCTAGGGTTTCAAACTAGGGTTAGGGTTTCCATATAGATTTTCAAACTAGGGTTAGGGTTTCCAGCTAGGGTTTTCAGTTAGGGTTTCAAACTAGGGTTAGGGTTTCCAGCTAGGGTTTTCAGTTAGGGTTTCAAACTAGGGTTAGGGTTTCCAGCTAGGGTTTTCAGTTAGGGTTTCAAACTAGGGTTAGGGTTTCCAGCTAGGGTTTCAAACTAGGGTTAGGGTTTCGAGCTAGGGTTTTCAGTTAGGGTTTCAAACTAGGGTTAGGGTTTCCAGCTAGGGTTTTCAGTTAGGGTTTCAAACTAGGGTTAGGGTTTCCAGCTAGGGTTTTCAGTTAGGGTTTCAAACTAGGGTTAGGGTTTCTAGCTAGGGTTTCAAACTAGGGTTAGGGTTTCCAGCTAGGGTTTTCAGTTAGGGTTTCTTACTAGGGTTAGGGTTTCCAGCTAGGGTTTTCAGTTAGGGTTTCAAACTAGGGTTAGGGTTTCCAGCTAGGGTTTTCAGTTAGGGTTTCAAACTAGGGTTAGGGTTTCCAGCTAGGGTTTCAAACTAGGGTTAGGGTTTCGAGCTAGGGTTTTCAGTTAGGGTTTCAAACTAGGGTTAGGGTTTCCAGCTAGGGTTTTCAGTTAGGGTTTCAAACTAGGGTTAGGGTTTCCAGCTAGGGTTTTCAGTTAGGGTTTCAAACTAGGGTTAGGGTTTCTAGCTAGGGTTTCAAACTAGGGTTAGGGTTTCCAGCTAGGGTTTTCAGTTAGGGTTTCAAACTAGGGTTAGGGTTTCCAGCTAGGGTTTTCAGTTAGGGTTTCAAACTAGGGTTAGGGTTTCCAGCTAGGGTTTTCAGTTAGGGTTTCAAACTAGGGTTAGGGTTTCCAGCTAGGGTTTTCAGTTAGGGTTTCAAACTAGGGTTAGGGTTTCCAGCTAGGGTTTTCAGTTAGGGTTTCAAACTAGGGTTAGGGTTTCCAGCTAGGGTTTCAAACTAGGGTTAGGGTTTCCAGCTAGGGTTTCAAACTAGGGTTAGGGTTTCCATATAGGTTTTCAAACTAGGGTTAGGGTTTCCAGCTAGGGTTTTCAGTTAGGGTTTCAAACTAGGGTTAGGGTTTCCAGCTAGGGTTTTCAGTTAGGGTTTCAAACTAGGGTTAGGGTTTCGAGCTAGGGTTTTCAGTTAGGGTTTCAAACTAGGGTTAGGGTTTCCAGCTAGGGTTTTCAGTTAGGGTTTCAAACTAGGGTTAGGGTTTCCAGCTAGGGTTTTCAGTTAGGGTTTCAAACTAGGGTTAGGGTTTCCAGCTAGGGTTTCAAACTAGGGTTAGGGTTTCGAGCTAGGGTTTTCAGTTAGGGTTTCAAACTAGGGTTAGGGTTTCCAGCTAGGGTTTTCAGTTAGGGTTTCAAACTAGGGTTAGGGTTTCCAGCTAGGGTTTCAAACTAGGGTTAGGATTTCCAGCTAGGGTTTCAAACTAGGGTTAGGGTTTCCATATAGGTTTTCAAACTAGGGTTAGGGTTTCCAGCTAGGGTTTTCAGTTAGGGTTTCAAACTAGGGTTAGGGTTTCCAGCTAGGGTTTTCAGTTAGGGTTTCAAACTAGGGTTAGGGTTTCCAGCTAGGGTTTTCAGTTAGGGTTTCAAACTAGGGTTAGGGTTTCCAGCTAGGGTTTTCAGTTAAGGTTTCAAACTAGGGTTAGGGTTTCCAGCTAGGGTTTTCAGTTAGGGTTTCAAACTAGGGTTAGGGTTTCCAGCTAGGGTTTCAAACTAGGGTTAGGGTTTCGAGCTAGGGTTTTCAGTTAGGGTTTCAAACTAGGGTTAGGGTTTCCAGCTAGGGTTTTCAGTTAGGGTTTCAAACTAGGGTTAGGGTTTCCAGCTAGGGTTTTCAGTTAGGGTTTCAAACTAGGGTTAGGGTTTCCAGCTAGGGTTTCAAACTAGGGTTAGGGTTTCGAGCTAGGGTTTTCAGTTAGGGTTTCAAACTAGGGTTAGGGTTTCTAGCTAGGGTTTCAAACTAGGGTTAGGGTTTCCAGCTAGGGTTTTCAGTTAGGGTTTCAAACTAGGGTTAGGGTTTCCAGCTAGGGTTTTCAGTTAGGGTTTCAAACTAGGGTTAGGGTTTCCAGCTAGGGTTTTCAGTTAGGGTTTCAAACTAGGGTTAGGGTTTCCAGCTAGGGTTTTCAGTTAGGGTTTCAAACTAGGGTTAGGGTTTCCAGCTAGGGTTTCAAACTAGGGTTAGGGTTTCGAGCTAGGGTTTTCAGTTAGGGTTTCAAACTAGGGTTAGGGTTTCCAGCTAGGGTTTTCAGTTAGGGTTTCAAACTAGGGTTAGGGTTTCCAGCTAGGGTTTTCAGTTAGGGTTTCAAACTAGGGTTAGGGTTTCCAGCTAGGGTTTCAAACTAGGGTTAGGGTTTCGAGCTAGGGTTTTCAGTTAGGGTTTCAAACTAGGGTTAGGGTTTCCAGCTAGGGTTTTCAGTTAGGGTCTCAAACTAGGGTTAGGGTTTCCAGCTAGGGTTTTCAGTTAGGGTTTCAAACTAGGGTTAGGGTTTCCAGCTAGGGTTTCAAACTAGGGTAAGGGTTTCCAGCTAGGGTTTCAAACTAGGGTTAGGGTTTCCATATAGGTTTTCAAACTAGGGTTAGGGTTTCCAGCTAGGGTTTTCAGTTAGGGTTTCAAACTAGGGTTAGGGTTTCCAGCTAGGGTTTTCAGTTAGGGTTTCAAACTAGGGTTAGGGTTTCCAGCTAGGGTTTTCAGTTAGGGTTTCAAACTAGGGTTAGGGTTTCCAGCTAGGGTTTCAAACTAGGGTTAGGGTTTCGAGCTAGGGTTTTCAGTTAGGGTTTCAAACTAGGGTTAGGGTTTCCAGCTAGGGTTTTCAGTTAGGGTTTCAAACTAGGGTTAGGGTTTCCAGCTAGGGTTTTCAGTTAGGGTTTCAAACTAGGGTTAGGGTTTCCAGCTAGGGTTTCAAACTAGGGTTAGGGTTTCGAGCTAGGGTTTTCAGTTAGGGTTTCAAACTAGGGTTAGGGTTTCCAGCTAGGGTTTTCAGTTAGGGTTTCAAACTAGGGTTAGGGTTTCCAGCTAGGGTTTTCAGTTAGGGTTTCAAACTAGGGTTAGGGTTTCTAGCTAGGGTTTCAAACTAGGGTTAGGGTTTCCAGCTAGGGTTTTCAGTTAGGGTTTCAAACTAGGGTTAGGGTTTCCAGCTAGGGTTTTCAGTTAGGGTTTCAAACTAGGGTTAGGGTTTCCAGCTAGGGTTTTCAGTTAGGGTTTCAAACTAGGGTTAGGGTTTCCAGCTAGGGTTTTCAGTTAGGGTTTCAAACTAGGGTTAGGGTTTCCAGCTAGGGTTTTCAGTTAGGGTTTCAAACTAGGGTTAGGGTTTCCAGCTAGGGTTTTCAGTTAGGGTTTCAAACTAGGGTTAGGGTTTCCAGCTAGGGTTTTCAGTTAGGGTTTCAAACTAGGGTTAGGGTTTCCAGCTAGGGTTTTCAGTTAGGGTTTCAAACTAGGGTTAGGGTTTCCAGCTAGGGTTTTCAGTTAGGGTTTCAAACTAGGGTTAGGGTTTCCAGCTAGGGTTTCAAACTAGGGTTAGGGTTTCCAGCTAGGGTTTTCAGTTAGGGTTTCAAACTAGGGTTAGGGTTTCCAGCTAGGGTTTTCAGTTAGGGTTTCAAACTAGGGTTAGGGTTTCCAGCTAGGGTTTTCAGTTAGGGTTTAAAACTAGGGTTAGGGTTTCCAGCTAGGGTTTTCAGTTAGGGTTTCAAACTAGGGTTAGGGTCTCCAGCTAGGGTTTCAAACTAGGGTTAGGGTTTCCAGCTAGGGTTTCAAACTAGGGTTCGGGTTTCCAGCTAGGGTTTCAAACTAGGGTTAGGGTTTCCAGCTAGGTTTTCAAACTAGGGTTAAGGTTTCCAGCTAGGGTTTTCAGTTAGGGTTTCAAACTAGGGTTAGGGTTTCCAGCTAGGGTTTTCAGTTAGGGTTTCAAACTAGGGTTAGGGTTTCCAGCTAGGGTTTTCAGTTAGGGTTTCAAACTAGGGTTAGGGTTTCCAGCTAGGGTTTTCAGTTAGGGTTTCAAACTAGGGTTAGGGTTTCCAGCTAGGGTTTCAAACTAGGGTTAGGGTTTCCAGCTAGGGTTTCAAACTAGGGTTAGGGTTTCCATATAGGTTTTCAAACTAGGGTTAGGGTTTCCAGCTAGGGTTTTCAGTTAGGGTTTCAAACTAGGGTTAGGGTTTCCAGCTAGGGTTTTCAGTTAGGGTTTCAAACTAGGGTTAGGGTTTCCAGCTAGGGTTTTCAGTTAGGGTTTCAAACTAGGGTTAGGGTTTCCAGCTAGGGTTTCAAACTAGGGTTAGGGTTTCGAGCTAGGGTTTTCAGTTAGGGTTTCAAACTAGGGTTAGGGTTTCCAGCTAGGGTTTTCAGTTAGGGTTTCAAACTAGGGTTAGGGTTTCCAGCTAGGGTTTTCAGTTAGGGTTTCAAACTAGGGTTAGGGTTTCCAGCTAGGGTTTCAAACTAGGGTTATTGTTTCCAGCTAGGGTTTTCAGTTAGGGTTTCAAACTAGGGTTAGGGTTTCCAGCTAGGGTTTTCAGTTAGGGTTTCAAACTAGGGTTAGGGTTTCCAGCTAGGGTTTTCAGTTAGGGTTTCAAACTAGGGTTAGGGTTTCCAGCTAGGGTTTTCAGTTAGGGTTTCAAACTAGGGTTAGGGTTTCCAGCTAGGGTTTTCAGTTAGGGTTTCAAACTAGGGTTAGGGTTTCCAGCTAGGGTTTTCAGTTAGGGTTTCAAACTAGGGTTAGGGTTTCCAGCTAGGGTTTCAAACTAGGGTTAGGGTTTCCAGCTAGGGTTTTCAGTTAGGGTTTCAAACTAGGGTTAGGGTTTCCAGCTAGGGTTTCAAACTAGGGTTAGGGTTTCCAGCTAGGGTTTTCAGTTAGGGTTTCAAACTAGGGTTAGGGTTTCCATATAGGTTTTCAAACTAGGGTTAGGGTTTCCAGCTAGGGTTTTCAGTTAGGGTTTCAAACTAGGGTTAGGGTTTCCAGCTAGGGTTTTCAGTTAGGGTTTCAAACTAGGGTTAGGGTTTCCAGCTAGGGTTTCAAACTAGGGTTAGGGTTTCCAGCTAGGGTTTCAAACTAGGGTTAGGGTTTCCATATAGGTTTTCAAACTAGGGTTAGGGTTTCCAGCTAGGGTTTTCAGTTAGGGTTTCAAACTAGGGTTAGGGTTTCCAGCTAGGGTTTTCAGTTAGGGTTTAAAACTAGGGTTAGGGTTTCCAGCTAGGGTTTTCAGTTAGGGTTTCAAACTAGGGTTAGGGTTTCCAGCTAGGGTTTCAAACTAGGGTTAGGGTTTCCAGCTAGGGTTTCAAACTAGGTTTAGGGTTTCCAGCTAGGGTTTTCAGTTAGGGTTTCAAACTAGGGTTAGGGTTTCCAGCTAGGGTTTTCAGTTAGGGTTTCAAACTAGGGTTAGGGTTTCCAGCTAGGGTTTTCAGTTAGGGTTTCAAACTAGGGTTAGGGTTTCCAGCTAGGGTTTCAAACTAGGGTTAGGGTTTCCAGCTAGGGTTTTCAGTTAGGGTTTCAAACTAGGGTTAGGGTTTCCAGCTAGGGTTTTCAGTTAGGGTTTCAAACTAGGGTTAGGGTTTCCAGCTAGGGTTTTCAGTTAGGGTTTCAAACTAGGGTTAGGGTTTCCAGCTAGGGTTTTCAGTTAGGGTTTCAAACTAGGGTTAGGGTTTCCAGCTAGGGTTTTCAGTTAGGGTTTCAAACTAGGGTTAGGGTTTCCAGCTAGGGTTTTCAGTTAGGGTTTAAAACTAGGGTTAGGGTTTCCAGCTAGGGTTTTCAGTTAGGGTTTCAAACTAGGGTTAGGGTTTCCAGCTAGGGTTTCAAACTAGGGTTAGGGTTTCCAGCTAGGGTTTCAAACTAGGGTTCGGGTTTCCAGCTAGGGTTTCAAACTAGGGTTAGGGTTTCCAGCTAGGGTTTTCAGTTAGGGTTTCAAACTAGGGTTAGGGTTTCCAGCTAGGGTTTTCAGTTAGGGTTTCAAACTAGGGTTAGGGTTTCCAGCTAGGGTTTCAAACTAGGGTTAGGGTTTCCAGCTAGGGTTTCAAACTAGGGTTAGGGTTTCCATATAGGTTTTCAAACTAGGGTTAGGGTTTCCAGCTAGGGTTTTCAGTTAGGGTTTCAAACTAGGGTTAGGGTTTCCAGCTAGGGTTTTCAGTTAGGGTTTCAAACTAGGGTTAGGGTTTCCAGCTAGGGTTTTCAGTTAGGGTTTCAAACTAGGGTTAGGGTTTCCAGCTAGGGTTTCAAACTAGGGTTAGGGTTTCCAGCTAGGGTTTCAAACTAGGGTTAGGGTTTCCAGCTAGGGTTTTCAGTTAGGGTTTCAAACTAGGGTTAGGGTTTCCAGCTAGGGTTTTCAGTTAGGGTTTCAAACTAGGGTTAGGGTTTCCAGCTAGGGTTTCAAACTAGGGTTAGGGTTTCCATACAGGGTTTCAAACTAGGGTTAGGGTTTCCAGCTAGGGTTTCAAACTAGGGTTAGGGTTTCCAGCTAGGGTTTCAAACTAGGGTTAGGGTTTCCAGCTAGGGTTTCAAACTAGGGTTAGGGTTTCCAGCTAGGGTTTCAAACTAGGGTTAGGGTTTCCAGCTAGGGTTTCAAACTAGGGTTAGGGTTTCCAGCTAGGGTTTTAAACTAGGGTTAGGGTTTGCAGCTAGGGTTTCAAACTAGGGTTAGGGTTTCCAGCTAGGGTTTAAAACTAGGGTTAGGGTTTCAAACTAGGGTTAGGGTTTCCAGCTAGGGTTTCAAACTAGGGTTCGGGTTTCCAGCTAGGGTTTCAAACTAGGGTTAGGGTTTCCAGCTAGGGTTTTCAGTTAGGGTTTCAAACTAGGGTTAGGGTTTCCAGCTAGGGTTTTCAGTTAGGGTTTCAAACTAGGGTTAGGGTTTCCAGCTAGGGTTTCAAACTAGGGTTAGGGTTTCCAGCTAGGGTTTCAAACTAGGGTTAGGGTTTCCATATAGGTTTTCAAACTAGGGTTAGGGTTTCCAGCTAGGGTTTTCAGTTAGGGTTTCAAACTAGGGTTAGGGTTTCCAGCTAGGGTTTTCAGTTAGGGTTTCAAACTAGGGTTAGGGTTTCCAGCTAGGGTTTTCAGTTAGGGTTTCAAACTAGGGTTAGGGTTTCCAGCTAGGGTTTCAAACTAGGGTTAGGGTTTCCAGCTAGGGTTTCAAACTAGGGTTAGGGTTTCCAGCTAGGGTTTTCAGTTAGGGTTTCAAACTAGGGTTAGGGTTTCCAGCTAGGGTTTTCAGTTAGGGTTTCAAACTAGGGTTAGGGTTTCCAGCTAGGGTTTCAAACTAGGGTTAGGGTTTCCATACAGGGTTTCAAACTAGGGTTAGGGTTTCCAGCTAGGGTTTCAAACTAGGGTTAGGGTTTCCAGCTAGGGTTTCAAACTAGGGTTAGGGTTTCCAGCTAGGGTTTCAAACTAGGGTTAGGGTTTCCAGCTAGGGTTTCAAACTAGGGTTAGGGTTTCCAGCTAGGGTTTCAAACTAGGGTTAGGGTTTCCAGCTAGGGTTTTAAACTAGGGTTAGGGTTTGCAGCTAGGGTTTCAAACTAGGGTTAGGGTTTCCAGCTAGGGTTTAAAACTAGGGTTAGGGTTTCAAACTAGGGTTAGGGTTTCCAGCTAGGGTTTCAAACTAGGGTTAGGGTTTCCATATAGGTTTTCAAACTAGGGTTAGGGTTTCCAGCTAGGGTTTCAAACTAGGGTTAGGGTTTCAAATTAGGGTTTCAAACTAGGGTTAGGGTTTCAAATTAGGGTTTCAAACTAGGGTTAGGGTTTCCAGCTAGGGTTTCAAACTAGGGTTAGGGTTTCAAACTAGGGTTAGGGTTTCCATATAGGGTTTCAAACTAGGGTTAGGGTTTCAAACTAGGGTTAGGGTTTCAAACTAGGGTTCGGGTTTCCAGCTAGGTTTTCAAACTAGGGTTAGGGTTTTCAGCTAGGGTTTTCAGTTAGGGTTTCAAACTAGGTTTAGAGTTTCCAGCTAGGGTTTAAAACTAGGGTTAGGGTTTCCAGTTAGGGTTTCAAACTAGGGTTAGGGTTTCCAGCTAGGGTTTCAAACTAGGGTTAGGGTTTCAAACTAGGGTTAGGGTTTCAAACTAGGGTTAGGGTTTCCAGCTAGGGTTTTCAGTTAGGGTTTCAAACTAGGGTTAGGGTTTCCTGCTAGGGTTTTCAGTTAGGGTTTCAAACTAGGGTTAGGGTTTCCAGCTAGGGTTTTCAGTTAGGGTTTCAAACTAGGGTTAGGGTTTCCAGCTAGGGTTTTCAGTTAGGGTTTCAAACTAGGGTTAGGGTTTCCAGCTAGGGTTTTCAGTTAGGGTTTCAAACTAGGGTTAGGGTTTCCAGCTAGGGTTTTCAGTTAGGGTTTCAAACTAGGGTTAGGGTTTCCAGCTAGGGTTTTCAGTTAGGGTTTCAAACTAGGGTTAGGGTTTCCAGCTAGGGTTTTCAGTTAGGGTTTCAAACTAGGGTTAGGGTTTCCAGCTAGGGTTTTCAGTTAGGGTTTCAAACTAGGGTTAGGGTTTCTAGCTAGGGTTTCAAACTAGGGTTAGGGTTTCCAGCTAGGGTTTTCAGTTAGGGTTTCAAACTAGGGTTAGGGTTTCCAGCTAGGGTTTTCAGTTAGGGTTTCAAACTAGGGTTAGGGTTTCCAGCTAGGGTTTTCAGTTAGGGTTTCAAACTAGGGTTAGGGTTTCCAGCTAGGGTTTTCAGTTAGGGTTTCAAACTAGGGTTAGGGTTTCCAGCTAGGGTTTCAAACTAGGGTTAGGGTTTCGAGCTAGGGTTTTCAGTTAGGGTTTCAAACTAGGGTTAGGGTTTCCAGCTAGGGTTTTCAGTTAGGGTTTCAAACTAGGGTTAGGGTTTCTAGCTAGGGTTTCAAACTAGGGTTAGGGTTTCCAGCTAGGGTTTGCAGTTAGGGTTTCAAACTAGGGTTAGGGTTTCCAGCTAGGGTTTTCAGTTAGGGTTTCAAACTAGGGTTCGGGTTTCCAGCTAGGGTTTCAAACTAGGGTTAGGGTTTCCAGCTAGGTTTTCAAACTAGGGTTAAGGTTTCCAGCTAGGGTTTTCAGTTAGGGTTTCAAACTAGGGTTAGGGTTTCCAGCTAGGGTTTTCAGTTAGGGTTTCAAACTAGGGTTAGGGTTTCCAGCTAGGGTTTTCAGTTAGGGTTTCAAACTAGGGTTAGGGTTTCCAGCTAGGGTTTTCAGTTAGGGTTTCAAACTAGGGTTAGGGTTTCCAGCTAGGGTTTCAAACTAGGGTTAGGGTTTCCAGCTAGGGTTTCAAACTAGGGTTAGGGTTTCCATATAGGTTTTCAAACTAGGGTTAGGGTTTCCAGCTAGGGTTTTCAGTTAGGGTTTCAAACTAGGGTTAGGGTTTCCAGCTAGGGTTTTCAGTTAGGGTTTCAAACTAGGGTTAGGGTTTCCAGCTAGGGTTTTCAGTTAGGGTTTCAAACTAGGGTTAGGGTTTCCAGCTAGGGTTTCAAACTAGGGTTAGGGTTTCGAGCTAGGGTTTTCAGTTAGGGTTTCAAACTAGGGTTAGGGTTTCCAGCTAGGGTTTTCAGTTAGGGTTTCAAACTAGGGTTAGGGTTTCCAGCTAGGGTTTTCAGTTAGGGTTTCAAACTAGGGTTAGGGTTTCCAGCTAGGGTTTCAAACTAGGGTTATTGTTTCCAGCTAGGGTTTTCAGTTAGGGTTTCAAACTAGGGTTAGGGTTTCCAGCTAGGGTTTTCAGTTAGGGTTTCAAACTAGGGTTAGGGTTTCCAGCTAGGGTTTTCAGTTAGGGTTTCAAACTAGGGTTAGGGTTTCCAGCTAGGGTTTTCAGTTAGGGTTTCAAACTAGGGTTAGGGTTTCCAGCTAGGGTTTTCAGTTAGGGTTTCAAACTAGGGTTAGGGTTTCCAGCTAGGGTTTTCAGTTAGGGTTTCAAACTAGGGTTAGGGTTTCCAGCTAGGGTTTTCAGTTAGGGTTTCAAACTAGGGTTAGGGTTTCCAGCTAGGGTTTCAAATTAGGGTTAGGGTTTCCAGCTAGGGTTTTCAGTTAGGGTTTCAAACTAGGGTTAGGGTTTCCAGCTAGGGTTTCAAACTAGGGTTAGGGTTTCCAGCTAGGGTTTTCAGTTAGGGTTTCAAACTAGGGTTAGGGTTTCCATATAGGTTTTCAAACTAGGGTTAGGGTTTCCAGCTAGGGTTTTCAGTTAGGGTTTCAAACTAGGGTTAGGGTTTCCAGCTAGGGTTTTCAGTTAGGGTTTCAAACTAGGGTTAGGGTTTCCAGCTAGGGTTTCAAACTAGGGTTAGGGTTTCCAGCTAGGGTTTCAAACTAGGGTTAGGGTTTCCATATAGGTTTTCAAACTAGGGTTAGGGTTTCCAGCTAGGGTTTTCAGTTAGGGTTTCAAACTAGGGTTAGGGTTTCCAGCTAGGGTTTTCAGTTAGGGTTTCAAACTAGGGTTAGGGTTTCCAGCTAGGGTTTTCAGTTAGGGTTTCAAACTAGGGTTAGGGTTTCCAGCTAGGGTTTCAAACTAGGGTTAGGGTTTCCAGCTAGGGTTTCAAACTAGGGTTAGGGTTTCCAGCTAGGGTTTTCAGTTAGGGTTTCAAACTAGGGTTAGGGTTTCCAGCTAGGGTTTTCAGTTAGGGTTTCAAACTAGGGTTAGGGTTTCCAGCTAGGGTTTTCAGTTAGGGTTTCAAACTAGGGTTAGGGTTTCCAGCTAGGGTTTCAAACTAGGGTTAGGGTTTCCAGCTAGGGTTTTCAGTTAGGGTTTCAAACTAGGGTTAGGGTTTCCAGCTAGGGTTTTCAGTTAGGGTTTCAAACTAGGGTTAGGGTTTCCAGCTAGGGTTTTCAGTTAGGGTTTCAAACTAGGGTTAGGGTTTCCAGCTAGGGTTTTCAGTTAGGGTTTCAAACTAGGGTTAGGGTTTCCAGCTAGGGTTTCAAACTAGGGTTAGGGTTTCCAGCTAGGGTTTCAAACTAGGGTTAGGGTTTCCATATAGGTTTTCAAACTAGGGTTAGGGTTTCCAGCTAGGGTTTCAAACTAGGGTTAGGGTTTCCATATAGGTTTTCAAACTAGGGTTAGGGTTTCCAGCTAGGGTTTTCAGTTAGGGTTTCAAACTAGGGTTAGGGTTTCCAGCTAGGGTTTTCAGTTAGGGTTTCAAACTAGGGTTAGGGTTTCCAGCTAGGGTTTTCAGTTAGGGTTTCAAACTAGGGTTAGGGTTTCCAGCTAGGGTTTTCAGTTAGGGTTTCAAACTAGGGTTAGGGTTTCCAGCTAGGGTTTCAAACTAGGGTTAGGGTTTCCAGCTAGGGTTTTCAGTTAGGGTTTCAAACTAGGGTTAGGGTTTCCAGCTAGGGTTTTCAGTTAGGGTTTCAAACTAGGGTTAGGGTTTCCAGCTAGGGTTTTCAGTTAGGGTTTCAAACTAGGGTTAGGGTTTCCAGCTAGGGTTTTCAGTTAGGGTTTCAAACTAGGGTTAGGGTTTCCAGCTAGGGTTTTCAGTTAGGGTTTCAAACTAGGGTTAGGGTTTCCAGCTAGGGTTTCAAACTAGGGTTAGGGTTTCCAGCTAGGGTTTCAAACTAGGGTTAGGGTTTCCATATAGGTTTTCAAACTAGGGTTAGGGTTTCCAGCTAGGGTTTTCAGTTAGGGTTTCAAACTAGGGTAAGGGTTTCCAGCTAGGGTTTTCAGTTAGGGTTTCAAACTAGGGTTAGGGTTTCCAGCTAGGGTTTCAAACTAGGGTTAGGGTTTCCAGCTAGGGTTTCAAACTAGGGTTAGGGTTTCCATATAGGTTTTCAAACTAGGGTTAGGGTTTCCAGCTAGGGTTTTCAGTTAGGGTTTCAAACTAGGGTTAGGGTTTCCAGCTAGGGTTTTCAGTTAGGGTTTCAAACTAGGGTTAGGGTTTCCAGCTAGGGTTTCAAACTAGGGTTAGGGTTTCCAGCTAGGGTTTCAAACTAGGGTTAGGGTTTCCATATAGGTTTTCAAACTAGGGTTAGGGTTTCCAGCTAGGGTTTTCAGTTAGGGTTTCAAACTAGGGTTAGGGTTTCCAGCTAGGGTTTTCAGTTAGGGTTTCAAACTAGGGTTAGGGTTTCCAGCTAGGGTTTTCAGTTAGGGTTTCAAACTAGGGTTAGGGTTTCCAGCTAGGGTTTCAAACTAGGGTTAGGGTTTCCAGCTAGGGTTTCAAACTAGGGTTAGGGTTTCCAGCTAGGGTTTTCAGTTAGGGTTTCAAACTAGGGTTAGGGTTTCCAGCTAGGGTTTTCAGTTAGGGTTTCAAACTAGGGTTAGGGTTTCCAGCTAGGGTTTCAAACTAGGGTTAGGGTTTCCATACAGGGTTTCAAACTAGGGTTAGGGTTTCCAGCTAGGGTTTCAAACTAGGGTTAGGGTTTCCAGCTAGGGTTTCAAACTAGGGTTAGGGTTTCCAGCTAGGGTTTCAAACTAGGGTTAGGGTTTCCAGCTAGGGTTTCAAACTAGGGTTAGGGTTTCCAGCTAGGGTTTAAAACTAGGGTTAGGGTTTCAAACTAGGGTTAGGGTTTCCAGCTAGGGTTTCAAACTAGGGTTAGGGTTTCAAATTAGGGTTTCAAACTAGGGTTAGGGTTTCCAGCTAGGGTTTCAAACTAGGGTTAGGGTTTCAAATTAGGGTTTCAAACTAGGGTTAGGGTTTCAAATTAGGGTTTCAAACTAGGGTTAGGGTTTCCAGCTCGGGTTTCAAACTAGGGTTAGGGTTTCAAACTAGGGTTAGGGTTTCCATATAGGGTTTCAAACTAGGGTTAGGGTTTCAAACTAGGGTTAGGGTTTCAAACTAGGGTTCGGGTTTCCAGCTAGGTTTTCAAACTAGGGTTAGGGTTTTCAGCTAGGGTTTTCAGTTAGGGTTTCAAACTAGGTTTAGAGTTTCCAGCTAGGGTTTCAAACTAGGGTTAGGGTTTCCAGTTAGGGTTTCAAACTAGGGTTAGGGTTTCCAGCTAGGGTTTCAAACTAGGGTTAGGGTTTCAAACTAGGGTTAGGGTTTCAAACTAGGGTTAGGGTTTCCAGCTAGGGTTTTCAGTTAGGGTTTCAAACTAGGGTTAGGGTTTCCTGCTAGGGTTTTCAGTTAGGGTTTCAAACTAGGGTTAGGGTTTCCAGCTAGGGTTTTCAGTTAGGGTTTCAAACTAGGGTTAGGGTTTCCAGCTAGGGTTTTCAGTTAGGGTTTCAAACTAGGGTTAGGGTTTCCAGCTAGGGTTTCAAACTAGGGTTAGGGTTGCCAGCTAGGGTTTCAAACTAGGGTTAGGGTTTCCATATAGGTTTTCAAACTAGGGTTAGGGTTTCCAGCTAGGGTTTTCAGTTAGGGTTTCAAACTAGGGTTAGGGTTTCCAGCTAGGGTTTTCAGTTAGGGTTTCAATCTAGGGTTAGGGTTTCCAGCTAGGGTTTTCAGTTAGGGTTTCAAACTAGGGTTAGGGTTTCTAGCTAGGGTTTCAAACTAGGGTTAGGGTTTCCAGCTAGGGTTTTCAGTTAGGGTTTCAAACTAGGGTTAGGGTTTCCAGCTAGGGTTTTCAGTTAGGGTTTCAAACTAGGGTTAGGGTTTCCAGCTAGGGTTTTCAGTTAGGGTTTCAAACTAGGGTTAGGGTTTCTAGCTAGGGTTTCAAACTAGGGTTAGGGTTTCCAGCTAGGGTTTTCAGTTAGGGTTTCAAACTAGGGTTAGGGTTTCCAGCTAGGGTTTTCAGTTAGGGTTTCAAACTAGGGTTAGGGTTTCCAGCTAGGGTTTTCAGTTAGGGTTTCAAACTAGGGTTAGGGTTTCCAGCTAGGGTTTTCAGTTAGGGTTTCAAACTAGGGTTAGGGTTTCCAGCTAGGGTTTCAAACTAGGGTTAGGGTTTCGAGCTAGGGTTTTCAGTTAGGGTTTCAAACTAGGGTTAGGGTTTCCAGCTAGGGTTTTCAGTTAGGGTTTCAAACTAGGGTTAGGGTTTCCAGCTAGGGTTTCAAACTAGGGTTAGGGTTGCCAGCTAGGGTTTCAAACTAGGGTTAGGGTTTCCATATAGGTTTTCAAACTAGGGTTAGGGTTTCCAGCTAGGGTTTTCAGTTAGGGTTTCAAACTAGGGTTAGGGTTTCCAGCTAGGGTTTTCAGTTAGGGTTTCAAACTAGGGTTAGGGTTTCTAGCTAGGGTTTCAAACTAGGGTTAGGGTTTCCAGCTAGGGTTTTCAGTTAGGGTTTCAAACTAGGGTTAGGGTTTCCAGCTAGGGTTTTCAGTTAGGGTTTCAAACTAGGGTTAGGGTTTCCAGCTAGGGTTTTCAGTTAGGGTTTCAAACTAGGGTTAGGGTTTCCAGCTAGGGTTTTCAGTTAGGGTTTCAAACTAGGGTTAGGGTTTCTAGCTAGGGTTTCAAACTAGGGTTAGGGTTTCCAGCTAGGGTTTTCAGTTAGGGTTTCAAACTAGGGTTAGGGTTTCCAGCTAGGGTTTTCAGTTAGGGTTTCAAACTAGGGTTAGGGTTTCCAGCTAGGGTTTTCAGTTAGGGTTTCAAACTAGGGTTAGGGTTTCCAGCTAGGGTTTTCAGTTAGGGTTTCAAACTAGGGTTAGGGTTTCTAGCTAGGGTTTCAAACTAGGGTTAGGGTTTCCAGCTAGGGTTTTCAGTTAGGGTTTCAAACTAGGGTTAGGGTTTCCAGCTAGGGTTTTCAGTTAGGGTTTCAAACTAGGGTTAGGGTTTCGAGCTAGGGTTTTCAGTTAGGGTTTCAAACTAGGGTTAGGGTTTCCAGCTAGGGTTTTCAGTTAGGGTTTCAAACTAGGGTTAGGGTTTCCAGCTAGGGTTTTCAGTTAGGGTTTCAAACTAGGGTTAGGGTTTCCAGCTAGGGTTTTCAGTTAGGGTTTCAAACTAGGGTTAGGGTTTCCAGCTAGGGTTTTCAGTTAGGGTTTCAAACTAGGGTTAGGGTTTCTAGCTAGGGTTTCAAACTAGGGTTAGGGTTTCCAGCTAGGGTTTTCAGTTAGGGTTTCAAACTAGGGTTAGGGTTTCCAGCTAGGGTTTTCAGTTAGGGTTTCAAACTAGGGTTAGGGTTTCCAGCTAGGGTTTTCAGTTAGGGTTTCAAACTAGGGTTAGGGTTTCCAGCTAGGGTTTTCAGTTAGGGTTTCAAACTAGGGTTAGGGTTTCCAGCTAGGGTTTCAAACTAGGGTTAGGGTTTCGAGCTAGGGTTTTCAGTTAGGGTTTCAAACTAGGGTTAGGGTTTCCAGCTAGGGTTTTCAGTTAGGGTTTCAAACTAGGGTTAGGGTTTCCAGCTAGGGTTTCAAACTAGGGTTAGGGTTTCCAGCTAGGGTTTCAAACTAGGGTTAGGGTTTCCAGCGAGGGTTAGGGTTTTCAGTTAGGGTTTCAAACTAGGGTTAGGGTTTCCAGCTAGGGTTTTCAGTTAGGGTTTCAAACTAGGGTTAGGGTTTCCAGCTAGGGTTTCAAACTAGGGTTAGGGTTGCCAGCTAGGGTTTCAAACTAGGGTTAGGGTTTCCATATAGGTTTTCAAACTAGGGTTAGGGTTTCCAGCTAGGGTTTTCAGTTAGGGTTTCAAACTAGGGTTAGGGTTTCCAGCTAGGGTTTTCAGTTAGGGTTTCAAACTAGGGTTAGGGTTTCTAGCTAGGGTTTCAAACTAGGGTTAGGGTTTCCAGCTAGGGTTTTCAGTTAGGGTTTCAAACTAGGGTTAGGGTTTCCAGCTAGGGTTTTCAGTTAGGGTTTCAAACTAGGGTTAGGGTTTCCAGCTAGGGTTTTCAGTTAGGGTTTCAAACTAGGGTTAGGGTTTCCAGCTAGGGTTTTCAGTTAGGGTTTCAAACTAGGGTTAGGGTTTCTAGCTAGGGTTTCAAACTAGGGTTAGGGTTTCCAGCTAGGGTTTTCAGTTAGGGTTTCAAACTAGGGTTAGGGTTTCCAGCTAGGGTTTTCAGTTAGGGTTTCAAACTAGGGTTAGGGTTTCCAGCTAGGGTTTTCAGTTAGGGTTTCAAACTAGGGTTAGGGTTTCCAGCTAGGGTTTTCAGTTAGGGTTTCAAACTAGGGTTAGGGTTTCTAGCTAGGGTTTCAAACTAGGGTTAGGGTTTCCAGCTAGGGTTTTCAGTTAGGGTTTCAAACTAGGGTTAGGGTTTCCAGCTAGGGTTTTCAGTTAGGGTTTCAAACTAGGGTTAGGGTTTCGAGCTAGGGTTTTCAGTTAGGGTTTCAAACTAGGGTTAGGGTTTCCAGCTAGGGTTTTCAGTTAGGGTTTCAAACTAGGGTTAGGGTTTCCAGCTAGGGTTTTCAGTTAGGGTTTCAAACTAGGGTTAGGGTTTCTAGCTAGGGTTTCAAACTAGGGTTAGGGTTTCCAGCTAGGGTTTTCAGTTAGGGTTTCAAACTAGGGTTAGGGTTTCCAGCTAGGGTTTTCAGTTAGGGTTTCAAACTAGGGTTAGGGTTTGTAGCTAGGGTTTCAAACTAGGGTTAGGGTTTCCAGCTAGGGTTTTCAGTTAGGGTTTCAAACTAGGGTTAGGGTTTCCAGCTAGGGTTTTCAGTTAGGGTTTCAAACTAGGGTTAGGGTTTTCAACTAGGGTTTTCAGTTAGGGTTTCAAACTAGGGTTAGGGTTTCCAGCTAGGGTTTTCAGTTAGGGTTTCAAACTAGGGTTAGGGTTTCCAGCTAGGGTTTCAAACTAGGGTTAGGGTTTCGAGCTAGGGTTTTCAGTTAGGGTTTCAAACTAGGGTTAGGGTTTCCAGCTAGGGTTTTCAGTTAGGGTTTCAAACTAGGGTTAGGGTTTCCAGCTAGGGTTTTCAGTTAGGGTTTCAAACTAGGGTTAGGGTTTCCAGCTAGGGTTTTCAGTTAGGGTTTCAAACTAGGGTTAGGGTTTCCAGCTAGGGTTTCAAACTAGGGTTAGGGTTTCCAGCTAGGGTTTTCAGTTAGGGTTTCAAACTAGGGTTAGGGTTTCCAGCTAGGGTTTTCAGTTAGGGTTTCAAACTAGGGTTAGGGTTTCCAGCTAGGGTTTTCAGTTAGGGTTTCAAACTAGGGTTAGGGTTTCCAGCTAGGGTTTTCAGTTAGGGTTTCAAACTAGGGTTAGGGTTTCCAGCTAGGGTTTTCAGTTAGGGTTTCAAACTAGGGTTAGGGTTTCCAGCTAGGGTTTTCAGTTAGGGTTTCAAACTAGGGTTAGGGTTTCCAGCTAGGGTTTTCAGTTAGGGTTTCAAACTAGGGTTAGGGTTTCCAGCTAGGGTTTTCAGTTAGGGTTTCAAACTAGGGTTAGGGTTTCCAGCTAGGGTTTCAAACTAGGGTTAGGGTTTCCAGCTAGGGTTTCAAACTAGGGTTAGGGTTTCCAGCTAGGGTTTTCAGTTAGGGTTTCAAACTAGGGTTAGGGTTTCCAGCTAGGGTTTTCAGTTAGGGTTTCAAACTAGGGTTAGGGTTTCCAGCTAGGGTTTTCAGTTAGGGTTTCAAACTAGGGTTAGGGTTTCCAGCTAGGGTTTTCAGTTAGGGTTTCAAACTAGGGTTAGGGTTTCCAGCTAGGGTTTTCAGTTAGGGTTTCAAACTAGGGTTAGGGTTTCCAGCTAGGGTTTTCAGTTAAGGTTTCAAACTAGGGTTAGGGTTTCCAGCTAGGGTTTTCAGTTAGGGTTCCAAACTAGGGTTAGGGTTTCCAGCTAGGGTTTTCAGTTAGGGTTTCAAACTAGGGTTAGGGTTTCCAGCTAGGGTTTCAAACTAGGGTTAGGGTTTCCAGCTAGGGTTTCAAACTAGGGTTAGGGTTTCCAGCTAGGGTTTTCAGTTAGGGTTTCAAACTAGGGTTAGGGTTTCCAGCTAGGGTTTTCAGTTAGGGTTTCAAACTAGGGTTAGGGTTTCCAGCTAGGGTTTTCAGTTAGGGTTTCAAACTAGGGTTAGGGTTTCCAGCTAGGGTTTTCAGTTAGGGTTTCAAACTAGGGTTAGGGTTTCCAGCTAGGGTTTTCAGTTAGGGTTTCAAACTAGGGTTAGGGTTTCCAGCTAGGGTTTTCAGTTAAGGTTTCAAACTAGGGTTAGGGTTTCCAGCTAGGGTTTTCAGTTAGGGTTTCAAACTAGGGTTAGGGTTTCCAGCTAGGGTTTTCAGTTAGGGTTTCAAACTAGGGTTAGGGTTTCCAGCTAGGGTTTTCAGTTAGGGTTTCAAACTAGGGTTAGGGTTTCCAGCTAGGGTTTTCAGTTAGGGTTTCAAACTAGGGTTAGGGTTTCCAGCTAGGGTTTTCAGTTAGGGTTTCAAACTAGGGTTAGGGTTTCCAGCTAGGGTTTTCAGTTAAGGTTTCAAACTAGGGTTAGGGTTTCCAGCTAGGGTTTTCAGTTAGGGTTTCAAACTAGGGTTAGGGTTTCCAGCTAGGGTTTTCAGTTAGGGTTTCAAACTAGGGTTAGGGTTTCCAGCTAGGGTTTTCAGTTAGGGTTTCAAACTAGGGTTAGGGTTTCTAGCTAGGGTTTCAAACTAGGGTTAGGGTTTCCAGCTAGGGTTTTCAGTTAGGGTTTCAAACTAGGGTTAGGGTTTCCAGCTAGGGTTTTCAGTTAGGGTTTCAAACTAGGGTTAGGGTTTGTAGCTAGGGTTTCAAACTAGGGTTAGGGTTTCCAGCTAGGGTTTTCAGTTAGGGTTTCAAACTAGGGTTAGGGTTTCCAGCTAGGGTTTTCAGTTAGGGTTTCAAACTAGGGTTAGGGTTTTCAACTAGGGTTTTCAGTTAGGGTTTCAAACTAGGGTTAGGGTTTCCAGCTAGGGTTTTCAGTTAGGGTTTCAAACTAGGGTTAGGGTTTCCAGCTAGGGTTTCAAACTAGGGTTAGGGTTTCGAGCTAGGGTTTTCAGTTAGGGTTTCAAACTAGGGTTAGGGTTTCCAGCTAGGGTTTTCAGTTAGGGTTTCAAACTAGGGTTAGGGTTTCCAGCTAGGGTTTTCAGTTAGGGTTTCAAACTAGGGTTAGGGTTTCCAGCTAGGGTTTTCAGTTAGGGTTTCAAACTAGGGTTAGGGTTTCCAGCTAGGGTTTCAAACTAGGGTTAGGGTTTCCAGCTAGGGTTTTCAGTTAGGGTTTCAAACTAGGGTTAGGGTTTCCAGCTAGGGTTTTCAGTTAGGGTTTCAAACTAGGGTTAGGGTTTCCAGCTAGGGTTTTCAGTTAGGGTTTCAAACTAGGGTTAGGGTTTCCAGCTAGGGTTTTCAGTTAGGGTTTCAAACTAGGGTTAGGGTTTCCAGCTAGGGTTTTCAGTTAGGGTTTCAAACTAGGGTTAGGGTTTCCAGCTAGGGTTTTCAGTTAAGGTTTCAAACTAGGGTTAGGGTTTCCAGCTAGGGTTTTCAGTTAGGGTTTCAAACTAGGGTTAGGGTTTCCAGCTAGGGTTTCAAACTAGGGTTAGGGTTTCCAGCTAGGGTTTTCAGTTAGGGTTTCAAACTAGGGTTAGGGTTTCCAGCTAGGGTTTTCAGTTAGGGTTTCAAACTAGGGTTAGGGTTTCCAGCTAGGGTTTTCAGTTAGGGTTTCAAACTAGGGTTAGGGTTTCTAGCTAGGGTTTCAAACTAGGGTTAGGGTTTCCAGCTAGGGTTTTCAGTTAGGGTTTCAAACTAGGGTTAGGGTTTCCAGCTAGGGTTTTCAGTTAGGGTTTCAAACTAGGGTTAGGGTTTCTAGCTAGGGTTTCAAACTAGGGTTAGGGTTTCCAGCTAGGGTTTTCAGTTAGGGTTTCAAACTAGGGTTAGGGTTTCCAGCTAGGGTTTTCAGTTAGGGTTTCAAACTAGGGTTAGGGTTTTCAACTAGGGTTTTCAGTTAGGGTTTCAAACTAGGGTTAGGGTTTCCAGCTAGGGTTTTCAGTTAGGGTTTCAAACTAGGGTTAGGGTTTCCAGCTAGGGTTTCAAACTAGGGTTAGGGTTTCGAGCTAGGGTTTTCAGTTAGGGTTTCAAACTAGGGTTAGGGTTTCCAGCTAGGGTTTTCAGTTAGGGTTTCAAACTAGGGTTAGGGTTTCCAGCTAGGGTTTTCAGTTAGGGTTTCAAACTAGGGTTAGGGTTTCTAGCTAGGGTTTCAAACTAGGGTTAGGGTTTCCAGCTAGGGTTTTCAGTTAGGGTTTCAAACTAGGGTTAGGGTTTCCAGCTAGGGTTTTCAGTTAGGGTTTCAAACTAGGGTTAGGGTTTCCAGCTAGGGTTTTCAGTTAGGGTTTCAAACTAGGGTTAGGGTTTCCAGCTAGGGTTTTCAGTTAGGGTTTCAAACTAGGGTTAGGGTTTCCAGCTAGGGTTTCAAACTAGGGTTAGGGTTTCCAGCTAGGGTTTCAAACTAGGGTTAGGGTTTCCATATAGGTTTTCAAACTAGGGTTAGGGTTTCCAGCTAGGGTTTTCAGTTAGGGTTTCAAACTAGGGTTAGGGTTTCCAGCTAGGGTTTCAAACTAGGGTTAGGGTTTCCAGCTAGGGTTTTCAGTTAGGGTTTCAAACTAGGGTTAGGGTTTCCAGCTAGGGTTTTCAGTTAGGGTTTCAAACTAGGGTTAGGGTTTCCAGCTAGGGTTTCAAACTAGGGTTAGGGTTTCGAGCTAGGGTTTTCAGTTAGGGTTTCAAACTAGGGTTAGGGTTTCCAGCTAGGGTTTTCAGTTAGGGTTTCAAACTAGGGTTAGGGTTTCCAGCTAGGGTTTTCAGTTAGGGTTTCAAACTAGGGTTAGGGTTTCTAGCTAGGGTTTCAAACTAGGGTTAGGGATTCCAGCTAGGGTTTTCAGTTAGGGTTTCAAACTAGGGTTAGGGTTACGAGCTAGGGTTTTCAGTTAGGGTTTCAAACTAGGGTTAGGGTTTCCAGCTAGGGTTTTCAGTTAGGGTTTCAAACTAGGGTTAGGGTTTCCAGCTAGGGTTTTCAGTTAGGGTTTCAAACTAGGGTTAGGGTTTCCAGCTAGGGTTTTCAGTTAGGGTTTCAAACTAGGGTTAGGGTTTCCAGCTAGGGTTTCAAACTAGGGTTAGGGTTTCCAGCTAGGGTTTTCAGTTAGGGTTTCAAACTAGGGTTAGGGTTTCCAGCTAGGGTTTCAAACTAGGGTTAGGGTTTCGAGCTAGGGTTTTCAGTTAGGGTTTCAAACTAGGGTTAGGGTTTCCAGCTAGGGTTTTCAGTTAGGGTTTCAAACTAGGGTTAGGGTTTCCAGCTAGGGTTTTCAGTTAGGGTTTCAAACTAGGGTTAGGGTTTCTAGCTAGGGTTTCAAACTAGGGTTAGGGTTTCCAGCTAGGGTTTTCAGTTAGGGTTTCAAACTAGGGTTAGGGTTTCCAGCTAGGGTTTTCAGTTAGGGTTTCAAACTAGGGTTAGGGTTTCTAGCTAGGGTTTCAAACTAGGGTTAGGGTTTCCAGCTAGGGTTTTCAGTTAGGGTTTCAAACTAGGGTTAGGGTTTCCAGCTAGGGTTTTCAGTTAGGGTTTCAAACTAGGGTTAGGGTTTTCAACTAGGGTTTTCAGTTAGGGTTTCAAACTAGGGTTAGGGTTTCCAGCTAGGGTTTTCAGTTAGGGTTTCAAACTAGGGTTAGGGTTTCCAGCTAGGGTTTCAAACTAGGGTTAGGGTTTCGAGCTAGGGTTTTCAGTTAGGGTTTCAAACTAGGGTTAGGGTTTCCAGCTAGGGTTTTCAGTTAGGGTTTCAAACTAGGGTTAGGGTTTCCAGCTAGGGTTTTCAGTTAGGGTTTCAAACTAGGGTTAGGGTTTCTAGCTAGGGTTTCAAACTAGGGTTAGGGTTTCCAGCTAGGGTTTTCAGTTAGGGTTTCAAACTAGGGTTAGGGTTTCCAGCTAGGGTTTTCAGTTAGGGTTTCAAACTAGGGTTAGGGTTTCCAGCTAGGGTTTTCAGTTAGGGTTTCAAACTAGGGTTAGGGTTTCCAGCTAGGGTTTTCAGTTAGGGTTTCAAACTAGGGTTAGGGTTTCCAGCTAGGGTTTCAAACTAGGGTTAGGGTTTCCAGCTAGGGTTTCAAACTAGGGTTAGGGTTTCCATATAGGTTTTCAAACTAGGGTTAGGGTTTCCAGCTAGGGTTTTCAGTTAGGGTTTCAAACTAGGGTTAGGGTTTCCAGCTAGGGTTTTCAGTTAGGGTTTCAAACTAGGGTTAGGGTTTCCAGCTAGGGTTTTCAGTTAGGGTTTCAAACTAGGGTTAGGGTTTCCAGCTAGGGTTTCAAACTAGGGTTAGGGTTTCGAGCTAGGGTTTTCAGTTAGGGTTTCAAACTAGGGTTAGGGTTTCCAGCTAGGGTTTTCAGTTAGGGTTTCAAACTAGGGTTAGGGTTTCCAGCTAGGGTTTTCAGTTAGGGTTTCAAACTAGGGTTAGGGTTTCTAGCTAGGGTTTCAAACTAGGGTTAGGGTTTCCAGCTAGGGTTTTCAGTTAGGGTTTCAAACTAGGGTTAGGGTTTCGAGCTAGGGTTTTCAGTTAGGGTTTCAAACTAGGGTTAGGGTTTCCAGCTAGGGTTTTCAGTTAGGGTTTCAAACTAGGGTTAGGGTTTCCAGCTAGGGTTTTCAGTTAGGGTTTCAAACTAGGGTTAGGGTTTCCAGCTAGGGTTTTCAGTTAGGGTTTCAAACTAGGGTTAGGGTTTCCAGCTAGGGTTTCAAACTAGGGTCAGGGTTTCGAGCTAGGGTTTTCAGTTAGGGTTTCAAACTAGGGTTAGGGTTTCCAGCTAGGGTTTTCAGTTAGGGTTTCAAACTAGGGTTAGGGTTTCCAGCTAGGGTTTTCAGTTAGGTTTTTAAACTAGGGTTAGGGTTTCCAGCTAGGGTTTTCAGTTAGGGTTTCAAAATAGGGTTAGGGTTTCCAGCTAGGGTTTTCAGTTAGGGTTTCAAACTAGGGTTAGGGTTTCCAGCTAGGGTTTTCAGTTAGGGTTTCAAACTAGGGTTAGGGTTTCCAGCTAGGGTTTCAAACTAGGGTTAGGGTTTCGAGCTAGGGTTTTCAGTTAGGGTTTCAAACTAGGGTTAGGGTTTCCAGCTAGGGTTTTCAGTTAGGGTTTCAAACTAGGGTTAGGGTTTCCAGCTAGGGTTTTCAGTTAGGGTTTCAAACTAGGGTTAGGGTTTCTAGCTAGGGTTTCAAACTAGGGTTAGGGTTTCCAGCTAGGGTTTTCAGTTAGGGTTTCAAACTAGGGTTAGGGTTTCGAGCTAGGGTTTTCAGTTAGGGTTTCAAACTAGGGTTAGGGTTTCCAGCTAGGGTTTCAAACTAGGGTTAGGGTTTCGAGCTAGGGTTTTCAGTTAGGGTTTCAAACTAGGGTTAGGGTTTCCAGCTAGGGTTTTCAGTTAGGGTTTCAAACTAGGGTTAGGGTTTCCAGCTAGGGTTTTCAGTTAGGTTTTTAAACTAGGGTTAGGGTTTCCAGCTAGGGTTTTCAGTTAGGGTTTCAAAATAGGGTTAGGGTTTCCAGCTAGGGTTTTCAGTTAGGGTTTCAAACTAGGGTTAGGGTTTCCAGCTAGGGTTTTCAGTTAGGGTTTCAAACTAGGGTTAGGGTTTCCAGCTAGGGTTTCAAACTAGGGTTAGGGTTTCGAGCTAGGGTTTTCAGTTAGGGTTTCAAACTAGGGTTAGGGTTTCCAGCTAGGGTTTTCAGTTAGGGTTTCAAACTAGGGTTAGGGTTTCCAGCTAGGGTTTTCAGTTAGGGTTTCAAACTAGGGTTAGGGTTTCTAGCTAGGGTTTCAAACTAGGGTTAGGGTTTCCAGCTAGGGTTTTCAGTTAGGGTTTCAAACTAGGGTTAGGGTTTCGAGCTAGGGTTTTCAGTTAGGGTTTCAAACTAGGGTTAGGGTTTCCAGCTAGGGTTTTCAGTTAGGGTTTCAAACTAGGTTTAGGGTTTCCAGCTAGGGTTTTCAGTTAGGGTTTCAAACTAGGGTTAGGGTTTCCAGCTAGGGTTTTCAGTTAGGGTTTCAAACTAGGGTTAGGGTTTCCAGCTAGGGTTTCAAACTAGGGTTAGGGTTTCGAGCTAGGGTTTTCAGTTAGGGTTTCAAACTAGGGTTAGGGTTTCCAGCTAGGGTTTTCAGTTAGGGTTTCAAACTAGGGTTAGGGTTTCCAGCTAGGGTTTCAAACTAGGGTTAGGGTTTCCAGCTAGGGTTTTCAGTTAGGGTTTCAAACTAGGGTTAGGGTTTCCAGCTAGGGTTTTCAGTTAGGGTTTCAAACTAGGGTTAGGGTTTCCAGCTAGGGTTTTCAGTTAGGGTTTCAAACTAGGGTTAGGGTTTCCAGCTAGGGTTTTCAGTTAGGGTTTCAAACTAGGGTTAGGGTTTCCAGCTAGGGTTTTCAGTTAGGGTTTCAAACTAGGGTTAGGGTTTCCAGCTAGGGTTTTCAGTTAGGGTTTCAAACTAGGGTTAGGGTTTCCAGCTAGGGTTTCAAACTAGGGTTAGGGTTTCCAGCTAGGGTTTCAAACTAGGGTTAGGGTTTCCATATAGGTTTTCAAACTAGGGTTAGGGTTTCCAGCTAGGGTTTTCAGTTAGGGTTTCAAACTAGGGTTAGGGTTTCCAGCTAGGGTTTTCAGTTAGGGTTTCAAACTAGGGTTAGGGTTTCCAGCTAGGGTTTTCAGTTAGGGTTTCAAACTAGGGTTAGGGTTTCCAGCTAGGGTTTCAAACTAGGGTTAGGGTTTCCAGCTAGGGTTTCAAACTAGGGTTAGGGTTTCCAGCTAGGGTTTTCAGTTAGGGTTTCAAACTAGGGTTAGGGTTTCCAGCTAGGGTTTTCAGTTAGGGTTTCAAACTAGGGTTAGGGTTTCCAGCTAGGGTTTCAAACTAGGGTTAGGGTTTCCAGCTAGGGTTTCAAACTAGGGTTAGGGTTTCCATATAGGTTTTCAAACTAGGGTTAGGGTTTCCAGCTAGGGTTTTCAGTTAGGGTTTCAAACTAGGGTTAGGGTTTCCAGCTAGGGTTTCAAACTAGGGTTAGGGTTTCCAGCTAGGGTTTCAAACTAGGGTTAGGGTTTCCATATAGGTTTTCAAACTAGGGTTAGGGTTTCCAGCTAGGGTTTTCAGTTAGGGTTTCAAACTAGGGTTAGGGTTTCCAGCTAGGGTTTCAAACTAGGGTTAGGGTTTCCATATAGGTTTTAAAACTAGGGTTAGGGTTTCCAGCTAGGGTTTTCAGTTAGGGTTTCAAACTAGGGTTAGGGTTTCCAGCTAGGGTTTCAAACTAGGGTTAGGGTTTCCAGCTAGGGTTTCAAACTAGGGTTAGGGTTTCCATATAGGTTTTCAAACTAGGGTTAGGGTTTCCAGCTAGGGTTTTCAGTTAGGGTTTCAAACTAGGGTTAGGGTTTCCAGCTAGGGTTTTCAGTTAGGGTTTCAAACTAGGGTTAGGGTTTCCAGCTAGGGTTTCAAACTAGGGTTAGGGTTTCCAGCTAGGGTTTCAAACTAGGGTTAGGGTTTCCATATAGGTTTTCAAACTAGGGTTAGGGTTTCCAGCTAGGGTTTTCAGTTAGGGTTTCAAACTAGGGTTAGGGTTTCCAGCTAGGGTTTCAAACTAGGGTTAGGGTTTCCAGCTAGGGTTTTCAGTTAGGGTTTCAAACTAGGGTTAGGGTTTCCAGCTAGGGTTTTCAGTTAGGGTTTCAAACTAGGGTTAGGGTTTCCAGCTAGGGTTTTCAGTTAGGGTTTCAAACTAGGGTTAGGGTTTCCAGCTAGGGTTTTCAGTTAGGGTTTCAAACTAGGGTTAGGGTTTCCAGCTAGGGTTTTCAGTTAGGGTTTCAAACTAGGGTTAGGGTTTCCAGCTAGGGTTTTCAGTTAGGGTTTCAAACTAGGGTTAGGGTTTCCAGCTAGGGTTTCAAACTAGGGTTAGGGTTTCCAGCTAGGGTTTCAAACTAGGGTTAGGGTTTCCAGCTAGGGTTTTCAGTTAGGGTTTCAAACTAGGGTTAGGGTTTCAAGCTAGGGTTTTCAGTTAGGGTTTCAAACTAGGGTTAGGGTTTCCAGCTAGGGTTTTCAGTTAGGGTTTCAAACTAGGGTTAGGGTTTCCAGCTAGGGTTTTCAGTTAGGGTTTCAAACTAGGGTTAGGGTTTCCAGCTAGGGTTTTCAGTTAGGGTTTCAAACTAGGGTTAGGGTTTCTAGCTAGGGTTTCAAACTAGGGTTAGGGTTTCCAGCTAGGGTTTTCAGTTAGGGTTTCAAACTAGGGTTAGGGTTTCCAGCTAGGGTGTTCAGTTAGGGTTTCAAACTAGGGTTAGGGTTTCCAGCTAGGGTTTTCAGTTAGGGTTTCAAACTAGGGTTAGGGTTTCCAGCTAGGGTTTTCAGTTAGGGTTTCAAACTAGGGTTAGGGTTTCCAGCTAGGGTTTTCAGTTAGGGTTTCAAACTAGGGTTAGGGTTTCCAGCTAGGGTTTCAAACTAGGGTTAGGGTTTCGAGCTAGGGTTTTCAGTTAGGGTTTCAAACTAGGGTTAGGGTTTCCAGCTAGGGTTTTCAGTTAGGGTTTCAAACTAGGGTTAGGGTTTCCAGCTAGGGTTTTCAGTTAGGTTTTTAAACTAGGGTTAGGGTTTCCAGCTAGGGTTTTCAGTTAGGGTTTCAAACTAGGGTTAGGGTTTCCAGCTAGGGTTTTCAGTTAGGGTTTCAAACTAGGGTTAGGGTTTCCAGCTAGGGTTTCAAACTAGGGTTAGGGTTTCCAGCTAGGGTTTTCAGTTAGGGTTTCAAACTAGGGTTAGGGTTTCCAGCTAGGGTTTTCAGTTAGGGTTTCAAACTAGGGTTAGGGTTTCCAGCTAGGGTTTTCAGTTAGGGTTTCAAACTAGGGTTAGGGTTTCCAGCTAGGGTTTTCAGTTAGGGTTTCAAACTAGGGTTAGGGTTTCCAGCTAGGGTTTCAAACTAGGGTTAGGGTTTCCAGCTAGGGTTTTCAGTTAGGGTTTCAAACTAGGGTTAGGGTTTCCAGCTAGGGTTTTCAGTTAGGGTTTCAAACTAGGGTTAGGGTTTCCAGCTAGGGTTTTCAGTTAGGGTTTCAAACTAGGGTTAGGGTTTCCAGCTAGGGTTTTCAGTTAGGGTTTCAAACTAGGGTTAGGGTTTCCAGCTAGGGTTTTCAGTTAGGGTTTCAAACTAGGGTTAGGGTTTCCAGCTAGGGTTTTCAGTTAGGGTTTCAAACTAGGGTTAGGGTTTCCAGCTAGGGTTTCAAACTAGGGTTAGGGTTTCCAGCTAGGGTTTCAAACTAGGGTTAGGGTTTCCATATAGGTTTTCAAACTAGGGTTAGGGTTTCCAGCTAGGGTTTTCAGTTAGGGTTTCAAACTAGGGTTAGGGTTTCCAGCTAGGGTTTTCAGTTAGGGTTTCAAACTAGGGTTAGGGTTTCCAGCTAGGGTTTCAAACTAGGGTTAGGGTTTCCAGCTAGGGTTTCAAACTAGGGTTAGGGTTTCCATATAGGTTTTCAAACTAGGGTTAGGGTTTCCAGCTAGGGTTTTCAGTTAGGGTTTCAAACTAGGGTTAGGGTTTCCAGCTAGGGTTTTCAGTTAGGGTTTCAAACTAGGGTTAGGGTTTCCAGCTAGGGTTTTCAGTTAGGGTTTCAAACTAGGGTTAGGGTTTCCAGCTAGGGTTTCAAACTAGGGTTAGGGTTTCCAGCTAGGGTTTCAAACTAGGGTTAGGGTTTCCAGCTAGGGTTTTCAGTTAGGGTTTCAAACTAGGGTTAGGGTTTCCAGCTAGGGTTTTCAGTTAGGGTTTCAAACTAGGGTTAGGGTTTCCAGCTAGGGTTTCAAACTAGGGTTAGGGTTTCCAGCTAGGGTTTAAAACTAGGGTTAGGGTTTCAAACTAGGGTTAGGGTTTCCAGCTAGGGTTTCAAACTAGGGTTAGGGTTTCAAATTAGGGTTTCAAACTAGGGTTAGGGTTTCCAGCTAGGGTTTCAAACTAGGGTTAGGGTTTCAAATTAGGGTTTCAAACTAGGGTTAGGGTTTCAAATTAGGGTTTCAAACTAGGGTTAGGGTTTCCAGCTAGGGTTTCAAACTAGGGTTAGGGTTTCAAACTAGGGTTAGGGTTTCCATATAGGGTTTCAAACTAGGGTTAGGGTTTCAAACTAGGGTTAGGGTTTCAAACTAGGGTTCGGGTTTCCAGCTAGGTTTTCAAACTAGGGTTAGGGTTTTCAGCTAGGGTTTTCAGTTAGGGTTTCAAACTAGGTTTAGAGTTTCCAGCTAGGGTTTCAAACTAGGGTTAGGGTTTCCAGTTAGGGTTTCAAACTAGGGTTAGGGTTTCCAGCTAGGGTTTCAAACTAGGGTTAGGGTTTCAAACTAGGGTTAGGGTTTCAAACTAGGGTTAGGGTTTCCAGCTAGGGTTTTCAGTTAGGGTTTCAAACTAGGGTTAGGGTTTCCAGCTAGGGTTTTCAGTTAGGGTTTCAAACTAGGGTTAGGGTTTCCAGCTAGGGTTTTCAGTTAGGGTTTCAAACTAGGGTTAGGGTTTCCAGCTAGGGTTTTCAGTTAGGGTTTCAAACTAGGGTTAGGGTTTCCAGCTAGGGTTTCAAACTAGGGTTAGGGTTTCCAGCTAGGGTTTCAAACTAGGGTTAGGGTTTCCATATAGGTTTTCAAACTAGGGTTAGGGTTTCCAGCTAGGGTTTTCAGTTAGGGTTTCAAACTAGGGTTAGGGTTTCCAGCTAGGGTTTTCAGTTAGGGTTTCAAACTAGGGTTAGGGTTTCCAGCTAGGGTTTCAAACTAGGGTTAGGGTTTCGAGCTAGGGTTTTCAGTTAGGGTTTCAAACTAGGGTTAGGGTTTCCAGCTAGGGTTTTCAGTTAGGGTTTCAAACTAGGGTTAGGGTTTCCAGCTAGGGTTTTCAGTTAGGGTTTCAAACTAGGGTTAGGGTTTCTAGCTAGGGTTTCAAACTAGGGTTAGGGTTTCCAGCTAGGGTTTTCAGTTAGGGTTTCAAACTAGGGTTAGGGTTTCGAGCTAGGGTTTTCAGTTAGGGTTTCAAACTAGGGTTAGGGTTTCCAGCTAGGGTTTTCAGTTAGGGTTTCAAACTAGGGTTAGGGTTTCCAGCTAGGGTTTTCAGTTAGGGTTTCAAACTAGGGTTAGGGTTTCCAGCTAGGGTTTTCAGTTAGGGTTTCAAACTAGGGTTAGGGTTTCCAGCTAGGGTTTCAAACTAGGGTTAGGGTTTCCAGCTAGGGTTTTCAGTTAGGGTTTCAAACTAGGGTTAGGGTTTCCAGCTAGGGTTTTCAGTTAGGGTTTCAAACTAGGGTTAGGGTTTCCAGCTAGGGTTTTCAGTTAGGTTTTTAAACTAGGGTTAGGGTTTCCAGCTAGGGTTTTCAGTTAGGGTTTCAAAATAGGGTTAGGGTTTCCAGCTAGGGTTTTCAGTTAGGGTTTCAAACTAGGGTTAGGGTTTCCAGCTAGGGTTTTCAGTTAGGGTTTCAAACTAGGGTTAGGGTTTCCAGCTAGGGTTTTCAGTTAGGGTTTCAAACTAGGGTTAGGGTTTCCAGCTAGGGTTTTAAACTAGGGTTAGGGTTTCGAGCTAGGGTTTCAAACTAGGGTTAGGGTTTCGAGCTAGGGTTTTCAGTTAGGGTTTCAAACTAGGGTTAGGGTTTCCAGCTAGGGTTTTCAGTTAGGGTTTCAAACTAGGGTTAGGGTTTCCAGCTAGGGTTTTCAGTTAGGTTTTTAAACTAGGGTTAGGGTTTCCAGCTAGGGTTTTCAGTTAGGGTTTCAAAATAGGGTTAGGGTTTCCAGCTAGGGTTTTCAGTTAGGGTTTCAAACTAGGGTTAGGGTTTCCAGCTAGGGTTTTCAGTTAGGGTTTCAAACTAGGGTTAGGGTTTCCAGCTAGGGTTTCAAACTAGGGTTAGGGTTTCGAGCTAGGGTTTTCAGTTAGGGTTTCAAACTAGGGTTAGGGTTTCCAGCTAGGGTTTTCAGTTAGGGTTTCAAACTAGGGTTAGGGTTTCCAGCTAGGGTTTTCAGTTAGGGTTTCAAATTAGGGTTAGGGTTTCTAGCTAGGGTTTCAAACTAGGGTTAGGGTTTCCAGCTAGGGTTTTCAGTTAGGGTTTCAAACTAGGGTTAGGGTTTCGAGCTAGGGTTTTCAGTTAGGGTTTCAAACTAGGGTTAGGGTTTCCAGCTAGGGTTTTCAGTTAGGGTTTCAAACTAGGGTTAGGGTTTCCAGCTAGGGTTTCAAACTAGGGTTAGGGTTTCGAGCTAGGGTTTTCAGTTAGGGTTTCAAACTAGGGTTAGGGTTTCCAGCTAGGGTTTTCAGTTAGGGTTTCAAACTAGGGTTAGGGTTTCCAGCTAGGGTTTTCAGTTAGGTTTTTAAACTAGGGTTAGGGTTTCCAGCTAGGGTTTTCAGTTAGGGTTTCAAACTAGGGTTAGGGTTTCCAGCTAGGGTTTTCAGTTAGGGTTTCAAACTAGGGTTAGGGTTTCCAGCTAGGGTTTCAAACTAGGGTTAGGGTTTCCAGCTAGGGTTTTCAGTTAGGGTTTCAAACTAGGGTTAGGGTTTCCAGCTAGGGTTTTCAGTTAGGGTTTCAAACTAGGGTTAGGGTTTCCAGCTAGGGTTTTCAGTTAGGGTTTCAAACTAGGGTTAGGGTTTCCAGCTAGGGTTTTCAGTTAGGGTTTCAAACTAGGGTTAGGGTTTCCAGCTAGGGTTTTCAGTTAGGGTTTCAAACTAGGGTTAGGGTTTCCAGCTAGGGTTTTCAGTTAGGGTTTCAAACTAGGGTTAGGGTTTCCAGCTAGGGTTTCAAACTAGGGTTAGGGTTTCCAGCTAGGGTTTCAAACTAGGGTTAGGGTTTCCATATAGGTTTTCAAACTAGGGTTAGGGTTTCCAGCTAGGGTTTTCAGTTAGGGTTTCAAACTAGGGTTAGGGTTTCCAGCTAGGGTTTTCAGTTAGGGTTTCAAACTAGGGTTAGGGTTTCCAGCTAGGGTTTTCAGTTAGGGTTTCAAACTAGGGTTAGGGTTTCCAGCTAGGGTTTCAAACTAGGGTTAGGGTTTCCAGCTAGGGTTTCAAACTAGGGTTAGGGTTTCCAGCTAGGGTTTTCAGTTAGGGTTTCAAACTAGGGTTAGGGTTTCCAGCTAGGGTTTTCAGTTAGGGTTTCAAACTAGGGTTAGGGTTTCCAGCTAGGGTTTCAAACTAGGGTTAGGGTTTCCAGCTAGGGTTTCAAACTAGGGTTAGGGTTTCCATATAGGTTTTCAAACTAGGGTTAGGGTTTCCAGCTAGGGTTTTCAGTTAGGGTTTCAAACTAGGGTTAGGGTTTCCAGCTAGGGTTTCAAACTAGGGTTAGGGTTTCCAGCTAGGGTTTCAAACTAGGGTTAGGGTTTCCATATAGGTTTTAAAACTAGGGTTAGGGTTTCCAGCTAGGGTTTTCAGTTAGGGTTTCAAACTAGGGTTAGGGTTTCCAGCTAGGGTTTCAAACTAGGGTTAGGGTTTCCAGCTAGGGTTTCAAACTAGGGTTAGGGTTTCCATATAGGTTTTCAAACTAGGGTTAGGGTTTCCAGCTAGGGTTTTCAGTTAGGGTTTCAAACTAGGGTTAGGGTTTCCAGCTAGGGTTTTCAGTTAGGGTTTCAAACTAGGGTTAGGGTTTCCAGCTAGGGTTTTCAGTTAGGGTTTCAAACTAGGGTTAGGGTTTCCAGCTAGGGTTTTCAGTTAGGGTTTCAAACTAGGGTTAGGGTTTCCAGCTAGGGTTTTCAGTTAGGGTTTCAAACTAGGGTTAGGGTTTCCAGCTAGGGTTTTCAGTTAGGGTTTCAAACTAGGGTTAGGGTTTCCAGCTAGGGTTTTCAGTTAGGGTTTCAAACTAGGGTTAGGGTTTCTAGCTAGGGTTTCAAACTAGGGTTAGGGTTTCCAGCTAGGGTTTTCAGTTAGGGTTTCAAACTAGGGTTAGGGTTTCCAGCTAGGGTTTTCAGTTAGGGTTTCAAACTAGGGTTAGGGTTTCTAGCTAGGGTTTCAAACTAGGGTTAGGGTTTCCAGCTAGGGTTTTCAGTTAGGGTTTCAAACTAGGGTTAGGGTTTCCAGCTAGGGTTTTCAGTTAGGGTTTCAAACTAGGGTTAGGGTTTTCAACTAGGGTTTTCAGTTAGGGTTTCAAACTAGGGTTAGGGTTTCCAGCTAGGGTTTTCAATTAGGGTTTCAAACTAGGGTTAGGGTTTCCAGCTAGGGTTTTCAGTTAGGGTTTCAAACTAGGGTTAGGGTTTCCAGCTAGGGTTTTCAGTTAGGGTTTCAAACTAGGGTTAGGGTTTCTAGTTAGGGTTTCAAACTAGGGTTAGGGTTTCCAGCTAGGGTTTTCAGTTAGGGTTTCAAACTAGGGTTAGGGTTTCTAGCTAGGGTTTCAAACTAGGGTTAGGGTTTCCAGCTAGGGTTTTCAGTTAGGGTTTCAAACCAGGGTTAGGGTTTCCAGCTAGGGTTTTCAGTTAGGGTTTCAAACTAGGGTTAGGGTTTTCAACTAGGGTTTTCAGTTAGGGTTTCAAACTAGGGTTAGGGTTTCCAGCTAGGGTTTTCAGTTAGGGTTTCAAACTAGGGTTAGGGTTTCCAGCTAGGGTTTCAAACTAGGGTTAGGGTTTCGAGCTAGGGTTTTCAGTTAGGGTTTCAAACTAGGGTTAGGGTTTCCAGCTAGGGTTTTCAGTTAGGGTTTCAAACTAGGGTTAGGGTTTCCAGCTAGGGTTTTCAGTTAGGGTTTCAAACTAGGGTTAGGGTTTCTAGCTAGGGTTTCAAACTAGGGTTAGGGTTTCCAGCTAGGGTTTTCAGTTAGGGTTTCAAACTAGGGTTAGGGTTTCCAGCTAGGGTTTTCAGTTAGGGTTTCAAACTAGGGTTAGGGTTTCCAGCTAGGGTTTTCAGTTAGGGTTTCAAACTAGGGTTAGGGTTTCCAGCTAGGGTTTTCAGTTAGGGTTTCAAACTAGGGTTAGGGTTTCCAGCTAGGGTTTCAAACTAGGGTTAGGGTTTCCATACAGGGTTTCAAACTAGGGTTAGGGTTTCCAGCTAGGGTTTCAAACTAGGGTTAGGGTTTCCAGCTAGGGTTTCAAACTAGGGTTAGGGTTTCCAGCTAGGGTTTCAAACTAGGGTTAGGGTTTCCAGCTAGGGTTTCAAACTAGGGTTAGGGTTTCCAGCTAGGGTTTCAAACTAGGGTTAGGGTTTCCATATAGGTTTTAAAACTAGGGTTAGGGTTTCCAGCTAGGGTTTTCAGTTAGGGTTTCAAACTAGGGTTAGGGTTTCCAGCTAGGGTTTCAAACTAGGGTTAGGGTTTCCAGCTAGGGTTTCAAACTAGGGTTAGGGTTTCCATATAGGTTTTCAAACTAGGGTTAGGGTTTCCAGCTAGGGTTTTCAGTTAGGGTTTCAAACTAGGGTTAGGGTTTCCAGCTAGGGTTTTCAGTTAGGGTTTCAAACTAGGGTTAGGGTTTCCAGCTAGGGTTTTCAGTTAGGGTTTCAAACTAGGGTTAGGGTTTCCAGCTAGGGTTTTCAGTTAGGGTTTCAAACTAGGGTTAGGGTTTCCAGCTAGGGTTTTCAGTTAGGGTTTCAAACTAGGGTTAGGGTTTCCAGCTAGGGTTTTCAGTTAGGGTTTCAAACTAGGGTTAGGGTTTCTAGCTAGGGTTTCAAACTAGGGTTAGGGTTTCCAGCTAGGGTTTTCAGTTAGGGTTTCAAACTAGGGTTAGGGTTTCCAGCTAGGGTTTTCAGTTAGGGTTTCAAACTAGGGTTAGGGTTTCCAGCTAGGGTTTTCAGTTAGGGTTTCAAACTAGGGTTAGGGTTTCTAGCTAGGGTTTCAAACTAGGGTTAGGGTTTCCAGCTAGGGTTTTCAGTTAGGGTTTCAAACTAGGGTTAGGGTTTCCAGCTAGGGTTTTCAGTTAGGGTTTCAAACTAGGGTTAGGGTTTCTAGCTAGGGTTTCAAACTAGGGTTAGGGTTTCCAGCTAGGGTTTTCAGTTAGGGTTTCAAACTAGGGTTAGGGTTTCCAGCTAGGGTTTTCAGTTAGGGTTTCAAACTAGGGTTAGGGTTTTCAACTAGGGTTTTCAGTTAGGGTTTCAAACTAGGGTTAGGGTTTCCAGCTAGGGTTTTCAGTTAGGGTTTCAAACTAGGGTTAGGGTTTCCAGCTAGGGTTTCAAACTAGGGTTAGGGTTTCGAGCTAGGGTTTTCAGTTAGGGTTTCAAACTAGGGTTAGGGTTTCCAGCTAGGGTTTTCAGTTAGGGTTTCAAACTAGGGTTAGGGTTTCCAGCTAGGGTTTTCAGTTAGGGTTTCAAACTAGGGTTAGGGTTTCTAGCTAGGGTTTCAAACTAGGGTTAGGGTTTCCAGCTAGGGTTTTCAGTTAGGGTTTCAAACTAGGGTTAGGGTTTCCAGCTAGGGTTTTCAGTTAGGGTTTCAAACTAGGGTTAGGGTTTCCAGCTAGGGTTTTCAGTTAGGGTTTCAAACTAGGGTTAGGGTTTCTAGCTAGGGTTTCAAACTAGGGTTAGGGTTTCCAGCTAGGGTTTTCAGTTAGGGTTTCAAACTAGGGTTAGGGTTTCCAGCTAGGGTTTTCAGTTAGGGTTTCAAACTAGGGTTAGGGTTTCTAGCTAGGGTTTCAAACTAGGGTTAGGGTTTCCAGCTAGGGTTTTCAGTTAGGGTTTCAAACTAGGGTTAGGGTTTCCAGCTAGGGTTTTCAGTTAGGGTTTCAAACTAGGGTTAGGGTTTCTAGCTAGGGTTTCAAACTAGGGTTAGGGTTTCCAGCTAGGGTTTTCAGTTAGGGTTTCAAACCAGGGTTAGGGTTTCCAGCTAGGGTTTCAAACTAGGGTTAGGGTTTCAAATTAGGGTTTCAAACTAGGGTTAGGGTTTCAAATTAGGGTTTCAAACTAGGGTTAGGGTTTCCAGCTAGGGTTTCAAACTAGGGTTAGGGTTTCAAACTAGGGTTAGGGTTTCCATATAGGGTTTCAAACTAGGGTTAGGGTTTCAAACTAGGGTTAGGGTTTCAAACTAGGGTTCGGGTTTCCAGCTAGGTTTTCAAACTAGGGTTAGGGTTTTCAGCTAGGGTTTTCAGTTAGGGTTTCAAACTAGGTTTAGAGTTTCCAGCTAGGGTTTAAAACTAGGGTTAGGGTTTCCAGTTAGGGTTTCAAACTAGGGTTAGGGTTTCCAGCTAGGGTTTCAAACTAGGGTTAGGGTTTCAAACTAGGGTTAGGGTTTCAAACTAGGGTTAGGGTTTCCAGCTAGGGTTTTCAGTTAGGGTTTCAAACTAGGGTTAGGGTTTCCTGCTAGGGTTTTCAGTTAGGGTTTCAAACTAGGGTTAGGGTTTCCAGCTAGGGTTTTCAGTTAGGGTTTCAAACTAGGGTTAGGGTTTCCAGCTAGGGTTTTCAGTTAGGGTTTCAAACTAGGGTTAGGGTTTCCAGCTAGGGTTTTCAGTTAGGGTTTCAAACTAGGGTTAGGGTTTCCAGCTAGGGTTTTCAGTTAGGGTTTCAAACTAGGGTTAGGGTTTCCAGCTAGGGTTTTCAGTTAGGGTTTCAAACTAGGGTTAGGGTTTCCAGCTAGGGTTTTCAGTTAGGGTTTCAAACTAGGGTTAGGGTTTCCAGCTAGGGTTTTCAGTTAGGGTTTCAAACTAGGGTTAGGGTTTCTAGCTAGGGTTTCAAACTAGGGTTAGGGTTTCCAGCTAGGGTTTTCAGTTAGGGTTTCAAACTAGGGTTAGGGTTTCCAGCTAGGGTTTTCAGTTAGGGTTTCAAACTAGGGTTAGGGTTTCCAGCTAGGGTTTTCAGTTAGGGTTTCAAACTAGGGTTAGGGTTTCCAGCTAGGGTTTTCAGTTAGGGTTTCAAACTAGGGTTAGGGTTTCCAGCTAGGGTTTCAAACTAGGGTTAGGGTTTCGAGCTAGGGTTTTCAGTTAGGGTTTCAAACTAGGGTTAGGGTTTCCAGCTAGGGTTTTCAGTTAGGGTTTCAAACTAGGGTTAGGGTTTCTAGCTAGGGTTTCAAACTAGGGTTAGGGTTTCCAGCTAGGGTTTGCAGTTAGGGTTTCAAACTAGGGTTAGGGTTTCCAGCTAGGGTTTTCAGTTAGGGTTTCAAACTAGGGTTCGGGTTTCCAGCTAGGGTTTCAAACTAGGGTTAGGGTTTCCAGCTAGGTTTTCAAACTAGGGTTAAGGTTTCCAGCTAGGGTTTTCAGTTAGGGTTTCAAACTAGGGTTAGGGTTTCCAGCTAGGGTTTTCAGTTAGGGTTTCAAACTAGGGTTAGGGTTTCCAGCTAGGGTTTTCAGTTAGGGTTTCAAACTAGGGTTAGGGTTTCCAGCTAGGGTTTTCAGTTAGGGTTTCAAACTAGGGTTAGGGTTTCCAGCTAGGGTTTCAAACTAGGGTTAGGGTTTCCAGCTAGGGTTTCAAACTAGGGTTAGGGTTTCCATATAGGTTTTCAAACTAGGGTTAGGGTTTCCAGCTAGGGTTTTCAGTTAGGGTTTCAAACTAGGGTTAGGGTTTCCAGCTAGGGTTTTCAGTTAGGGTTTCAAACTAGGGTTAGGGTTTCCAGCTAGGGTTTTCAGTTAGGGTTTCAAACTAGGGTTAGGGTTTCCAGCTAGGGTTTCAAACTAGGGTTAGGGTTTCGAGCTAGGGTTTTCAGTTAGGGTTTCAAACTAGGGTTAGGGTTTCCAGCTAGGGTTTTCAGTTAGGGTTTCAAACTAGGGTTAGGGTTTCCAGCTAGGGTTTTCAGTTAGGGTTTCAAACTAGGGTTAGGGTTTCCAGCTAGGGTTTCAAACTAGGGTTATTGTTTCCAGCTAGGGTTTTCAGTTAGGGTTTCAAACTAGGGTTAGGGTTTCCAGCTAGGGTTTTCAGTTAGGGTTTCAAACTAGGGTTAGGGTTTCCAGCTAGGGTTTTCAGTTAGGGTTTCAAACTAGGGTTAGGGTTTCCAGCTAGGGTTTTCAGTTAGGGTTTCAAACTAGGGTTAGGGTTTCCAGCTAGGGTTTTCAGTTAGGGTTTCAAACTAGGGTTAGGGTTTCCAGCTAGGGTTTTCAGTTAGGGTTTCAAACTAGGGTTAGGGTTTCCAGCTAGGGTTTTCAGTTAGGGTTTCAAACTAGGGTTAGGGTTTCCAGCTAGGGTTTCAAATTAGGGTTAGGGTTTCCAGCTAGGGTTTTCAGTTAGGGTTTCAAACTAGGGTTAGGGTTTCCAGCTAGGGTTTCAAACTAGGGTTAGGGTTTCCAGCTAGGGTTTTCAGTTAGGGTTTCAAACTAGGGTTAGGGTTTCCATATAGGTTTTCAAACTAGGGTTAGGGTTTCCAGCTAGGGTTTTCAGTTAGGGTTTCAAACTAGGGTTAGGGTTTCCAGCTAGGGTTTTCAGTTAGGGTTTCAAACTAGGGTTAGGGTTTCCAGCTAGGGTTTCAAACTAGGGTTAGGGTTTCCAGCTAGGGTTTCAAACTAGGGTTAGGGTTTCCATAT
Source organism: Filicampus tigris (assembly GCF_054856515.1). Lineage (NCBI taxonomy): Eukaryota > Metazoa > Chordata > Actinopteri > Syngnathiformes > Syngnathidae > Filicampus > Filicampus tigris. Next base: position 10,487,844 of record NC_141223.1, on the reverse strand, counting down.
AGGTTTTCAAACTAGGGTTAGGGTTTCCAGCTAGGGTTTTCAGTTAGGGTTTCAAACTAGGGTTAGGGTTTCCAGCTAGGGTTTTCAGTTAGGGTTTCAAACTAGGGTTAGGGTTTCCAGCTAGGGTTTTCAGTTAGGGTTTCAAACTAGGGTTAGGGTTTCCAGCTAGGGTTTCAAACTAGGGTTAGGGTTTCCAGCTAGGGTTTCAAACTAGGGTTAGGGTTTCCAGCTAGGGTTTTCAGTTAGGGTTTCAAACTAGGGTTAGGGTTTCCAGCTAGGGTTTTCAGTTAGGGTTTCAAACTAGGGTTAGGGTTTCCAGCTAGGGTTTTCAGTTAGGGTTTCAAACTAGGGTTAGGGTTTCCAGCTAGGGTTTCAAACTAGGGTTAGGGTTTCCAGCTAGGGTTTTCAGTTAGGGTTTCAAACTAGGGTTAGGGTTTCCAGCTAGGGTTTTCAGTTAGGGTTTCAAACTAGGGTTAGGGTTTCCAGCTAGGGTTTTCAGTTAGGGTTTCAAACTAGGGTTAGGGTTTCCAGCTAGGGTTTTCAGTTAGGGTTTCAAACTAGGGTTAGGGTTTCCAGCTAGGGTTTCAAACTAGGGTTAGGGTTTCCAGCTAGGGTTTCAAACTAGGGTTAGGGTTTCCATATAGGTTTTCAAACTAGGGTTAGGGTTTCCAGCTAGGGTTTCAAACTAGGGTTAGGGTTTCCATATAGGTTTTCAAACTAGGGTTAGGGTTTCCAGCTAGGGTTTTCAGTTAGGGTTTCAAACTAGGGTTAGGGTTTCCAGCTAGGGTTTTCAGTTAGGGTTTCAAACTAGGGTTAGGGTTTCCAGCTAGGGTTTTCAGTTAGGGTTTCAAACTAGGGTTAGGGTTTCCAGCTAGGGTTTTCAGTTAGGGTTTCAAACTAGGGTTAGGGTTTCCAGCTAGGGTTTCAAACTAGGGTTAGGGTTTCCAGCTAGGGTTTTCAGTTAGGGTTTCAAACTAGGGTTAGGGTTTCCAGCTAGGGTTTTCAGTTAGGGTTTCAAACTAGGGTTAGGGTTTCCAGCTAGGGTTTTCAGTTAGGGTTTCAAACTAGGGTTAGGGTTTCCAGCTAGGGTTTTCAGTTAGGGTTTCAAACTAGGGTTAGGGTTTCCAGCTAGGGTTTTCAGTTAGGGTTTCAAACTAGGGTTAGGGTTTCCAGCTAGGGTTTCAAACTAGGGTTAGGGTTTCCAGCTAGGGTTTCAAACTAGGGTTAGGGTTTCCATATAGGTTTTCAAACTAGGGTTAGGGTTTCCAGCTAGGGTTTTCAGTTAGGGTTTCAAACTAGGGTTAGGGTTTCCAGCTAGGGTTTTCAGTTAGGGTTTCAAACTAGGGTTAGGGTTTCCAGCTAGGGTTTCAAACTAGGGTTAGGGTTTCCAGCTAGGGTTTCAAACTAGGGTTAGGGTTTCCATATAGGTTTTCAAACTAGGGTTAGGGTTTCCAGCTAGGGTTTTCAGTTAGGGTTTCAAACTAGGGTTAGGGTTTCCAGCTAGGGTTTTCAGTTAGGGTTTCAAACTAGGGTTAGGGTTTCCAGCTAGGGTTTCAAACTAGGGTTAGGGTTTCCAGCTAGGGTTTCAAACTAGGGTTAGGGTTTCCATATAGGTTTTCAAACTAGGGTTAGGGTTTCCAGCTAGGGTTTTCAGTTAGGGTTTCAAACTAGGGTTAGGGTTTCCAGCTAGGGTTTTCAGTTAGGGTTTCAAACTAGGGTTAGGGTTTCCAGCTAGGGTTTTCAGTTAGGGTTTCAAACTAGGGTTAGGGTTTCCAGCTAGGGTTTCAAACTAGGGTTAGGGTTTCCAGCTAGGGTTTCAAACTAGGGTTAGGGTTTCCAGCTAGGGTTTTCAGTTAGGGTTTCAAACTAGGGTTAGGGTTTCCAGCTAGGGTTTTCAGTTAGGGTTTCAAACTAGGGTTAGGGTTTCCAGCTAGGGTTTCAAACTAGGGTTAGGGTTTCCATACAGGGTTTCAAACTAGGGTTAGGGTTTCCAGCTAGGGTTTCAAACTAGGGTTAGGGTTTCCAGCTAGGGTTTCAAACTAGGGTTAGGGTTTCCAGCTAGGGTTTCAAACTAGGGTTAGGGTTTCCAGCTAGGGTTTCAAACTAGGGTTAGGGTTTCCAGCTAGGGTTTAAAACTAGGGTTAGGGTTTCAAACTAGGGTTAGGGTTTCCAGCTAGGGTTTCAAACTAGGGTTAGGGTTTCAAATTAGGGTTTCAAACTAGGGTTAGGGTTTCCAGCTAGGGTTTCAAACTAGGGTTAGGGTTTCAAATTAGGGTTTCAAACTAGGGTTAGGGTTTCAAATTAGGGTTTCAAACTAGGGTTAGGGTTTCCAGCTCGGGTTTCAAACTAGGGTTAGGGTTTCAAACTAGGGTTAGGGTTTCCATATAGGGTTTCAAACTAGGGTTAGGGTTTCAAACTAGGGTTAGGGTTTCAAACTAGGGTTCGGGTTTCCAGCTAGGTTTTCAAACTAGGGTTAGGGTTTTCAGCTAGGGTTTTCAGTTAGGGTTTCAAACTAGGTTTAGAGTTTCCAGCTAGGGTTTCAAACTAGGGTTAGGGTTTCCAGTTAGGGTTTCAAACTAGGGTTAGGGTTTCCAGCTAGGGTTTCAAACTAGGGTTAGGGTTTCAAACTAGGGTTAGGGTTTCAAACTAGGGTTAGGGTTTCCAGCTAGGGTTTTCAGTTAGGGTTTCAAACTAGGGTTAGGGTTTCCTGCTAGGGTTTTCAGTTAGGGTTTCAAACTAGGGTTAGGGTTTCCAGCTAGGGTTTTCAGTTAGGGTTTCAAACTAGGGTTAGGGTTTCCAGCTAGGGTTTTCAGTTAGGGTTTCAAACTAGGGTTAGGGTTTCCAGCTAGGGTTTCAAACTAGGGTTAGGGTTGCCAGCTAGGGTTTCAAACTAGGGTTAGGGTTTCCATATAGGTTTTCAAACTAGGGTTAGGGTTTCCAGCTAGGGTTTTCAGTTAGGGTTTCAAACTAGGGTTAGGGTTTCCAGCTAGGGTTTTCAGTTAGGGTTTCAAACTAGGGTTAGGGTTTCCAGCTAGGGTTTTCAGTTAGGGTTTCAAACTAGGGTTAGGGTTTCTAGCTAGGGTTTCAAACTAGGGTTAGGGTTTCCAGCTAGGGTTTTCAGTTAGGGTTTCAAACTAGGGTTAGGGTTTCCAGCTAGGGTTTTCAGTTAGGGTTTCAAACTAGGGTTAGGGTTTCCAGCTAGGGTTTTCAGTTAGGGTTTCAAACTAGGGTTAGGGTTTCTAGCTAGGGTTTCAAACTAGGGTTAGGGTTTCCAGCTAGGGTTTTCAGTTAGGGTTTCAAACTAGGGTTAGGGTTTCCAGCTAGGGTTTTCAGTTAGGGTTTCAAACTAGGGTTAGGGTTTCCAGCTAGGGTTTTCAGTTAGGGTTTCAAACTAGGGTTAGGGTTTCCAGCTAGGGTTTTCAGTTAGGGTTTCAAACTAGGGTTAGGGTTTCCAGCTAGGGTTTCAAACTAGGGTTAGGGTTTCGAGCTAGGGTTTTCAGTTAGGGTTTCAAACTAGGGTTAGGGTTTCCAGCTAGGGTTTTCAGTTAGGGTTTCAAACTAGGGTTAGGGTTTCCAGCTAGGGTTTCAAACTAGGGTTAGGGTTGCCAGCTAGGGTTTCAAACTAGGGTTAGGGTTTCCATATAGGTTTTCAAACTAGGGTTAGGGTTTCCAGCTAGGGTTTTCAGTTAGGGTTTCAAACTAGGGTTAGGGTTTCCAGCTAGGGTTTTCAGTTAGGGTTTCAAACTAGGGTTAGGGTTTCTAGCTAGGGTTTCAAACTAGGGTTAGGGTTTCCAGCTAGGGTTTTCAGTTAGGGTTTCAAACTAGGGTTAGGGTTTCCAGCTAGGGTTTTCAGTTAGGGTTTCAAACTAGGGTTAGGGTTTCCAGCTAGGGTTTTCAGTTAGGGTTTCAAACTAGGGTTAGGGTTTCCAGCTAGGGTTTTCAGTTAGGGTTTCAAACTAGGGTTAGGGTTTCTAGCTAGGGTTTCAAACTAGGGTTAGGGTTTCCAGCTAGGGTTTTCAGTTAGGGTTTCAAACTAGGGTTAGGGTTTCCAGCTAGGGTTTTCAGTTAGGGTTTCAAACTAGGGTTAGGGTTTCCAGCTAGGGTTTTCAGTTAGGGTTTCAAACTAGGGTTAGGGTTTCCAGCTAGGGTTTTCAGTTAGGGTTTCAAACTAGGGTTAGGGTTTCTAGCTAGGGTTTCAAACTAGGGTTAGGGTTTCCAGCTAGGGTTTTCAGTTAGGGTTTCAAACTAGGGTTAGGGTTTCCAGCTAGGGTTTTCAGTTAGGGTTTCAAACTAGGGTTAGGGTTTCGAGCTAGGGTTTTCAGTTAGGGTTTCAAACTAGGGTTAGGGTTTCCAGCTAGGGTTTTCAGTTAGGGTTTCAAACTAGGGTTAGGGTTTCCAGCTAGGGTTTTCAGTTAGGGTTTCAAACTAGGGTTAGGGTTTCCAGCTAGGGTTTTCAGTTAGGGTTTCAAACTAGGGTTAGGGTTTCCAGCTAGGGTTTTCAGTTAGGGTTTCAAACTAGGGTTAGGGTTTCTAGCTAGGGTTTCAAACTAGGGTTAGGGTTTCCAGCTAGGGTTTTCAGTTAGGGTTTCAAACTAGGGTTAGGGTTTCCAGCTAGGGTTTTCAGTTAGGGTTTCAAACTAGGGTTAGGGTTTCCAGCTAGGGTTTTCAGTTAGGGTTTCAAACTAGGGTTAGGGTTTCCAGCTAGGGTTTTCAGTTAGGGTTTCAAACTAGGGTTAGGGTTTCCAGCTAGGGTTTCAAACTAGGGTTAGGGTTTCGAGCTAGGGTTTTCAGTTAGGGTTTCAAACTAGGGTTAGGGTTTCCAGCTAGGGTTTTCAGTTAGGGTTTCAAACTAGGGTTAGGGTTTCCAGCTAGGGTTTCAAACTAGGGTTAGGGTTTCCAGCTAGGGTTTCAAACTAGGGTTAGGGTTTCCAGCGAGGGTTAGGGTTTTCAGTTAGGGTTTCAAACTAGGGTTAGGGTTTCCAGCTAGGGTTTTCAGTTAGGGTTTCAAACTAGGGTTAGGGTTTCCAGCTAGGGTTTCAAACTAGGGTTAGGGTTGCCAGCTAGGGTTTCAAACTAGGGTTAGGGTTTCCATATAGGTTTTCAAACTAGGGTTAGGGTTTCCAGCTAGGGTTTTCAGTTAGGGTTTCAAACTAGGGTTAGGGTTTCCAGCTAGGGTTTTCAGTTAGGGTTTCAAACTAGGGTTAGGGTTTCTAGCTAGGGTTTCAAACTAGGGTTAGGGTTTCCAGCTAGGGTTTTCAGTTAGGGTTTCAAACTAGGGTTAGGGTTTCCAGCTAGGGTTTTCAGTTAGGGTTTCAAACTAGGGTTAGGGTTTCCAGCTAGGGTTTTCAGTTAGGGTTTCAAACTAGGGTTAGGGTTTCCAGCTAGGGTTTTCAGTTAGGGTTTCAAACTAGGGTTAGGGTTTCTAGCTAGGGTTTCAAACTAGGGTTAGGGTTTCCAGCTAGGGTTTTCAGTTAGGGTTTCAAACTAGGGTTAGGGTTTCCAGCTAGGGTTTTCAGTTAGGGTTTCAAACTAGGGTTAGGGTTTCCAGCTAGGGTTTTCAGTTAGGGTTTCAAACTAGGGTTAGGGTTTCCAGCTAGGGTTTTCAGTTAGGGTTTCAAACTAGGGTTAGGGTTTCTAGCTAGGGTTTCAAACTAGGGTTAGGGTTTCCAGCTAGGGTTTTCAGTTAGGGTTTCAAACTAGGGTTAGGGTTTCGAGCTAGGGTTTTCAGTTAGGGTTTCAAACTAGGGTTAGGGTTTCCAGCTAGGGTTTTCAGTTAGGGTTTCAAACTAGGGTTAGGGTTTCCAGCTAGGGTTTTCAGTTAGGGTTTCAAACTAGGGTTAGGGTTTCTAGCTAGGGTTTCAAACTAGGGTTAGGGTTTCCAGCTAGGGTTTTCAGTTAGGGTTTCAAACTAGGGTTAGGGTTTCCAGCTAGGGTTTTCAGTTAGGGTTTCAAACTAGGGTTAGGGTTTGTAGCTAGGGTTTCAAACTAGGGTTAGGGTTTCCAGCTAGGGTTTTCAGTTAGGGTTTCAAACTAGGGTTAGGGTTTCCAGCTAGGGTTTTCAGTTAGGGTTTCAAACTAGGGTTAGGGTTTCCAGCTAGGGTTTTCAGTTAGGGTTTCAAACTAGGGTTAGGGTTTCCAGCTAGGGTTTTCAGTTAGGGTTTCAAACTAGGGTTAGGGTTTCCAGCTAGGGTTTTCAGTTAGGGTTTCAAACTAGGGTTAGGGTTTCTAGCTAGGGTTTCAAACTAGGGTTAGGGTTTCCAGCTAGGGTTTTCAGTTAGGGTTTCAAACTAGGGTTAGGGTTTCCAGCTAGGGTTTTCAGTTAGGGTTTCAAACTAGGGTTAGGGTTTCCAGCTAGGGTTTTCAGTTAGGGTTTCAAACTAGGGTTAGGGTTTCCAGCTAGGGTTTTCAGTTAGGGTTTCAAACTAGGGTTAGGGTTTCCAGCTAGGGTTTTCAGTTAGGGTTTCAAACTAGGGTTAGGGTTTCCAGCTAGGGTTTTCAGTTAGGGTTTCAAACTAGGGTTAGGGTTTCCAGCTAGGGTTTTCAGTTAGGGTTTCAAACTAGGGTTAGGGTTTCTAGCTAGGGTTTCAAACTAGGGTTAGGGTTTCCAGCTAGGGTTTTCAGTTAGGGTTTCAAACTAGGGTTAGGGTTTCCAGCTAGGGTTTTCAGTTAGGGTTTCAAACTAGGGTTAGGGTTTCCAGCTAGGGTTTTCAGTTAGGGTTTCAAACTAGGGTTAGGGTTTCCAGCTAGGGTTTTCAGTTAGGGTTTCAAACTAGGGTTAGGGTTTCCAGCTAGGGTTTCAAACTAGGGTTAGGGTTTCGAGCTAGGGTTTTCAGTTAGGGTTTCAAACTAGGGTTAGGGTTTCCAGCTAGGGTTTTCAGTTAGGGTTTCAAACTAGGGTTAGGGTTTCCAGCTAGGGTTTCAAACTAGGGTTAGGGTTTCCAGCTAGGGTTTCAAACTAGGGTTAGGGTTTCCAGCGAGGGTTAGGGTTTTCAGTTAGGGTTTCAAACTAGGGTTAGGGTTTCCAGCTAGGGTTTTCAGTTAGGGTTTCAAACTAGGGTTAGGGTTTCCAGCTAGGGTTTCAAACTAGGGTTAGGGTTGCCAGCTAGGGTTTCAAACTAGGGTTAGGGTTTCCATATAGGTTTTCAAACTAGGGTTAGGGTTTCCAGCTAGGGTTTTCAGTTAGGGTTTCAAACTAGGGTTAGGGTTTCCAGCTAGGGTTTTCAGTTAGGGTTTCAAACTAGGGTTAGGGTTTCTAGCTAGGGTTTCAAACTAGGGTTAGGGTTTCCAGCTAGGGTTTTCAGTTAGGGTTTCAAACTAGGGTTAGGGTTTCCAGCTAGGGTTTTCAGTTAGGGTTTCAAACTAGGGTTAGGGTTTCCAGCTAGGGTTTTCAGTTAGGGTTTCAAACTAGGGTTAGGGTTTCCAGCTAGGGTTTTCAGTTAGGGTTTCAAACTAGGGTTAGGGTTTCTAGCTAGGGTTTCAAACTAGGGTTAGGGTTTCCAGCTAGGGTTTTCAGTTAGGGTTTCAAACTAGGGTTAGGGTTTCCAGCTAGGGTTTTCAGTTAGGGTTTCAAACTAGGGTTAGGGTTTCCAGCTAGGGTTTTCAGTTAGGGTTTCAAACTAGGGTTAGGGTTTCCAGCTAGGGTTTTCAGTTAGGGTTTCAAACTAGGGTTAGGGTTTCTAGCTAGGGTTTCAAACTAGGGTTAGGGTTTCCAGCTAGGGTTTTCAGTTAGGGTTTCAAACTAGGGTTAGGGTTTCCAGCTAGGGTTTTCAGTTAGGGTTTCAAACTAGGGTTAGGGTTTCCAGCTAGGGTTTTCAGTTAGGGTTTCAAACTAGGGTTAGGGTTTCCAGCTAGGGTTTTCAGTTAGGGTTTCAAACTAGGGTTAGGGTTTCCAGCTAGGGTTTTCAGTTAGGGTTTCAAACTAGGGTTAGGGTTTCTAGCTAGGGTTTCAAACTAGGGTTAGGGTTTCCAGCTAGGGTTTTCAGTTAGGGTTTCAAACTAGGGTTAGGGTTTCCAGCTAGGGTTTTCAGTTAGGGTTTCAAACTAGGGTTAGGGTTTGTAGCTAGGGTTTCAAACTAGGGTTAGGGTTTCCAGCTAGGGTTTTCAGTTAGGGTTTCAAACTAGGGTTAGGGTTTCCAGCTAGGGTTTTCAGTTAGGGTTTCAAACTAGGGTTAGGGTTTTCAACTAGGGTTTTCAGTTAGGGTTTCAAACTAGGGTTAGGGTTTCCAGCTAGGGTTTTCAGTTAGGGTTTCAAACTAGGGTTAGGGTTTCCAGCTAGGGTTTCAAACTAGGGTTAGGGTTTCGAGCTAGGGTTTTCAGTTAGGGTTTCAAACTAGGGTTAGGGTTTCCAGCTAGGGTTTTCAGTTAGGGTTTCAAACTAGGGTTAGGGTTTCCAGCTAGGGTTTTCAGTTAGGGTTTCAAACTAGGGTTAGGGTTTCCAGCTAGGGTTTTCAGTTAGGGTTTCAAACTAGGGTTAGGGTTTCCAGCTAGGGTTTCAAACTAGGGTTAGGGTTTCCAGCTAGGGTTTTCAGTTAGGGTTTCAAACTAGGGTTAGGGTTTCCAGCTAGGGTTTTCAGTTAGGGTTTCAAACTAGGGTTAGGGTTTCCAGCTAGGGTTTTCAGTTAGGGTTTCAAACTAGGGTTAGGGTTTCCAGCTAGGGTTTTCAGTTAGGGTTTCAAACTAGGGTTAGGGTTTCCAGCTAGGGTTTTCAGTTAGGGTTTCAAACTAGGGTTAGGGTTTCCAGCTAGGGTTTTCAGTTAGGGTTTCAAACTAGGGTTAGGGTTTCCAGCTAGGGTTTTCAGTTAGGGTTTCAAACTAGGGTTAGGGTTTCCAGCTAGGGTTTTCAGTTAGGGTTTCAAACTAGGGTTAGGGTTTCCAGCTAGGGTTTCAAACTAGGGTTAGGGTTTCCAGCTAGGGTTTCAAACTAGGGTTAGGGTTTCCAGCTAGGGTTTTCAGTTAGGGTTTCAAACTAGGGTTAGGGTTTCCAGCTAGGGTTTTCAGTTAGGGTTTCAAACTAGGGTTAGGGTTTCCAGCTAGGGTTTTCAGTTAGGGTTTCAAACTAGGGTTAGGGTTTCCAGCTAGGGTTTTCAGTTAGGGTTTCAAACTAGGGTTAGGGTTTCCAGCTAGGGTTTTCAGTTAGGGTTTCAAACTAGGGTTAGGGTTTCCAGCTAGGGTTTTCAGTTAAGGTTTCAAACTAGGGTTAGGGTTTCCAGCTAGGGTTTTCAGTTAGGGTTCCAAACTAGGGTTAGGGTTTCCAGCTAGGGTTTTCAGTTAGGGTTTCAAACTAGGGTTAGGGTTTCCAGCTAGGGTTTCAAACTAGGGTTAGGGTTTCCAGCTAGGGTTTCAAACTAGGGTTAGGGTTTCCAGCTAGGGTTTTCAGTTAGGGTTTCAAACTAGGGTTAGGGTTTCCAGCTAGGGTTTTCAGTTAGGGTTTCAAACTAGGGTTAGGGTTTCCAGCTAGGGTTTTCAGTTAGGGTTTCAAACTAGGGTTAGGGTTTCCAGCTAGGGTTTTCAGTTAGGGTTTCAAACTAGGGTTAGGGTTTCCAGCTAGGGTTTTCAGTTAGGGTTTCAAACTAGGGTTAGGGTTTCCAGCTAGGGTTTTCAGTTAAGGTTTCAAACTAGGGTTAGGGTTTCCAGCTAGGGTTTTCAGTTAGGGTTTCAAACTAGGGTTAGGGTTTCCAGCTAGGGTTTCAAACTAGGGTTAGGGTTTCGAGCTAGGGTTTTCAGTTAGGGTTTCAAACTAGGGTTAGGGTTTCCAGCTAGGGTTTTCAGTTAGGGTTTCAAACTAGGGTTAGGGTTTCCAGCTAGGGTTTTCAGTTAGGGTTTCAAACTAGGGTTAGGGTTTCTAGCTAGGGTTTCAAACTAGGGTTAGGGTTTCCAGCTAGGGTTTTCAGTTAGGGTTTCAAACTAGGGTTAGGGTTTCCAGCTAGGGTTTTCAGTTAGGGTTTCAAACTAGGGTTAGGGTTTGTAGCTAGGGTTTCAAACTAGGGTTAGGGTTTCCAGCTAGGGTTTTCAGTTAGGGTTTCAAACTAGGGTTAGGGTTTCCAGCTAGGGTTTTCAGTTAGGGTTTCAAACTAGGGTTAGGGTTTTCAACTAGGGTTTTCAGTTAGGGTTTCAAACTAGGGTTAGGGTTTCCAGCTAGGGTTTTCAGTTAGGGTTTCAAACTAGGGTTAGGGTTTCCAGCTAGGGTTTCAAACTAGGGTTAGGGTTTCGAGCTAGGGTTTTCAGTTAGGGTTTCAAACTAGGGTTAGGGTTTCCAGCTAGGGTTTTCAGTTAGGGTTTCAAACTAGGGTTAGGGTTTCCAGCTAGGGTTTTCAGTTAGGGTTTCAAACTAGGGTTAGGGTTTCCAGCTAGGGTTTTCAGTTAGGGTTTCAAACTAGGGTTAGGGTTTCCAGCTAGGGTTTCAAACTAGGGTTAGGGTTTCCAGCTAGGGTTTTCAGTTAGGGTTTCAAACTAGGGTTAGGGTTTCCAGCTAGGGTTTTCAGTTAGGGTTTCAAACTAGGGTTAGGGTTTCCAGCTAGGGTTTTCAGTTAGGGTTTCAAACTAGGGTTAGGGTTTCCAGCTAGGGTTTTCAGTTAGGGTTTCAAACTAGGGTTAGGGTTTCCAGCTAGGGTTTTCAGTTAGGGTTTCAAACTAGGGTTAGGGTTTCCAGCTAGGGTTTTCAGTTAAGGTTTCAAACTAGGGTTAGGGTTTCCAGCTAGGGTTTTCAGTTAGGGTTTCAAACTAGGGTTAGGGTTTCCAGCTAGGGTTTCAAACTAGGGTTAGGGTTTCGAGCTAGGGTTTTCAGTTAGGGTTTCAAACTAGGGTTAGGGTTTCCAGCTAGGGTTTTCAGTTAGGGTTTCAAACTAGGGTTAGGGTTTCCAGCTAGGGTTTTCAGTTAGGGTTTCAAACTAGGGTTAGGGTTTCTAGCTAGGGTTTCAAACTAGGGTTAGGGTTTCCAGCTAGGGTTTTCAGTTAGGGTTTCAAACTAGGGTTAGGGTTTCCAGCTAGGGTTTTCAGTTAGGGTTTCAAACTAGGGTTAGGGTTTCTAGCTAGGGTTTCAAACTAGGGTTAGGGTTTCCAGCTAGGGTTTTCAGTTAGGGTTTCAAACTAGGGTTAGGGTTTCCAGCTAGGGTTTTCAGTTAGGGTTTCAAACTAGGGTTAGGGTTTTCAACTAGGGTTTTCAGTTAGGGTTTCAAACTAGGGTTAGGGTTTCCAGCTAGGGTTTTCAGTTAGGGTTTCAAACTAGGGTTAGGGTTTCCAGCTAGGGTTTCAAACTAGGGTTAGGGTTTCGAGCTAGGGTTTTCAGTTAGGGTTTCAAACTAGGGTTAGGGTTTCCAGCTAGGGTTTTCAGTTAGGGTTTCAAACTAGGGTTAGGGTTTCCAGCTAGGGTTTTCAGTTAGGGTTTCAAACTAGGGTTAGGGTTTCTAGCTAGGGTTTCAAACTAGGGTTAGGGTTTCCAGCTAGGGTTTTCAGTTAGGGTTTCAAACTAGGGTTAGGGTTTCCAGCTAGGGTTTTCAGTTAGGGTTTCAAACTAGGGTTAGGGTTTCCAGCTAGGGTTTTCAGTTAGGGTTTCAAACTAGGGTTAGGGTTTCCAGCTAGGGTTTTCAGTTAGGGTTTCAAACTAGGGTTAGGGTTTCCAGCTAGGGTTTCAAACTAGGGTTAGGGTTTCCAGCTAGGGTTTCAAACTAGGGTTAGGGTTTCCATATAGGTTTTCAAACTAGGGTTAGGGTTTCCAGCTAGGGTTTTCAGTTAGGGTTTCAAACTAGGGTTAGGGTTTCCAGCTAGGGTTTCAAACTAGGGTTAGGGTTTCCAGCTAGGGTTTTCAGTTAGGGTTTCAAACTAGGGTTAGGGTTTCCAGCTAGGGTTTTCAGTTAGGGTTTCAAACTAGGGTTAGGGTTTCCAGCTAGGGTTTCAAACTAGGGTTAGGGTTTCGAGCTAGGGTTTTCAGTTAGGGTTTCAAACTAGGGTTAGGGTTTCCAGCTAGGGTTTTCAGTTAGGGTTTCAAACTAGGGTTAGGGTTTCCAGCTAGGGTTTTCAGTTAGGGTTTCAAACTAGGGTTAGGGTTTCTAGCTAGGGTTTCAAACTAGGGTTAGGGATTCCAGCTAGGGTTTTCAGTTAGGGTTTCAAACTAGGGTTAGGGTTACGAGCTAGGGTTTTCAGTTAGGGTTTCAAACTAGGGTTAGGGTTTCCAGCTAGGGTTTTCAGTTAGGGTTTCAAACTAGGGTTAGGGTTTCCAGCTAGGGTTTTCAGTTAGGGTTTCAAACTAGGGTTAGGGTTTCCAGCTAGGGTTTTCAGTTAGGGTTTCAAACTAGGGTTAGGGTTTCCAGCTAGGGTTTCAAACTAGGGTTAGGGTTTCCAGCTAGGGTTTTCAGTTAGGGTTTCAAACTAGGGTTAGGGTTTCCAGCTAGGGTTTCAAACTAGGGTTAGGGTTTCGAGCTAGGGTTTTCAGTTAGGGTTTCAAACTAGGGTTAGGGTTTCCAGCTAGGGTTTTCAGTTAGGGTTTCAAACTAGGGTTAGGGTTTCCAGCTAGGGTTTTCAGTTAGGGTTTCAAACTAGGGTTAGGGTTTCTAGCTAGGGTTTCAAACTAGGGTTAGGGTTTCCAGCTAGGGTTTTCAGTTAGGGTTTCAAACTAGGGTTAGGGTTTCCAGCTAGGGTTTTCAGTTAGGGTTTCAAACTAGGGTTAGGGTTTCTAGCTAGGGTTTCAAACTAGGGTTAGGGTTTCCAGCTAGGGTTTTCAGTTAGGGTTTCAAACTAGGGTTAGGGTTTCCAGCTAGGGTTTTCAGTTAGGGTTTCAAACTAGGGTTAGGGTTTTCAACTAGGGTTTTCAGTTAGGGTTTCAAACTAGGGTTAGGGTTTCCAGCTAGGGTTTTCAGTTAGGGTTTCAAACTAGGGTTAGGGTTTCCAGCTAGGGTTTCAAACTAGGGTTAGGGTTTCGAGCTAGGGTTTTCAGTTAGGGTTTCAAACTAGGGTTAGGGTTTCCAGCTAGGGTTTTCAGTTAGGGTTTCAAACTAGGGTTAGGGTTTCCAGCTAGGGTTTTCAGTTAGGGTTTCAAACTAGGGTTAGGGTTTCTAGCTAGGGTTTCAAACTAGGGTTAGGGTTTCCAGCTAGGGTTTTCAGTTAGGGTTTCAAACTAGGGTTAGGGTTTCCAGCTAGGGTTTTCAGTTAGGGTTTCAAACTAGGGTTAGGGTTTCCAGCTAGGGTTTTCAGTTAGGGTTTCAAACTAGGGTTAGGGTTTCCAGCTAGGGTTTTCAGTTAGGGTTTCAAACTAGGGTTAGGGTTTCCAGCTAGGGTTTCAAACTAGGGTTAGGGTTTCCAGCTAGGGTTTCAAACTAGGGTTAGGGTTTCCATATAGGTTTTCAAACTAGGGTTAGGGTTTCCAGCTAGGGTTTTCAGTTAGGGTTTCAAACTAGGGTTAGGGTTTCCAGCTAGGGTTTTCAGTTAGGGTTTCAAACTAGGGTTAGGGTTTCCAGCTAGGGTTTTCAGTTAGGGTTTCAAACTAGGGTTAGGGTTTCCAGCTAGGGTTTCAAACTAGGGTTAGGGTTTCGAGCTAGGGTTTTCAGTTAGGGTTTCAAACTAGGGTTAGGGTTTCCAGCTAGGGTTTTCAGTTAGGGTTTCAAACTAGGGTTAGGGTTTCCAGCTAGGGTTTTCAGTTAGGGTTTCAAACTAGGGTTAGGGTTTCTAGCTAGGGTTTCAAACTAGGGTTAGGGTTTCCAGCTAGGGTTTTCAGTTAGGGTTTCAAACTAGGGTTAGGGTTTCGAGCTAGGGTTTTCAGTTAGGGTTTCAAACTAGGGTTAGGGTTTCCAGCTAGGGTTTTCAGTTAGGGTTTCAAACTAGGGTTAGGGTTTCCAGCTAGGGTTTTCAGTTAGGGTTTCAAACTAGGGTTAGGGTTTCCAGCTAGGGTTTTCAGTTAGGGTTTCAAACTAGGGTTAGGGTTTCCAGCTAGGGTTTCAAACTAGGGTCAGGGTTTCGAGCTAGGGTTTTCAGTTAGGGTTTCAAACTAGGGTTAGGGTTTCCAGCTAGGGTTTTCAGTTAGGGTTTCAAACTAGGGTTAGGGTTTCCAGCTAGGGTTTTCAGTTAGGTTTTTAAACTAGGGTTAGGGTTTCCAGCTAGGGTTTTCAGTTAGGGTTTCAAAATAGGGTTAGGGTTTCCAGCTAGGGTTTTCAGTTAGGGTTTCAAACTAGGGTTAGGGTTTCCAGCTAGGGTTTTCAGTTAGGGTTTCAAACTAGGGTTAGGGTTTCCAGCTAGGGTTTCAAACTAGGGTTAGGGTTTCGAGCTAGGGTTTTCAGTTAGGGTTTCAAACTAGGGTTAGGGTTTCCAGCTAGGGTTTTCAGTTAGGGTTTCAAACTAGGGTTAGGGTTTCCAGCTAGGGTTTTCAGTTAGGGTTTCAAACTAGGGTTAGGGTTTCTAGCTAGGGTTTCAAACTAGGGTTAGGGTTTCCAGCTAGGGTTTTCAGTTAGGGTTTCAAACTAGGGTTAGGGTTTCGAGCTAGGGTTTTCAGTTAGGGTTTCAAACTAGGGTTAGGGTTTCCAGCTAGGGTTTCAAACTAGGGTTAGGGTTTCGAGCTAGGGTTTTCAGTTAGGGTTTCAAACTAGGGTTAGGGTTTCCAGCTAGGGTTTTCAGTTAGGGTTTCAAACTAGGGTTAGGGTTTCCAGCTAGGGTTTTCAGTTAGGTTTTTAAACTAGGGTTAGGGTTTCCAGCTAGGGTTTTCAGTTAGGGTTTCAAAATAGGGTTAGGGTTTCCAGCTAGGGTTTTCAGTTAGGGTTTCAAACTAGGGTTAGGGTTTCCAGCTAGGGTTTTCAGTTAGGGTTTCAAACTAGGGTTAGGGTTTCCAGCTAGGGTTTCAAACTAGGGTTAGGGTTTCGAGCTAGGGTTTTCAGTTAGGGTTTCAAACTAGGGTTAGGGTTTCCAGCTAGGGTTTTCAGTTAGGGTTTCAAACTAGGGTTAGGGTTTCCAGCTAGGGTTTTCAGTTAGGGTTTCAAACTAGGGTTAGGGTTTCTAGCTAGGGTTTCAAACTAGGGTTAGGGTTTCCAGCTAGGGTTTTCAGTTAGGGTTTCAAACTAGGGTTAGGGTTTCGAGCTAGGGTTTTCAGTTAGGGTTTCAAACTAGGGTTAGGGTTTCCAGCTAGGGTTTTCAGTTAGGGTTTCAAACTAGGTTTAGGGTTTCCAGCTAGGGTTTTCAGTTAGGGTTTCAAACTAGGGTTAGGGTTTCCAGCTAGGGTTTTCAGTTAGGGTTTCAAACTAGGGTTAGGGTTTCCAGCTAGGGTTTCAAACTAGGGTTAGGGTTTCGAGCTAGGGTTTTCAGTTAGGGTTTCAAACTAGGGTTAGGGTTTCCAGCTAGGGTTTTCAGTTAGGGTTTCAAACTAGGGTTAGGGTTTCCAGCTAGGGTTTCAAACTAGGGTTAGGGTTTCCAGCTAGGGTTTTCAGTTAGGGTTTCAAACTAGGGTTAGGGTTTCCAGCTAGGGTTTTCAGTTAGGGTTTCAAACTAGGGTTAGGGTTTCCAGCTAGGGTTTTCAGTTAGGGTTTCAAACTAGGGTTAGGGTTTCCAGCTAGGGTTTTCAGTTAGGGTTTCAAACTAGGGTTAGGGTTTCCAGCTAGGGTTTTCAGTTAGGGTTTCAAACTAGGGTTAGGGTTTCCAGCTAGGGTTTTCAGTTAGGGTTTCAAACTAGGGTTAGGGTTTCCAGCTAGGGTTTCAAACTAGGGTTAGGGTTTCCAGCTAGGGTTTCAAACTAGGGTTAGGGTTTCCATATAGGTTTTCAAACTAGGGTTAGGGTTTCCAGCTAGGGTTTTCAGTTAGGGTTTCAAACTAGGGTTAGGGTTTCCAGCTAGGGTTTTCAGTTAGGGTTTCAAACTAGGGTTAGGGTTTCCAGCTAGGGTTTTCAGTTAGGGTTTCAAACTAGGGTTAGGGTTTCCAGCTAGGGTTTCAAACTAGGGTTAGGGTTTCCAGCTAGGGTTTCAAACTAGGGTTAGGGTTTCCAGCTAGGGTTTTCAGTTAGGGTTTCAAACTAGGGTTAGGGTTTCCAGCTAGGGTTTTCAGTTAGGGTTTCAAACTAGGGTTAGGGTTTCCAGCTAGGGTTTCAAACTAGGGTTAGGGTTTCCAGCTAGGGTTTCAAACTAGGGTTAGGGTTTCCATATAGGTTTTCAAACTAGGGTTAGGGTTTCCAGCTAGGGTTTTCAGTTAGGGTTTCAAACTAGGGTTAGGGTTTCCAGCTAGGGTTTCAAACTAGGGTTAGGGTTTCCAGCTAGGGTTTCAAACTAGGGTTAGGGTTTCCATATAGGTTTTCAAACTAGGGTTAGGGTTTCCAGCTAGGGTTTTCAGTTAGGGTTTCAAACTAGGGTTAGGGTTTCCAGCTAGGGTTTCAAACTAGGGTTAGGGTTTCCAGCTAGGGTTTCAAACTAGGGTTAGGGTTTCCATATAGGTTTTAAAACTAGGGTTAGGGTTTCCAGCTAGGGTTTTCAGTTAGGGTTTCAAACTAGGGTTAGGGTTTCCAGCTAGGGTTTCAAACTAGGGTTAGGGTTTCCAGCTAGGGTTTCAAACTAGGGTTAGGGTTTCCATATAGGTTTTCAAACTAGGGTTAGGGTTTCCAGCTAGGGTTTTCAGTTAGGGTTTCAAACTAGGGTTAGGGTTTCCAGCTAGGGTTTTCAGTTAGGGTTTCAAACTAGGGTTAGGGTTTCCAGCTAGGGTTTCAAACTAGGGTTAGGGTTTCCAGCTAGGGTTTCAAACTAGGGTTAGGGTTTCCATATAGGTTTTCAAACTAGGGTTAGGGTTTCCAGCTAGGGTTTTCAGTTAGGGTTTCAAACTAGGGTTAGGGTTTCCAGCTAGGGTTTCAAACTAGGGTTAGGGTTTCCAGCTAGGGTTTTCAGTTAGGGTTTCAAACTAGGGTTAGGGTTTCCAGCTAGGGTTTTCAGTTAGGGTTTCAAACTAGGGTTAGGGTTTCCAGCTAGGGTTTTCAGTTAGGGTTTCAAACTAGGGTTAGGGTTTCCAGCTAGGGTTTTCAGTTAGGGTTTCAAACTAGGGTTAGGGTTTCCAGCTAGGGTTTTCAGTTAGGGTTTCAAACTAGGGTTAGGGTTTCCAGCTAGGGTTTTCAGTTAGGGTTTCAAACTAGGGTTAGGGTTTCCAGCTAGGGTTTCAAACTAGGGTTAGGGTTTCCAGCTAGGGTTTCAAACTAGGGTTAGGGTTTCCAGCTAGGGTTTTCAGTTAGGGTTTCAAACTAGGGTTAGGGTTTCAAGCTAGGGTTTTCAGTTAGGGTTTCAAACTAGGGTTAGGGTTTCCAGCTAGGGTTTTCAGTTAGGGTTTCAAACTAGGGTTAGGGTTTCCAGCTAGGGTTTTCAGTTAGGGTTTCAAACTAGGGTTAGGGTTTCCAGCTAGGGTTTTCAGTTAGGGTTTCAAACTAGGGTTAGGGTTTCTAGCTAGGGTTTCAAACTAGGGTTAGGGTTTCCAGCTAGGGTTTTCAGTTAGGGTTTCAAACTAGGGTTAGGGTTTCCAGCTAGGGTGTTCAGTTAGGGTTTCAAACTAGGGTTAGGGTTTCCAGCTAGGGTTTTCAGTTAGGGTTTCAAACTAGGGTTAGGGTTTCCAGCTAGGGTTTTCAGTTAGGGTTTCAAACTAGGGTTAGGGTTTCCAGCTAGGGTTTTCAGTTAGGGTTTCAAACTAGGGTTAGGGTTTCCAGCTAGGGTTTCAAACTAGGGTTAGGGTTTCGAGCTAGGGTTTTCAGTTAGGGTTTCAAACTAGGGTTAGGGTTTCCAGCTAGGGTTTTCAGTTAGGGTTTCAAACTAGGGTTAGGGTTTCCAGCTAGGGTTTTCAGTTAGGTTTTTAAACTAGGGTTAGGGTTTCCAGCTAGGGTTTTCAGTTAGGGTTTCAAACTAGGGTTAGGGTTTCCAGCTAGGGTTTTCAGTTAGGGTTTCAAACTAGGGTTAGGGTTTCCAGCTAGGGTTTCAAACTAGGGTTAGGGTTTCCAGCTAGGGTTTTCAGTTAGGGTTTCAAACTAGGGTTAGGGTTTCCAGCTAGGGTTTTCAGTTAGGGTTTCAAACTAGGGTTAGGGTTTCCAGCTAGGGTTTTCAGTTAGGGTTTCAAACTAGGGTTAGGGTTTCCAGCTAGGGTTTTCAGTTAGGGTTTCAAACTAGGGTTAGGGTTTCCAGCTAGGGTTTCAAACTAGGGTTAGGGTTTCCAGCTAGGGTTTTCAGTTAGGGTTTCAAACTAGGGTTAGGGTTTCCAGCTAGGGTTTTCAGTTAGGGTTTCAAACTAGGGTTAGGGTTTCCAGCTAGGGTTTTCAGTTAGGGTTTCAAACTAGGGTTAGGGTTTCCAGCTAGGGTTTTCAGTTAGGGTTTCAAACTAGGGTTAGGGTTTCCAGCTAGGGTTTTCAGTTAGGGTTTCAAACTAGGGTTAGGGTTTCCAGCTAGGGTTTTCAGTTAGGGTTTCAAACTAGGGTTAGGGTTTCCAGCTAGGGTTTCAAACTAGGGTTAGGGTTTCCAGCTAGGGTTTCAAACTAGGGTTAGGGTTTCCATATAGGTTTTCAAACTAGGGTTAGGGTTTCCAGCTAGGGTTTTCAGTTAGGGTTTCAAACTAGGGTTAGGGTTTCCAGCTAGGGTTTTCAGTTAGGGTTTCAAACTAGGGTTAGGGTTTCCAGCTAGGGTTTCAAACTAGGGTTAGGGTTTCCAGCTAGGGTTTCAAACTAGGGTTAGGGTTTCCATATAGGTTTTCAAACTAGGGTTAGGGTTTCCAGCTAGGGTTTTCAGTTAGGGTTTCAAACTAGGGTTAGGGTTTCCAGCTAGGGTTTTCAGTTAGGGTTTCAAACTAGGGTTAGGGTTTCCAGCTAGGGTTTTCAGTTAGGGTTTCAAACTAGGGTTAGGGTTTCCAGCTAGGGTTTCAAACTAGGGTTAGGGTTTCCAGCTAGGGTTTCAAACTAGGGTTAGGGTTTCCAGCTAGGGTTTTCAGTTAGGGTTTCAAACTAGGGTTAGGGTTTCCAGCTAGGGTTTTCAGTTAGGGTTTCAAACTAGGGTTAGGGTTTCCAGCTAGGGTTTCAAACTAGGGTTAGGGTTTCCAGCTAGGGTTTAAAACTAGGGTTAGGGTTTCAAACTAGGGTTAGGGTTTCCAGCTAGGGTTTCAAACTAGGGTTAGGGTTTCAAATTAGGGTTTCAAACTAGGGTTAGGGTTTCCAGCTAGGGTTTCAAACTAGGGTTAGGGTTTCAAATTAGGGTTTCAAACTAGGGTTAGGGTTTCAAATTAGGGTTTCAAACTAGGGTTAGGGTTTCCAGCTAGGGTTTCAAACTAGGGTTAGGGTTTCAAACTAGGGTTAGGGTTTCCATATAGGGTTTCAAACTAGGGTTAGGGTTTCAAACTAGGGTTAGGGTTTCAAACTAGGGTTCGGGTTTCCAGCTAGGTTTTCAAACTAGGGTTAGGGTTTTCAGCTAGGGTTTTCAGTTAGGGTTTCAAACTAGGTTTAGAGTTTCCAGCTAGGGTTTCAAACTAGGGTTAGGGTTTCCAGTTAGGGTTTCAAACTAGGGTTAGGGTTTCCAGCTAGGGTTTCAAACTAGGGTTAGGGTTTCAAACTAGGGTTAGGGTTTCAAACTAGGGTTAGGGTTTCCAGCTAGGGTTTTCAGTTAGGGTTTCAAACTAGGGTTAGGGTTTCCAGCTAGGGTTTTCAGTTAGGGTTTCAAACTAGGGTTAGGGTTTCCAGCTAGGGTTTTCAGTTAGGGTTTCAAACTAGGGTTAGGGTTTCCAGCTAGGGTTTTCAGTTAGGGTTTCAAACTAGGGTTAGGGTTTCCAGCTAGGGTTTCAAACTAGGGTTAGGGTTTCCAGCTAGGGTTTCAAACTAGGGTTAGGGTTTCCATATAGGTTTTCAAACTAGGGTTAGGGTTTCCAGCTAGGGTTTTCAGTTAGGGTTTCAAACTAGGGTTAGGGTTTCCAGCTAGGGTTTTCAGTTAGGGTTTCAAACTAGGGTTAGGGTTTCCAGCTAGGGTTTCAAACTAGGGTTAGGGTTTCGAGCTAGGGTTTTCAGTTAGGGTTTCAAACTAGGGTTAGGGTTTCCAGCTAGGGTTTTCAGTTAGGGTTTCAAACTAGGGTTAGGGTTTCCAGCTAGGGTTTTCAGTTAGGGTTTCAAACTAGGGTTAGGGTTTCTAGCTAGGGTTTCAAACTAGGGTTAGGGTTTCCAGCTAGGGTTTTCAGTTAGGGTTTCAAACTAGGGTTAGGGTTTCGAGCTAGGGTTTTCAGTTAGGGTTTCAAACTAGGGTTAGGGTTTCCAGCTAGGGTTTTCAGTTAGGGTTTCAAACTAGGGTTAGGGTTTCCAGCTAGGGTTTTCAGTTAGGGTTTCAAACTAGGGTTAGGGTTTCCAGCTAGGGTTTTCAGTTAGGGTTTCAAACTAGGGTTAGGGTTTCCAGCTAGGGTTTCAAACTAGGGTTAGGGTTTCCAGCTAGGGTTTTCAGTTAGGGTTTCAAACTAGGGTTAGGGTTTCCAGCTAGGGTTTTCAGTTAGGGTTTCAAACTAGGGTTAGGGTTTCCAGCTAGGGTTTTCAGTTAGGTTTTTAAACTAGGGTTAGGGTTTCCAGCTAGGGTTTCAAACTAGGGTTAGGGTTTCCAGCTAGGGTTTTCAGTTAGGGTTTCAAACTAGGGTTAGGGTTTCCAGCTAGGGTTTTCAGTTAGGGTTTCAAACTAGGGTTAGGGTTTCCAGCTAGGGTTTTCAGTTAGGGTTTCAAACTAGGGTTAGGGTTTCCAGCTAGGGTTTTAAACTAGGGTTAGGGTTTCGAGCTAGGGTTTCAAACTAGGGTTAGGGTTTCGAGCTAGGGTTTTCAGTTAGGGTTTCAAACTAGGGTTAGGGTTTCCAGCTAGGGTTTTCAGTTAGGGTTTCAAACTAGGGTTAGGGTTTCCAGCTAGGGTTTTCAGTTAGGTTTTTAAACTAGGGTTAGGGTTTCCAGCTAGGGTTTTCAGTTAGGGTTTCAAAATAGGGTTAGGGTTTCCAGCTAGGGTTTTCAGTTAGGGTTTCAAACTAGGGTTAGGGTTTCCAGCTAGGGTTTTCAGTTAGGGTTTCAAACTAGGGTTAGGGTTTCCAGCTAGGGTTTCAAACTAGGGTTAGGGTTTCGAGCTAGGGTTTTCAGTTAGGGTTTCAAACTAGGGTTAGGGTTTCCAGCTAGGGTTTTCAGTTAGGGTTTCAAACTAGGGTTAGGGTTTCCAGCTAGGGTTTTCAGTTAGGGTTTCAAATTAGGGTTAGGGTTTCTAGCTAGGGTTTCAAACTAGGGTTAGGGTTTCCAGCTAGGGTTTTCAGTTAGGGTTTCAAACTAGGGTTAGGGTTTCGAGCTAGGGTTTTCAGTTAGGGTTTCAAACTAGGGTTAGGGTTTCCAGCTAGGGTTTTCAGTTAGGGTTTCAAACTAGGTTTAGGGTTTCCAGCTAGGGTTTTCAGTTAGGGTTTCAAACTAGGGTTAGGGTTTCCAGCTAGGGTTTTCAGTTAGGGTTTCAAACTAGGGTTAGGGTTTCCAGCTAGGGTTTCAAACTAGGGTTAGGGTTTCGAGCTAGGGTTTTCAGTTAGGGTTTCAAACTAGGGTTAGGGTTTCCAGCTAGGGTTTTCAGTTAGGGTTTCAAACTAGGGTTAGGGTTTCCAGCTAGGGTTTTCAGTTAGGTTTTTAAACTAGGGTTAGGGTTTCCAGCTAGGGTTTTCAGTTAGGGTTTCAAACTAGGGTTAGGGTTTCCAGCTAGGGTTTTCAGTTAGGGTTTCAAACTAGGGTTAGGGTTTCCAGCTAGGGTTTCAAACTAGGGTTAGGGTTTCCAGCTAGGGTTTTCAGTTAGGGTTTCAAACTAGGGTTAGGGTTTCCAGCTAGGGTTTTCAGTTAGGGTTTCAAACTAGGGTTAGGGTTTCCAGCTAGGGTTTTCAGTTAGGGTTTCAAACTAGGGTTAGGGTTTCCAGCTAGGGTTTTCAGTTAGGGTTTCAAACTAGGGTTAGGGTTTCCAGCTAGGGTTTTCAGTTAGGGTTTCAAACTAGGGTTAGGGTTTCCAGCTAGGGTTTTCAGTTAGGGTTTCAAACTAGGGTTAGGGTTTCCAGCTAGGGTTTCAAACTAGGGTTAGGGTTTCCAGCTAGGGTTTCAAACTAGGGTTAGGGTTTCCATATAGGTTTTCAAACTAGGGTTAGGGTTTCCAGCTAGGGTTTTCAGTTAGGGTTTCAAACTAGGGTTAGGGTTTCCAGCTAGGGTTTTCAGTTAGGGTTTCAAACTAGGGTTAGGGTTTCCAGCTAGGGTTTTCAGTTAGGGTTTCAAACTAGGGTTAGGGTTTCCAGCTAGGGTTTCAAACTAGGGTTAGGGTTTCCAGCTAGGGTTTCAAACTAGGGTTAGGGTTTCCAGCTAGGGTTTTCAGTTAGGGTTTCAAACTAGGGTTAGGGTTTCCAGCTAGGGTTTTCAGTTAGGGTTTCAAACTAGGGTTAGGGTTTCCAGCTAGGGTTTCAAACTAGGGTTAGGGTTTCCAGCTAGGGTTTCAAACTAGGGTTAGGGTTTCCATATAGGTTTTCAAACTAGGGTTAGGGTTTCCAGCTAGGGTTTTCAGTTAGGGTTTCAAACTAGGGTTAGGGTTTCCAGCTAGGGTTTCAAACTAGGGTTAGGGTTTCCAGCTAGGGTTTCAAACTAGGGTTAGGGTTTCCATATAGGTTTTAAAACTAGGGTTAGGGTTTCCAGCTAGGGTTTTCAGTTAGGGTTTCAAACTAGGGTTAGGGTTTCCAGCTAGGGTTTCAAACTAGGGTTAGGGTTTCCAGCTAGGGTTTCAAACTAGGGTTAGGGTTTCCATATAGGTTTTCAAACTAGGGTTAGGGTTTCCAGCTAGGGTTTTCAGTTAGGGTTTCAAACTAGGGTTAGGGTTTCCAGCTAGGGTTTTCAGTTAGGGTTTCAAACTAGGGTTAGGGTTTCCAGCTAGGGTTTTCAGTTAGGGTTTCAAACTAGGGTTAGGGTTTCCAGCTAGGGTTTTCAGTTAGGGTTTCAAACTAGGGTTAGGGTTTCCAGCTAGGGTTTTCAGTTAGGGTTTCAAACTAGGGTTAGGGTTTCCAGCTAGGGTTTTCAGTTAGGGTTTCAAACTAGGGTTAGGGTTTCTAGCTAGGGTTTCAAACTAGGGTTAGGGTTTCCAGCTAGGGTTTTCAGTTAGGGTTTCAAACTAGGGTTAGGGTTTCCAGCTAGGGTTTTCAGTTAGGGTTTCAAACTAGGGTTAGGGTTTCCAGCTAGGGTTTTCAGTTAGGGTTTCAAACTAGGGTTAGGGTTTCTAGCTAGGGTTTCAAACTAGGGTTAGGGTTTCCAGCTAGGGTTTTCAGTTAGGGTTTCAAACTAGGGTTAGGGTTTCCAGCTAGGGTTTTCAGTTAGGGTTTCAAACTAGGGTTAGGGTTTCTAGCTAGGGTTTCAAACTAGGGTTAGGGTTTCCAGCTAGGGTTTTCAGTTAGGGTTTCAAACTAGGGTTAGGGTTTCCAGCTAGGGTTTTCAGTTAGGGTTTCAAACTAGGGTTAGGGTTTTCAACTAGGGTTTTCAGTTAGGGTTTCAAACTAGGGTTAGGGTTTCCAGCTAGGGTTTTCAATTAGGGTTTCAAACTAGGGTTAGGGTTTCCAGCTAGGGTTTTCAGTTAGGGTTTCAAACTAGGGTTAGGGTTTCCAGCTAGGGTTTTCAGTTAGGGTTTCAAACTAGGGTTAGGGTTTCTAGTTAGGGTTTCAAACTAGGGTTAGGGTTTCCAGCTAGGGTTTTCAGTTAGGGTTTCAAACTAGGGTTAGGGTTTCTAGCTAGGGTTTCAAACTAGGGTTAGGGTTTCCAGCTAGGGTTTTCAGTTAGGGTTTCAAACCAGGGTTAGGGTTTCCAGCTAGGGTTTTCAGTTAGGGTTTCAAACTAGGGTTAGGGTTTTCAACTAGGGTTTTCAGTTAGGGTTTCAAACTAGGGTTAGGGTTTCCAGCTAGGGTTTTCAGTTAGGGTTTCAAACTAGGGTTAGGGTTTCCAGCTAGGGTTTCAAACTAGGGTTAGGGTTTCGAGCTAGGGTTTTCAGTTAGGGTTTCAAACTAGGGTTAGGGTTTCCAGCTAGGGTTTTCAGTTAGGGTTTCAAACTAGGGTTAGGGTTTCCAGCTAGGGTTTTCAGTTAGGGTTTCAAACTAGGGTTAGGGTTTCTAGCTAGGGTTTCAAACTAGGGTTAGGGTTTCCAGCTAGGGTTTTCAGTTAGGGTTTCAAACTAGGGTTAGGGTTTCCAGCTAGGGTTTTCAGTTAGGGTTTCAAACTAGGGTTAGGGTTTCCAGCTAGGGTTTTCAGTTAGGGTTTCAAACTAGGGTTAGGGTTTCCAGCTAGGGTTTTCAGTTAGGGTTTCAAACTAGGGTTAGGGTTTCCAGCTAGGGTTTCAAACTAGGGTTAGGGTTTCCATACAGGGTTTCAAACTAGGGTTAGGGTTTCCAGCTAGGGTTTCAAACTAGGGTTAGGGTTTCCAGCTAGGGTTTCAAACTAGGGTTAGGGTTTCCAGCTAGGGTTTCAAACTAGGGTTAGGGTTTCCAGCTAGGGTTTCAAACTAGGGTTAGGGTTTCCAGCTAGGGTTTCAAACTAGGGTTAGGGTTTCCATATAGGTTTTAAAACTAGGGTTAGGGTTTCCAGCTAGGGTTTTCAGTTAGGGTTTCAAACTAGGGTTAGGGTTTCCAGCTAGGGTTTCAAACTAGGGTTAGGGTTTCCAGCTAGGGTTTCAAACTAGGGTTAGGGTTTCCATATAGGTTTTCAAACTAGGGTTAGGGTTTCCAGCTAGGGTTTTCAGTTAGGGTTTCAAACTAGGGTTAGGGTTTCCAGCTAGGGTTTTCAGTTAGGGTTTCAAACTAGGGTTAGGGTTTCCAGCTAGGGTTTTCAGTTAGGGTTTCAAACTAGGGTTAGGGTTTCCAGCTAGGGTTTTCAGTTAGGGTTTCAAACTAGGGTTAGGGTTTCCAGCTAGGGTTTTCAGTTAGGGTTTCAAACTAGGGTTAGGGTTTCCAGCTAGGGTTTTCAGTTAGGGTTTCAAACTAGGGTTAGGGTTTCTAGCTAGGGTTTCAAACTAGGGTTAGGGTTTCCAGCTAGGGTTTTCAGTTAGGGTTTCAAACTAGGGTTAGGGTTTCCAGCTAGGGTTTTCAGTTAGGGTTTCAAACTAGGGTTAGGGTTTCCAGCTAGGGTTTTCAGTTAGGGTTTCAAACTAGGGTTAGGGTTTCTAGCTAGGGTTTCAAACTAGGGTTAGGGTTTCCAGCTAGGGTTTTCAGTTAGGGTTTCAAACTAGGGTTAGGGTTTCCAGCTAGGGTTTTCAGTTAGGGTTTCAAACTAGGGTTAGGGTTTCTAGCTAGGGTTTCAAACTAGGGTTAGGGTTTCCAGCTAGGGTTTTCAGTTAGGGTTTCAAACTAGGGTTAGGGTTTCCAGCTAGGGTTTTCAGTTAGGGTTTCAAACTAGGGTTAGGGTTTTCAACTAGGGTTTTCAGTTAGGGTTTCAAACTAGGGTTAGGGTTTCCAGCTAGGGTTTTCAGTTAGGGTTTCAAACTAGGGTTAGGGTTTCCAGCTAGGGTTTCAAACTAGGGTTAGGGTTTCGAGCTAGGGTTTTCAGTTAGGGTTGCAAACTAGGGTTAGGGTTTCCAGCTAGGGTTTTCAGTTAGGGTTTCAAACTAGAGTTAGGGTTTCCAGCTAGGGTTTTCAGTTAGGGTTTCAAACTAGGGTTAGGGTTTCTAGCTAGGGTTTCAAACTAGGGTTAGGGTTTCCAGCTAGGGTTTTCAGTTAGGGTTTCAAACTAGGGTTAGGGTTTCCAGCTAGGGTTTTCAGTTAGGGTTTCAAACTAGGGTTAGGGTTTCCAGCTAGGGTTTTCAGTTAGGGTTTCAAACTAGGGTTAGGGTTTCTAGCTAGGGTTTCAAACTAGGGTTAGGGTTTCCAGCTAGGGTTTTCAGTTAGGGTTTCAAACTAGGGTTAGGGTTTCCAGCTAGGGTTTTCAGTTAGGGTTTCAAACTAGGGTTAGGGTTTCTAGCTAGGGTTTCAAACTAGGGTTAGGGTTTCCAGCTAGGGTTTTCAGTTAGGGTTTCAAACTAGGGTTAGGGTTTCCAGCTAGGGTTTTCAGTTAGGGTTTCAAACTAGGGTTAGGGTTTCTAGCTAGGGTTTCAAACTAGGGTTAGGGTTTCCAGCTAGGGTTTTCAGTTAGGGTTTCAAACCAGGGTTAGGGTTTCCAGCTAGGGTTTTCAGTTAGGGTTTCAAACTAGGGTTAGGGTTTTCAACTAGGGTTTTCAGTTAGGGTTTCAAACTAGGGTTAGGGTTTCCAGCTAGGGTTTTCAGTTAGGGTTTCAAACTAGGGTTAGGGTTTCCAGCTAGGGTTTCAAACTAGGGTTAGGGTTTCGAGCTAGGGTTTTCAGTTAGGGTTTCAAACTAGGGTTAGGGTTTCCAGCTAGGGTTTTCAGTTAGGGTTTCAAACTAGGGTTAGGGTTTCCAGCTAGGGTTTTCAGTTAGGGTTTCAAACTAGGGTTAGGGTTTCTAGCTAGGGTTTCAAACTAGGGTTAGGGTTTCCAGCTAGGGTTTTCAGTTAGGGTTTCAAACTAGGGTTAGGGTTTCCAGCTAGGGTTTTCAGTTAGGGTTTCAAACTAGGGTTAGGGTTTCCAGCTAGGGTTTTCAGTTAGGGTTTCAAACTAGGGTTAGGGTTTCCAGCTAGGGTTTTCAGTTAGGGTTTCAAACTAGGGTTAGGGTTTCCAGCTAGGGTTTCAAACTAGGGTTAGGGTTTCCATACAGGGTTTCAAACTAGGGTTAGGGTTTCCAGCTAGGGTTTCAAACTAGGGTTAGGGTTTCCAGCTAGGGTTTCAAACTAGGGTTAGGGTTTCCAGCTAGGGTTTCAAACTAGGGTTAGGGTTTCCAGCTAGGGTTTCAAACTAGGGTTAGGGTTTCCAGCTAGGGTTTCAAACTAGGGTTAGGGTTTCCATATAGGTTTTAAAACTAGGGTTAGGGTTTCCAGCTAGGGTTTTCAGTTAGGGTTTCAAACTAGGGTTAGGGTTTCCAGCTAGGGTTTCAAACTAGGGTTAGGGTTTCCAGCTAGGGTTTCAAACTAGGGTTAGGGTTTCCATATAGGTTTTCAAACTAGGGTTAGGGTTTCCAGCTAGGGTTTTCAGTTAGGGTTTCAAACTAGGGTTAGGGTTTCCAGCTAGGGTTTTCAGTTAGGGTTTCAAACTAGGGTTAGGGTTTCCAGCTAGGGTTTTCAGTTAGGGTTTCAAACTAGGGTTAGGGTTTCCAGCTAGGGTTTTCAGTTAGGGTTTCAAACTAGGGTTAGGGTTTCCAGCTAGGGTTTTCAGTTAGGGTTTCAAACTAGGGTTAGGGTTTCCAGCTAGGGTTTTCAGTTAGGGTTTCAAACTAGGGTTAGGGTTTCTAGCTAGGGTTTCAAACTAGGGTTAGGGTTTCCAGCTAGGGTTTTCAGTTAGGGTTTCAAACTAGGGTTAGGGTTTCCAGCTAGGGTTTTCAGTTAGGGTTTCAAACTAGGGTTAGGGTTTCCAGCTAGGGTTTTCAGTTAGGGTTTCAAACTAGGGTTAGGGTTTCTAGCTAGGGTTTCAAACTAGGGTTAGGGTTTCCAGCTAGGGTTTTCAGTTAGGGTTTCAAACTAGGGTTAGGGTTTCCAGCTAGGGTTTTCAGTTAGGGTTTCAAACTAGGGTTAGGGTTTCTAGCTAGGGTTTCAAACTAGGGTTAGGGTTTCCAGCTAGGGTTTTCAGTTAGGGTTTCAAACTAGGGTTAGGGTTTCCAGCTAGGGTTTTCAGTTAGGGTTTCAAACTAGGGTTAGGGTTTTCAACTAGGGTTTTCAGTTAGGGTTTCAAACTAGGGTTAGGGTTTCCAGCTAGGGTTTTCAGTTAGGGTTTCAAACTAGGGTTAGGGTTTCCAGCTAGGGTTTCAAACTAGGGTTAGGGTTTCGAGCTAGGGTTTTCAGTTAGGGTTTCAAACTAGGGTTAGGGTTTCCAGCTAGGGTTTTCAGTTAGGGTTTCAAACTAGGGTTAGGGTTTCCAGCTAGGGTTTCAAACTAGGGTTAGGGTTTCGAGCTAGGGTTTTCAGTTAGGGTTTCCAGCTAGGGTTTTCAGTTAGGGTTTCAAACTAGGGTTAGGGTTTCCAGCTAGGGTTTTCAGTTAGGGTTTCAAACTAGGGTTAGGGTTTCTAGCTAGGGTTTCAAACTAGGGTTAGGGTTTCCAGCTAGGGTTTTCAGTTAGGGTTTCAAACTAGGGTTAGGGTTTCGAGCTAGGGTTTTCAGTTAGGGTTTCAAACTAGGGTTAGGGTTTCCAGCTAGGGTTTCAAACTAGGGTTAGGGTTTCGAGCTAGGGTTTTCAGTTAGGGTTTCAAACTAGGGTTAGGGTTTCCAGCTAGGGTTTTCAGTTAGGGTTTCAAACTAGGGTTAGGGTTTCCAGCTAGGGTTTTCAGTTAGGTTTTTAAACTAGGGTTAGGGTTTCCAGCTAGGGTTTTCAGTTAGGGTTTCAAAATAGGGTTAGGGTTTCCAGCTAGGGTTTTCAGTTAGGGTTTCAAACTAGGGTTAGGGTTTCCAGCTAGGGTTTTCAGTTAGGGTTTCAAACTAGGGTTAGGGTTTCCAGCTAGGGTTTCAAACTAGGGTTAGGGTTTCGAGCTAGGGTTTTCAGTTAGGGTTTCAAACTAGGGTTAGGGTTTCCAGCTAGGGTTTTCAGTTAGGGTTTAAAACTAGGGTTAGGGTTTCCAGCTAGGGTTTTCAGTTAGGGTTTCAAACTAGGGTTAGGGTTTCTAGCTAGGGTTTCAAACTAGGGTTAGGGTTTCCAGCTAGGGTTTTCAGTTAGGGTTTCAAACTAGGGTTAGGGTTTCGAGCTAGGGTTTTCAGTTAGGGTTTCAAACTAGGGTTAGGGTTTCCAGCTAGGGTTTTCAGTTAGGGTTTCAAACTAGGTTTAGGGTTTCCAGCTAGGGTTTTCAGTTAGGGTTTCAAACTAGGGTTAGGGTTTCCAGCTAGGGTTTTCAGTTAGGGTTTCAAACTAGGGTTAGGGTTTCCAGCTAGGGTTTCAAACTAGGGTTAGGGTTTCGAGCTAGGGTTTTCAGTTAGGGTTTCAAACTAGGGTTAGGGTTTCCAGCTAGGGTTTTCAGTTAGGGTTTCAAACTAGGGTTAGGGTTTCCAGCTAGGGTTTTCAGTTAGGTTTTTAAACTAGGGTTAGGGTTTCCAGCTAGGGTTTTCAGTTAGGGTTTCAAACTAGGGTTAGGGTTTCCAGCTAGGGTTTTCAGTTAGGGTTTCAAACTAGGGTTAGGGTTTCCAGCTAGGGTTTCAAACTAGGGTTAGGGTTTCCAGCTAGGGTTTTCAGTTAGGGTTTCAAACTAGGGTTAGGGTTTCCAGCTAGGGTTTTCAGTTAGGGTTTCAAACTAGGGTTAGGGTTTCCAGCTAGGGTTTTCAGTTAGGGTTTCAAACTAGGGTTAGGGTTTCCAGCTAGGGTTTTCAGTTAGGGTTTCAAACTAGGGTTAGGGTTTCCAGCTAGGGTTTTCAGTTAGGGTTTCAAACTAGGGTTAGGGTTTCCAGCTAGGGTTTTCAGTTAGGGTTTCAAACTAGGGTTAGGGTTTCCAGCTAGGGTTTCAAACTAGGGTTAGGGTTTCCAGCTAGGGTTTCAAACTAGGGTTAGGGTTTCCATATAGGTTTTCAAACTAGGGTTAGGGTTTCCAGCTAGGGTTTTCAGTTAGGGTTTCAAACTAGGGTTAGGGTTTCCAGCTAGGGTTTTCAGTTAGGGTTTCAAACTAGGGTTAGGGTTTCCAGCTAGGGTTTTCAGTTAGGGTTTCAAACTAGGGTTAGGGTTTCCAGCTAGGGTTTCAAACTAGGGTTAGGGTTTCCAGCTAGGGTTTCAAACTAGGAATAGGGTTTCCAGCTAGGGTTTTCAGTTAGGGTTTCAAACTAGGGTTAGGGTTTCCAGCTAGGGTTTTCAGTTAGGGTTTCAAACTAGGGTTAGGGTTTCCAGCTAGGGTTTCAAACTAGGGTTAGGGTTTCCAGCTAGGGTTTCAAACTAGGGTTAGGGTTTCCATATAGGTTTTCAAACTAGGGTTAGGGTTTCCAGCTAGGGTTTTCAGTTAGGGTTTCAAACTAGGGTTAGGGTTTCCAGCTAGGGTTTCAAACTAGGGTTAGGGTTTCCAGCTAGGGTTTCAAACTAGGGTTAGGGTTTCCATATAGGTTTTAAAACTAGGGTTAGGGTTTCCAGCTAGGGTTTTCAGTTAGGGTTTCAAACTAGGGTTAGGGTTTCCAGCTAGGGTTTCAAACTAGGGTTAGGGTTTCCAGCTAGGGTTTCAAACTAGGGTTAGGGTTTCCATATAGGTTTTCAAACTAGGGTTAGGGTTTCCAGCTAGGGTTTTCAGTTAGGGTTTCAAACTAGGGTTAGGGTTTCCAGCTAGGGTTTTCAGTTAGGGTTTCAAACTAGGGTTAGGGTTTCCAGCTAGGGTTTTCAGTTAGGGTTTCAAACTAGGGTTAGGATTTCCAGCTAGGGTTTTCAGTTAGGGTTTCAAACTAGGGTTAGGGTTTCCAGCTAGGGTTTTCAGTTAGGGTTTCAAACTAGGGTTAGGGTTTCTAGCTAGGGTTTCAAACTAGGGTTAGGGTTTCCAGCTAGGGTTTTCAGTTAGGGTTTCAAACTAGGGTTAGGGTTTCCAGCTAGGGTTTTCAGTTAGGGTTTCAAACTAGGGTTAGGGTTTCCAGCTAGGGTTTTCAGTTAGGGTTTCAAACTAGGGTTAGGGTTTCCAGCTAGGGTTTTCAGTTAGGGTTTCAAACTAGGGTTAGGGTTTCCAGCTAGGGTTTTCAGTTAGGGTTTCAAACTAGGGTTAGGGTTTCCAGCTAGGGTTTTCAGTTAGGGTTTCAAACTAGGGTTAGGGCTTCCAGCTAGGGTTTTCAGTTAGGGTTTCAAACTAGGGTTAGGGTTTCCAGCTAGGGTTTTCAGTTAGGGTTTCAAACTAGGGTTAGGGTTTCCAGCTAGGGTTTTCAGTTAGGGTTTCAAACTAGGGTTAGGGTTTCCAGCTAGGGTTTTCAGTTAGGGTTTCAAACTAGGGTTAGGGTTTCCAGCAAGGGTTTTCAGTTAGGGTTTCAAACTAGGGTTAGGGTTTCCAGCTAGGGTTTTCAGTTAGGGTTTCAAACTAGGGTTAGGGTTTCCAGCTAGGGTTTTCAGTTAGGGTTTCAAACTAGGGTTAGGGTTTCTAGCTAGGGTTTCAAACTAGGGTTAGGGTTTCCAGCTAGGGTTTTCAGTTAGGGTTTCAAACTAGGGTTAGGGTTTCCAGCTAGGGTTTTCAGTTAGGGTTTCAAACTAGGGTTAGGGTTTCCAGCTAGGGTTTTCAGTTAGGGTTTCAAACTAGGGTTAGTTTTTCCAGCTAGGGTTTTCAGTTAGGGTTTCAAACTAGGGTTAGGGTTTCCAGCTAGGGTTTCAAACTAGGGTTAGGGTTTCGAGCTAGGGTTTTCAGTTAGGGTTTCAAACTAGGGTTAGGGTTTCCAGCTAGGGTTTTCAGTTAGGTTTTCAAACTAGGGTTAGGGTTTCCAGCTAGGGTTTTCAATTAGGGTTTCAAACTAGGGTTAGGGTTTCAAACTAGGGTTAGGGTTTCCAGCTAGGGTTTTTAGTTAGGGTTTCAAACTAGGGTTAGGGTTTCAAACTAGGGTTAGGGTTTCCAGCTAGGGTTTTCAATTAGGGTTTCAAACTAGGGTTAGGGTTTCAAACTAGGGTTAGGGTTTCCAGCTAGGGTTTTCAGTTAGGGTTTCAAACTAGGGTTAGGGTTTCCAGCTAGGGTTTCAAACTAGGGTTAGGGTTTCGAGCTAGGGTTTTCAGTTAGGGTTTCAAACTAGGGTTAGGGTTTCCAGCTAGGGTTTTCAGTTAGGGTTTCAAACTAGGGTTAGGGTTTCCAGCTAGGGTTTTCAGTTAGGGTTTCAAACTAGGGTTAGGGTTTCTAGCTAGGGTTTCAAACTAGGGTTAGGGTTTCCAGCTAGGGTTTTCAGTTAGGGTTTCAAACTAGGGTTAGGGTTTCCAGCTAGGGTTTTCAGTTAGGGTTTCAAACTAGGGTTAGGGTTTCTAGCTAGGGTTTCAAACTAGGGTTAGGGTTTCCAGCTAGGGTTTTCAGTTAGGGTTTCAAACTAGGGTTAGGGTTTCCAGCTAGGGTTTTCAGTTAGGGTTTCAAACTAGGGTTAGGGTTTCCAGCTAGGGTTTTCAGTTAGGGTTTCAAACTAGGGTTAGGGTTTCTAGCTAGGGTTTCAAACTAGGGTTAGGGTTTCCAGCTAGGGTTTTCAGTTAGGGTTTCAAACTAGGGTTAGGGTTTCCAGCTAGGGTTTTCAGTTAGGGTTTCAAACTAGGGTTAGGGTTTCCAGCTAGGGTTTTCAGTTAGGGTTTCAAACTAGGGTTAGTGTTTCCAGCTAGGGTTTTCAGTTAGGGTTTCAAACTAGGGTTAGGGTTTCCAGCTAGGGTTTCAAACTAGGGTTAGGGTTTCGAGCTAGGGTTTTCAGTTAGGGTTTCAAACTAGGGTTAGGGTTTCCAGCTAGGGTTTTCAGTTAGGGTTTCAAACTAGGGTTAGGGTTTCCAGCTAGGGTTTTCAATTAGGGTTTCAAACTAGGGTTAGGGTTTCAAACTAGGGTTAGGGTTTCCAGCTAGGGTTTTCAGTTAGGGTTTCAAACTAGGGTTAGGGTTTCCAGCTAGGGTTTTCAGTTAGGGTTTCAAACTAGGGTTAGGGTTTCCAGCTAGGGTTTTCAATTAGGGTTTCAAACTAGGGTTAGGGTTTCAAACTAGGGTTAGGGTTTCCAGCTAGGGTTTCAAACTAGGGTTAGGGTTTCGAGCTAGGGTTTTCAGTTAGGGTTTCAAACTAGGGTTAGGGTTTACAGCTAGGGTTTTCAGTTAGGGTTTCAAACTAGGGTTAGGGTTTCCAGCTAGGGTTTTCAGTTAGGTTTTTAAACTAGGGTTAGGGTTTCCAGCTAGGGTTTTCAGTTAGGGTTTCAAACTAGGGTTAGGGTTTCCAGCTAGGGTTTTCAGTTAGGGTTTCAAACTAGGGTTAGGGTTTCCAGCTAGGGTTTCAAACTAGGGTTAGGGTTTCCAGCTAGGGTTTTCAGTTAGGGTTTCAAACTAGGGTTAGGGTTTCCAGCTAGGGTTTTCAGTTAGGGTTTCAAACTAGGGTTAGGGTTTCCAGCTAGGGTTTTCAGTTAGGGTTTCAAACTAGGGTTAGGGTTTCCAGCTAGGGTTTCAAACTAGGGTTAGGGTTTCCAGCTAGGGTTTCAAACTAGGGTTAGGGTTTCCATATAGGTTTTCAAACTAGGGTTAGGGTTTCCAGCTAGGGTTTTCAGTTAGGGTTTGAAACTAGGGTTAGGGTTTCCAGCTAGGGTTTTCAGTTAGGGTTTCAAACTAGGGTTAGGGTTTCCAGCTAGGGTTTTCAGTTAGGGTTTCAAACTAGGGTTAGGGTTTCCAGCTAGGGTTTTCAGTTAGGGTTTCAAACTAGGGTTAGGGTTTCCAGCTAGGGTTTCAAACTAGGGTTAGGGTTTCCAGCTAGGGTTTCAAACTAGGGTTAGGGTTTCCAGCTAGGGTTTTCAGTTAGGGTTTCAAACTAGGGTTAGGGTTTCAAGCTAGGGTTTTCAGTAAGGGTTTCAAACTAGGGTTAGGGTTTCCAGCTAGGGTTTTCAGTTAGGGTTTCAAACTAGGGTTAGGGTTTCCAGCTAGGGTTTTCAGTTAGGGTTTCAAACTAGGGTTAGGGTTTCCAGCTAGGGTTTTCAGTTAGGGTTTCAAACTAGGGTTAGGGTTTCCAGCTAGGGTTTCAAACTAGGGTTAGGGTTTCCATATAGGGTTTCAAACTAGGGTTAGGGTTTCAAACTAGGGTTTCAAACTAGGGTTCGGGTTTCCAGCTAGGGTTTCAAACTAGGGTTAGGGTTTCCAGCTAGGGTTTCAAACTAGGGTTAGGGTTTCCAGCTAGGGTTTTCAGTTAGGGTTTCAAACTAGGGTTAGGGTTTCCAGCTAGGGTTTTCAGTTAGGGTTTCAAACTAGGGTTAGGGTTTCCAGCTAGGGTTTTCAGTTAGGGTTTCAAACTAGGGTTAGGGTTTCCAGCTAGGGTTTCAAACTAGGGTTAGGGTTTCCAGCTAGGGTTTCAAACTAGGGTTAGGGTTTCCAGCTAGGGTTTTCAGTTAGGGTTTCAAACTAGGGTTAGGGTTTCAAGCTAGGGTTTTCAGTAAGGGTTTCAAACTAGGGTTAGGGTTTCCAGCTAGGGTTTTCAGTTAGGGTTTCAAACTAGGGTTAGGGTTTCCAGCTAGGGTTTTCAGTTAGGGTTTCAAACTAGGGTTAGGGTTTCCAGCTAGGGTTTTCAGTTAGGGTTTCAAACTAGGGTTAGGGTTTCCAGCTAGGGTTTCAAACTAGGGTTAGGGTTTCAAGCTAGGGTTTCAAACTAGGGTTAGGGTTTCCATATAGGTTTTCAAACTAGGGTTAGGGTTTCCAGCTAGGGTTTCAAACTAGGGTTAGGGTTTCCAGCTAGGGTTTTCAGTTAGGGTTT
Organism: Filicampus tigris; assembly: GCF_054856515.1. Lineage (NCBI taxonomy): Eukaryota > Metazoa > Chordata > Actinopteri > Syngnathiformes > Syngnathidae > Filicampus > Filicampus tigris. The sequence continues at coordinate 10,453,464 of NC_141223.1, read as the reverse complement.
CAAACTAGGGTTAGGGTTTTCAGTTAGGGTTTCAAACTAGGGTTAGGGTTTCCAGCTAGGGTTTCAAACTAGGGTTAGGGTTTCCATATAGGTTTTCAAACTAGGGTTAGGGTTTCCAGCTAGGGTTTTCAGTTAGGGTTTCAAACTAGGGTTAGGGTTTCCAGCTAGGGTTTCAAACTAGGGTTAGGGTTTCCATATAGGGTTTCAAACTAGGGTTAGGGTTTCAAACTAGGGTTCGGGTTTCCAGCTAGGGTTTCAAACTAGGGTTAGGGTTTCCAGCTAGGGTTTTCAGTTAGGGTTTCAAACTAGGGTTAGAGTTTCCAGCTAGGGTTTCAAACTAGGGTTAGGGTTTCCAGTTAGGGTTTCAAACTAGGGTTAGGGTTTCCAGCTAGGGTTTCAAACTAGGGTTAGGGTTTCCATATAGGGTTTCAAACTAGGGTTAGGGTTTCCAGCTAGGGTTTCAAACTAGGGTTAGGGTTTCCAGCTAGGGTTTTCAGTTAGGGTTTCAAACTAGGGTTAGGGTTTCCAGCTAGGGTTTCAAACTAGGGTTAGGGTTTCCAGTTAGGGTTTCAAACTAGGGTTAGGGTTTTCAGTTAGGGTTTCAAACTAGGGTTAGGGTTTCCAGCTAGGGTTTCAAACTAGGGTTAGGGTTTCCAGCTAGGGTTTCAAACTAGGGTTAGGGTTTCCATATAGGGTTTCAAACTAGGGTTAGGGTTTCCAGCTAGGGTTTCAAACTAGGGTTAGGGTTTCCATATAGGTTTTCAAACTAGGGTTAGGGTTTCCAGCTAGGGTTTTCAGTTAGGGTTTCAAACTAGGGTTAGGGTTTCCAGCTAGGGTTTTCAGTTAGGGTTTCAAACTAGGGTTAGGGTTTCCAGCTAGGGTTTCAAACTAGGGTTAGGGTTTCCATATAGGGTTTCAAACTAGGGTTAGGGTTTCCAGCTAGGGTTTCAAACTAGGGTTAGGGTTTCCATATAGGTTTTCAAACTAGGGTTAGGGTTTCCAGCTAGGGTTTTCAGTTAGGGTTTCAAACTAGGGTTAGGGTTTCCAGCTAGGGTTTCAAACTAGGGTTAGGGTTTCCAGCTAGGGTTTCAAACTAGGGTTAGGGTTTCCATATAGGTTTTCAAACTAGGGTTAGGGTTTCCAGCTAGGGTTTTCAGTTAGGGTTTCAAACTAGGGTTAGGGTTTCCAGCTAGGGTTTTCAGTTAGCGTTTCAAACTAGGGTTAGGGTTTCCAGCTAGGGTTTTCAGTTAGGGTTTCAAACTAGGGTTAGGGTTTCCAGCTAGGGTTTTCAGTTAGGGTTTCAAACTAGGGTTAGGGTTTCCAGCTAGGGTTTTCAGTTAGGGTTTCAAACTAGGGTTAGGGTTTCCAGCTAGGGTTTCAAACTAGGGTTAGGGTTTCCATATAGGGTTTCAAACTAGGGTTAGGGTTTCAAACTAGGGTTTCAAACTAGGGTTCGGGTTTCCAGCTAGGGTTTCAAACTAGGGTTAGGGTTTCCAGCTAGGGTTTCAAACTAGGGTTAGGGTTTCCAGCTAGGGTTTTCAGTTAGGGTTTCAAACTAGGGTTAGGGTTTCCAGCTAGGGTTTCAAACTAGGGTTAGGGTTTCAAGCTAGGGTTTCAAACTAGGGTTAGGGTTTCCATATAGGTTTTCAAACTAGGGTTAGGGTTTCCAGCTAGGGTTTCAAACTAGGGTTAGGGTTTCCAGCTAGGGTTTTCAGTTAGGGTTTCAAACTAGGGTTAGGGTTTTCAGTTAGGGTTTCAAACTAGGGTTAGGGTTTCCAGCTAGGGTTTCAAACTAGGGTTAGGGTTTCCATATAGGTTTTCAAACTAGGGTTAGGGTTTCCAGCTAGGGTTTTCAGTTAGGGTTTCAAACTAGGGTTAGGGTTTCCAGCTAGGGTTTCAAACTAGGGTTAGGGTTTCCATATAGGGTTTCAAACTAGGGTTAGGGTTTCAAACTAGGGTTCGGGTTTCCAGCTAGGGTTTCAAACTAGGGTTAGGGTTTCCAGCTAGGGTTTTCAGTTAGGGTTTCAAACTAGGGTTAGAGTTTCCAGCTAGGGTTTCAAACTAGGGTTAGGGTTTCCAGTTAGGGTTTCAAACTAGGGTTAGGGTTTCCAGCTAGGGTTTCAAACTAGGGTTAGGGTTTCCATATAGGGTTTCAAACTAGGGTTAGGGTTTCCAGCTAGGGTTTCAAACTAGGGTTAGGGTTTCCAGCTAGGGTTTTCAGTTAGGGTTTCAAACTAGGGTTAGGGTTTCCAGCTAGGGTTTCAAACTAGGGTTAGGGTTTCCAGTTAGGGTTTCAAACTAGGGTTAGGGTTTTCAGTTAGGGTTTCAAACTAGGGTTAGGGTTTCCAGCTAGGGTTTCAAACTAGGGTTAGGGTTTCCAGCTAGGGTTTCAAACTAGGGTTAGGGTTTCCATATAGGGTTTCAAACTAGGGTTAGGGTTTCCAGCTAGGGTTTCAAACTAGGGTTAGGGTTTCCATATAGGTTTTCAAACTAGGGTTAGGGTTTCCAGCTAGGGTTTTCAGTTAGGGTTTCAAACTAGGGTTAGGGTTTCCAGCTAGGGTTTTCAGTTAGGGTTTCAAACTAGGGTTAGGGTTTCCAGCTAGGGTTTCAAACTAGGGTTAGGGTTTCCATATAGGGTTTCAAACTAGGGTTAGGGTTTCCAGCTAGGGTTTCAAACTAGGGTTAGGGTTTCCATATAGGTTTTCAAACTAGGGTTAGGGTTTCCAGCTAGGGTTTTCAGTTAGGGTTTCAAACTAGGGTTAGGGTTTCCAGCTAGGGTTTTCAGTTAGGGTTTCAAACTAGGGTTAGGGTTTCCAGCTAGGGTTTTCAGTTAGGGTTTCAAACTAGGGTTAGGGTTTCAAATTAGGGTTTCAAACTAGGGTTAGGGTTTCCAGCTAGGGTTTTAAACTAGGGTTAGGGTTTCAAATTAGGGTTTCAAACTAGGGTTAGGGTTTCCAGCTAGGGTTTCAAACTAGGGTTAGGGTTTCCAGCGAGGGTTTCAAACTAGGGTTAGGGTTTCCAGCGAGGGTTTCAAACTAGGGTTAGGGTTTCCAGCTAGGGTTTCAAACTAGGGTTAGGGTTTCAAATTAGGGTTTCAAACTAGGGTTAGGGTTTCCAGCTAGGGTTTTAAACTAGGGTTAGGGTTTCAAATTAGGGTTTCAAACTAGGGTTAGGGTTTCCAGCTAGGGTTTCAAACTAGGGTTAGGGTTTCAAATTAGGGTTTCAAACTAGGGTTAGGGTTTCAATTTAGGGTTTCAAACTAGGGTTAGGGTTTCCAGCTCGGGTTTCAAACTAGGGTTAGGGTTTCCAGCTAGGGTTTTAAACTATGGTTAGGGTTTCCAGCTACGGTTTCAAACTAGGGTTAGGGTTTCCAGCTAGGGTTTCAAACTAGGGTTAGGGTTTCCAACTACGGTTTCAAACTAGGGTTAGGGTTTCCAGCTAGGGTTTCAAACTAGGGTTAGGGTTTCCAGCTAGGGTTTCAAACTAGGGTTAGGGTTTCAAATTAGGGTTCTAAACTAGGGTTAGGGTTTCAATTTAGGGTTTCAAACTAGGGTTAGGGTTTCCAGCTAGGGTTTCAAACTAGGGTTAGGGTTTCCAGCTAGGGTTTTAAACTAGGGTTAGGGTTTCCAGCTAGGGTTTCAAACTAGGGTTAGGGTTTCCAGCTAGGGTTTTAAACTAGGGTTAGGGTTTCCAGCTAGGGTTTCAAACTAGGGTTAGGGTTTCCAGCGAGGGTTTCAAACTAGGGTTAGGTTTTCCAGCTAGGGTTTCAAACTAGGGTTAGGGTTTCAAATTAGGGTTTCAAACTAGGGTTAGGGTTTTCAGCTAGGGTTTCAAACTAGGGTTAGGGTTTCCAGCTAGGGTTTCAAACTAGGGTTAGGGTTTCAAATTAGGGTTTCAAACTAGGGTTAGGGTTTCAATTTAGGGTTTCAAACTAGGGTTAGGGTTTCCAGCTAGGGTTTCAAACTAGGGTTAGGGTTTCCAGCTAGGGTTTCAAACTAGGGTTAGGGTTTCCAGCTAGGGTTTCAAACTAGGGTTAGGGTTTCCAGCTAGGGTTTCAAACTAGGGTTAGGGTTTCAAATTAGGGTTCTAAACTAGGGTTAGGGTTTCAATTTAGGGTTTCAAACTAGGGTTAGGGTTTCCAGCTAGGGTTTCAAACTAGGGTTAGGGTTTCCAGCTAGGGTTTCAAACTAGGGTTAGGGTTTCAATTTAGGGTTTCAAACTATGGTTAGGGTTTCCAGCTAGGGTTTCAAACTAGGGTTAGGGTTTCCAGCTAGGGTTTCAAACTAGGGTTAGGGTTTCAAATTAGGGTTTCAAACTAGGGTTAGGGTTTCCAGCTAGGGTTTCAAACTAGGGTTAGGGTTTCCAGCTAGGGTTTCAAACTAGGGTTAGGGTTTCCAGCTAGGGTTTCAAACTAGGGTTAGGGTTTCAAATTAGGGTTTCAAACTAGGGTTAGGGATTCGAGCTAGGGTTTCAAACTAGGATTAGGGTTTCAAATGAGGGTTTCAAACTAGGGTTAGGGATTCGAGTTAGGGTTTCAACCTAGGGTTAGGGTTTCAAACTAGGTTTTCATACTAGGGTTAGGGTTTCAAATGAGGGTTTCAAACTAGCGTTACGGTTTCCAGCTTGGGTTTTAAGATAGGGTTAGGGTTTCAAACTAGGGTTAGGGTGTCAAACTAGTGTTAGGGTTTCAAACTAGGGTTTCAAATTTGGGGTAGGGTTTCAAACTAGGGTTAAGCTTTTAAAGTAGCGTTTTAAACCAGGGTTAAGGTTTCAAACTAGGGTTAGGGTTTCCAGCTAGGGTTAGGGTTTCAAACTAGGGTTTCAAACTAGCGTTACGGTTTTAAATTAGGGTTTCAAACTAGGGTTAGGGTTTCAAACTAGGGCTTTAAACTAGGGTTAGGGTTTCAAAGTTGGTTATCAAACTAGGGTTAGGGTTTCAAACTAGGCCTAGGGTTTCAAATTAGGGTTTCATACTAGGGTTAGGGTGTCAAACTAGGGTTTGGGTTTCAAATTAGGGTTCGGGTTTCAAAGTATGATTTCAAACTCGGGTTAGGGTTTCAAATTAGGGTTTCAAACTAGGTTTAGGGTTTCCAACTAGGGTTAGAGTTTCCAGCTAGGGTTAGGGTTTTACACTAGGGTTAGGGTTTCAAACTAGGGTTAGGGTTTCAAACTAGGGTTAGGGTGTCCAGCTAGGGCTTCAAACAAGGTTTAGAGTTTCCAGCTAGGGTTCAAAGGGTTTCAAATCAGGGTTTCAATTTAGGGTTAGGGTTTCAAAGTAGGTATTCAAATTAGGGTTAGGGTTTCAAATTACTGTTTCAAACTAGGGTTTCAAACTAGGGTTAGGGTTTTGAACTAGGGTTAGGTTTTCCAGCTAGGGTTTCAAACTAGAGTTAGGGTTTCTAACAAGGGTTAAAGTTTCCAGCTAGGGTGAATGAAGAGAGTAACAATCAATGAGAACATTTAATACATAATTGCTAGTAAATGTTACTTGAGTAATTCTGTTTTATAAACTAATAATGTGCATGTAAAATGTACTTGAGAATTGTACTCTTAAAATGTACTTAGAAATTCTGAGTGAAAAAAAGTTTTTTTTAAATAAATAGCACTCCTGTTATGAATGACTGTGACTGGATTTGGGTCTTTGCTCCTTGATGTTGCAAGTCGCTTTGTCCTTTATTTGGTCACAAATTTCTGTATGCAAGCTTGAGTTACTCACGTTGTCAGAATGTTTTGACTTCCATGCCCCTCTGTTTTACTTTGAATTTTTGTATACTTTGCCACTTTTGTCTCGCGTCTGCTTTTGGGTCCAATTCCTGCTCCAGCTGTGACGTACGTTCTGACCAGTCATGGAACCAGCAGATTTAGATGACACAATCCACCAAGCGCGCAGGGAGGACTACTCACTTCAGAACCTTTCCACCACCATCAACTCAATGGCCGTCCAGTTGACACCCAGCGCTCCATTACAGACTTCACCACCTAATCCAGCCCAGCCACACACCTCCAATCAGGGAGCAATTGCCTCACCGACTACAGCAGTGTCTTTTCACTGGGAACCCAACATTCCATCACCTGAACATTATTCTGGAGAGGTCGGAGCTTGTGGCAGATTCCTGTTGAACTGTTCCTTGGTGTTTGGGCAACAACCTAGCGCATATTCGGACGATCGCGCAAAGTTGGCCTATGTCATTAACTTGCTTCTGAAAGTGGATGGAATGAGGCTGGACAAAAAACAGCTTTCAAATGTGGACTGTCCGAGGAGTTTCAAGATCAGCTGTCTGTTAGGGATGAGCCTGAGTCTCTCGAGCAGTTAATCTCCTGAGTGATTCGGATTGACAATTGCATCAGAACGCCGCCGGAGCGCCAGACCTGCGCTCCCTTTCCCCCCACGCACCGCTGTTCCTCGGCTGGTCACCGAGCCTTTCACAATCCTCGAGATACCTACTCCTGCTGGGGAAGAACCCATGTAACTTGGCAGAACCCGCCTCTCCCTAGAGGAACATGCGAGTGGGTTGCCATGGTCTTTGCATCTACTGTATTGTGGAAGGTCCAGGCACTTCATCAACCAGTGTTCACTCCTACCCAAACTGAAGTTTTGCTACCACAGAATAGGGGTGGGCTATATATATCGTCATCGATATCATCGTCAATCTTGCAATGTGCAATTTTACATTGTCTAGTATTAATACTGCCTCAAAAAGGATAACGAGTCAGCCGATGGCCGCAAAGTATGTGGAAATGCTGAAAAATCAGTGCGCATTGACAGCAGAGGAGGAGGAAGTGAAAATCATTCGTCGAATCAGTGGGCAGGACCCAGTTACGTGACTCTGGTTGCCCTGCAGCCGAGCTATGGAATAGTGGAGTGGAATAGCTAGGTGCGAGTCCACGTCCTCCATAGTCTGTAAATGGTTTGGGGTTGACAGGACTGATGTTGGTGGGAATAACATTGCTAGATGTGCCAAAACGATCACCCTGAAGAGTATTTCTGTTCCACCACGAGTCATATGATTGCGAGGAAAACTTATTGACCACGCAAGCTCGCTAAACAAAAGCTTAGTAAACACAACACACTCAGAAAACAGTCGCCGAGTTGAGCCAACAAACACAAAAGCATGCACGCACGCACACAACAATACTTTAGCAAGCAAGTGAAATGTGACAGCCTGGATGTTCAGTTAACATTCAGTTTACACGCTTGTAGTCCACTTCATTCATAACTAGCCTGTATTCCCAAGGCATGTTGCGTAATACACGCTTGTAGTTTGCATCATTCATAACTAGCTTGCCTCTGTTTTACTTTGAATGTTTGCATATAAAGACTTTTACTTGGACACTTTTGTCTCCTGTCTGCTTTTGGGTCCAATTCCTGCCTTCACCCGTGACAACTGAATTTTTTTGTTCAGTGTATTGTATGAGGAGCCTCATAGAGTGTGATCCAGGCTCACACAGTTCATATAGTAAAGAGTACTTATGTTAAATCGCGCCAATATGTACGTAGCCAACTGTCATATTTTGCAATGGTCTGGGTCCTAGTCGGATTCTCAAGCATTATGCGGTGTGTGGCAGCCCTAATACTGTGTTCCTCTCTTTCTCCCTTGAATCACTTTTGTCTCCATTGGCCAACTTTATATTCTCTAATAAGGAATTTAATTACCCGGCAGACAGCTTGTATGACAGAAGGAGTAAAGTCATCCTGAAGAAATGAAGATAAACTTGTGAAAAGGAGAATTCAGAGAACTTACCACATGCCAGCTATGTCAGCTATTACAGTTCTGAGTGTCGTTGTTTATCATCTTCTGAGTCATATACTTATTAATCCTAAATTGTGGGATCTACCATGTGATGATCTTCACCTGATCTTTGACTACTTAATGTCACGTATAATGTTTACCTCTCATATTTTCATCCACATTTCAAAAACTAGGCTGCTGCATGACCCTGACATTGCAGCTTGGTTTGCATTGCCAAGTGAAATGGCGCTTCGGATATTTTTCTTTGACTGGATTCTAACTAACTGTACATGGATGCTTCATTAACATTTTAAACTTCTGTCTGAACTTCTTTGGTTGGATTAGAGTCTGGTAGCTTTTGAGTATGAGACATCCTCTGAAGTGGAGCTCCTCCAGATGTAAGTGGTGCATTTTTTGGGGGGATCCCAGTAATCATGGCCATCCTGCAGTTAATCTCTCAGCAATGAGTGATCTCATGCGCTGTCTGCGTGTGTTACACTGCAAAAGTGTTTTTTCCCTGCATTCAGCTAATTGTGATTGTGGCTTTTGGATGGAAAAAAAAAACTTTGGCAATACACCTCTTAATCAACCGAGTCAGTCTGCAGCCTTTTGTTCTTTCCTCGAAAGCCTTTTGGTTAGTTCTTCCGTTACAACTCTGTAGGAAGAGTTGTTGGAATCAATTGACTTTAGTATATGATAAAGAATGGTTCTCGGAAAGTGTGGTCCACAAATGTGACATGACATGAGAGCCCAAAAATAAACTTGTTCAATACCAGGCTGAAATGATATATGCTTTAAATCAAACCTTCCTGCAGTGTACTCTGAATGAATAAAGATTCACCCCTTTGTTCGCAAGAGATTGCTGAATGTCATGGTCTACTCCGTTGCATCATATTGTAGCACTTGATACCTGAGCACAGAGCAAAATGAATATTTTTTTACATGCCCTGGCAACCAGTTCAGGGTGTATCCCACCTACTGCCCGAAGTCAACTGGGATAGGCTCCAGTACGCCCGTGACCCTCATGAGGATAAAGCGGTTCAGATGATGGATGGATTATTTTTACATTTGAACAGCTTCACTACCTTCATACAGAGATATTCAGTTGAAAAATTGGTACAGATGATGAATTGTATGTTGAAAATTAACTCTGAATGGCGAACGATGGCTGTCATTTTCGCAATGTTACTTATGAGGCACGGTCGACACCAACAAATGACCAGCGTTATCTTCGCAAAATACAGTATGTAATGTCTGCACCTGAATAGTACTGTGAAGTGCAGAAACACCTCTTATTGCAGTACTAAATGATAAAAGATTGAACACTGACACAGGGAAAGTGTCGGTGCTAGCCTTATTGGATCTTAGTGCAGCATTTGACCCAATTGAACATAATAGGCTATACTGCTGAACAGGTTGGAAACTTGGGTGGCATTAAACTGAACAGTCTTCAAATGGTTCCGGTCGTCCTTGGAGGAAAGAGGTCACTTTGTGGCCATTGGTCGTTCTGAACCTGATTAAAGGGCCATGATATGTGGCATGTCACAAATCCATTGGCGGCATGTCCACCCGTCATGCCGCCAATGGATTTACCGACAGTCTCGTCACATCTGACCAATGAAATTACCAAACACGTAGCAGTGGACCAATAAAACTGTCAGAGTCTGCACTTGTACTGAATATTCATATCAGTCAGTGGAGTATATCAGTGAGGGGCTTGGATGGCGAAATATTTGAATGGAACTATCCGCATGCAATGAATGAAGCTTCACACTGAAACACACTGATGACATATGGTGTCGCAATGGGGTCACAAGGGAGTGTTAACCAAGAATTGTGTTTTTGTCCGTCAAAGAGCATTTATAAATGCCCCACACTATACGTACACTGTACACTATACATTGGTCGCAGCGGTGGGATGTGTGCCCTGGCATTTGTAACTATTTTCTCATCAAACAAAAACTTAGGAACTTGTTCTATCACAAAAATCTCTTGCATACAGTACTGTACTGGGATCACATCCAAAGTCAGTATATTTTACAGTGTTATACCCACAAACACCATTTCTTACACAAGCACACAAATGTACTTTGTTCCTGCATTTTATAGTGTCTCCTGGGCTGATTGTATATGCACACAGAAACATGATGCAACCCAATGGCCAGTCAGCCTTGCTTCTCTTTGGGCTCCGGAGGCTAGTTAGCAAAGGCTAGCATCAATCATTTACCCGCAGAGAGAGGCTCAGTCAATGAGGTCGTGTATAGGTGACGAGCTCGGATCAGCGCCACAATCCTTCACTAGGGGGGTGGGGGGAACCCGGATGACTGTGGGGGCAGATCCCAGAGAGTGAAGGATATCTTGAATAGGATGTGAGGAAGCAAGCTCAGCAAGTTGGTCTCGTGAGGCTACAAATAAACCGGAAAGTAAATACCAATTCTCTCAACCAGGTTATTACAGAGCTTTTTTGCATTCTCAAAGTTTTACAGTCCAAAATCCAGGCTTTTGTTTCAGAAAAGCAAAATGCTCACATAGATTGTAATAAACTGAATAGAACAAGACATACCATGTAGTTTTGTTATGCTTTCTTTGGGTTAATTTTCACATAACTGTTTTTTAAATTATTATTATTATTTTTTTTTGGACTAATACCACTTGTCTAGCAAACTGTATATTGAGTGCACAGCCACTGTTTCCTGCATTCCCTTTACATACGAAATGCTTCATTTAAATATCAAGGGGCGTCCTCGCGGGGGCTCCTTAGGTCCGGGTGACCGGGGGCCTCTGTACTATGTGTAGGGTTTGCCCGGTTAATCTGGGCCAGGGGTCCATGTGATGGTGGCGCTCCCCGTGGGCTGTCATTCTTCTCAGTGTCGATGAGCCCCCCTTGGGTACTCTTTCCTCATATGGTTTCTCTGCGCCTTGCCATGTCTTTTTAACACAGTTTATCAGGTTGTATGAATGTGTGTGTTTTGTGTGTGTGTGTGAGTCCTGATGTGCTTGTGGATACAGTATTTATCTTTGTGTATGTTGGGAGTGAGCGAGCGGGTCTTCCTTTTATGTTATATTTTGGATGTTTTTATTGCACAGCACAGCACACAGCTGCATTGTCATGTATGAAAAGTGCTATTTAAATAAATGTCATTGATTGATTGATTGATTGATTGATTGATTGATTGATTGATTGATTGATTGATTGATTGATTGATTGATTGATTGATTGATTGATAAACACAGAAAGGTATTGACTAACAGTCTTTACATCATCTACCGGCATGCATATTGTAGGATTTTGAATATTTTTGCAGGTGCCAACAGGATCATATGAACAACATTGTTGACTATATGCAAAACCTCAAAATACAAAGACTAATAGCATTCTCATTCTAAAAGTAAGTGCAACTACAATATTGTGGGTGTTCTGTTTTTCTTGGGGTTTTTTTAAGGATCTCAGATGTTATCACAAACATAATACATATCCATCTCTGCCAAAATTTTACTGCGCACAATTCATCCATCCTTAAGCTAATAATAGTAAGAGATTCCTATCCGTATCAATTTCCATATTTTATCTTTGATTCCAGTGTCATACATAGAGTAATGAAGAATTCAGTCAACTGTGTCCCTGTAATGAATGGTATTTTAATCCCATTCTCCAACATGATGAAAAATCAGGATTAAGACTGTGGTGAATGTGTGCCCGTGTACGCATCTAAATGTAAATGTGCGTGTGTGTACCCGTGCGTGCGTGCGGGGGTGCATGTGTGTATGTGTGTGTGTTCGTGCGTGCATTCGCGTGTGTTTGCAAGTGCTTGTGTCATGGTCCACACAAGAACAGCAATTAGAATCTTATTGCTGTCATAGGTCTAAAAGCAAAAGATACAATGAACAGCAGAGCTGGGCATTTTACGAAAAATTGAGCGCCCGTTATTCATCATCCGTCTGCAGCGTGGGCACCCTTCTGTCGTCTGTTATTCGTCTTTTTTTCTGGGGGGGGAAAAATAGCACCCGTCTATAGGCTGGTCCCCCTCTAATTTTAAACGGCCGTCCGTTTCACTAGCAACCCATCATCACTAGCAACCCGTTTGTTCCGTCATTCGTCGACCAACAGCAAAACGGGCGTCCATCAGTGACGGACCAACGGACCGGTCCGTCACAACGCTATGCCCTGCTCAACATTGAAAATCCCTTAGCCTGACTTGCCCAGCTCTTTCTCTTTTTTAATCTTCTCTTTTTTCTCACCTTCTCAATCCATTAAATGATGGATGCCCATAGTGATGCCTTTTTCCCTCTTTTGTTTTTGTTGGAACTAAATGCATAATATAACGCTGAAAAAGAAAATGTCTTCCCAGTCTTCTGAATCGGTTCAGAAGACTACCTCACAACTTCTCACCTCCAATTTTATTTTCAGTTTTTTCTTATCTAAGTGTGCCCCTTGGTCTTTCTATATATACTGTACATATCTATTGGTCTGTCAGGTTTTCAATTTATCTTTCCTTGAAATAACCAGGGTTCTGCTTACACTGATAGCCTACTGGACCTTCATCAAGGATCTGTCCAGAAATGGTGGGGGACAAGCGGTCAGTGATGGTGGTTGAGAGGGTTACTTGATTAACAATCTTGCAACCATGGAAGCCAATCCACATCACCCAATTACTTTCCTTTTAGAGGTTTTGGCGCATAAAGAACCAGAGCAAGAGCCTTGGAGACTCGAGAACACTTGCTTGCATGCTTTCTTTTGAGATTAACATGTTTGTGTAGGTATTTTTCTATATATTCATGCACTCGCACGGTTGGGATGACAGTGTGGCCATGGGATCTTGATGAGAAACAATTGAGTGGTCAAGTAGGTGACCTTTCGTGGCCTTCATTTGGGGAAAGGCCACCCGCTGGCACTCTTTAGCCTGGAGGTGAGATTAGTCTGGCGGGGCTGATAAAGCTCCGCGTTCTTCCAACAGGGAAACACTCAACAAGGGATTATGCGCCTGGAGAGAGGCGCTTCTCACACAAAGCAGGTGGGGAGACGGGAAAACATCTTTACTTTGGGGCTACTCGTGGTGTTGGTTTGGTGTCTCTAGCCTGGAGCTTAAACATACCAATTTAGATGTGCTACAAACAATGGACGGTATTTTGAGAGACAAACAGCTGGGATAGTTATTGAGTATTTGGCTCCTGAGCAATAATCACATAGTTTGGCTACCAATTCCCATGTTTCTCTCAGTTTTGTGTTCTTGAACTTTAGACAGATGTTCAAGGCCATTAACTATTTGGAAACAGAAATGTTTTATAAGGTGCAGAGCAGACAGTTCATAAAACTTAGCGGAAAAAAACGCATGCTCTACTCCCAGATCCCCCATCACATCCTTTTATTATTCTTTTGTGTCCTATCCCACTACTTGTCCACTGTGTAAAAGTGTAAAAAGACCAGAAAAATATTTATCACAAGAACATTCTACAGACACCTGCTCATACATACAGCACAATTGTTGGCTACTTCATTAGATACAGCCCCCACAACATAACGGGATCCAATACAAGAGCTGTATCTTTAAAAAGAAAACAGACGTCCACCAAAGTTCAACAATAATTCCAGATAGTGGTAGATTCCACCTACTACCATAAGAAAAGGATATTTTCAATAAATTCCTATGCGGATGGATCTTCTTCTGGCACTTCTCCTTTAAAATTGCCATTCATCATTATCAAAGCATGGCAGCAATGATGGGTCCTTTGGAAATTGTGCTTATAACTCTATAATGCGACCAATTTGACTGGAGTGGAACGTTGTCAATATCTTCATCTTATTTACACACATGCACTGCATGTTTATATTCATTAACAGGCTAACAACAGCCAAACTCATCAGTTGTTCGACTTCGTTATGCACCTTTCCACTACCTAATGGAGCTGGAGGGGACATTATTGACTAATATCGATGACTGTTGTAGCCTAAATTACGATCAGGTTGGGTGTACTTTATGTTGTTGATCCCAGTTGACTTTGAACAAAAGGCGGTGTCCACCAGTACAACCAGTAACACTCACATTCACACCTATGAGCAACAGCATGCTTGAGTGGGAGGAAGCCAAACTACCTTGAGAAAGCCCACTCTATCACATGGAGAACATGCAATTTTCAGACAGGAAGGTGAAGAGCTGAGATTCAAATTTGAATCTCAGAACTGTGAGGCAGTAGGGCACTACAAAGCTTCTTTTATCAGCCAATTTCTAAAAGCTCGTCTGAGCTAGACAGGTCTGGCCCACTGTTGTGTAATTGTAGGGCCAGTTAAATAATAATGGCTGTGTTTCTCCACCCATGACTTCAGAGCCACTAAGTGATGGCCACTACACGTTTTACCTCAAAGCCAGTAGATAACAAGACACATATTGAGATTGATGCGCAGATTAGCATTAGCTCAATTAGCTTCTGATAAGCGACACATATTTGATTCCTCAGTGAAGTTATCAACGTGGTGGGGGTGTGGATATATTTGTGTTGGATGATGTTACAGTACATATACACTCCAACTGACAAGTGTAATTTGGCGGCTTGGTGATAAAGTGGCCCCTCAAGGGGAAATAGAATCCATGTTGTCTTGTTGATGCTTGCTTGTGTTTTGGAGTTTTCTGTCACTTTGTTAGATTCGGTGATCAAGGTGCAGCCACACCTGGCTTTCTATGTATTTTCCAAACCCCGTTGCCCGTCTTGTAAATTTTGTCAAAGACGCCTGCACTGTCTTCATAGTTGTCACCCATCTCTGACTTAATGCTTCATTTTTTCGCTGCTCTTTTTCAGAACTCAGTTTTCATGGGTTTGTTTGGTTTACTGACAGCTGCCCATCTCCTGTTCACTTCCATTACTTAGTCAAGAAAAGAAATACCTTCACGCTGTGTGGCCTCTAAGAGGGAAAACGTCTACTGCGTCCTCTTTCATTACTGGGGGTTTTCAACCGTGCTTTCTGCCTTTAGTGTTTGACACCAACAAGCTCTGAGCTGAGATTTTAAATGCATTCCACACATTCCTTTTTCTTTTGACAGTAAGCATGTTTCTCAGATTGTAATACCGATTTTATATATTATTGTGACGTTTCGCGACTTATTGTTACCTATGTGCTTCAGGATTGATTTTAAGATTCATTGCTTTTAACTTATGATTCAGACAGAACTTTTGAGATTTTCACTAAAGTTAGAAGAAAGACACATGGTAAAACAGCCTTTTATTTTTATGCTCCATGCTTCTCAATGATCTGAGAGCAGCTGTTAGTGTGGACATTTTTTAAGGCAAACCTAAGACTCAATATTTTAACCTGGCTTTTGATTATGTTATTCACAGGGTTTATTATATCGTTCCTTCTCTTAATTACATGTTTCCATTAAAATATTGTTGTTTATTTAGCCTTTTTGTTGTATTATTTTAGATTGTATTTTATGTTCATTAAATGCTTACCTTTTAACTTTTCTTTGAATGGTTTTATGAAGTCAGCATATAGTTATGATGATGATTATTATTTTGTTACTTGTTTGTGGCTGATTGGAATTTGTGTACAACTATTTATGTGTGTGAATGGCACTGCGGGGTTTATTTGTTACATTTTGTTTTGTATGAAAAGCTCTACGCTGTATAAATAAAGTCTAAATCAGTGTTTCCCAACACACTTTTCACATTGGAATATAATCTCACGGTGCATCATTTAGCAAAACCATTCATAAAAACTGGTTATCAACACAGGTTATTATGTACTTTGTAGCATCTAGTTTCTGACTGGTGCATTTTTTTTAATACTGCTCTGCCATGTTCCTCAAAATATGGAACAAATTCTCCACCACGCTCAGTTATACTAATAGCCCCACATCATCCCATCTAAGCTTGCAAAATCTCTGTGGAAGACAAACGTTTCCAGATAAATACCTTCCTCTGCAAACTTCATTTTCTTAATTCATACATGCTTGTGCTGGTGTTTAGTAATATATTTACAAACCACACATTTGGCAGGACATTCACTTCAGCTTTGTTTTCAGCCATTTCCCCTTCACCCGCTTTCTGCGTCCTTCTTGTCTATTCTTATCAAATCAAAGACTGCGCAATCATTTTAGTTTAACCAGTTTATCCCTGCTGGAAATGAGCAAAGGAAGCAGATGTTATTCCGATTAAACACATACACGTGCAATAAAAAGAGGCACTGAGGGCCAAATTTCTGCAACTAGAATCATAAAAACATCCTAAACTGAGGGAAACAAATCCTTACTAAGGGTCATTTTTTTATGTTGGACAACAGTGCAACCAAAAACTAAGAAGCTGCTTGCAGTGCTACTTTGACATATATATATATATTTTTGGTTACATTAATCCTTATAAAGTGTTAATTTAATGCAATACGGCACAGGTTTGAAACTCAAGGCATGGGGGCCAGATTCTACTCACCACATCGTTATATGCGATAGTATTACCAAACCCCTTTTTAAAATAAGTGTAACAATAGTTTTACAAACTATTTTTCTTGACTTCTGATATCAAAACTAGCTATCCGTCAATGTATTGTGTACATGTATTGATACAGTATGATGAGGCAAATTCACATTTATATAGTTTCACTAGCATAATGACCCTAATCATAATTATAAAGTGGCCCACCACAAAAATAACATTTGTCACCGCTGGAGGAACGCAATTACGTGTACACGGACATGTGTGCGTGATTAAGAGTCAGAGGGTACACCATCTGGTTTCTACAGTATTAAGTGCGCTTTGGCACCCCTTTATTTTCTTCACTTGAGGCTATTATTTTACAAACTAGATATAAAAGGACATAAATAAATGTCATAACTTACATGTACCTCTATCTCCTTGACAAACAAACAAAAATGATCACGTCAAAAAAGAGAACAAAAAATAATCAATGTTAGATCTACATGACTAGATCTTATGGCATTGGAAGGTATACATTTACAAACATTAATATCTGTGGTCTGTTATTTTTGTTCATTTTTCTGTGTTTTTTTCCCAAATCATCAGACATTGAAGTAAAGGAAAAAAATATTTTACAGTACATTCTGGTTTCCTTCCCAACATGTCTTGCATATGTCCAAACAGGTCCTTTTATTTTGATCGTTAAACCCAAAAGTTACACATTGCCAAAAGGAAAGAGCCATAGCGCTGTATTAAGGACGGAGGTGTTTTTATGAAGCGTCACTTATTTAAGTTAAAAACATTCACCGGAAGTATACCGGGTAGTTTCAAGAGATTAAGGAACAGAGCAAATGAAGTCTGCTGGGTTATACCGGTATGTATGATGTGTTCTGGAATAAAAATGAAAAATATATTTTCCCTTCTTTGACACCTTGTCCTATAAATCCTTGTTGTTTTACTGCATGGGCTGTCCCCTTCTCATATCCAGGAACTGTTTAATCACCACAAGCTTGATGAGTCCAAACTCAAGTCAGAGGCTTTTAGTCACACTTGTCGAGTGATCCTGTATCCAATTGTAATCCATGAACCACTGCCAAAGCACAAACAGGTTGCTTGCGGAAAACTGTTATATAGAGTCCAGCTCACGAAGACAGGAGCAACATATTGTACACCATGTTTTTCTTTAGCAAACAAATGCATGTTGTTTTTTCACAGGCTTCATTCACAGTGACCTGTGAGTGGACAAGGTTAGTGTTTTTCAGGGAGGTAAACCGTACATCATACGCACTTATGCATTCATTGACAGACGCAAATCAGACTCTTCTTATTTTACATGCAAGCAAAGAAGAAAATAACAATAGGAAATCCTGAAACATTAAAAAACAACAACAAAAACAAACAGAAAGAAAAAAAACAGCCCGGCATCCATTGGAGCAGGGCTTTCTAGATTATATTACATTCTTCATATAGTCTTTTTCGATGCTCGTAATCATTCAAATTACTCCAGTACAGTGCTGGGTGGCCAAACGTCCATGGTGGGAAGAAAGAATATCGTTTCAGTGTCAGGAGAGACTGCAGTAAGAAGAGGAGGGTGTAGGAAGAGGAGGAAGACAATGACGAGGAAAATGACTTGTGGCGCTGACGAGTGGCGACAGGATCCTGAGGATGGACGACAGCAGCTGGTGAGCAAAAGAGAAAGAGATAGGCTGCATCAGTCATTGTCTTTGTCGATATCAATGATTTCTGCTGGCCACCCAGTCCTGGACAGCTTTATAAAACATTCAACTCATCTGAAAGCAAAACTACAGCATTCAGAGATGGTGAACCTCATTATTTTTAGGCACATAGCAATAGATAGCAAGTGTGTTTATTGAAGTCTTTTAATGTATTGACTCATCAGATGAACTCAACATCTAAAATAAATGTGACTATACCTGTATTTTTTCCTTATGCTGTATTTCTAATCATATCAATGGATGAATCAAGCCACTGGATGGAAACGTTTAGCTTGGGTCAAAACTTTAAACATTACAGATGTCATTATGATGTATTCCTTACATTTGGTGATGAACACAAACATGAATGACATTTATAGCTTTTATTTGGGCAATGGACAGTTCTTTATCACGACATAAATTAAGTGCCCTCCATAATTATTGGCACATTATTGGTTGTGTTAAAAGCCTTATAATAAATTAAGATTTTTATTGCAGAAGCATGCCCTCAAAACTGTAGAAATACAATACAATATAATGCAATACAATTTTGTGGCATACAAGATTTGATGTAGAATAATTACTTCTTAATGAGGGATTTTATCACCCACTGAATTATAATTTCGGTCCTATATTATTTAGAAAAAAACGGAATTTATTTATTTTATGGGTACCAATAATTATGGAGTACTCTTCATAATCAACAGTACTGGGAACTCCCTTTTCGTCTCGTTTCTCTTCCTGTCAGTGTAAGCTGTCCGAATACATTTGTCCACATAGCGTATGTGATATTACATTATCACATTGCAATCATAGCAAAGGGAGGAAAAACAAATACCAGCTCTCACCTTGATACCAGCTTGAGTAATCCTCAGTGGAGCTTGATGTTTGTGATTCACTCCGTATCCATAGTGCGTTTGTTGCATACATCCTTTTGATTAAATCCCACCATATGGTCCTTTGTCTTGCTGCATGAATAAACCCAATTAAATCCAGCAAAACAATTGTCCACTGAGACTGGCGGGGAACAAGATGTGGAGGCCACCAGGGCTCGGATTCTGAGAGATGCATGGGATGAGCCGCGCTGTGTGTTTGTCAGAGAGGGAAGAGGACATTTTCGGGAAGACAGGCCATTTGCTCTGGAAGATCAAAAACATTCTCTGCAAGTGTCCTGAATACAAAAAAAAAATGCTACAAAAAGAAAGAAAGTACATGAAAGACCAAAGGACCAAAGGAACATTATGAAGACCCCCGCACCACCATCTTCCTGTCAAAGCCAATGCTGGACTTCACTGCTGAGATCCTTAATTTTATGTGTGAGCTATCAAACAGATCCAGCTGAGACAGAACAATGGCGGCCGGGGCAGCCTGCGAGTCCCCCAGAAGCAATGCATGTACGATAAACAGTCACAAGAAGGAAGAAGATCTGGTCTACGTATCATTCCACAAAGAAAGTTCCAAAAATATCACTTTGCCAATGAGAAGGACAAAATGTTTGCCATCTGTCTTGCGTTTCCTTTACATCCAATAAAGGCACTCCAGACTGGCTTCCGGAAGCACTTCCAGCCTCCATCCATCCGCAAATGCCTTTTCTCAGAAACAACAACAAAATAGGGCAGAATATAGGTCTGAATTTTTGAAAAAGTGCTATTGTCCCCACTTTTTGCTCCATCTTTTCTTTCAGACCAAATTTAAAGTGCACAGATGAGGTAAACTATTTCTTCATAGTTTGTCTCCTTTCAAAGGTAGTCGTTTTTTTGTATATTTTTTTCAGTTTTCATAGGAAATAAAGTCATTTTGCATCCAATTCCTTCTCAGTTTTGAATCTCTCAGACAGGAACCATTCTGCCTTGCATCTGTTGCATCTGAGAAAGCATTCCCTGGACACTTGTCAGGATCTTGCTCTGGTGTGCTGTTGAGGAGATTCCAATGCGGGTCAGGTCCCTGCAAGAAGAGGACGCGCACACACTTCAGACCAACAGCAAAAACAGAAAAGACTAATGATTCACAGAATGGATTTTGCAGCTTTCCCGTGGCCTGACAGTTAAATTGCTGAATAAGGAATTTTAGCTGTCAACACAGCAATCCCAATCCTGTCATTTTAAGAGATTACATGAATAATTGGAATAACAGAGACTGACACATGCCGTAAACTACTTCCTCACCAAGATTAAAAGAATGGCCACAAATACATAGTGTGTGTGTGGGTGTGCGTGCGTGTGTGTGTAACTTGCATTTAGAAAGCAACAGCTGTGCACAAATAAATACACTTGAAAATCCCTTTAAAAGTATAGTACACGGTAATGAGAAGTAAAATGTCCTACTCACTCTTGTGTCATGTGGATCACCGCCTCTGGAGTCGTGTAGCTGGCGGCTGTAAAGTTGTCGATGTATCTCTCCATGCCAATGGCCTGAAGCCAGTCCTCTACTGTGCCCATGGCCGAGGACCCCTCGGGGCTCCCGGGCTCCAGCAGGGTGGTAGTGGGCCTGATGAGTGGCGAGAGGTGAGGAGAGAGGGATTTAAAAAAAAAAAATAAAAAAACGTGGCGAGGGATATTATTTTATTATATTAAGCTTGTTTTTATTTTTTAAATGCAATATTTGTGTGCGATGCATGACCACGCACACTGGCATGCACCATTTCTTCTCTCTTTATTGGTTGATCCATATCACTGTTTTATAAATCTGAACAAAAGCCAAGTCAAATCAACCACAGGTTCCTCTAAGGATTGACTATTTGAATGGTAGAATTGCTCTATTTTAAAATATTTGTGTTATATATTGTAGTAATTCCATCAAATGTATCAGCTACAAAACACACATATATGCATATCGTATGCATAAAACACAGGCATACACACACGTTCTCTTCCCCTCATTTATCTTTACAAGTTGTATTAATATAATTCAGTTGTGCTAATTACACCACAAGGAACCCATTTCACTCTTGTTGTGTAACATTAGGTGAGCACGGGAATGTGTGCTCAAACACTCATTAAATTCAAACAGACTTCCACTGGGCGGCATTAAGTCTGTAAACACATGTAGGTCATTTGTGACACATTTACCCGCTCAAGAGTAATAGCGTAGAAGCTGTAGGGTCATATTTGTTTTTGACTTAGTACTACATCCGATTTCTCCACATAGTTAAAATAGCAACATTCCAGAGCATATAGCATCATTAAAGATCATTTGAAGAGGAATGTATTATACAGGCTCTTTGGTCTGAAATCAGCCACATATTGCTAGTAGAAACATTTTGTAAAAAGAGAAAGAATGGGAGGGGCTGTCATAATAAAATGTCACAGAAACAGACCTGTCAATTATGGGCTGGTGTTTCTACTTTATTTTTTCTTTTAACACATCATAAACAATAAGTATAAAAGTGCAGACACCCCCACTACACCCCCTCCCCATCCTACCAGTCCATAAAGGCATGCTTGCTTCGATGACTTATGAGAGCTCTGACCTAAACACCATCAAACACCTATGGGACATGTGAGCTAGGTCGCCCAATTCAACATCCGTCACCTTTGACCTCACAAATACTTTTTTTGGGGGGTGATAGGGCAAAACAGACAAACTACAAAACCTGCAGAAAGTTATTACATGTTTACAAAATTAATAGAGTGTCAGATCTTAGCAAAAGATTTCACTCTGGAGTCATGTTGCTTGGATTTGTTATTGAAAGCTCACATTGCAATGTTCTATGGAAGCTGTGAAACACTTCAGTATGAACCAATTCACCAGTCACAATAATGTTGGTTGGTCAATATCATTGGAGGTGTCATCATTCACTGGTTCATATTACTGTTAACAGTGTTAACATTGCCCCCCTCCTCACCTGACAACACTGTCGCCACCAGTCCTCTTCAGAGTGTTGGGGTTACGAATCAGCTTATCCAACATGTTGACAATCTGGCCAAACTTTGGTCGCTCTGCCCTCTCTCTCTGCCAGCAGTCCAGCATGAGCTGGTGGAGCGCCACGGGACAGTCCATTGGCGGGGGAAGCCGATAACCCTCATCAATGGCTTTGATCACCTGTAAAAAAAAGAATGAAGCTATACATGAAGTCACCATGTTCATGATAACTTTTGGACTCCTTGGTTAATTAACTCATTCACTGCCAGACATTTTCAGACCCTCTTTTACCCTAATGTTTGAAAAAAATTGAAAAAATATAAATAAATTTGTGGGATTGAATGGCTGGACTGTCAAAAGACAAGTAAATCCGTCCATGGCAGTGAATGAGTTAATGCTCACTTCAGGCTGGGTTCCGATTGTGAACTACTTCAACTTGTATTATTATTATAACTACTTTTATTTGTATTACCATTATTACTAAGTGGTGTATTAAGACAATGACCATATTTTTTTTCTTTTTGGGTGGTTTGTTGTTGTTTGTTTTGTTTTTGTTCAATATTTATACAGTGCATCTGTGGCTGTATTAAAATGGCAATAAGCGTATATGTCATTTATTGCTCTCTCTATAAGTAGAAATGTGACTTACATCTTGGTTGCTCATGTCCCAATATGGCCGCTCGCCATAAGACATCACCTCCCACATGACGATGCCGTAGCTCCACACATCACTGGATGAAGTGAACTTCCTGTAAGCGATGGCCTCAGGGGCTGTCCAGCGGATAGGGATCTTCCCTCCCTATATTAATAAAAAAAATGACCTGATAAATTAAAGTCTGACAAATCACACAATAGCAATGACACATAGACAGGCACTGTCTCCTCCCATTCACACTCACTAGCACACACACTCACCCTGGTAGTGTATGCAGCCTCGGGGTCGTCCTCCAGCACTCGAGACATGCCAAAGTCAGACACCTTGCAAACCAAGTTGCAGTTGACCAGGATGTTGCGAGCTGCAAGATCACGGTGGACGTAGCTCATGTCTGACAGGTACTTCATGCCTGACGCAATACCACGTAGGATGCCTACTAGTTGGATCACAGTGAAGTGGCCGTCATTCTTCTGCACACAAGAGAAACAAGTTGTTGGTAAAGGGCGTCTTTCGTGAAATACAGTAAATCAAATCATGTGACTTTGTACATTTCTACATGGGTTGAGCATTTGCTTCAAATTGCATTGGTTAAAATCTATCTGTTTGCTCCTGTAGGTACACCGCGCAGTGCAAAGCCAGATCAGGGTATGTATTATTCTAAATAATAATGGATGTGCTGAACTGAACCACACTATTTATTGTAAACTGGACTTTCAGTTAACCTCTACACCAGGGGGTCAACAATGTGCCCCTAATGACCTCATGAGTAGCCCGCTCACCCAAAATAGCTCACCAATGATGGAACATTGTGATTTTCTATGAATGTTGTAGAAGTGATCATTTGAAAATGTAAACACTGGCAGGGATTTCCAGAAATGATGTGTCATGTGTCATTATTAGAACATTATTAAAGGCAGTTTGAGCAGATTTGTTTCAGATTTCAGAAGTGTGTATCAAACTAGTGGCCCTTCACAGAAATCAGTACTCAAACAGTAGCTCTTAATTTCAAAAAGGTTCTCTAGTGCTCTACACTTTGTCCAGGATGCTTGATGCTAAGAAAGATCCTCTAAAGTCTTGAGTTTAGTGAACCTGACCAACACAGAAGTGAAACCTGAATAAAACTCTTGTTACAAAGATGCTAAGTCGATAAAGGATAAGGATAAAGATCAGGGTGAATGTTTATGAACAAATGCTTGTAATTTGGGTGGATGACATTAAAGTGATAAGATCGGATCAGTATACTACAGGTGTCTATCTCTCTCTTTCTCTCAAACACACACACACACACACACACACACACACACGGAGAAACGCATGACTGACCCTCAGGAATGCATCCAACGATCTGTTTTCCATGTACTCTGTGATAATCATCACTGGCTTACCTAGAGAGAGAGAGAGAGAGAGAGAGAGAGAGAGAGGGAGAAAGATTGAGAGTATGAAAGGCAGATGATTATAGAGCTAAATGATACACATGACAGCCCAGCAGAGTCTCACTGGAATTTAAGTGTGTGTTACCGTGCGTGTGTGCTTGTGTGTTAGGCCATCTCTCTCTGCCCCACAGTGATTTAATTAGCTCAATGTAACGGTTGCCCAGACATTCTCTTTCTTTGGTTGCACATGCAAAGGCATCTCCTCTGAAACAAAACAGCACTACGCACTCATTTCGTCTTACTGCAAGTATGACAGACTTTGGATATGTGATGTGAGATCTCGTCGCAATCGCCCAGCCAGAGTCTATTTGACTGACTTTTATGCCCCTTACTGTCCCTTTGACCTCTTTCTTCTTACCAACTTCTGACACATCTGTCACCCTCCTATTTCCATCTCCTCTCCATTTGCTGTATCATTCCCTTTTCCCCATGACCTCGCCCATTTCTCTTTGGCCTTTTTCACCTCATCCCCCTATCTTGTCTATTCTTCTCTTTGGGGAGCATCTGTGTCTTTATCTGAGCGGGACATGCAACGGGTAGGGTGGCTTGGCCCTGGTGGGTCTCTGTCTGTCATTGTTTCCCGATGGATTAGGAGGATAGCAGGTAGGAGGAGCAAGGCATGAACAAAAGAAAGAAGTAACGATGGCTTGTTTTTATCCCCAATCCTAGCAAACCTCACCAGCCATGACATCAACCCATGACAGAAGTGTTAGTAACAATAAATTCCTCAGAGAACAAGTTAAGGGCTGAGTGCAATGAGAAGTGTTGAGTTAAGGATTTCAATGCAAAATCTCTAATCCGTTCTTGAAAAATACTCAGAGTCGCAGAGAGCTGAGCCGTTGGCAGTTGAGGTCCTGAAGGTGACGTTCCCCTCCACAGCATGCTGCTCGCCTTGCCAAGGGGCTGTCATTCACCCCCTCACCCGCTGCGTGACTGGCACGCCATTAATCAGGGGGCGCTCGGACGATGCCCCCAAAAGAGGAAGTGGATTTAAATTTGGGGGATAGCGGGGGCCCTGTCTGTCAGCCATCTTTGTTCCCTTTGTTGAGCGCCTCTGGCCTCGAGGCACCAGTGATTGACAGCTCCCCAATCCAGTCTGAAGAGCGTCTGACCTGCGACCTTAAACTCTCGCCTTTCCAGCCCCGCCCTATTCCTCACGGCTTATTTGCATGCTAATTCCATGTTTACTGAATACGCCCCGCCGCCTTTGGCAATGAACCCGTGGCAGGGACTCTCGAAAGACGGCTGATTATCACCTGCCAATGAAACTGGATGGGGAGAATCAGGCAACAACGGGACAATATTGAGAACTCAACGGGCAAACGCTCCTCAGAGGCCCGCTCAAACGCAAAGACTAGCTTTTAATAACTCATCTGCCTTTAATTTAGAGGCTTGCTTTATGTAGATTAGACACTTTAAGAGACTGGATTTAAGGCTGAAGGCATCCAAATGCACTTTGGTAGTCCTCAGTGACAGGATTTTATAAAATTATGTATTTTAGAAGCCCATCGAGGTGTATTCATAATTAATGTGCCTTAACTGGCTCTGTTGGACATGCCAACAAGTTCATGCCACATTAAGAATTCCTTTTAACTTTATTGAAATAGAGAAGGGAGTACAATTCAAATAATGGCTTTTTAATGGATTCCACCGACACACTCTAGTGTGAAGGACTCATTTGCCCAAACCTTGAGTTGAGCTCTCAGATGGGAGAGTGGAATAAAGCGGAGAGTTACTTATCAGATGCCCTTCTTGCTAAGGCTGACTCGCCTTTCATGTTGGCGGCTACCACTACGGCACGGTTCATCTGTCTCCCTCATCCATATCTCAAATGCTTAATCATTTTTAGCCTCGGGTTCATTAACTTTCTTGGCCCCTCTGTTTTCTTTTGTTGTTGTTTCTGTTGTTGTCCTCTGTCGCTCCGTCAATCCATCACCTTCTAACTACCCCTCTTTTTCTCTCCACATCTCTATTTGCACCTTCCATGGCTTGTTTCTAATTTATTTTCCTTGCGCCTGTCCATCTGCATTTCCAATTTCTTTCTCATGGCTTCTGGTTGAGGTCTGAGGGGGTCATATAAGGGGTGATAGGTGCTGGAAGAGATAAGTAATTCCGCCTGAGCCGCTGTTCACTTTCAGGTCGGTCTTGGCTGTGCATGCATCTGTCTTGTGTTGTGTGCATAAAAGGGTCCGAGACAGCGTTATCGAGCAGAGATAGGACCAGGCTGCTGCTATGTCATGACACATTAAGGCACTTCATCCATCTAACCCAAGCCGAGGCTGGCCATCAGCTATCAGCCCTACCGAACACATGCATTGAACATGAAGTACACTGATGTGTTGACAAGAGTTTTACACAAACACACAAGCACCTCAGTCCTAAAAAAATGAATTGGGACAAGGAGTAGATGGTAGAGCAAAGCTGGGGGGAGGCATGCAGGAGATAACACCAAGGGCAGAGGGAGGGAGATGTGACCAGTGTTTTGTGACCATGCAGCAGCAGATAGAGGAGGGATAGGGTATCACTCCCTAACCCCAAACACATTTAGAGCTGACACCATGATTAATGAGCCCAGTGCCGCACTACAGGGACTGTTCTTGGGCCATTAGCACCCCCACTCACCATTTGCCCACCTTGCTCTATTTCCCGCTACCCTTCCCACTGACAAGCCCGTC
Source organism: Filicampus tigris (assembly GCF_054856515.1). Classification (NCBI taxonomy): domain Eukaryota; kingdom Metazoa; phylum Chordata; class Actinopteri; order Syngnathiformes; family Syngnathidae; genus Filicampus; species Filicampus tigris. The sequence continues at coordinate 10,426,992 of NC_141223.1, read as the reverse complement.
CATCTGGAAAAGGGCCACCCGGTGACAGCCTGACTGTGAAATACTTACAATACACTCATAATGTTGGGATGGTACAGCTTTTATAGATTAGTTCATACATCATCAGCACACACTGCTACCAACTCACACATTAGTCTAGGAAGGTTCAATTCATGAAACAAATACAATCCTTTACATATTCTACAACCTTCTGAACCGGTGCAAAGAAGAGACCTTCCAGACAGGGACACTACCACCCAAAGAAGGCATTTGTCTGAATCAACCTTCAACCAATGTCACCCTCAATGTAGGCTAGAATGATTTATTGTTACATTTTTAATGGGTGGGTGTGGGTGGTTGTGGGGAGGGTTCAGATACAATGTATATGGATGACCTTTTTAGTGCATTAAATATATTGTCTATTGGACATATTAACCATGTGTTTGTGCGCACATTTGTGTGTTTGGGGAGTTGTGAATAATTGTGAATCTGCATATACTGTAAGTCAAGGATACTTATGAATGAAATCTGATTTCTAACAGCAGTAGTAAAGAAAAAAACATACATTTGGTGACTACACCCTCCAGGTGGATGATGTTGGGATGGTCAAATTGGCCCATAATGCTGGCCTCGGCCAAGAAGTCCCTCCTCTGCTGGTCGGTGTATCCGGCCTTCAGCGTCTTTATGGCCACACAGATCTCTCTCTTGCCAGGCATTTTCAAACGACCACTGCAGACCTCACCAAACTCCCCTGAAACAAAATTAGTACAATTTAAAGTGCATCCCCCTGGCGCCAGTCTTTTTTTTTATGTGTATGTTAGAAGGGGTCCTCTTTAAACATTGATCAGGGTCTCTAATCCCATATTGCTCCCTCCCCACAGCCAGCTGTGTGGTGAGAGAGAAACAAGAAATGGATATTGATTCTTCTCTTTATTGTTTTGTCATTGGATGACTTTTCTTCAGCTACAGAATTAGTACAGCATATTTAGCTTCTACTGTCATCCTCAAAGACAGACAAAATGTTATTGTCAGGGAAAAGAAGAGCTTTGCTCTTGAAGGAGGCAGTATTTGCATGAAAATAAATATCAGCAACATCTCAGGAAGAAAAATATAACTGATGAAAGAAAAATAGACCCTTCTCGCTGATGTCATTTTACCTACAATACTTAGTTTCCGGCACGATATTCGACGGACTGCACGTGGAAGGAAAACAAGAAGAGAAGCCTTATCCTTTGTTAGCGTTATCGGTCATTGGTCTACTGGTGAAAAAGGTCTTAATTAGGACACCTGTCCATTACATTGACATACTGGAACCAGTCATTCCAAGTCGATGTGGAGGAAAACTGAAGTTGCTTGAAGGGAAAGACGACAGGATACCACAGACTCCTCGGATAAACTTTCAAAATCAGACTGGTCAAATGAAACCAGTTTGCTCACGAAGTGAATTGTGAACATTGTGAATTGCTTGATAGTAAAGTAGAGTGCCTACACTTGGGAGGACTTTGAAGCTGTTACTTTGTGTCTGGATCAGTGAAGCATTTTTGCTGTATTCAACAACGATTTTTGTCTCATGACAGAAAAGGTATGTCGCTTTTGGTTGACACAGTACGTCGATCAGTACTTTAATGGTGTCATCGTGATTAAATCATTGATAAACTCCTCTTGCTGTACATCAAAGACGCCGTTCAAGCTAGCTTAGCTTGCTAGCCGCTAACGAAGAGATGCACTTGTTTGCAACACATCGCTCAGCAGACATCAAGTCTGAATTAAAAGTGTTGTGATTATTGTGTGAAAATGTGCACAAGACCCATGAAAAATGCTCTATGATATTCCTTCAAAGTATAAAATTTGTATTCCTACATAATAAACAGATTTATGTTTAATGACAATACGAACTAAAACTTGCATTGGTATGCAAACTGGTACGCATCACATCTGCCTCGTATTTACAATCAAAGTTTAATCTTATGACCCAAGGCACATGAAAATGAAAAAAGCACATGATGTAAAGTGATCAGAGCCTATTCTTGTGTTTTGATGGTGTAAAGTGGTGAAGTCCAGGATTTGATAGCTATAGTGCTTGTTTTCTTTCACACAACTGGTTAGTCCCCCCCCACCCCCTCTAACAAATCAGTGCATCAGAAAGAATGATTTAGATGAGCGATTACAGCAACCGTAAAAATGCACAAGTGGTCACCATTGTTGTCAACACAAAACGGACAATTTGCCTCTGTAATCTCACTCACTCGACCGTGTGCCCTAGACCGCTCCACCGATTGCCCCCTATTGTGGACGCCTCAGCACACAGCGTATAAATGTGACGTCACACAGGAAGGGTCTATGGTTTTAAAATATTTTCTACTTACCGACACCAATAACTTTCTCAATCTTGATACAGGATGCATCAATCTCTTTGGCAAACTCACGCACAGCTTGGTTTGGGTCCTCATAGGTAAAGGGGTCAACATATGTTCTCACTCCTGAAGAAAGAAAATGAAAAATTCAGTGCGGAGAGAACTCTTAATCTCTTCTTTATTTTTATTATGCTGCAGGATATACCACACTTATCCATGATCCTTTCTAGCCCCCATACCTTGATTTACACTAATGCTTTTCATGTCACTATGGCTGACTCTGATGAAGATGGAGGTCATTAACTTAAAATGTTTGTGGGATACCACTACCAATGTTAATGGCTTGATGATGAGCTTTTTAGAGTAAGATAGGGTGCCAATATATTAGCTTGCAAATTGTTTGCACTTCTCATTTATGGGCTCCAGTTGTGGTTTATAGTGCATGCATGTCAACACATACGGAAAAGCACTAATGTTTTTTAGAATTACAGAATTTGTAGGTGCTGTGTTCGCTTTAATTTACCTTGATGTAAATGCTTCTCTTCATCTGACTCCTGCTTGGCCTTGCTGTACTTACTCCTTCTGGGGAGGGATAAAACACCAGGACAATTACATTTAAATACAGTTACATGTGTCACATTAAAAAAAAATAGAGATTTTTGTTTTTCTCCGAACGGCAAAATTGAATATTTGTTATGTCCCTTAAATTGGGGTTTCCTTGATTAATTTTTTTTTTTTAATTACAGTTTTGTCATTTACAATATTTTCTCCCTCTGAGGAACAAAACAGGAACTTAAAGAGGGAAGACTGATGAGGGAATACAAGATGTAAATCAATTTTATAGGAACAATACGTTAAAATCCATCAGGATTATTTTATCTGATATGTGTGACCACATGTGTTAGACATTGTCCTCCTCTGCAGTTGCGGAATGAGGGTTAACAACTACGTGATTACGGTCCCTCCCCACAATCACCGCATGGCTGCAGCAACACAATGACAATGGTCAACACATGGATACAGTATAAAGAAGCCAAAGACAGCCACCTGCTTGCTTGTAAAGCGAGGCAATCACATGGAAATCCAGAACACACAAATGCACACAATAAAATACATTTATTACCCAAAACACAGATACACATTTGGAAATGAAGAGTTGGTTTGATATAAAAATGCTCACACACCAATCAACAAGTGAAAGTCAAATGCACACAAATTATAATGAATTGAAAACCTATTGATTGCACACACACACACACACACCCACACACACACACACACACACCCACACACGCTGTGGTTGAGGCAGCCCCATCTGCATGTAATCCCATCTGTGTGACGGAGCTTTGTCCTGCTTGCTGGTTAACACCCTGAGATTGGGTCACCGTAAATCCACCTGGTGCCTCTCTGTTTGACTCTGTCTCAATTTTGCCTGCTACTTTTCATTTCTTGGTTATCTTATCTCATTGTCCACTGCTATCCTCCTTCCGCTTTTTCTTAAACTGTTTCCCTTTCTCTCATTTTCTTCACGCCAGTAAGCAAGGCACAGCAGGAGACAATAACCAGCGGCCCAGGTTGTAGCCGGTACGGGATACGCAGAGGAAAGGGGATAAGAAGTGAGGATGGATGCAAAGGACGGGGATCGAGGGGTCACTGATTGCATCTCTTCAGCTGTCGTAGCTGTCAATCATGTCTCCGATGTGGGGAGTCATCACTCATCACGTGCGAGTATGGCGCAATAGCTTTCCTACTCGGCTTTCTGACAGCTACTTTTCCTGGTGCTAAGCGAGACATCGCTCATCACAGAGGAGACACGGACTGACAGAGAACAAAAGAGCCAGAGGGATGGAGCCCACCTTCGGCTGATGACAAAAGCGCTGATGAGGAGGAGGAGGAGCACCACGCTGCCGACCACGGACACCAGTAACACTGTAGAGTTTGTTCCATCACCGATTATAGGAGCTGGAACTGAGAGAGGGAAGAGTGAAATAATGAGTAAAAAAACAGCAAAATTACGTGTCAGTCATTGACCCCTCAGGCACCCTCTCAATATCTCCCAAACTCTCTGAAAACGCATGCATGCCCCCCACACACACGTGCACACACATCGCTTTGTTTTACGATCCCACCATAAAGTCTACTGCTGTTGACCCTCAGTGAAAGACAATGACAGCCCATTAGGTTGTGTGCTTGACCGTGTCATTATCATGCGCCGCTGTTTGCATCTGCATCACAAAGGAGACACCTGGTCCCTAGATCAGTTCTCTAACCATGCAAGCCATAATATGGCTTTGAGTTTTTTCCGTTATTCTTGCACCGTTAGCTCTAGAACAGACACATTACATGTTATTGAGACTCATTTCACCCCCCAAAAGAGCAATATTTGCTATCGTTCATCTTATCGTATCACATTTAAGCATGCTGAGGAAAATCAAAGCACGGTGACCAACGGCATTTTAGTCAAAATGATATAAATTCTTCAAAAATACATCAAGGTTGACCCTCTACTTCTACTGGTATACCCACTGAGACTGTTTGCACCGTGAATAATGGCAACTCCTCAAGGGAAGTCCTCAAGTCAGGTGCTGCAGTACTGATATCATTTATCTTTTACACACAACAGCTATTTTGATAAATGGCCCTCTGAAAAAGTCACTCGTAAGAGATGCTATCATTGCAGGATTTTGCAAAAATGGGTTAAGCCATGAAAAAAATGACTTGGGAAAAAAAGCACATAATATGTGGCTCAACTCACCAGAGTTTGTCATAAACTCAAAGGGGCCGCTGCATTCACCATAGCCGGCCGCTGTGCGTGCACGCACATGGAACACATAAGAAGTGAGGGGAGTGAGACCCTTGATGTCTGCGTTCCTGGATGAGGTTTTTATGATCCTGTAGCTTTTTTCATTTTGGTCCTGCAGGAAAAGTGTAATAAGACAAGAGAAACAACCAGAAAACAATAGCGGGCAATTTGCCAATGTTTCAACCACTTACCTTTTCGTAGTACTTGACCTCGTACTCAAGGATCACCCCATTGGCTCGTTCTGGAGGTTGCCACACTAGCGAGATGGTGTGTCTTGTGATGTTTTTGGCTTGGACAGATGTTACCGGGGAGGGAGCTATACAAGAGAAAAAGCAATTTAAGCCCGCTGTTTTCAACTTGTCTTTCATGCTGCAGCCTTGGAGACAATAAGTCTGTTTCTGCTGCCCTCTTAAATCTTCTGCTCTTTTATCCATGACACCACAAGACATTCACTTGTGTTTGGTTTTGGTTTTTATTGAAAAGGTGATGCTATAAAACCACATAACTGGATTAAAAAATATAATATATTGCAGTGCTGGTGGTTGAAATGCATACAACTGATCCAATGTTCCCTTAGCTGACACTCAACTCTACGAGGTGGCAAAGTAATAACAACCTTGATTTTCTGCGTATCTGCAGGTCACCTTGGGAAACGCTGCGATGCTACAAAGCACGACCCGGAAAAGCACAAAAAATTGGCCCGAGGCTTTTGCCTTTTTTGTCTTCAAGAGAGCAAATCAATTGGTTTTCATTAAAGCACCACGGAGTGATCTTATCCTGAGCCATTTCTGCAGCAGCTGATAATAAGGCCATAATTCAAGCAACACAGCTATCTGCATTTGCGCGCCTTTAACACGTGAAGGTTAAAGCGTAGATAATGGCTCACTCTTCACTATGTCACCGATGCTCAAATCAAACATCTATCCTCAGGGAAAGTGCCAACATTAAAACGGGGTCATACACTGGAAATAAAAAGTCTGCACATCCCCGTTCAAATGCCAGGTGTTTTTGTAATGTAAAAAAAATAGACCAAGATATACTATTTAAAATTGTTTTTTTTATTGTTGTTGTTTGTTAATTTGACCAATAGCCTTCACAGCTCAGTCGAAAACAAAAATACATTTTTGAGACGATAAGTGAAAATAATCAATAAAAAAAATGTGTTATCCCCTCTCTTGAGCTGAACAAGTTATATGTCACTTTAATGGTTATTTTTTAAATGATTTATAACTTATCTCTATTTTTTAATGTTACAAAAACTTGGCATGGACAGGGGTGTGTAGACTTTTCATATTCACTGTACGTACAGAAACACAACTCTTACAATGGTAAAAACATGAGTAGAGAAGAAACTGTGCACTACAGATCTTTCTCATTGGCATGCAAAAAATAATATTGAAAAATAGAATAGAAACTAGAAGGGAACTAAAAATAATCCATTGGGATCTTAAACAGATTTTGACACTTCTGACCAACCAACTATACTATCCTCTTCTTTGCAAAGGAAACATTTTGACTTTAAAGGTTTAGAATACTTTTTGGGACCTGTCCTCCTCAGCGATACTGAAGCCTTCCTAATTTCAGACAGTCTGTCTTTTAACACATTATAGCGGAGTGATTAATGAGGGGTTCGTCATCCACCGATCACGATTGGATTATCTATGACATTATATACATTCTCATCATTTTGCCCCGGGGCTCCGAGGAATTGAGTATTTAAGCTTACACGAACAAAACCCTGCTTTTAGCTGCGGATTGAGTTCAAACAGGCCTGGAATTTAAGCACCAGCCATGGATTGAATTTCAGGCCTGCGATGCAAAAACAGGAGGGGGCATTTTCAGTCAGACTTGTGGGAGCTGAGATGGAGATGAAGAGGTTTGGGATTGCAGAGATCTCTTGGTAAATGGATTAACCCAAGGTTGTGTCTGCCTAATGTGTTGCATCTCTGTTAAACAATTAGACGCCGGCCATTTGTATCGCTCGATCAATCTTACCCAGCCAGGGAGAGCCAATTTGAAGCCCCCTTTGGGATTGAGAGAGGACACTCCAGCTACAAAAGACAAAAAACCCAGAGGGTTCACTGACCTTCATTCCACTCAAGTAATCCACACATCTATCTTTTCTCCAAAGATGACAGATATTGCGATTTAATTGTGTTCTGCTTCTCTTGTTGCATTTTTATTTCTCCTTCAACTAATGTGAGGATGAAGATGAGTGGACTTTTGAGTGGTCCCTCCTGAGAATTCCTTACATGAGACCGCAGGTTACAAACAGCCCTGACAGGAATGAAGTGATCCATAAAGGCTGTGTTTGATGGTGTATTGAAGAAAAAATCAAAAGAACGCATAAAACTAAACCCGATATATGGATACATTTAAAATATTTCTCAACCACGTAACCCAAACAAGCCTCTCCTCAACAGAGCAGCTTCACTTAAGGCAACAAGTAAGGAAGGCCATGATGAGATGACCTGACATCTATAATGATACTTTACATGTGACTTTCTCATTGGTTTGAATTTGACGTGAATTATCTCCACATAAAACACAGTTTATTGATGGTGTTACCTTGCTACCGTGTTCATCTTTCACTGTTTGGACAGCGTGGAACATGCTGTATGTGGTTGAACAAATATGTGGTTGATAACCATTTGACATTAAGAAAAAGAAAGAGACCGAAAGAGAGAGAGAGAGAGAGAGAGAGAGAGAGAGAGAGAGAGAGAGGGAGAGATACAGTATGCTAGAGAGCACATGTGGTTGCCAGATTGAATCTCGACTGCCAGATTGGAGTCCCTCAGTTTTGCTGTCACCAAGGGAAAAAAGATGGGGAGGCAGCTGTATTTCACAGTGTCAAGAAAATGGCTTCTGCTTACATGATCCTTTCCCACCCCATGTAACGGGTGCTTCCATCTCCCCAAACACATTTGCACATGTCCGTTTTGCCAGCGAGATGGAAACTCACACACATGTTTTCTGACAGACAAGCCCCCCCACGCCCACACCTTCTCAAGCTCTAATTCACATTGTGTCACCTAAGGTTGCCAAGAATTTATTATCCAGACATAAACACCTCCATTTTAGATTATTTTTCTGTCTTTGTCACAATACGCACACTCACACACAAAGTGTTTGATCCCATAAAGAGGGAAAACACTTCCTTTTACAGCTAGGGGTCAGTTCAAAGCTTGCCGCCCCCCCCCCCCAACAACCAAACCCCTCCTGCACACTTTCCCTCCTTATGCTTTTGGGTGATGGGGTTACACTCCCACTGATTTATGCCAGTGGATTTGTTCTCGTCAAGGTAAAGAATCTGACTCCGTCATCCACACGTCTAGTTACAGATTCATGCACATGCAATCAACAGTGCTAATGTGTTAATTTTCCCTTGGCGTCGTTCTCTGAAAACCTCCATTCCTTTTCCCCATAGTAAGAAATCAGTGAGCGTTCCTTCGTTCCAAGCTGCCCCCCTCACCTCTTCCTTTGCGACTGAAATTCAAACTTTAATGGGGAGGCAGCGGAGGTTGGGCCGTCTTTTCCACAGCAGTTATAAATCCTAATAAATCTATCATAATAAATGAGTAATCCACCGTGTCTGGATGAAGGGAGGCAGCACGGGGAAAGGGACAGCCGCAGTTGACGAGCTGTATTACCAGAGGCTGAAACCAGAGATTCCAAAGCCTCTAGTGAGCATTAGCAGAAAGAAATCCAATCATCTGAAGATATCCTCTTTAACACACACACACACACACAGGCACGGGCAAAGGCACACACACATACTAAAAGAGACATGGACACATAGGCAACATTGTTTGAGGGGCAAATGCTGATGGTCGCTTAATGTATAAACAGTCTCTATAGCTCGCTTTTCACATCCGTATAGACATACACAGACTTCAAGTTCCAAGTGCCTTTTGACTAATCCTACGGAACAGTTGTGAAACATGCACCAGTGACAAGCCTAAGGCAACGTCCATATCATAAAACCTAGAGGATACAGATTAGTCTACTTAAATCACAAAGGTTTGCATGCTTCAGTCTAGGGGTGGGCGATATAACGATATTAGATTGTTAAGCGGTTTAACATGTTCACGATCTCATAAAGCCGAAAGATCGTTTGATCGTCCACATGGCACATTCTAAACAGTTTAGCCACTGACGCGTATACCCGACCAACCAATCAGAGCATGCACAATGCACCGTACGTGACACTCCCCGCCTCCCTGTTTGTTTGTATAGCGGGAAGTCACCACGAAGCGGAGTTGGTCCCGAAAAGAAAATCCACATCCACAGTGTCGATTTCGTTTGGCTTTTCCTCGGAGGAGAAAGCGCAAACCAGTTATTTGCTAAGTTTGCAGAGACTCGGTTTGGACGTCAACGCCAACAGCCAAAACAAAACGGAGATCAGACCATTGGTAGCCAGCGGCAGCCGCTAGCTCCAAGCTAACGCAATCCACGGTAACACATCATTTAACAAAGGCACTCCATATGAAAAAACAAGCGTAGAGGTAACTGAGGCAGTGACTTATTACCTTTCTGAAGACATGATTCCCATTAAAACAGTGGAAAACAGAGGCTTTAAAAGACTCTTCAAAGTACTAGACCCGCATTACGAGCTGTGTTTTTATGTTTACGTTATGTTACCTCTTATGTTTACATTCACTGCACATTAATAAAAATTGTCACTATTCAAATTAAAACCTGTTCAGAAAGCTTAGCTGGCTTAGTTTTTTTTTCTTTTTGAGTTTTATATGCATTTGAATTATGTTTTATATGTTTAACAGGAGGGAGATGGTCAGAAATATGCAAATTAGTCTTAAAAAATGATGAAAATAAAGAATCATGATAAAATTGTGATCGCGATTTTATTTTCAAACTATCATGATATGATATTTTAGCCATATAGCCATATCGCCCACCCCTACTTCAGTCCATGTGTGAGAGAGTGCGCTTTTTGGGATGTTTTGCGCAATTGTGCGCCAGCGCGACCACCCTGTCACACTATTGCAAAACCTCGGCCTTGACTCAGAGGTGCACTCCATTACAGCTCCAACACAAGGCTGTCTGGCAGAACTCTCAGCTCTCCCACAGGCAACACAGTCATTCATCTCTATTTTCCTGACCTCATCTGATAAATCAAGCCACTGTGTCCTCAAATTGCTAGTCCAAACTGCATCCAAGACATTCACTTTTCCCAGGGTTGGAAATTACTGATAAAAAGTGACACAAAAGGGCCACTTAGCTTGCCACCCAAGAGCAGAACAGTAAAGGAGACCAAAGTAATGATCGGCTTTAAGTGGTGGAGAGCAGGGAGGGATGACAAGAAAGGACGAGGGTCGTAAAGTCCATTTGCACAACAAGCAGTTACAAAATGGAAAAATGACGAAACCAAAGGTGGCTCTGAATGCATCCCTGAGTTTACAGGGCTGCTTTTGAGCTCAAGACAAGATGTTGCATTGATGGACAGATTGTCCTTTTATTACACCATCAATTTCTAGCAGCATCTATAAGGACGCCTTTAGTGAATCAACAGACAATTCATCGAATCCATGAGCTCCAGCTCTAAATATAGTACCTTGCCAGTTGCACTATCTCAGGTTTAACATGCATAATTATGCAAAAGTCAAGTTGAATATTGCTGAAAATAATTTCACACCGAAAGGAATCCATCATCCTACACATCATCAAACTGTCACAGAAATTATTCCATATTTAATAATCATGGTGTGTCATGCAGATTATAACCCTCAAAAAGGGTGAATGAGCACATATGGTGCATGGTACAAATTTACCAATCTCCTTCAGGTGCACACAAATCAATGCACTGCTTACTAGGCTCTTCGGCAGACACAGTTTCTCATATGTTGTGGAAACAAATGCGTTTTCTCGTGATTGGTGCATTTCAATTTTGCAGATACAGCTCTTTACAGATGTCTCAGTGGTGTGACTGTCCATTGTGGATGACATCGTAATTCATTATTGAGGATTTAATCTGTACTATACTGACTGCTATGTTAACTTTCAATTGAATCAACCAATTATAGATCCATTGTTCAAAAGCAGCAGGCTGAAGCATCATCTTACTACATAAATACTAGTTGGAACACTTCTCTCAGGCTCTTTAATGACAATCTCCTTCCACAAACTCAATCAATCCATGTCTGGTTAACTTACCGGCCTGGTTGGTGGTGACGGTCACAGACACTGCCTGCTCTGGCCCGGGGCTCTGTGGCGAGACGCCATTTACCGCCCACACCTCAAAAGTGTAGTTAGTGTGGGCCTGCAGCTCGTTGATGGACACTCTGGTTGCCTTCAGACTCAGCTGCTGGGGGCTAAAGTGGATGGCATTGCCACAAGGTTGACAGCGTCGCCCATCTGGCCCACATCGTTTACACACTACATTGTAGGTGAGATCCTGCCGTCCTCCTGAGCTCCTTGGCGCGCTCCACTCAAGGTTGACAGAAGTCTCGTTCACATTGGAGATGAGGTGGAGAGGCGCTGTTGGAGGCCCTACACAGTATAATAAAAAAAGTTGGTGGTTAGAACAAACAGTGGTGGGCTAAATGCTAAGCAGGTACTGAGTTACAGCAAAGTGTTCCTGTGGTCACTGTTGAAGTGGAGAAGACATTATGACATATATATTTACAACAAATTGCTCATTGCTAACAGCTGGTGAAAAGCTATTCCATAATAAATCAGCGTGCCTATTTGTGATTCGGGTACATTTACATTATGTACAGCTACACAATCTGAACAGCCATATATAATATATATATATATTTGTCTTCTACAAATGCACTATTATTTGACTGACTCTGTGAGAGAGAAGTTTTTTTATTGAGGTTCTATGGTGTCATACCAAGACGTGTTTCAGGTACTTTCCATAACTAAAAATATTGACTCACTTTCAGTTCAAATTGCAAACTTTAACACTGTAAAAAGCACAGACTGTTTGACATTCCTGTGTTACATGAAATGCAGGTGTACTTAATATTGTGAGTGGAGTGAGACACTAAATTGGCTTGACCTTCAAATCAAAAGCTGAAACTCCTTGAATTCCTTTTTAAAGCCCTGTCCATCAAAACATGGGAGGTTCCAATTTCGCCCATGCATCTTAACTGAAATCCAATCAACCGAAACATTTTTTTCAAGTGTCGAATCAGCAGCAGACAGCAAAATGCCAGTCTGTATCAAACAGACTGTCTTTATGGCTGCCAACAATAACTGCAGACCATGTTTGTGTTGGACCTCGTTCTCAAGCACAACTGCTTTGATCTTGAGTCTACAAACCGTGCTTTTATATGCAAGCGGCAATGCAGATGTGACAGTCTTCCCTCATCATCAATTTCAATTTACATGTCAGCTCCACTTTAATGAATGTGTTTTTTGCGTGTTGCTTTCAAACATAAGATTCAGTAATTGACTTAACTCTCCCTGCCCTCTCTCCATCTCCCTCTGACTAATGAAGCGCTGGCGAGTGCGCTGGGGGGATCGATGCACGCTGAAATATGAAATCTAGTCAGTTGGCAGACTAATCACTTGCAAAGGAAATTAATTATCAGTGTTATTTTTAGACTAGCACAATGACACTGAAAGATGTCACTAAGACACCGAGAGGGGATGTATGTATGGACAATTCTTGCTGAATTGAGGAGACTTCTAAAAGCAGGTTTACCCATAATGCATTTGGAAAATTCTGTGGACCGTATGGGCATGTGTTTGCACTTGAAACTTTGAAAAGCACTAATCAGTTTGGAAATTGATTAGTATGATCAGACCATGCCTGGAGGAAAGGGGTACAAATGAATGGCATGAGTTAAAATACCACTAAAATTACTGTGTATATAGTTTTATGGTCAGCCTTTCGGCAAAAACAACAGAAATATTAACAAATATCATTGAAAATAATATGATAAAGCACAGTGAACCCCCCCCCACACCCCTCGCACCCCAACCACACACCCCTCATATTTTTCCTTCCTTGCCCACTTTTCCTTTGTAGGAGTTATTGATGGGGTTTCTAAATGAAGGCGCCTACACCCAACTTGTCAGCTTGTTAGTCTCAACTAAACTCCCTGTACAATTCTATATTTAACAGTGTGGTGTGATCCATCAGTGTTTAAGTGCTATGCCAAAGAATATTATTTGGGTTTAATACCACTGTAGTCTAAATCGAGCATTTCAACTGTCTAACTTTTCAATTGGACAGATGTGTAGGGTTTCTTTCTTCACACGTCAGTGCTTCTCAATGCTATTTCAACCGATGTTAGCTACACCTGTCGCTCTCCCAGAACACACCAATGGGATCATGGGAGAGTGGGAGAGCTGTTGGCTGTGAGTGACACTTTGTAATTAATCCCAAGAGAGTATGTGGAGAGGGAAATGGCTTTGTGGATGAACATCCACTCAATAAGGCCTTCACATACATAGTCACACATCCAAAAGTTTGTCCAAAATAAAGTTTAAGATAAAGCTTCCCCTCCCCACCTTTTCATTCATTTATGGGCAGGCAATTTGCACCAAGCATTAGTTCTTTCTTTCTTGTCAGCCCATGCTTCATCTGTCTTTCTCATTTTTACTCTTAAACGTCTCCCTTCACATGCCCCCACCTCTCTTTGTTGTCTACTTTTTTTCCTCCTGTCTCTTCCTATCAGTATTTGTTAGCTGAGTGTTGTGCAGGTCTAAGGTAGAGGGCAGGCAAAATTGGCCCGAGTATCAAACTCCACTACTGCAATCCATCTGGGATATATTCAATGCCCCCCTTGGGGCTTCCCCATTCCATCTTCATTCCTCTAAGCCAAACCACCACTAAGAAAACTGGGAAAAATCTGAGAAACACATCAAGGGCCAAAAGAAACCCCAAATTGTAGAACACCCCCTCCTTGTAACCAGCAGGCAGCAGAGCAACCGACTCCCATGGGTGTCTGTCCACGGCCTTCATTACTGCTCTGTGTTGAGTGTATGTGTAGTTTTATGTAAGTGTGTACTGGATATATAAGCATTGCTCCCACTGGCTACTCTCCCTGGAAAATTATGCGGTTCAGTCCTGGCTAGGCTGCAAAATTCACTTGAGAGATGTCCGCTACCTACTATAAGAATTTGCGAAAGTAACCTGATCTTGTTTTTGGAGAGATGAACAGAGATGGGGGACTCACGTCACATGACTTGCCTCGAGTCAGACTCGAGTTGTTATTTTTAGGACTTGCGACTTGCTTGCCAAAAACACGGGAATTGGGAGTTGGTATCTAAGTGCCTCGACTTGACTTAGGCTTGGACCTCCTGACTTGACAAGTCTGATTATTATACACATTTAAACTCTCATTCAGCATATTTCATTATGTATCACCACATTAACAGTGTGCCACTCATATCAATGTTAGCATGATAAAATAACACGCATTCTTCGAAATTATTCAAATGTAGATATTGATTTTAGAAGTTAATTGTTTTTCATTTCATTTTTAGAGATGTACATATTCATAACATTTTTCGAGATAATGTACTTTTTGTAGTAGGATCAGTGTTTTGTTTTTTTTAATCACTCCAACATATGGTTTACTGAGCAAGCTTTTAAGACTTGACTTGCTTGAAATTTGGTGGCGACTCAACCTGACTTGCTTGATTTTTTTTCCACAGTGAGTGACGTAGGACTTGCTTGAGAATTGATGGTTGCGACTCGAGACTTACTTGTGACTTGCACATATGTGACTTACTCCCACTTCTGGAGATAAAAGATGCAAAACTGAAATATGATTGTCTTGTTGCATTTCCAATGGATGTCAAGAAACAATCTTGTCATTAACAGCGGAAAAAACTGTGAACTTGTTTCCTTTGCACAGTATTAAAATGCTTCAAAAAATGTCAAAAACCATCAGGAATGCAGTAGCAAAAGCTTGAACTCTCAAAGTCTAGTGTCATAATTTCGTGTTGACAGACCATTAGTACAATGATCCCCCCAACCCCATGATTGACCCTGAAACAAAAAAATACTTAATGTTTTTGAGAGGGTGTTGAGAGGAAGACACCAAATTATGCGATGTAGAGGGGAGTGTGAGTGACAGCTGTAATTACACATCGGGCTGAGAAGCAAAAACAAAATGCACAGACGACAAACGGTGGATGGATAGTTCAAAGATCAAATGTTGAGCGGCTGACGAAGCGGTGGCCAAAGGTCGGTTGCAGTTTGGAACGCAGAAGATTGCGATGCAGGGTCCAATAAAAGCAGCCAAGTAATGAGCTATGGCAGCTGTTGCTTGCAGCAGCCACAGTTGAATGCCACACTGACTAACGGGACAATGGGGACGATGTCAGCCAGCAACTTCACGCAAGGGAGGCCACATAATTGGCTTTGGAGGACTTACAATTTTATTGAACTATATTAGGACACAATAACATTGATATTTGTAATAAATTAACAAATATATTGGTGTATTTATGTATTTGAATTAAAACCGTTTAAAACGACACATGCTAATTTGGCAAAGGTAATAATAATTTTGAGCTTAACCATATGTTCTCTGTCATTCAAATAATTAACTAGGCTATTAAAAACAAGCACCACCTCTTCATTGTAAAAATATTTCACAAATGTGTTTGATTGCATATTTATTAAAGTCCATTGGAATCATTTAACCATTTGGATTTGTTTCAGCTTGGAGAGTATAGGAATCTGCCTCTTGTCTGATCCAATAAACCGTTGAGCTGACTGATGAATCCACAGGAACTTGACAGGTCATTCAGGCCTAATGGTGAGCCAGCTATGAGCAAAGCAATTTAACAGATGTTTTGGTTGGTAGAAATTACTTTATGACACATACTCAGTCAGACATAAACATCTGTCATAGGGAAGTAAAATTGCTGTTATTTCCTGTGCAGCAAGGGAATGAGCCTTTTTGTTTTGGTGGGTTGATACTTTTTCTTAGAGCACATTTCTACCAATATGAACTCCAAGTACCATGACTCAGAGGGGGATGAATTCTCAAAAGAAAGGAGTATCAGAAGAATGCATGATTCTCAGTGGTATGTGTTACACCAATCATTGTTAGTTTGGCATGGAATAATAGAATAACTGACTCATGTTGCTGGGTTAAGAAAAATGAAGACCAAGAGAGGGACAAAAAGGGATTTACTTTACTTTCCTCTATATATGCCTTTCTCTCTCACGCTCATCTCCTATTTTGTCTGTGGAAATACGAATCTGGAATCTATCGGTTTGTACCCATTTTGGATGTCGAGTAATTTGACTGATCACTACAACCTGAAATCTAAATATTTTTGAAAACAGCCCACGAAAGCGTCCTGTTTGTAGAAATATCTGTGAATGTCGAGTCCAGGTTAACATTGCATTGAATAATTTATTACTGGTGCAAAAGCAACACTTGTATGTGAAGGTTTTTAGCCACTGCACTTATTTCATGGCTTATGTTGGTATATTGCAGGCTTTAACACAAAACTTTGCCCAGCCTATAGCATGTACTTACGGGTGCAGGGCATGGATGCCGGGTCCGTTTCAGAGCGGAAATATCCTTTGTCACAGGTGCAGGATGTGGATCCCTCCCTGACAGAGTAGCTGTGGAGTGGACATTTGGAGCAGGCACCATCAGTCGCCAGGGCACGGTAGTAACCAATCTTACAGGCTAAAAGAGAAAGAAAAGAATGTTTATGTTTAGATGTGATCAATGTTATGCTGCAATTTTACCTTAAAGGGGAGCAAACATTGTCAAAAAGCCAGAGAGGGTCGACACAGTTCACACGCAAGGCGAGCAATGCAAATCTATGTAAACAAGAACCTATTGTTAAAGTGAGAGAATCAACAAAGTGAGGGTCACATTTTTGACACAGAGATTCAGGGTGATCTGTGAAGCAACAGTTGCTATGACATTGCGCCTGATATTTTACAGTATATGATAACACACACACACCTGAAATGGTTAGTCAGTAGGGTTGCCAACTCCCTGAAAAATAAATAAGTGACATCTCATCGGCCGGGACCACCAACGTGACTGCCTTCAACTAATTGGCGTATCGATTCCAAAATATCGATATTCCGATCCAGAGTGCTCAATTTTAAGTATTGATCCTCAAGATAAAGTAGTGATATTTGCAATTAATTCATATATAATATATTTGTATTAATTTATAATTTAGAAGGTTGTATTGTCATCCAATCAGAATGTTCACTCTGTGTTGCCAAGGGTAAAGAGCTTTCTGCCTTGGCAAGCAACATTACCTCGACCAATAAGATAAGCGGATTCTGTATCCTGATACGCACAAATGTGCTGTCATCTCATTGTGTCACAGAGCAGGGGAAGGCCTGGGACCGTTACCGTAGGTTGTCGTATAAAGGGAATTGTTGTTCATTAATTCCATTGACATTTTACAGACTATTTTTGACTCTCATGATATTATGGAACAAAGTGCGTCCCTTTACAACTCAATACAGGACGCGGACTTATACTTCTAAATACGGGACGGTTCCGTTTTTCAAGGGACGATTGGCAACCCTATTACAGTAGTCACCTAAGGCCCCCTTTTGGCAACAGTGCACCTCTTTCTCTTCAGTGACATTTTGATTGGGGGCGCTCTTCTTTCAAGGGGTTTCTCCTTCGTCATTTAGTTTATACAAAGGCCGGGGGAGGCCACTGATCTTATATTTCACCTCAAGTGCTGCACCAGAGTAGGCGGACAAAGGAGCAATTCTCTGAAAGGTGCGGCGCAGACGGTCACAACAGCGATTGTACCAAGTAACCTGTCGATCCAGGAGGCTGCCATGTGCAGCGGAAGGTAGAGAGAGAGAGCAGATTACTGGTTTGGATTTTGGTAAATTACTCGGTGAGTGTTCATCTGTCTTGGGGTGGTTTGTTGACTAGCAGCTAGCATCCTACACCTAATTGCAATTTCTTTTCACCCTTGGTGAGATTCGACTCGTGATCCTGTGGTTGTAAAGCCAAGTACTTATAGATTGAGCCACTGCTGCCCTAAATCTACATCGGGATCTAGACCAAATTGAAATGAGTTTCTCTTTAGCCCATGCTCTGCGCCTCTACAAAGTTTTGCAGAATCCAGCTGACTAACAAACGCTGAAATTACAACCTCCTTAAGGGAGCAATGAAATCAAATAGCTACACATGTAGTAGACCCCCAGTAGTACTACGTATCTACTAGAGAATAGTCATTTTTCAACTTTGTACTCCCTTCCTTGGAAATGGTTCCCATCCTCATGCAATAGACTTTCAACGCACATTCCACCAATCAACTAACATCCTAGTGGACACAAATAGCAGAGGAAATCCAGTAACCCAATAAAATACGGGTAAATCCCTCTCTTGAAGGCGTAATAAAGTCTCTATTGGGCTGCGTCTCCGCTTCAGTTGCCGGATTAGCGTAGCATGGGGAGCTGGGCTAGCTGCTACCTGCTGAGCAATTCTTTGCCCACTCCCACTCAGTTCATCAGGAGTAAATCCCTGCTAACGCTAAGCTAAGGGCCTCTTTGATTGTGGCCTGCAGGAGTGCGTGGAGCCTGGTTTTTTTTTTCACTGTTGCAACAAAGAGGAGAGATTAGTGAGGAGGTGCTTTGTGTTATCTATCCATCTTAACGCCCGAGCTCCAACACTACAATCAGGTATAACGCCACTTTGGATTTGTGGGTTGTTTCAGGGATTGTGACTGCTTCAGGTGACAAAAGCCATAGCTGCTTTCAGAGTTTGTACATGTGCGCTGACCAGAAAAGTGTCTTGAATTGAGAGACGGGTCACCCAGCCGTTTTGAGATGGTTCCAATCAGCTAAACGCTGTAGAGAGAGTTAATTGAGCTGCATGCTTCACAGCCTTCAGGTCTGAGCCTCTTAAAGAGACACAGTTTTAGGGCAGGATACCTCAAACTGTGCATGGTTGATGAGTTTTTTGCTCTTCAATTATTAAGCTGATCCTTAAGCCCCCACTGGCTATCTGAGAATACTTTGCCTACCATCCAAATCTGTTTGCCATCAGTCATGGCTTGGCATCATTTTTCTGTGGTTTTTAAATCCTGCATATTTTGAAATATGTTTAAATATGTGACGTCAACATATGTGGGTTTGTTTACAGCAGTGGGTGCCCTGCAGAAAGGAACATTGGAGGCAAGAGAGACGTTGATGTAAATCTGGGGAATTTGCTTCCTATTAGGAGCGGGAGCGTATGTGAGGAAAGAAAACCGCAGCAGTGGGTGGTCTGAGAAACCGTGGCCTTAGAGAAGAATCTCCCTTAAGAGCCGATGGATTTATTACTGTCCAAGCCATGGCAAACCCATACACAAAGCACAAATACAAACCCTCAACAACCATCTTGCAATGTTCTTCATTTTACCCTGTAGCTCTCAAAATAAAAAACACATTGTTTTTGCTCAGTCATTGTCTAACTTTCTCAATGTATTTTTCTCTCTTTTAGGCTTTCTCCCTGCAGGATTCTTTTTAGATAGAGATGGTTTGTCACGTTCCAAATCCCTAAGCTGAGAGATCAAAGGCAGACAAAAGACTAGTGACTTTTGCCATTCTGAAAAGGCAAAAGATGGAATCCCACATAGTGTGGGACATCACATTCTTCCCCCTTTCTCTTCTTGCAGCCTTTTCACTCCTCATCTTTTCTCTTTTGTCAAGCTTCCTCCCACAACATCCACATCCCAGTTGTTTGTAAAATAAAGCACATTTGAAAGAAAGGAGGCCATAGTTTGTGGTATTTAATGAGTAATTGTGTTCATGTGATTGGGGGTGCATCTGCTGGTAACTAGTTGCACTGCATGGGTAGAGGAACACATTTATGACAGTAGTGCATGGACAAGAAAAACAACGAAAAAGACATGGATAACAATAGACAGCAAGCAGTTAACTATAACACACCTAAGTTTCCCTGGGTGGCACCAGCCTACACTGCAGGCTTTGAACAGTGATGCATGCCAAATAAAACACCAACCTACACACTCGCCCATGCAAGCCCACGAAGAGTGACCTGCATGCAAAGTAAAGGTAAACTTTTCACCTGCCTACACAATGACATACTCAATACACCAGCGACTGAAAGCTTGAAAGAAAGCCTATACAACAATAGAAGTCAGGAATATAACACCCAGCACACAGCACTGTATAACCTGGCTTGCCAAAGCACAGCAATCGCCTCTCTTATGATAAAAAGAGAATTAAGTTAAAACTGAAGTGTTGTCATTCTTTTCTCAGGACTGTGATTCATCTTCTTTTGGGTGTTGAAAACCTGCTCTCTGTTTTCGTCAAAACAGACAGTGAGCACTCTTCAGAAGCATCTTCACACATAGCTGCCCCCCGCCCTACAAAAAGGAGCGATCAGTTTTCAGGACCCGAGGGCAAGGAGAGCCTCTGTCTTTGAGAAGCCACTACTCTCTATTCAAAATGACTTTATGCCATTTCCCTCTTTGTCTTTGTGACTCTACTACTTATTTTTCTACAGGTGGATAGCAGGTGAGATTCTTGTTCCAACAGTGTTTGGTTTATCCTTTGGCAGGAATTCCTGTCTGGGTTTAGCAAACTGAACTAAATCTTGGAAGTATATGTGTCTATTTCGACACAGATGGATGACATACAACAATGACACCCACCAACCTGAGCCACTGGTTGGTAGTGGGGATTAGTGAGGATGACTAGCTGCTGAATGTTAGCATCTGTCACAGGAACAGCAGGAGAGTGGAGCAGGTTAACTCATTAATTCTGTCACAAGGGGTTATTAATTGCCTCCGGCCCTGACGGCGACTTGCAGCCACACGGACAGCGAAACCTATCAGTGTGATGAATGAGGGACACACGGTCACCGAAACTGATCACCATGATTGATGATACTCTCTACACACGTCTTAACCTTGACCTGGCGGCAGAAAATGTCTCATATATTATAAGATACAAAATTAATGAATCATTAACGTGGATGATATTAATACCAGTGCTAATGAAGGCCAACAACAACAGACAGTAAGGTTAACAATGTTAATAATGTTGTGTTGGTAATTGGCAAAGTTGTGATGATGTTGGCTAGCAGCAGGAGGTGCAATGGGTGCCAGTATTTTTTTTTCTATCAAATGATGTATAAGTGTTTGCAGCAGCATCCATTCATCATAAGTGTCACCAATGACCCTGATTAAAAATATCTGTTTAAATGCAAATCACAGAACCCAATGAGCATGTATGAATACAATTTGCAAACAAATGGAAATCCCTTATATTAAAAAAAAAAATCTTAAAAGCAATAGCATATACTTGATTGTATTAAAAGTTAATAAGAAGCATATACAGTACTTTGTGGTTTGACATTCTGACTTCTGTAACGACTGTAACGATCCCTCTCCAAAACATTTCAATTTGATCACGAATGCACTGGGGAGCGAACTCATATTGGCTGAGTTTGGATTGCATATAATGGAAGACTTCCTGTGTACCAAGCACTGCACCTTCGCCTGGACACGTAGACCTTAACTTCCTCCTCAATTCCATTATAGCCTTGCCCTAAGAAAGAAAATTAGTACAATAGCCTTATCTTAAATATCTAAAGTATTCCACCCAACCTCTGAAGAATGGTCAAGAGTGACCACACCTCAAAATCTGAGGCATGGGTCACAGAAGGTAAATATGAGAAAGAAACAAATGAGGAAGGACACCTGGTTTAAGAAGAGGAGAGCAGCTGCGTTGTTCCGGGGGGAAAAAGAGCTAACAAACAGAAGCATCATTTGTTGATTTCACATTTGCACCCATGCCAACTTTCTCGGGGGTTGCCACTTAAACCTTTCACGCCAACTAAAGAAGGACTCATTATGAATTGCAATGTACACTGCGAGCGCGTCATGGCCTATAATTCAAAGAAAAAAGATAATGCCATGAACACAAACAGTGTATACACAGAGTCTACACAACTTTACATTATAATCTGATGAAGAATATCTGATATCACCTTTCAGCATCATCTGATCATTATCAGAGAGTGTGCAAGTCATTTACAGTAAGTCCGGGAAGGTACATTGGGGGCACAGAAACTTTGTATTGTCTTTATGCAATTTATCTGCAGCAGGATCTCCAGGGAGTGAAAGACGTGTGCACATGTACATGTGTGTTTGATTAGGCAGTGGAGCTAAATGTTTTCCTGACATTGTTTACAATAAAAAAAACAGGGTTTTAATTTATCATAAACAAACGAAACAGAGAGGATGGAGGTAAATGAGTATGCAAATGTGGTTACACTCAGGGACACACACATAGGGACACAACACTAAACAATGGAGACAGCCAAACTGCTAAGCTCACAGCATGTCAAGGAGAATGGAGCAGGAAAAGGGAGGATGTGTGAGAACACACACAAACACACACACTAAGAATAGGTAAGAGCAAGAGGAAGTGATAGGAAGACTCTCTCAAAGGGGCCTCATATCCAGTTCTGCAAACAAATGTAAGCCAGCTGGGGCACAAATAACATACAACAAATCACTGCAATGTCCGAATAATACAAAGTCACAAATAAGCAGGGATACATTTGTTTTGGATTTTTCCTTATACGGTAGATAGATAGATATTTTGTTTTGACTTGTGTTTTTTAAATTCAGCTAGTTTTAATTAGTTGTTAGAGTGGGTTTGTTAGTTTTAGATTTCAAAAAAATGCTTTGTTTTATTTTACAATTTATCTTGTGTGTCCAAACATTTGACTGGTTTCATTTCTACTTTAACTAATTGTATATTATATTACATACTTATTGGCGATGTACATGAGAGCAAACTGCACATGATTATTGAATGCCTTTGCACTGTGACTGTCATACAAAACATGATCAATGTACTGTATGGTTGATGCATGTGACCTACTGTATAGTCAAAGTAGTACAATAATGTGGATGCCTAGCATGTTCATCCTTTGACCTACATTCCCCCAGTGTTAGCTATCCTGGACAGATGCCCATTTTGTGGACGGACGGGCGGAGGATGAGAAGTCTTTCAAAAATAATGGACTAAGGATGGAAGCGCTTCGAAAGGACGAGGACGGACGGGGGTCAGAGGACGATTATTTTTATGAATTTGGACAGAGGGATGAGGATGAAAGTATACACAGGACGCGACTAGAGGACGGACCAGAAAAAAACGGTAAAGTGCCCATCTCTGGAAATAATAAATGTTATACAGCAGTACTGTACGTCCGTTTGAAAACAGACACTTCACATTGTATACAATCAAATATAAACATCTGTCACAAAAACAACCTGGCATAAAGCACGCATAAAATTCTAAATGTCTTTGTCGATGTTCGTATAAGGGATATGTTTAACAACATCAGTGTCTCAGACATGGCTGGGAGTTTTTTTGGGGAAGGCTAATCATTTGGAGCTCCCAGACGACAGCCTGTCTGGTTGAGCGGGGACTCAAAACACCTTCTATTGTGCATGTGTGGGTGTGCTAGAGGGTGTGTGTTCACTTCACAATCCATTGTGGCTCTGTGATATGTGCATCTCCAAGCATTGACACCCTTACAGTATATGCTATGTGTCCGTGTGTGTGTTACCCATTGTACAATAAATCCGTCTTGGATCACTAGTTCCTCAAAAGTTTATGACAATCCAAATGTTCACTGTCATGGCTTTAACCTTTGACTTCTTCTGATGTCAACCCCCTATCTTTCTCTTCCATTTAAAAGGTTGTGGGGTCATTGCTGTTGTGTGTGCGCACGTGGGTGTGCATGTGTGTGTGTGTGTGTGTGTGTGAGCATGTGTGTGTGCATTCCAATATTTGCTGATAATGCGAGTCACCTTTAACTTGCCTGTGGGTCTTTTCTTTCCCACTCGAACTTCTGGTTAGTTGAACCTTTCCTTTGCAGCCGATAAAGGTTCACAGATAATGGTTACACTGAGTGATTTATTACTTATTAATTAGTATATTAGTATACTTATGGGCGGCACATTGGTCGATTGGTTAGCACGTCCGCCTCACAGTTCAGAGGTCGTGGGTTCGATCCCAGCTCCGGCCTCCCTGTGTGGAGTTTGCATGTTCTCCCAGCGCCTGCGTGGGTTTTCTCCGGGTGCTCCGGTTTCCTCCCACATTCCAAAAACATGCTTGGTAGGTTAATTGCAATCAGTCAATGATATTTTGTACAAGTCATCAGTGTTCACCTAAAATATGCACTATTCATGTTGCACTCCTCAGTCCAAACAGTTTGCACGGCTTCTAAAAGCTCCACCTTGCTGCTATTATGTGTTTCTTTGTTTCTATGTTAGCAGCAGCCAAAATGTCTTGTAAATTGTCAGGAACAAAACAACAAACAGATGCTCATGCTTCAGTATCTCCCTTTTGTTTTAATTTAAATGTCCTGATTTACAGTACATTTGTTTTCCGATATGATCTAAAATTAGACGATAAGTAGGGTTGGGCATTGATAACTGGGAATCGAGTGGAACTGGGACCATCGTTCTCTCGGAATCGTTCAGATTTTACAATCTCTGTGATAAATTTCGATTCCTAGTAAGCCGCTCAAAAAAGCACAAAAGAAGTAGGACGGATTAAAAAAATGCATGTGCACAGCCCGCAGCCCTGCTCCCGCTGTAGCTGCGGCGCAGGTGCATGGCAGCTCGCCCCCACTGTCTGCTCCTCTCGGTCAGCCCTCTCCGATCGCTACATGACGGTAAGCATGGGCCACGGGCGGCTCCTTACCGGAGGTCAAAATCAGCTAAGTACGTTTTTTATGTTATGAAGGATTAATGCAAACATTGAGCTAACAAGTTAAACTAGAACTAAAATTCTGTGTCAACACAAACATGCACATACCTAGCTAATATTTATCTTATAGCATATACCGCTGCAGTATATACATAGATGAATACATATACTGTACACATACAGCATATAGTTACACAGATTGCTTTGATTAGATACATTTTCTGTCAAATATGTAGTTTTTCCTTTCTAAAGAAAAACATTGTTAGCCCATCAATTGGTATTCAGTAGCATGTTTTAAGTAACTGCTGCATTACTGAATTATCTTGAGCTTCTCGAAAGTCAAGGTCTTGTGAAAAATAATATTTAAAAAACATTAAAATAAATATGCTGGTTAGAAATAGCCCTTTGAGTAATTCATAGTAAAGTTCATAAACATTAAAAAGGTAATGAAATTACAGAACAGAGAATTTCATACAATTTGTCCAAAAATAACTCGTCTTTTTTTTTTTATCAGAATCGAGAATCGTTAGTAACCGGAATTGAATCAAAGAAACAGGATCGTAACCGGAATCCCCAAATTCAAATGATGCCTAACCCTAACAATGAGGCGTTTAATTACCCTGCTAACATTATAGAACAGAATACTTGGGATAATCTGCAGCGTGTTCTCTGTACGCTATAAGGTACAGGTAGCAACAGTAACAGTAATATCGTCCACAGCCACCACAGGTCATGACCCAACTACAGCAGTCTTGTTCAGAAAGCAATCACCATCAATGCCCATAACCCCCCTCTTCACCTTTCACATCTCCAGCCATTTATCACGCCAACTAGACAGAAGTCCATTCATCATTGTCTAGTCTTCCTTTCACACATTTCCTCCATCGAACACATTTGTGCTTCTTCTTGAATACATACAAATGCAATTTGCAAATGTTGTATTTTCACCGCTTTCTCATTGCTTGACCCTCATCCATAATCAGTTATTCCTTTTTCTTCTATTCATGCCTTATGCTCTAACATAGCGTGTGGCTGTGAGGGATTGTGGCTTTCCTCTTCCCCTTCCAGCACTATTTGACAGCTCACTGTGGATCAGAAGGGATCATGGTTTCTAATCCCGGAGACGTGCCCCTGCATGGACACACCTCTGCCTTTGGTCACTGATCTGCAGCTTTGAATCCCCAGTGCCCAGAGCCCTACACATTTCCAAATTACATTTTAAGATTTCCTGTAGAGATGGTATAACGAACAGGAAACCCTGAGGTGTGTTAATGCACATTTACATTGCACATCCACAGTATCCTATGTATATTATTATGTACAGCTACGTATGTAATCACATATTCATTAACAGACGCTCAGTCCACTTCAGCAGGATTCCAGGGTTTCAGTGTGTCATGTAATCAAAGGATTAAGTGGTTACCAAATTGACTTCTAAACCTTTCAGTATATTTGTTCGGGAAAAAAAAGAAACAAATATTTTTCAGTGGTACATAGTATACATATTGTGTTACATTATGTGTGCAAGATGCTCATTATGTGATCGGTGTGATGATAGTGGCCGGTCTTTCTAGCACACATAGTATAGTTACTGTATGTATTCGTATTAATAATATATCTTATATTTGAAAATGTCATTTATTTTCGTATCATCTTACTAGTATATGTCCTCAATGATTGGTTGGGGGTCATCAGTCACTGCCTCATACAGTTAGTGAGGCATTAGGCTCTATTTGGAACGTCCGGAAATATTACAAAATTAATGTGCCTTGCCTGGTAAAAGGTTAAACCAGGATCTCACAAAATGCACTTTTCACTCTGATTTACCAAGGTGATTGGATTAGGTTATGAAATGCATCCTAAAACAGCCTTGCATTGATATCCTGGGATAATTAACCAGTGTACCATTTCCAACTACTGCCGTGATTATAAATGGGGTCTGAGTTCATTAAAATGGATCCTGCGTCCTGTGCCAGGGCCCATCAGATTACAGAGCAGCCTTTATTGCAAGTTTTTTTTTTGTCATAAGACCTAACTGATTGCCACAGAGCAGCCTTTGATTTGGCCACTGAATCTGGGCCCTGGAGGGAAAAGTATGACAATGGAGGAGTAGCGAAGACCACCTTCTATCACCAGGGCAGGATGGGAAGAGCTTAAGATAGAAATCAGCACAAGAAAGAGATAGTGGAGGATATAACATTTCCAAGGTGTTTGCAATCACCCTCCTATTGTTAGATTGAGTGAAACTTGGCCATGTTTCTGATGAGCTGTTGGGCTACACAGTCTCCTGCTTAAATCTTACTGTGACTGGAACACTAGTAAAAGTTGATGATACAACTTGTGATATGCCTACTACAAATGCACAGAAAAAAATATAGATAGGCTAATGGCTTGGATGCAAAGGGGACGTACACTAGGAAAGTTCAGTCTGTTTCAAAGTGGATGAACATGATACAGAAATTATGTTATGCTCTTATGCCATTTCTTTTCACTTCCCCGATTAAGGCACAAATGCTATGCTATGCATGTTAGCATGGTTTTGTTGTTGTTTTGCATTAGAATTCCAAATACTACAGCGAGAGAGAACATTTTTCTTTGTCTTTGTTTACATGTTAGCAACAGGTTGAAACACTGTTGAACAGCAAAGATCCAAATGTACAGTGTAAGCAGTCGATTCACGGCTCTCATTCTACTGTGTGAACACATCAATGGTTAGCTTTGACTCTGTCGCAGGTGATTTACTCCTACAGTGTGATCTGAAACTTAAAACTACCACTCCTAAAACTGTCCAGTGTATGCCCAGCTTTAGCTAAGATCTTGGCCCAGACGACAGGGAATATACAGGTGTAATTGTGACCCAACATCTAAAGTACATAAAAAGCACAGTCGTCAGACTGGAACTAAATCTCTATCCACTTCACTTCCTCTTGTGATTTTTGTTTCTCTTTGTCTTTCTACCCCCATCCCTGCTTCTTCATTTTCATCATCCATCGTCTCAGCTCTCCCTGGCGAGAAAGGACCATACTTTTGGCAACGAAGACAATGGCAGGAGCCCTCTATCTAAAATAGGCCATGCCCATTTGATGGCCATCCACTTCTTCCTCTTTCTGTCTGTCTTTCTCTGCCTATACATCAGTCCATCTCGCTTTATAAACACCTCCTCTGCTTGCCATCTCTCAACTGAGGGAGAAAAGGCTTTAGCGGAGGAGGGGGAGGTAGGGAAATTTAATGTGAGCTAAAGAGAAAGAGAAGGGCAAGAGAGCAAGGAGGAGAGTGTGCACAAGTGTGGGTTAAAATGGAGAGAGAAGGAGGAAAACAGCCGGAGGAATGGGGGAACGGCATTGAAGGGGGATTGAAAGAATTGCAGGGTTGTGATGGTACAGCCAGGGTATTGATTCGGGGCCTTTTGACATGCTAATTTGCTTGCTGACTGCTTTAATCACTCCCCCTTCCCATCATGAGCTTCAAAGAGGATGCTTTTCAAAAAGATGGGCGAGAGGAGAGGAGAGGAGATTGAAATTGTGACGTATTTCTTCCCCATTCTGATGTTTCCAGAGCAAATGCGGAGCTAGCGCCCGAGTAAAAACATCCATCATGTTGGTTGTCAAATTTGTGATGTGCTAATAAGTCTTTGTAGGCTGAACTGTTTTGCATAAAAATGCAACTGTGGCAATTAGTCTAGTTGACTGACGGGAAATTATGAAAGCACAATCACAAATTAACGACAGTGAGACAGTGACTTATTATTGGGGGATGATTATAGCTTCATTCTGTACTTTTTTTTGGGCGGGGGGAGTTACAGGATGACCCAGGAGTCTCATATCACTCGCCTTAATGTGATTGTATATTTCATTTTACTTAGATGTTGCACTTAAAGGGGAAGTCAAGCCAAACATATTTTTCAAGAATATGTTCTATGCAAGCCCACTAGTTGAAACAAGGCATTCTGATAAATATTGTATTTGTGGAATAAGAGCTAATCCACTCATTTTTAGCCATCTCCGGGGGCGGCCATTTTGTCACTTCTGTCGACTGGAAATGACATCACAACTGCTCAGGGCTCAGGTAACAACTAATCACTGCTGGACTTGAGCCCTGAGCAGTTGTGATGTCATTTCCAATCGACAGAAGTAAGAAAATGGCCATCCCCTGAGATGGCTAAAAAGGGGGGGATTTTGCTGCTTAACTCATATTCCACAAAAACAAATATTAATCAGAATGACGTGTTCAACTAGTCGGCCTGTTAGGAACATATTGTTTAAAAAAATGTGTTTGGGTTGATTTCCACTTTAAGAACAGCACTGTCTAACAAAAGCACAATAAATGATGTATTATGTTATCCCTACTGAGCTGCGTACTGTTTTTGTCACCAGCACAAAAAGCCCTATTATTGGATTTTTTTTTAATGATATTTTGTACTTGACAAATGTTAAAATATATCTGTAGAGAGAGTAATTGAAACTTTTATGGACGTTATATTTCTGCTATTTCACGTGGTGATTTATTGAAAACTGAACATGTGGATTTTATTCCTCTTTTGAGGTTCCGCTTTATATTAATTAAGCTGTCTGTACACCAGTGTTCTATGAATGACAGTCAGAAGATCAAATCTATACAAAGCATTCCAAAAAAGCCATTTGAGCGGAATTCCCTTTTTTTGTACTACTGGCATAAAGTAAGCTAAATATGTGTATACTTGCCAGCATATACACATTGTACGCTACGCAGCAGGCGCTGTGGGAGCTGCAAAGCCATCAGCTCGGGTCACGCTCCATCACTGATGGCTTCCTGCCCTTAACAGGGCACCGTGAGGATAAAGAGAGGGTGGTGAGTGTCAGGAACTGTGAAGGAAAGAAATGCGGCAGCACAGCATCTCATGCAGGAAAAACATTTCAGCACCTCAGCTAATGATAGCTGAATTACCACCAGCACTTGTACTGCCCCTCCTTATTTTGACCAGACAAGGCAATGTGTATTATGAATATGGATTTTTTTTTTCTTTTTGGCGATAAGCAAATGTCCAAATACTATTTTTTTCTGATTTTTAGTGACAGTGGTGATTATGTGAAACGTTTTGTCTTGCAATCAACATCTGCTGTTCTTTCCTGCTCTCGTTTGGTTGATCCCTTGTGTCTACTCAGCAGCACAAAATGAGCCTCTCTGGTGGCAGGGTGAGTGATGAGTACATTCACCTCCACTCCGCTGCGCTCCGTTCTGCTCTCAGTGTCTTTGCTTGTGTGCTAATGCATACTAATATGTGCATCTGCAGTGCAAATTTGCCAACATGTGTACTTGACTACATTATACAATATGCAATTTTTAGATTCGAGAGGAGAGATGTTTGTACAAAAATGTTTGAGCAGGACTTGGCTGGCATTTGGACTATTGCACAGGCTTTTGTGCACACGGTGGTGTTTGTGGAAAAAACGACAGGTGATGATGTTCCATTGTCTTGTCTGTCTTTCAACAATGACGGTAATCTCATTATTCAGCCCACTTCCATTTTACAAACACTAACCAAAAAACAAAGCAGCCTAACAGAAAAAAAAGACCTTAATGGAGATCAGGAACTTAAACTGAAAGCAGGTTGGAGGCAGAGACACGTGAAAAGAGATGCAACAGGAGACCAAATACAAACAACCACACAAACAAGGACAGTAATTGTTAATTTATGTGAATGAAGAATGGAAAACAGAAAATAGATGGATTGAGATTTTTATTTGCATAAAACTACCAGGGACTATCAGGCAAAATAGAATCATGAACTGAATTTAGATATACTCCATCCATCCATTATCTGAACCGCTTATCCTCACGAGGGTCGCGGGCGTGTTGGAGCCCATCCCAGCTGTCTTCACTGTCAACAAGGGGAGCGCAAGAATGAGGGCAAATCTCTGCGCACTGGGGACCAACTCCATCCCTAAAATCTCTTAACTGATGTCTCAAGTATGTAATGGTGGTAAGGCAGAGTTGACTGACCTGTTCCCTGAATCTGAGCCGTGATTGGTCGTCGTGAGCAGTTGTGATGTCATTTTCAGTTGACAGAAGACAAAATGGCCGCCCCCAGAGGGGGCTAAAAACGAGTGCATTTTGCTGCTTAACATATTCCACAAACACAAAATTAATCAGAATGCCGTGTTTCAACTAGTGGGCCTGCTGGGAACATATTCTTGAAAAAAATATGTTTGGGTTTACTTCCGCTTTAAGGTAGTTTTCAGTACCAAACTACCATAACTATATTTTATACAGTACATGTGTTGCTGATTGGAAGTGACTAGGGGATTGTATGTGTGAGCGTGAGGGGACGTGGGCGTTGCTCTGTCTAAAGTGTCTGTCACCTTCACGCCTTAACAGCACGTTGTCCACAACAAAGACACAGACCAACAAATACAGCCTGGAAATAAACCACTAATATAAAAACAGAAAACCTGCTCATTTCCTAAAAAACATTCAGACAGAATATGATGACGATGATGATGACGATGATGATGATGGTGCAAAAATCAAATTGCTGCCAGTGCACTTCATCCTCCTCCTCTCTCTCCTTGATGAGACAAATTGTGATTACCATCACCCCAGAGTGACACATGTAGTCCACTAGTCTCCCCTCACCCCACCAGCACATCAACATCCGTCCAAAAGTATGAACCCCGTCACCAGATGAGGAGCGAGAGGACACCCTGACCCCCACCTTTCAACAACAGAGCAGCGAAAGGGATCCCAAATGCAAACATACAGAGTCCTCTCTTTTTTAATCAGGGGCCCCTTGGACCTCCATGCCCCGGTTGCCCCTCTCGCTTTAGCCTATAGGCGACTCCCTCGGCACTCTTGGCCCACCTTGAGCACAGACGCACACTCTACACAGCTGTCAAAACCCTGATGCCTTAATCAATCCTGGATCCGCAACCCTGTCAGACACAGTGCTAAGATGGATGCACGAGGGGCTCACCTCTGACCTCTGCCAGGGGTGGAGAATGCAACTCCTACATGCCCCACCACCCCCTCTTTCTCTCTCTCTCTCTCACACACACACACACACACACACACACACACACACACACACGCACGCACGCACACCCCAACCCTTAGTACCACCAGCCACACTGGGCCCTGACGCTGCCCCCAAACAATGACGGACGAAATCCCATTTATCCTGCGCTGGGAACCAGAAGCCAAAGACTCACTAACCTGGTAGCACACAAACAGGGGAAAATACAACCTATATTATAAATACACACTCACAAATATAACATTGGTATTGAACCTGAATCAAGATTTAAGCCACATTAACTTCATCACTTCATGTCTCCAAATGCCTCTGTCAGTAAGTTCAATAATTCTCTCATAAAAACTTGTCACACTGGGCAGTATTACACAGCTTATCAAAGCACGAGCCCCTATTTTTTTTTTAACCTTTTGGTCACTTGAGCGCAAGCAAGCATACAAACAACATTAAGTTACCTAAATAAAATGTTAAGATGTTCTTTGATAGTTATTAGGCGACCCAAGAAGGAATGGCACAACAAACGTAAGTATACTAAAAAGTAGTGCAGTGATATAGGCCTTAGTGGATGTTGGCTTGAAAAGCAACGCTGCCATTAAAGTGACTGCATACTTCATATGATCATGGTTTACAAATTCTTTATAGCCTTTTGGACTGTATGGGTTTGGGTTTTTTTCTACTGAAATTGAACAGATTTACAGTAGTATCGAGAGGTCTGAGCAAAGTGGGACACTCAGGAATTGGGCTGAGGTTCTCATTTTGATTTGAAGTGAACAATTTCCAGTGAAAGCTATTTAACATTCATTTAAAGTCTGTAACTAAATACTAGTCGTGGTCTCCTTTTTCAACCCTCCATCAATCCATCACTGTGAGGAAAGAAACACAGCCTTTCTGACAACTCAAATCAGTTGGTTTTTGTACGGGAGGACAAGCACATGTTGTCATCCAGAACCATCTGTGACCACTTGGACGGCTTTTCCTAGGCTCCCCAAGCAGCTAGCGCTACCTCTAAATCACTAGTCCTGTTTGTCATGCAATTAGTCCAAGATAAAGGCTCTCCATAAATAAGGAGAGGCGTCCTTGTCTGCCCCCTTGTTAATCACCCGTGCTCAGCCTATGACCCCTCACTGCCGAAGCCCTGTGCCTATTGAGCATGTTAGTCACAAGAAGTCTGTGGGTGTTGTGCAGGCTGCACCAATAGAATGCTGTGTAGAATCGGCTATCAGTTGAAAACTAGGTCTCAACCTGGTCACATGCTGCACTCAATCTGCAAAGCATTACTTCTTAAATTTAAGAAACCAGTATAATAAACTTCCACTTAATGAAAAAGAAAGATGTGAAAACTCATGTTTTTATTTGAAAGTATTCTCCATTAACAGTAATGCTGAAATATTTGTGTGTGTGTCTGTGTGTAAATTAGTCCATAACTTCATTGTCATGCTGGCTGTTCTGTCCTTCTGATAAAAAACATGAGAGGAGAATCTCTCCTCTGACCTTTGACCCCCATCAAACAGCCTATTACGGGATCACAGTTAGCTAAGGAATAATTGTCCTCGAAGAGCCATTCCCCACAACCAAATATCACTTTTTCAATCCCATCTCAGACCTGCATATTTTCACTCCTCTTATACCTGATCAAAATGATAAATTCTTAACGATATTTTTGTCTAAAGCTCTGCAACCCCATTAGAGCCTCCCACCCTCTTCCTGGAGTCGCCAATTCTCAAGGGATGAATCCCAATGCACAACACAGTGGGCCCACTAATTACTTCTCTCATTATTACGTCTAATGCTCAAGCAGACGCTGAAAAAAAACTGCAGCAAGAACACTCGAGACAAAAGATATCCGCCTGAGTGAGAGGTCGAGGAGGCGGTTTGGATCAAGAGAAGAGAGCGCCAAGTATAAAGGCAAAAGAGGGAGCGAGAGACGGGAATACGTTAAATGTATAGCTCGAGTGGAAAAACTCATCAAAACAGAGAATGTTTCCATTGCTTACCTTGGCAGTCTGCATTTTGCTCCTCATACCCAGGGTTGCATAGGCAGTTTCCAATGGGCACCAACCACTCTCCATCGGCTCCGCAGTACATTTTTGGAATCTCTTTCTCCTCTGAATTATCCACGCACGATCCACGAACTTCCACAAGAGAGGAGGTATCGGCTCCAGTTGTTGTATCAGGAAACTGGGCCAAGTTCCGCACCGCCAAAGGACATTTTTTGTAGAAGACTCTGACGGACACAAGTGCAATGCATGCTCCGACATCCTGGAAGGCCAAATAGAAGCCCTTCCGGGTCAGGGCACCTACATCGCGCACCTCCGTATTCAGCTTCATGATGCGATCGCCGATGTCCACCTGAGTGAAACTCTCATCAGCGGCGATAGTATCAATTTTAGCAAACTGGTTTTCACGAATGTAGCGCTCTTTGTCGTTGTTGGACTCATAGTAGTAAAGATTGAAGGTTTCCTTGCAAGTTCCCATGAGCCCAGGAAGGCTGTTGCAATCTCGGAGGGTGAACTTGATCTCGATGTAGACGCGCTGGGCACCTCCACGAGGAATCCAGTCTGTGCGGAGCCAGTTGTTCTGGTTTGGCTCCATGACATTGCACACCTGGTACGTCCGAATGGGAATGTTCTTCTCATCCATGATGCTCACCTCCTCCCACTGGTGGAAGTGCACAACCAATAAATGTTACAAAGAGGCTTTCAAACGTATCTTTGACCAATACGCTGAAGTCATTTTCATGAACACTGCCATAAAATTTGACCAATTATATGCTAGTTTTAGAAAATTAATGAATTACTGTTCAAATAATTGAATTTATAATGCATACATTGTTCATAACTATAAGCTGTTCATTGCCTAGAGTTATGGATACTTTGACAAAAAAGCATGCAGGGAAGATTAGTCAATATTTCAGTGTCAGCAGAGCTATTAATTGATGGCCAAACTTTATGCATAT
This sequence comes from Filicampus tigris, assembly GCF_054856515.1. Taxonomy (NCBI): domain Eukaryota; kingdom Metazoa; phylum Chordata; class Actinopteri; order Syngnathiformes; family Syngnathidae; genus Filicampus; species Filicampus tigris. The sequence continues at coordinate 10,392,216 of NC_141223.1, read as the reverse complement.
TTCATCAATTGTACCTAATGGACTTGTTAGGTTCAAATAGACCCTCATGTAGATATTTACTGTATATGTAATTTGCTTGACTGAGAGAGAGGAAATCATTAACTCACAACACACGCTATATATATATATATATATATATGTACACATATATATATATATATATATATATATATATATATATATATATATATATATATATATATATATATATATATATATATATATATATATATATATATGGGTGGTCTCTGAAATAATAGTAATACTGTAATGTGCCTGTTTTGAATCCAAAGACATGATCGGAAGTTGGAGACCGAGACACACATGTCCACTGCTTCTATTGCTATGAACTCATTGTAGGAGGAGACGTAGACTGGAGCTGCTGGGATTACGTTATCTTGCGTGACTTGTTTTATTTCTTCTGAGCAGGGAAAGAGATTTTTTTTTTTAGGTGCAATAAAAGTCCCTTCCTGACAGGGCACTACTCATAGATATACAGAGATTCAAACTGTGTATTTTGCTGTGAGTTTGGCTAAAAGTATGAGCAATGAGTCCTGCTGCTGTCTCTACATCATTGCTGACAATAATCACAAGAAAGGAGTGTCGGATCACCATTGTTCTGTGAGATTTGTGTGGTACCTTAAGTTAAAAAAACGTATTTATTGCTTCATGACGGTCAATGCTAAACATAGCTGTGACTCCGCGTTCAGTAAATGTCCATCATTCCCCGCAGCTCTGAGCTATTCTGCTCACGTCACTTTGTGCGCTTTTGTTGTGGAAATCAAGCAGAACCGAGGTAAGGCCACACCTTTCCCTAATCGTACAGAGAAGGCAGAAGAAGACCAATTGGCTCTAACGAAATGGATGAATGCATGCTTGCTGAGGCTGCCAGAGTCCTGTCAGTCACTTGTGTGATTCAATGGCAGAAGGGGGAATATGAGCACAGCACAGGCCAAGTTCATTGAAAACAGCTTCGAAGCAGAGCCTGCAGCAGCTGCACCATATGGAATTCCGTTTCCCCTGGGTTCATATTCATTAAATAACATAATAGATACTAATTTGTATTAATTTTCATTAAAGGGTTCATTTGAGGCCATGGTCAAACTTTGACTAGTGATTATATCCCATGCTATTGAGCAAGAGGATATCCAATAAGAGGTCAAGCACTATATCTGTTGTGTTTTCCGGCATCATTACAATTACCGTACATGTTTATTATTTTTCCTCATTCAAATTCACTGTTGACATCACATTAGAGCGAGGATCACATATTTGGTTCACGCTGCCCCCTATTGCGGAAAAGCAACCGTCTTTACACTCATCCGGTGGCTATAGGTGAACCCCACTGTACTTTCTCGTGTATTCATTCGTTCCAGAGGACCCTCTCTCTACCAGCAAGCCCCTCCGCTCCCCTCTTCCTTCCACTCTCTGGCAGAAAAGGATATAAAGTTTCTCCACAAAGGGCGATTCAATTCACCGTCTATTCAGGAAACCTGACGCCTGCTGCAGTGTTGCCCCTCTGACCATTACAGAGAAGGGCAGCAAGGAGAAAGGGGAGCATGTTTTAAGAGGTAACTACAGGGGATGTTCCACAGAGTCTTCATGAAGCATACAAGATGTTTTTAATAATTTGTTTTTCAGGATTATAAAGACTGCTCCTTGATCTTAATCTCAGCACAAATTTTGCCATAAATAATCAAGGATTTCGGGTGAAGGGTTCACCGTAATCCCTGATTGGGTTCACCTGGATAACAACTTCCCAAAGAGTAATGCGTATTTATTCAGTTCATTTATTCATTTCAAGATCCCTTGCCAATGTGAAAGAATATATCGTCCATTTTCTTTCAGTAGAGGAGTAAAAAAAGTTCTGACAAGGGAACACTTACCCCTCCTTCTGTTGGGTTGGCGACCCATCCTAGCTCCCCTTGTGCAGCTCTGGAGTCCAATAACGTGACTAGAAAGCAGGAATAGGAATAGGAGAAATGAGCATTCATTCTGAGTCTGGTCATAGACACCAGCACTGACAAATATAAGGTAATCCACTGAGCTCCAGCAATGTGAGAAAGAAGGAGAAAATATGCCCGTCGAGGGAAAGAACCTTCATTTCCTTGATTTTTGGAATTAAAACGCACACGGTCGAAGGAAAAAATAGGTTTAAAAAAACGTATAAATAAGAGAGAGCCAATGATGCTCAATGCTCATTAAAGCTAAACTGAAATATATATATATATATATATATATATATATATAAATGTTGAAATGCCATTTTTACTTTTAACGTTTGATTATTTTTCTTTAAGTGTATTTCAAAGAAACAAATGTCACCCACACCTTCCTTGAAATTAAAGGTTCCCAATACACACACACACAGACACACACACGTTTATTGAATAGCAGCTTCAAAAGCGCTACAGTCGAAATCAATGACAAAAACGTCTATTTAAATTTGAACGCACGCGTTTATCTAGACAAATTGATTCGAATGAGCCACCATCATCAAATAGGTATGTTCAAGCAAATGGCCAAAAAAGAACAGATTTTTGCGCAGACGTTTTTTTTTTCTTTTCCTGAAACGAGCAAAACATTATACTAATGGACGCGCATATATTTTAAGATGCATACAAATAACCACATAAATTAGTTTAAATACTGCCTTGTGTGCAGGGCTACTGGGTTGAGGTGTAAATGGAAATATGGAAAACATTCCCCAATATTCTAAACAACAGTATATTTGTTTGGCGTTTCATATTTGCAGCGTGACGCACACGCTTTAACATTTTAAAAGTAGCCTACATGCAAGACTCCCGGGACCCGCGCAAGCAGGCAGCGGACCAGTCGAGAACCTTAAAACCTTCAGAACTGTGCTCCGTGTTATCCTAAATGTTTCGTTTCGTCTCTAATAGTGTGTGCGCGTGCACCTTAGATTCTGTTACAATTTGTCTAACCAGAGCATATCATATGGTGATTTTGTCACATGTCCGTCGTTAACGGGAAAATGTAACGTAACTGCAGAGCCGAGGAATAAAGACTGCCTATGCGCAAATAACGCGTAAAGTACTCCCTGTCTGATCCGCCAAACTATTCGGAAAACGCTGTGAAAACGGATTGGTTTTAGTTTTTTTCACCCCTCGAGTTTTGGGGTACAATATTCCTCTTCGTTTCTCGTTAGAGCTCTCCAAGTGCCCGCTCGGCGAGTCTTTAGTTGGACTTCCAATAAAGCAGTGTAAAAGTTGCAAACTCAGCGTGTCCGTTGTTATCAATGAATTTCTTTGCGGCCATACGCAAAGGTTAACACACACAGAGAAATGAAGACTTAAAGCTTACGCCACTCTTACCTTCATTAGACGGGTATGTCCGAGACGGAGAAACAAGTGTAGAAATCCCAGAAACAAGAAAGGCAACCGTGAACAAAATCCCCGCCATGAGTGCCATTTGTGTCACTGTGCCGGTTTCCCCTCTCGTATGCTTCTTTTTTTAGTTGTTTGCTTTTCTTCTTTCGTGTCCAGCTTTCACTCTCTTTCTCTCCCTCCCTCGCCCTCTTCCCCAGTGGAATAAGGGATAGAAGCGGACACCAGCACAGAGACGCACCACCGGGCGCACCACAGGCTGGAGGCGGGTCTTCACAGACTTGCACCCCCCGTCAATCCAAATGGGAAATGGATAGAGAGGGTGGAGGTATGGAGGGGAAGGGGGTCACAAATAACTCGCCCCCACCCGCGTGAGCACCCAGCATAAGTCACTCTCTTCTCACCAGTTGGCAGAGACGAGACGGAGATGGAGTTTAGTGACATTTCAACGCGACATTTGCCACACAATCATAAAATTCGGCGGGTCACCGAGTGACATTTAAGGATAACCGCACCGAGTATTGTCCCGGCGGTCAACAATGCAATTGATGGACAATTCAGCCACCTCAGGTCACTTTGAGGCTGACGGTGAAAGGAACGTGTGCAGCCATCACTCTAGGACACCATAATGGCCTGTATAATCCTTGTCCAATTGAAGTAAAACGCTTAATATGCAATGCAGCAGTTCACTGTGCTGATCCAGCTTGTTGTCTGGCACCAGTCAAGCGCAGACGCCGGTCCAAGGTGAGCCGCATCAGATCAAGGTCGCCACCTAGCGGGGATATTGACGCCTGTTCTGCCTGCAAAATTGAATTAAAGAACAAGCATCAGCGTGACCTCCTTAATAAGACACACTACTGCACTTTACGGAATTGACAATGCCTATTTTGTGATCAAAGAAGAGCCTACACTGGATTACAATCCCTTGCTGTTGTTTTAATGTTGTGTCAAGGATTCGTGTGTATTTATAAGTCACACCAGAATGGGAGGACATACCGGTTAAAAAATTCTAATAATCCATATACATCATACTAAAACATACAGCTTCTGAGTCCAAATCTAAAGTAACTAAGAGAAAAGAATGCGAATATGCAATATGAAATTGAATATGAAAATAGTTGTAAACATACCAAATAAGTCTGGAGTACCCCCTAAAATGCTATTTTTCTCTTGTTCCGCTCTCCTAATGACATATTGAAGCTCAACTAAAACAGTTCAGATGAAATTTAAATTTCTTTTTTTCTATTTGGGATTGTTTCATTGTTGTCTCTTGCAACTGTGGGAACATTTGTTTTATAAACATACTATTTCAAATAATAATTGGAATGTGTGACACACAACATGCACACAATCATATTACTATAACCTTTTTAGCATGGTAGGAGAAAAAGAAAGCAGTAAATCACATGATACACTGGAATTGATATTTTCAAACAGTTTCCCAAAATAATGGGTAGCGCAAAAGGCAAGTCTTCTCATTTGTTTTGCATATTTTTATAACATAGTTAGCCTTGATTGAATTTCTCTATCCACCTCATGCAAGCCCCATTATGCCTATCAGAATATGACATTATTAGTATCATTATTAATATTATCATTATTTTTATTTTTATTATTATTAGAGGTGGCATGGTAATCAACTGGTTAGCACGTCCAACTCGGAGTGCAGCGTCGAAGGTTCGAATCTGGCCTCGGCCTTCCCTTGTGGAGTTTGCATGTTCTTCCCATGCCTGCGTGGGTTTTCTACGGGTACTCCGGTTTCCTCCCATATTCCAAAAACGTGCATGGTATGAACACTCTAAATTGTCCCTAGGTGTGATTGTGAGTGTGAATGTTTGTTTGTCGGCAACCGATTCAGGGTGTTACCTGCCTACTGCCCGAAGACAGCTGGGATAGGCTCCGGCACGCCGTGACCCTTATGAAGATAAGCGGCTTGGATAATGGATGGATGGATGGATTATTATTAGGGCTGAAAAAATACACTTCTGTCCCAATCCGAAACGGATCCCGACACTCGGGTTGTGATCCAAATACATATTGCGATACTTAAATATTATAAAATACATATATTTATCCATTATCGATACCGCTTATCCTCACAAGGGTCGCGGGGCATGCTGGAGCCTATCCCAGCTGTCTTCGGGCAGTAGGCGGGGGACACCCTGAATTGGTTGCCAGCCTATCGCAGGGCACACAGAGACAAACATCCGCACTCACAATCACACAATTTAGAGAGTCCAATCAACTTACCATGCATGTTTTTGGAATGTGGGAGGAAACCGGAGTACCCGGAGAAAACCCACGCAGGCACGGGGAGAACATGCAAACTCCTCACAGGAAGGCCGGAGCCGGATCGAACCCACGACCTCTGAACTGTGAGGCGGACGTGCTAACCAGTCGACCACCATGTTTTTGGAATATGGGAGGAAACCTGAGTATTCGGAGAAACCAAATGAAACTTATTTGGATTCCAGAGCAGATTTGAAGTTTTGATGGTCGGACCTTATCACTGAATAATTCTGACTTCTCAGATAAGCCCATTGAGCTGGCTCAACTTGGGAAATTCCTTATTCTGAATTGTGATCTTCATGGGAAAATATCAAGAGCTCACCGCAAATGAAAGAGTCCAAATTAAAGCACTTTGTGATGCATGATGTTCACTGAGACAAATAGGTGGTGGTAGTCTAATACATTTGTTAAGCATTGTATAAACTGTAATCATAAATAATTGGAGCACAATAATCAGGTGTATGAGGTCCCTATTACAGCTCTTGAAAGACACAATTTGGCTCCTATCATGCATCTCTCGTAAGAGTATAGAGTGGGTCTGATGCTACAAAGACATTTACATAATGTGCAGAAATTGAAAAAGAATTGTGTTTTTCTTTCTTACTTTCTTACACAGAAAGGTAGACTTAATAATATACTTTTAAAAAGCCAGTTTGGGAGCTTTGACAGGGCGTGTGATCCCTCATTGAGGTCCTCCTACTCAGGTTGTACACATGTTGCTCCCTGGAGAAATGCTCATTGCAGCAAGAAGGGCTGGCATTGTCACGGCGTGGGCAGACACAAGGCTCTTCAAGGCTACATGCTTAAAACTACAGATAATTTCCCACAACATCACATTAATAGGAATCTGGACTGTGTCTATTTAACACATAATGTGGCTTTTATAGATAACAGAGATAATTATTCAGCTGCAAAAGATTTATCTTGACTGAGTATCCTTGAGCAAGTCATTGGATATCATCTCCAAGGTCTGAGAGACACGCTCTCAAGCCAAAATAGAATTTTATCACATGGACCTCATCTTCTTATTTCCTTTGTGGGAATCATCATATTCAAATACATCTGTGCTCACCGTGACAGCATTAATTTTGCTTCCGACTTGTGTAATGATAGTAAGACAGAACAGGATACTGTGGCTAAAGACTTGCCGAAACTGAACAGGTGTCTGAAAGTCTTCTTTGGCAACATGATATGTGAAGTGTGAATGTGTCTTTGTTGTGGGGAAACACTGTCTCTAGCATTTTTGGGGGGGCACATCCAAGCCCTTACAGTTCCTCAGGCGTCTTGTACAGCAGTTGTTGCAACTGTCTTGCAAGACTTGGCTATGTTGTGTTCATTTCTATGGGTGGTGTTATTTCAAATCAAGCTGACTTAACTTTAAAACGTCAACAATGTTCACACATAGACAAGATAGTTTACGTAATCGTGACATCACTGGGAAGATACCGTTTGTCTCAGTAGGGGTGTGTGTATGTTTTGTTGCTGGCTCTGTGGGATCCTGGCCTCGTTATACTAATGACGTCAAGAAATGTTTGGTCATGACATGGTGAAAGTCAGTCAAAACGATGAACAGTGGTTTAACAGATATATATTTTTTATCTTTTCTAAGCCGATAATAGTGGAAGTCATTGAGTAATTGTGTTGGAAGTTGGCCGATGCCTGGGTGGCGCCCTTGTGGTGGTCCTAATGGAGCGAGAGTGGGCAGGTTTGCACCTCTTGCCTTCATTTCTTCGTGTCAAAGTGTTTTTGATTGATTATACTCCCATCATTTCTTTTATTTTCCTGTCAAACAAAGCTTCTTTTCTTTCTGGAGGATGGGGATAAGATGAGCACACACTCATCTTTCTCTCCTTCCACAAGCCCACTCAGCTTTCTCCAACTGGCATCTGCTGCCCACACAACTGCATTGTGTGCCAATCACACACGCTGACTCCCAAGCCTTTGTTGGAACTGACACACGCACACACACTCCCTCAAATTATCTCACAAACTTCAGGACAATTTTGCAATACGTGAAGCTGATGGTAGAAATATTTTTTCACTATGGCTGACATATGTGATGAGATAATAAAATAAACAAAACACCTAATAGTTGAAATGATTCCTGTAGAAAATACAGATCAAATTGTGTGGGTTGGCACCTGCTGCTTGTGGACAGCTTCACACAAACACAAACTGGTACAGCACGACAACTAATCCCCCACTGACAGCATTACTGCAACTCAGTCCTGTAATCAACTAGTTGTGTGATTCTCATATTCCAGGAATAGAAAATGTCCTGCTTCAGTGCTACTCCGTCACCATCAGAAACACTTTATTGACTATACAGATCATTTTAAGTAACATTTTTAGTTTTTACTTCACAGAATTGTCCATATACTGTATATTGTTGCTCTTCTATTCCTTCCTTTTTTTTTTAACCTTATTCTGGCATTGAGGGTTGTCCTTCAGTTGAATAAGTGTTGCAAAAAATGTACATCAAAGTGTCAGAAAAGGCTAAACATGTGATTTTTGTTGCTTGCAGAGTTGAGGTCTCGTGAGGTATCCTAATATCTCGAATTATGCTGGTTCAACCTCTGAAATTTTGTGTGAATTTAATGGCAGATTTTCCAAATAGGTTGGTGTAATTCTGAATTTTTGGAGCCAGCGGCATCCGACTTTAGAGGTTCCTCCGTACATGAACAACATGCTATTAAACAATTAGTATGCAGCAGATCATGCAAAAGGAATTCATAATTAGCGGCAACATGTGCTATCTGTTCCAAATTATGTGGGACTGAATGTTATGAACAATTAGGATGTTTAAGTTGAATATTTTTGTGTTCAGCTCGTGATATTGATCAGAACTGAAGTGCCAAAGGCAAAAAAAACGGCATAATGTCAATAGGATAAAGACACAAGTCAAAAAGCCCCTGGAATCTTATACAATCAATCACATGGCGTCACATATTGATTGCCTACTATGCAAGATCCACTTCATACCTGCCCCCTCATCTTGATACAGTTGTAGTTATTGTTCTATATAAGCCCCTAATTCCCCCCTACTGGTCTATGATCCCCAGGCTACTGGCCCCGCCCACCACCATCGCATCCCCAGCATCACACACAGTTCCTGAGGCCACAGTGAGGAAGACGGTGCCCAGAGGTCAAAGCAAGTGGGAGTCGGTGGAGAAAAGGGAGGAGATCAAAGCAGCAGCAGGACAGCCACGATTAAATGTTTAAGATGAGATCAGATCCACTGAACTGAAAATACACACAAATAAGTACAGAGGCAAACAAAGCCTTGTACTTGTTTCAAGTTTAACAGTGGGTCCCATCGCTGCACGTAATAATCCAAATCTCCTTACCTTAGCAATCCTATAAACTTTTGTTCACTGGTCCGACAAATTTAAAGACTGCAAAAAATGTCTGTGTCATGATCCCTTTCACATTTTTATTCTTAAAACCTTGACATTCATATCCAGCATCTGGAAAGCATGTGATTGCAACCGTGATCCATTGAGCTTTAGCAAATATGTCCATACGGCCGTAAATAAAACATATCATATTTGTCTTCCTGGACCTTTTTCTGAATTCCTACAATTGCTGCCAAGTTTTACTTATTTCACTTTTCCCATTCTCTGATTGCCTTTTTGTTTTTAAAACGCAATATTTGACCTGCATCATGTCATTTATCCAACCCAAACTTATGTTGGACCAGTCACTTGCATTATTTATATTTGCATTTGGAGAGCGCTGTTGAATAAGCTGTTCAGTATACAATATATCAAAAGTACAGCAGGTGGTATACTGAATCAATCAGCCTCTGCTTTGTGTACTCGTTGCTGAGTTAAACGTTCAAAAACATGAATATGTTTGCAGCAAGCTAAGGGTCTGCTGAGGCATAAATGCTTCCTGGTATTTCTGGTTGTGCATGATAAATTGTTCAAAAATTCAAGCAAAAAATTTAAATCTGAAGGATAATCGCCTGCAGTACGAACTGTCACAATGTAAGATTGCAACATGTCGTGCAAGAGTTAAGCAAAGACATTGGGGTATCTCAATAGAGCTCTCAGTTCAATCCAGGAATTAAATTGTTGTGTTTTGCTTTCTCCTTGTATTTTATATCTTATTTTCAGCACATAAACAAAAAGGTGTATTTCATTAGGCTGGGCATTGCACTTTATGAGCTGGGATCAACATAAAATGTAAGATCAACAATTCATATCATGGATTGCAGAACTGGACATTCCGCCTACGTGACAGAACGGCACGCCTATCCGCCAAAGACGGACACCCATTTAGTAGGAATTTTTAGTAACATTTTAAGTAAAATGCCTAGCTCTGTTGGTTTGTTTCGTATTGGTTTTGTAATGCCTGAAGGGGTTTCTCTTTCTAGGTTAGGCCCATGTGTACCCAGTTAGCCCATTATAAGTCGGGTTTTGTAAGATTAATTGTCACTCAGCGCTTAAGCATTAACTCAAAGTACACATCAGTTATCTCTGTGCAACTTCCACATTTCCCTGTAAAGGATTGTGCACTGAAGTCATTTGGCAGCTTCAGAAGGAGGGGAAAAAGATGTAAGATATTTTTATGGCATGGTGTCAGGCACTTTGGAGTACCTCTTAATTGTCTTATTTATACAAGGAGAGACAAGGAAGTGCACAGATGATAGTATGGAGAAGAGGTCACAGTAATATATACTGTATGTGTGTCTGTATTGAATTTGTTTCCAAAAGAATGTAATAAAGTCAAGAAAGAGCTGTCACTCTCTGATGTAAATTACAGTTTCGCAGAAAATACATACGTACACAGAATTGGCAGGCCCAAAGTGCGTGTATGTGAATCAAGTGATGTTATACTCCGGCTTGCTGAGTGCGAAAAGGAACAGAAGGCAGTGGGAGTTCAAAGGTGCCAATCAGCATTTGGTCTTTCAGATGTTCCTCTCACAAAACTGTGCAAACAAAAGGTCCAGAAGAACAGTGTTGAACAGAACAACAGAAAGTTGTGTTCATTCAACAGGTCTTACTACCCAATTGCGATTTGATAACTATATCCAATTTTGTTAAGTGATTTACATCGATATTTAAGGGCAAGTCAATCCATATCCCATATTATGTGTACCCAGCACCACAAACAATGTATGCACACGCCCAAAGCACAAGTAAGCAACTGAAAACTGGTGCAGATAGGGCCAGTTTGGTCAGTGCAAGTAGTAAGAAAAAAAAAATTACCTGACAATAAATACATATGCGGTTTACAATGGTTACATCAGCCTCATAGGGATTACGCACTGTTTAGATTGGCCTAGACTATGGCATACAGGCACTCTTGTTTAACAGAGGTGGGCTCATCAGCAAATTTTGCCGGTCTGTCATTCGTCATTCGCCAGATGACGTCCGTCATCGTCAGTCCGTCATTATTTCAAGCCAACCAAATATGTCATTGTCATTCCGTCACTCCGTCATTATTTTAACTGCAGTTGCATCATCGCTAAATTATAGTTCGTCACTGCTATTTTTGGACCGTCCGCCCATCCAGCATTGTCAGTCCGTCATTGTTATTTTAAACACGCTTCCATAATTGCTGAATTACAGTTTTTCACCACTATTTTAGAACCAACAGATATTATTTGTTCTTCTTCTTCCTCTTCTACTTCAAAATATAACAAACCATGTGTGCCTTGCGACCCACTAGTAGATAAATCCAAGATAATAAAAGTCTATCATATGAGTCCACCATTGTTATTTTAAACACGCTTCCATAATTGCTAAATTACAGTTTTTCACCACTATCTTAGGACCAACAGATATTATTTTTTCTTAACTAACCGTGTGTGTCTTGTAACCCACTAGTAGATAAATCCAAGATAATAAAAGTCTATCACATGCCATTAATCTCTTAACTCTCCAGCTATCTCTCGCTCTCTGTCTGACTCTACATCTGGCATACGTAAGCCAAACCAGAAGTAATTGTTTAATAGATATTATTGAAATAATTGGTTTGTTTCCAGCTGGAGTTGTGGACGGTTCCCTCCAGCAACGCACCTGTCACGCATTACAATCATGGTGGTTTAAAAGGACTGCCAAGATGTCAAGCCTTCGTTGGATTATCCCTCATCTTGCTCATGACTTTATCTCAAGTGTTGAATTCTCTAGACCAGGGGTCAGCAACTTTTAACAGTCAAAAAGCCGTTTTGACCCGGTTTACACTGAAAAGAAAGCATTGGGAGCCGCAAACACTTTTTGACATTAACCCCCCAAAAACTCCATCTTGTTTGAGTTCCCTGGCATGGCTTGGTTCAAGTTGTATAATACCTTATGTTGCTATCGCACGCTCACATCCACATAACACTACCTACAAATACATTCATTTGGTAATTTGACATCCGGCGACATCCGAGTACTTCAATCTTTTCTCTCTTCTTCAAAGCCTCCTCTACTGTCAGGCGGTTCTTACTTTGACAAGCTCTACTTCATATGCCTTTTGAAAATCTTTATAATAAATAGCAGATATTAACTTTGAGTATCCTATGAGGACTATTTCGTGCTTACAATGTTCCTTGATTAACAACAAAGTACTGCCAAATGGCTGAACCATAGTGGTTCTTTGCCAATAAATTGCCAAAGAGGTAGTTAGTAATTTAGTATTGCTGGCACTGCTATTTTGTTGAAGCTAGATGCATTCGCTGTGGCCATTTTTCACGACTATGCACTTTCATAATCGCATGCCATTATGAATGGCCATGTTTAAGAGTCAGGCTCGTGCACCTAAGGCAAGGCAAGGCTGATTTATTTATCGCGCATTTCACACACAAGGTAAACTCAGTGTGCTAAGTGAAGGGGGATGGCATTAGTCAGAGACTCGAGGGGGGAGGGAGTGATTCAAATCTTGCCAGTAGTGTTAACACTGCAAACTCACCCTAGATTTTATTTATATTAGTGTAGGCTTACTAAATGTGTGAGATCAAGTGTTGCAGATGCACACAACTTGGCGCAGTTAGAAGCGGGCGGTTTGCACCTTTATGGGTGTAAACACAGCCGGCTTCTTTTGCAGCCAATCAACACGGTTCCTCTCATTACATTCAAAATAAACACACAAGAGGTGACCAGTCCTCGACATGGCAGAAAAATAAACTGATTTGTTTGAGTCCAAAGCATGTTTATAAGGAAACACAAGCAGACCTTGCCCGGGTTGGATAATCTAAAATTGGACAGGGGACTATCACCGATCACTGCTGTGAAGTGGGTAGTAGGAGCCTGTCTTTGAATCTGTCTGTGTGCGACCTGCGGCACCCCCACCCCCAATAGCTGTGCCACGGCCAAGAGGGTGATTTTAAAAATTGAATGAATAATAATAACAATTATTATTATAATAATAATGCTTTCAATGAACTGATTCCTGCAATGATTCAGAGAATTTGATGCACTCTGTTGTCATATTTATGAATGAATTACAAGGACATCTACCACACACTTCCATGGACCTCAGTGTCGGTCTGTCTGCACCTCTATCAAATTCACCCAAATCGCATTACACTCCTTGTGCCAATAGTGACAAGTTGTTCCAGCAGGTGTAAAATTCAATGGAATCGATGTTGTGTCTAAGGCAACAACCTCGCCGAAATGTCCAGCATGGCACAGGGCCAACTGCCAATTTCCCAAACATGTTAATCAAGGCATGCACTGGTACAAAAATCTAGGTGTGCCAGTTTTTACGGTGGGCTGCATGTCCCGGCACTGTCTATGGGCCGTATGATTCCAATTTAGTTGGGATTTTAAACACAAGAAGTCAGGGCACAAAAAAAATCCAACTGATTATGAAATCTCATATTCAGAAATAGGGACAATATACAAATTTGGTTTGAAAGAGATGCCAAGACTTAATATTCCAGTCAAGCCGCCTAATTAATTCCTCTTCTTGTCTTCATCTTTCTACATTCCCCCACTTTCCATGCGAAAGCTGCTGCTCCCTCGATGTTTGATAGATGGGCTGGCTGAGGTAGGGCTGAGTATGGTAATCACCTACAGGTGGGATGGTTGCTATGGTGTCCCATTGCTGCACGGTGACAGCAGCGTGGCCTTATTGAGTTGAACAGAGGGGGAGAGAGCTGTCGACCTGTCGAGGGTACTGACAATTAGACACACATACACACACATATCCCACTATATGGCTTACCATTACTGGCAAGTAATTAGACCCAAACCTCATACATCAAAATAGACCATGTACATAAACCTAGATTTTTCTTATGCAGCAAATTGTTCAATAAAAGTTATTTACTGCACAGCATGAAACTTTACATTTGTATATACAAATCCCAATTGCAATGAAGTTGGAACCTTGTGTAAAATGTGAATAGGAATTGAATCCATCCATCCGTTATCCAAACCTCTTTGGATTCATTGAAGTCGCGTGGCCTTTTATGAATGAAAAAGGTGTGTACAAACCCTCCGAGGCAACTCATCTCTTTCAAACAATGCATCTTTCTGCAATATGGCAGTATTTTTCATTTTTAGTTTTTGATGATTACTTTTTGAAAACCCGAGACGCGCTGAGGCTGCTAGCGCCCGTAACGGTGGAAGAAAAATCCAAAGAATAGCCGCACCATTCTGTAAACCACATGGATTAAAACCTAGGAACAGAAGTAACCATTTATAGTCCAGAAAATACGGTCTATATATATGTTTATCCTTTTAGGGTGGCTGGAAGTTAAATGGGTTGTGGCCAAATCAAGCACACCCATTGAGTTGACTTGCAATAAGCAAATACACAGATGGAGAGTAAGAAGAGAACAATGACAGAAATTCAGTCACACCAACCATCAAAAGCACACAGCAGCACACTTGCAGCATGCGTTGATAGCAAACTGCGGCGGACTCACACCAAACATCAAGCTTTGGGCTGCAGATGCTGTGTGCTACCCCCACAGGACCCAAACTCATCCGCACCTTCATCTATATGTGCAGCCAGGGAGGGTAGAAAGCAGAAAACAAGTGGAAAATGTTCACAAATGTTACTGCTATTCCTATTCCGATTGCCCCACTCCACTCACATACACATATTTATACACATTTTACTCATGAACACACACACACAAATAAGTAGCAACTGTCTGCCAAAATAGCAATTATCATGCCACACTATGAGATGCAAGCAGCTGGCCCCTGGAGCAGTCTCCTGCTATTATTTAGGTGTAATCGCATTACGGTATCCCTATCCAATTTGGAAAAGAATTGCATCATGTATTTGTGGGCTGGAGATGTTCATCTGCATTGGAGATGAAGGTACGGGTCACGTGTGTATTCTCCAGAGCTGGTGCCTAGCCGACGGACCGGTCCGTCTATCCGCCTATGACGGACGCCCATTTTTCCGGCGATATACGATAAATGGGAAAACAAAACTCAAAAGACGGATTAAGCAAAAGCGGAAGTGGATTTTCGCAACGTCTATGTAATAGTCTATAACCTCACATGGATGATTATTGTTTCGTTTGATGCAGGTAAGTTTATTGCATGTTTGTGGTCAGCTAATGGGTCCTAATAGCATGCCGCGTGACGTCAGGGTCGCACCTTAGACTCTTGACAATTATAGATGCGCGTTTCTAGACGACTCCTGTTAGTGCTGCTTGTATTCTGCCCGTTTATCTCAGAAAGAAACATGCCGAGTAAACACTGCTGCTATGGAACTTGCAGAAACGACTCCAGACTCTGCGACCGTCCCCATTGAACAATGTATTCTTTATTCGTTTCCCGAAGCCAAAAACCCAGAGGGATAAATGTAAATGATGGGGCAACTTGTGCGGACGTCCGAGTTTAACAGCAGCAGGGTGAAGACGTTTACCTTCATATGTAGTAAACATTTAGTTTGGGGGTCATATGGTATTACGGATGACAATCCGCCCGATTGTCTGATTGTTAAGGTTATCAATACACAAATGTGTCCACTTTTAGCAGAAATTATCTCGCACTCCTTCTTTAAACGACAGACCAAATCACTTCAAGCACACTGAATCCATTTACAGCTAAAAGCAAGCAGGCTTATTTCTTACCCATCCTAATGTATAAAACTATGCCATTGGAGAATCACGTATGTCCCACTTACAACCAAACCTCTGCTTTAGACCGGCCCTCGCACTCTCTCTCGAATTCCCCCTCAAAGGTTGCAGGTAAATGGGGTAATCTCCTGACCCATCGCCCCCTCATTCTGCATGGGTGGAACTCAAGCACCCCATCACATCATTTTGTCCGTCACACTCCTCACAGTCCCCCAAAATGTACTGATCCCTCTCTCTCTCTCTCTCTCTCTCTCTCCATCCCTCTCTCTCTCTCTCTCTCTCTCTCTGACTTACCCGCGCATGCACGTGCTATCTAATCACAGTCCATTAGTCGGCCCATTAAAATTCTTTTGTCCAATTTGGGAGGAATGTTACCCTTGTGGAAAAAGAGAGTGAAGCCACAATGGGGTCTTTTCAAATCGGGCTCGACTTTTATTACCAAGAGTCACAGAGGAGTGCCACCCACCTCCAAGCTGTGTCTTCTGCTTCCTCTCCTTTCCATGTGACCACAGAGTTTTAGGAAAGGATAGCAGAATCCTTCATACATTATCAGTAGCACTGTCAAGGTTTTTTTTTTCTCTTTTTTGTTTTTACATATAAACATAACCTGGGATATAATCCCAACCCAATTACAAACAGGAGCAATATAGTAATAAATATGACTGTGAACAGCCTCCAATTTAACTTTCTGTTGATATTCATGGGTTCTCTGTTTATGGCAGTCACGTCATACCATGTTTCGAGGGATTGAACGCATGCAATGAGGTGGTTGTTGCAGCGGTGAAAGAAAGCCATCGCAATTAAGGCACACTCACTTCACACAGAAAAAGCTTTTCCTTTAGCTGCTTATATTTATGGCGTAGAAACATTATTCATTCAAATATTCATTCAAATATTTACTGTATTTATGACTTTAATGTTATGTTAGCGAAGGTTAGAGTTTTGATTTATGAACAAACCTGGATCACTTGGATTACAGCGCCACCAAAGGAATTCCGTCATAAACCAAGGACGCCTGTATGAAGTAAGTATCACATATGTAAACATACACTCACCAGCAGCAAAATGAAAAAGACATGTGCTGCACCATACCAAGACATCTTTTTAATATTGTCATCATACAGCCAAATAAATCAACCATAATATTACAGACAGCTCTCAGTATGATGTAGTCCCGTTCTTTACTCCTGCATTTCTTTACCCATCCATCCATTTATGATGTTAAAAAATCAAGTCAATACCAACATTTTCTTGACCAGAAAATGTTCTATTTGGCTTAACTAGTCCAAACACAGCATTCTGATTAATATTGTGTTTTTGTGGAATATGAGGTAAGCAGTAAAATTTGTTCATCTCAGGGGGCGGCCATTTTGTCACTTATATCAACTGAAAATGACATCAAAGTTGATCAAAGCTCAGATAACTACCAATCATGGCTCACCTGTTTTCTGAAGCTTTCAGAGGGATTTCTTTTTTTTTTTTTTACACAAATATCTGCAATTCTACTTCAGTAAAAGTCTGAGTTCGTTTGCCACCTTCGGAGGTTGCGAGAAATACTCCTTTAGTCTCCAAGCCAACGACCATGACACAGGAACCAAGCTGTCTCTTCAAAGAGCAAGACACATCAACACTATTTCTTGAACTGGGCTCTGAGACAAAGTCTGGCCCACTGGGCAACAACCTGTCAACAAGGCCTCGATCCTTTATCACCCTCGCCTCCATTTGCTGGACCTCCCACCATCCACTTCATTTGCAGATAACTATGGCAGAGCAGTGTGTTTGTCAGGCAGAGAACACAACTGGAGGCCCATGCTGCTAATTTTCACACTCTCATTTTGGTGTAAACCCCATCTATTGTCTTCCTGTGTTTTCAGATTAGCATTGCACATTGTTATGAGTGACTTTGCTCATTTGAATAATTAAATGTTGTTTATTGAGTATTGCAGAGCTGTTTTATTTGCTTGATGACAGAAATGTCACCGTTTTAGCCCCCCGCCCGAAGAGTATAGGATTTAATCAGTGAGGGTGCTTGTATTTTTGTTTTGTAAGCAAGAAGTCTTGTTTTGATTGACATTGGTTAATTTGAAGCCCTACTTTTAAACCCTAACCCTACTTTGAAACCCTACTTGGAAATCCGACTTGAAGATCCTAATTCTACTTTGAAACCTGAGGTCACACATTCTGTCTAGTTCGAAACCCTCCGTAAGACTCCAATACTTGCTGTACTTAAGTGCAATGGAATCGGCTACCTAGATACCAGTAAGGGGTTAACTAGTTGGACTGACCTGCATAAGGAGTTGCTACCTGTATACCTACTAAATTATACTTGACATTTTTTAAAAAACCTTACCTTGCTACTGCTACTTTATACATACATGTATATATACTTGCCATGTAAAACTGAATAAAACATATTTAACGGGAATCTGCTGCTGCACTGCTCTCACCCTCTCAGCGCACACTGTGAGGCTGGCGTGTCCCACGCACACACATTACATTCCTACTTTCCACCCCAGTTTATTCAACAAAAAGGACAGCACACCATTCCCATTTCCCTTACAATTTCAGTAGTGCAACTGAGGATCCACACTCCACTAGACTTAGATTATTGTAATGGTCTTCTTCTCCCTCAAAAGAGCATCAAACAGCTGCACCTCATTCAGAACGCTGCAGCTCGGGTTCTGACCACAACAAGAGACTGGAACATATTATTCCAGTCCTAAAGGCTTTACACTGGCTACCAATTAGATGTAGAATAGATTTTAAAATTTTGCTACTTGTCTATAGAATTGTTTGGGTCCTGAATACATTAATGAAAATACTGATTGAATATAAACCCTGTGGGGCTCTGAGATTTGAAGACTCGGTTCAATTAGTGGAGCCTAGAGTTCAAAGTAAACATGGTGAAGCTGCATTTAGCTGTTATGCTGCACACAAATGGAATAAGCTGCCAACAGAAGTGAAGTCAGGCCCGACTGTAAATTATTTTGAGCCACAAAGACTGGTAGCTGTGCAGCCAATACACATGCTATAAAATGAAGACAAAAGACTGTCAGAAATAAATTACTTTCATGTATGTATGTATCATTTCATGGAATTTTTAAATATACGTCCGTGCTTCTGATAGTGTTTGAGTCAGCAGAGAAGGCTTTGAAGGCCGTGACTGCACGCCATTGGTCAAATGGAACTTTGAACTTTCTTTTTATTCAAGAATGGTTTTTAATTAGCATATGTTTGTCAGGAGCCACTCATCATTTGGAGATGGGATCCTCACCTTTGTGTCAGTCCACACTAGCTGGCTATGGTGGCAGGTGCGTACACACACGCATGTACACACACTCACACGTGTTATATTTACATCCCATTCTATCCTTATATACATTTGTGTCCTCATCATCATTCAGTTTAGCCCATATGTCTGAAATATTTCTTCCTGTGATTACTGTGTTTGCCTTTAACAATTAAAACCCTTATTCTCTTATCTTAAGAATGGCCAAGAACAAAACAATAGACAATTCTGAAGAATCCTGGTCTAAATCCTATTGAACATCTATAGAAACATACAGTCTGGGGTTAAAAACAAAAAACAAATCGCTCCAAACAAGCCAAGCACTTTGGTCTTGAGGAATGACCCAAGATACTCGTCAACAGGCATACATAAATCACATTGAGATTTACAGAAATTGTTTGACCAACAAATTATGAAGTCATTTTTGTTCAAGCCACTTTCGTGAGTTTGTTGGCCCATGATTCCATTAAAATAGGGCAATGCCTCCTTTTTATCTGTTATTTTGTTTAATGCATTTTACTTTTATATTACCGTTGACAGTTTTAAGTTATTTCAGTAACAATTGTAGATTTTTTTTCTTTGAACGGAAAGGTATGAACAGTTATTTTGTTCACCTGTGTATGAAGCATGAAACATACATAGGAGAACAAATGTTGAAAATAGTCCCTTTTTTATTGCATGGGGATGAGAGAGACAGCAAATGCTTTCCTGCTGTTATCCCAGTCTGGTTGCCCTCTGCTACACTACTTTCCGAGGCAGAAATTATTGCTATATGCCAAAAGCAGTTATTTGTTGTTTGTTTTTCCCCAAAAATTCATCATTGTCATCATCATCAGTTGACTGTAAATCCAATCAATGTGGTGGAAGAAACTTTCACTGCTGTGATGCATGTGAAATCTAATTGCCAATGATCACAGATTCTGAGTGATGTATATAAAACAGTGTTGAGAATAATTCTTTATTATTTCCATTTTTTGGTGACAGACATTGGAGGGGTTAGGGTAAAAGATGTGGTCACTTTGGTAACCTTAACGTGACTGCACATGAAGGATCACCCCTGACTTTGATCAGGGTCGTGGTGAAGTGTCAGGGGATGTCCGCAGACTGTTTACCTAGCGAGATGGGTGGGAAAAGGGTCATCAGGAAGGAAAGCATTTCATCTCAAACCACCTCAGTCCTGCAGACACAAGATTGCTCTTTACATGTCTAGGTTCACCTTCAAACATAAAGCTAACAAGCACGCTCATCTCCCTTGATTGCTGAGGTCAATCAAAAGACACATACACATAGACGACCATTTGCATTCACTCCTTCACTGAGTACAAACTGAACCCACTCTGCCTGCATGAATGTCAGTGGAAGGAACCACCACCACCACGACTATCAATGACTAGCCAACTGTGGATTTGCTGGAGCTCAATAACTCACATTCCGTATTTTCCGGACTATAAGCCGCTACTGTTTTCCAGGGTTTTTAACCATGCAGCTTATTTCTCTGGCTTTTGATTTATTTATATTTTATATATTATTTATGTCTATATTTATTAATACATGTACCACAGCCTTTTATTGTTTTTGTTTTATTTATTGTGTTGTAAAGTGCTTTGTTACAGCCCTAGCTGTTATGAAATGCGCTACATAAATAAAATTGTATTGCATTGTATTTTATATAAAGGTGCAGCTATTCTGTGTATTATTCTTCCACCGCTAGGGCGCTCGAACCGCAATTAGAATCAAAACAAAGAAAAAAAATCAATGCAAAGAATACGCTACTTTTTCTTTAGCAGATTAGAACACGGACGATGAATTACAAACAATTATTTTCAAATCCTCGCCCCTTCATCATGGAACCCACACGAATAAGTTCGTATGATGCAAATTTTAAGTTGAAGGCCATCAATTTTGCTATCCTGGAAGTATCAATGAATCTATATCGAGACGTTGGAGGAAGTAAAATGAAGATAAGTACTGGTTATTTTCCCTTGGTTTTGTTCTGTTTTAATCAGCAAAATTGCTGCCATGTTAAAAGGGACTGTTAGGAAAGAATCTGTTCAGCTACATACATGTATATGTAGTTCATGCGGCTTATAACTCGGTGCGGCTTGTATATCGTTTTTTGGTTTTTTTTTTTTCGTTTTTTTTTTCATTATTTAAAAAAAAAAAGAGTGGATGCTTATATAAATGTGCGATTTATAGCCCAGAAAATATGGTAAATATGATTAGAAACAATGGAGCACTTTAACAAAGAGGACATTTTTACTCTTACCACTGCCATATTTTCATTGTAGCCGTGCACATAGGTTTGCCAATTCATGTATCCTAAATTATGAATGTGTATGTTTGTCTTAAAATACAATCTTCTCTTAACACAAGTTTAAGAGTGAAAGCATTGACGATAAGTGATGTGCAAGGTCATGAGTAGTACTCTACAACTGAAAAATGCAAAATCCATTGCTTTGCATCGCTGTTTTATATAGTATAAGCCAAGTTCTACAATTGCGTTAACACTAAAGACCTGTTTCCACCAACCAGTGAAATTTGTTTTTATGTGTTTTCCAAACATTTTGCTAATTGGGTGAAATTTTTAAATATGGGCCATTATTAGCCAACCGATCAATCTGTTTTGGCTGTAGCTGGATGAGATTTAAGAAGTCTACCTGTGACCAAAGGATTGATTGTACTGCTTGAGTCCATTTTAGTGAATGAGCAGTGCCCCCGTCTCTCCCTGCACTCACAGCTGGTGTGCTGTCCTTTAAACTCCACCCAACTGTTCCCTTGCGCCCCACTGTGACCCACAACTAAACAAACCTGTACTGCTTAGTGGTGTAACACACCAACCAAAGTAACTCAACTGAAACAACACAACAGACAACAACGAAAATGGTGAAAATGCAATCACCAGCCCAACGTATAGTATTAGTAAGTAATCCCCAAGCGCAAACACCAGAAGCCCCTTAGCAAGAGCTGACTCCAACGCAAACTAACGGTTTAATGTGAAATTCCCTGCAGCACAGCAACTCAGTTTTAGTTGGCACGGTAGGCAATTAAAGTGCAGAATCTCCAGGCTCCTTATGTGCAACATCCCGACCAGCAGGACTGCAGCTGGAGTGGCAGTTAGCCAGAAAACAGTACAGCGAGACTCTGCGTCACTCTTCGCTACATCCACTCCATAGGCCCACAGTAAATCCCCCTCTGAAAACAAACTAGCCAAAAGCACAGCACATTTTTTTTAATTCCCACAACTATGTACACGGATGTACTGAGTTCTTGTCCACACATGACAGATGCACCTCAGGGTAAACACAGGATAATTAAGTTGGTCATAAATTAAAGGGAACCCATTGTGTTCCAATTATATATTATATTTTGGGATTCCACAGTTTCGCTTAACTCGCAGTAAGAAATACTATTTTTTTCCTTGAAGCATGTATTCTTGTGAGTCTTAAGACCTCCACTAAGAACAAAATGCCTCTTTAATGTTGGCCTAACATTTACAAGCCTGCTGTATTGTTGTTCCTTTTTAGTGTTTTGTGTCTGGGACTGAATGGGAGCAAATGGCCAGTGCATTGCTAAGCCTTTTGCCTGTGGGGAATTCTTGGAAACGTTGTTTTGTCTTTGGGGTATTATTAATTTGATGTACATTCACTACCCAAACAAATAGCTGATATCTGCACAAAAAGATATAAAGTTATGTGAAGCTCCAATTATGTTTATCACAAGCTGACAAAGCCCACTTATTACAATGGAAGAAAAGTCTTAATTTAACAAGATCTTTATTAAGTGGCTTATATTGTAAAACTGCATTGCACCATGTGTTTGTTAAATTTGACCTTAATTACTGACATGAGAGGAGCAAAATCCTCTAACCACTTTTCAGCGTGATGCTCTACAAACCACAACAAAAATAAGAATGTTAAATATGTCTCTGACAGTGTCAATCGACATATAACATTTGGTCATTGTCCTGTTAAAAACACGTTTTTTCTTATTTTTACGTGAATGGTGTTTCCGTGTTACATACATCGCATTAACGTGATTTTTTTTTTAATTCCCAAATTGGACATAAGTGTTTTTCACAGGTCAGCAACGATTTGTAACTTTGTTTGAGTTAGCTCTTGTATATATTGAGAAATGTCTTACACAAGATACTGAGAACGCCAATGTCAAGACTGTCAGTGAGGCAGGAACACATGCCGAACACACGCTGTGCAAAGTGCATCGCGGAGAGGAGAGAAGAGGCTTGTCATCTGATGCATTTAATAGACCAATGCATGTGCTAACATGATGGGCAGGATAAAGCCCAGCATTTATCCAATGATTGTCCAGTTTCGCGCATTGGAACAACCCACTTTAAGACGCAGTAGACGCTCAGCGTCCGACTCTGTAAAAGCGCCGTATATATACAGGGTGACGCCAAAAATGGGAACTTTTTAACAATCAAATAACAACAAGAGTGATGTAAGAAAAATATTTTATTCATGGTGATTGAAACTTTTTTTTTTAATTACGACCTGTAAACCGCGTCCTCCTGTACAAATGCATTCAAAAATTCAAATTTTTTTTGGTCACCCTGTACATGGTGGAAACCTTGTATGGACAAATTCTTTTTTTTTTTTCACAAATCGATTCTAATGATCCGACCCTACTTTGTCTGTAATTTTTAGGTAATGTTGACCAATTTAAAGCGGTGAAAACACAAATGAAAACATGAAATACACACAAAACAATACAAATACACTGCCGCTCTTGCTAGTCTAATATTTAATGGAAGGTCATTCCAGAGGGAAGGACCAGCAACAGAAAAGGCTCGATCCCCTCTGAGGCTCCGCTTAGTCCTCAGCACTTTGAGCAGTGCCTGGTCCACAGTCCGTAGGCTCCAGTAAGGTGCGTAGGAGTGGAGGAGCTCGGAGAGGTACGCCGGCGCGAGGCCTTTAAAGACTTATAAACAAACAGAAGCATCTTAAAATGAACCCTAAAATGCACTGGGAGCCAGTGAAGGGAGGCCAGGATCGGTGTTAAGTGCTTCATCTTCCGAGCTCCAGTTAGGAGGTGAGCAGCAGCATTTGGACCAACTGGAGACATTTCAGAGAGGACAGACCGACTCCAAAATAAAGTGCATTACAGTAATCTAGCCGAGATATAACAAAATCAAGTTCTACTGCATATTCACAAATCATCATAGCCAACCTTTTCACTTGGAAAGGGTGATAATTTGGTCAATTTTGCCACATCTTTCTAAGAAAAGAATAAATGACTATACTCTTCTAATCCTTCAAAGTGTTCGTTATATTAAAAAAAAAAAAAGAAAAAAATCATTTCAATTGTAACGGGGCTTCCAAACATCCCATCTGCTACAAGTGCTTCTTAGATGATGGCCAAAAAGAAATGACAGCCCCTTTGTGTCTCTGAACAGAGCCTCTGTGTGATATCCATTCATAGTGCCATTAACACAATTGTGTCACATGACATGTATGAAATAAAAAACAGTGCTGTGCTGCCTCAGTCTGTGTTGATAGTGACAGCTTGACAAAGTAATGGGAAAGGGAGTCAAAGACAGGAATCAGCAGTGAGTGAAGCTGATGACAGTGACAGGCTTTTTTTTTCATATATATATTTATATAATTAAAACGTAAAGCTGCTTGAAGATAAGTGTTGACACAAGTGAATACAATTAGTTTAAAAAAATCACCTTGGTCACTGATTTTGCATTACTTTCATTCTTGGTGCATTTCCAGTCAAGAATTGTATTGGCTTGAGTTTTGGTGTATCCACTACAGTACAGAAACATTTTTTCCATCCCTGATCTGTTCTCCTCCCTCACAGAGGACCCATTAATGAAGGCGGTGTATATGTTCCAAGCTCCTGGGTGGGAAAAAAAACACACCCACACACAAATTCTATGGTTTTAGCATCTGAATTACTTACTGTAAGTCTCAGGTAGGCGCATGGTGCATTTAACCACAATGGAAACACAAAACTCCCTCAACGTCGTCCCTTTCAGATCACATCTATGTCTCTGCCGTGTGAGTCATATTGGTATCCAAGTAAGCCTGAGCACCATATTCATTGGATGTTTATTCACTATCCTCTGCAAAATGATACAAAGAAAACAATTTTTCCGCTGTAGAATTCAGTTTACAAGTACAATATTTGCTGACACATCTATGTTATTGAAATTGCATTACAATTGCACCTACCTATTTATCTAGCTAGCTATCTAGTTAGCTAGCTATCATGGTTGTAAAGGAAACAGATTTACATTTGAAAATCAGTTTTGTTTTAAAAGATGGGAGTGGATCGGTAAACAAACAAAAAAAAAGAATTGTCTCAATATAGCTTGAACTGGTCAAAAAATGATGAAAAAGTTGTAAATCTGTATAAATTAATGTTGCTGATGATTTGTTGTTTCTTTGATTTTAATTAAATTGAATAGTTTGGGTTTTGGAGTGTTTTTGGAGTTACCCATTAATGAACATGACAAAAGCTACAAATACCCTTCTTGTTCGTGTTTGAAAAATCTCTTTGAAGGGAATATTAGATTTACAGTACTGACAAGTTAATTCATATTGTAAAATAAATGTTAACTGTCAACAAAAACGTCTTTGCATTATACCCTCTCGAAATGAGTCGTACCTATTATTCGAATCGTAATCCCACTATATCGAACCGAATCGAATCGGTTCACTATAAAATGTACCATCTTTGAATTGTATTCCACACAAAATATGTATCAAGATACAGGTATCGAATCATCTTTTATTGGAGACATACACGCACGCAGTCACTCCGCCAACCCCTCATAATGGATATGACATCTGATAACATATCGAATCCAGAATTGAACATTTTTTATTTTGAGGCTCGGCGTGGCAAGAGCAAACTGTAGCATGTTAAGCTCAACCCTCTCCGTCTTCCAGTATGATACAACATTTAAAGTGGCCCCGGGTTGTACAGTCGGGATTTGACTGAAATATGTGGAGAAACTACAGTATGCCTCTTAACGTGGGAGTTTGAACCACCACATGTAGGATTTAGATTGTTTTGCTTGCTTGGGGCATTTTTGTGACACTTATTTCAAGGGAATGGGGCAGCTTCAACAAGGGTAATTCAAATAAGTGAGAAAAGAGAAACACAGTTTGTATTTTATTTTGTCTTCAATGATTAGACTCTTTTTGTTTTTACTTCTTAATGTCAACAGTAGATGTCAGAGAGGCCTATTTCGATGCATGTCTACCGCACAGTTCTGAGGTTTAAATCTCCATCCTCCCACCTTGCAAAAACATGCTTACATGTTGGATAATTCAATTGAACAATCAATACTGTCCAAAGATTTGACTGTATGTGGTTGAATGCTTATGCCTTTATGTGTCCCGCAATTGGCTAGCGACCGGTCCAGGTTGTAACCGCTCCTAGCTGGTATAGACTCCAGCTCAACCACCATCCTAATGAGGACAAACAGTCTCAAAAATGCATGAATGGATGTCAGCAGTTATTTATCATAGTGCGTTTTAATCCCTGTTCAAGTGTGGAGTTAGCTTGTTCTACCTGGACTTGCATGGGTGCTCTGCATCCAACTTTCCAAAAAGATCCTTAATTGAAGACTCACAATTGTCCATAGTGTGATAATGACGTTGTGAATGGTTTGTCCATATGAAGCCATGCCATTGCCTACATGCGGTATAGCTTACCTTGCGTCTCACCCCAAGTCAGCTGGTGTAGGCTCCAGCTCACACTCGGCCCTATGGGCGCAGATGGTACTGGGGACGGGGGGGACACGTCCTCCCGATATTCAAAACGACCTCTATCCGACCCTCAACTTTCACTCGTAAGGCGGCAATGAGCTCCGGTGAAACAGAGAGGATTTGTACATGTCCGGGCGGTCCTGCTTGTCCATGTCCTGCTTCAACTACTGATGCATTTAAGTTTAACAAGAATGTCCGAATTCACACCTTCGAGTCAGTATGAATCTTATAAGTAAGACCGACATAGATTTCATTTTTTTACCTGGGATATATCCCCGTCGCCCCTAATTGACAAAATCCCATCTGCGCCCCTGCTTCTCCCTCAACAGAATAAGTGGAAAATGTATGAATGACTGATGGCGATTGACACTGGAACAGATCATATTTATTTATTTATTATTTCCTAGGAAATACAAATCAAATCAATTCAGAAAAAAACATTCTAATTGCAGTCCGCTGATAGTGTAGTGGTACACACGCCTGAGTTGTGTGCGGGCAGCGTGGGATCGATTCCCGCTCAGTGACAGTGTCTATGTGTGCCCTGCGACTGGCTGGCGACCAGTTCGGGGTGTAGTCTGCCTTCGCCCATTGACGGCTGGGATAGGCTCCAGCAACTTCCCGCGACCCTATATAGGATAAGCGGTTTGGAAGATGACATGACATGACATTCTAATTGCGTACTCATCTTTAAAAAATGTCAACAGTGATAAACCAGTGACCTTAAAAAATATATTGTAGGCCTACATCATATTGAACTTTACTACTCAGCAGATTTACATTTGCAAGTAGCTTCCTCATTAATACAGATTATGCAATTGGCAGGATAAATGATCAGAGTTGGGAAACACAAACCGACAAACAGCAACCACAAATATGTGGTTATGTGTCTGCATATTTCCTGCAAGTGTGATGCATGGTTCTAAAAAAGACATGATCCATCAATCTAAGTGGTACAAAAATAGAAAACTAGCCAACTGCACAGTTGATCTGCCAACATGCAGCCTCTCTTTAAGTGCACAACGTCCAAACAAAAGTGGAACACATCTTATGTCCTTGTCACAGATGCGTCACGGGTTTGAGAGCTCTGACAGCAGAGCTACGGTGTTGCGCCTCTGTTAATGATAACCCAGTTCTTTACCGGGGTTGAAGTCATTTACCAGCCTGTTCTCGCGAGCTTCTATCCTTTGCCGCAAAGCACAGAAACAAATGACAGCTCATATTATTCATGCTAAACCTAAATGATAAGTGATTGGAGGCTACTCTACCAGCAACACACCTAACTGCACAGCACACTGCAGAGACAGAAAGATGGAAGCATTTCTTTATATTATTTGATTATAACAATTAAAAAAAAGTCAATAATAAAATGTATTTTACTCAAAGTAAACTGTGTCAAATCATCCATCAACTTTAAAGCTTGACATAGATTTATTTCAGCACTTTCTTTCTTCAAAGCCATTCAGATTTCTTAGCAGTAATACAGTATGAGAAAGTTTGCATGAGTGCACGGTTGATCAGAACTCCCTGTAGGCCACCCTGCGGATGTCAGACACAAAAAGCAGCCGCATTTTCCGTGTCAAAAACCAAGTGTTCTTTATTGACATCTTGTGAGCCACTTCCCCCACTTCGCTTCAGTGCTGCCTTAGTTAACATCAGAAAAGACCTGCCGTCTGCTCTGCGTGAGCCCTCCCTCGTCATTTACCTAACACTTATTCACGTTTCGGGGACGCCGTCTCCCTCTATCCAAATAACTAATCCTCTCCAAGCCGCATAGCTTTTGTCTTGTGCTCAGACTCTAGCTTAAAGGGGTTTCGAGTCTTGCTGAGAGGCCACGATCCTGCACTATTGGATTTAGAGCGAGTCCTTTTGCAAGTGTGTTCATGACATTCCTGACTTAGAGAAATTCAGTTAAACATGTCCATGAATTTCGCATTACTTTGGAAAGAATCAAACAATGTGTGTTTGTATGGGAGTGCCATATACAGACAATGAGTACAAATAATAATGTCTGACTATTATTTGTTGATTTTCACTCATAACTTTATCCATCAGGCTACTGAAAACACACTCCAGAAAAAACCCAACTCATGGATGATAAACGATGTCATGCTCAGTTATGGTGTGCAAGTGAGGAGAAGTGAAGAGTTCTTCATATCAACCATTTTCATGTAATTTAATTATCCATCCATCCATTATCTATACTGCTTATCCTCACAAGGGTCGCGGGCGTGCTGGAGCCTATCCCAGCTTTCTTCGGGCAGTAGGCGAGGGACACCCTGAATTGGTCGCCAGCCAATCGCAGAGCACAGAGAGACCAACAAACATCCACACTCACACTCACACTAGGGGCAATTTCGAATGTCCAATCAACTTACCATGCTTGTTTTTGGAATGTGGAAGGAAACCGGAGCACCCGGAGAAAACCCGCGCAGGCACGGGGAGAACATTCAAACTCCACACAGGGAGGCCGGAGCCGGGATCGAACCCACCACCTCTGAACTGTGAGGCGGACGTGCTTAATTTAATTATAATTCGTTTAATTATTAGTTCTGTCGATCTGCTTGTCATTAATTTGTGGAACTGAGATTTAAAGCAAATAATCCAAGTAACTATACAGTTAAGAAACTTTAGCCAACTTATTTCTAATCAATTTGATACAAACAGCTCTCAAAAGAGTCTTTCCTTCCAGTATTTCCTTTTTGATTATCATGAGAGTCATATGTGCAATAATTCTTCAGTTGAGTGAGAGAATTTGACATATTTAATGGTCCCCAGTAGGAAAAATGACTTTTTGTGGTACTTTTTTTTTTCTTAAATAAAGCCAGTACTCCAAAGTTAGAGCTTGGAGGACATTCCATTGTAAATGTTTTTTAACTGCATGATACAGACACCCCAAACACACCCAGTCAGAACAAGACATTATGACAACATTATGTCCAAGACTGCAATCGAATGACATTTAACACAAGAATTTAATACGAAAATAAAAATTCTGCCTTGTGTGCAATTTGATGCTATGTTTTGTAAAGGGTGTATGCTTACGCTGCTGACTCCTTTGATGGATTCATTTCAGAAAAAGGAAAAAGACAAAAAAAATCCTGTGTGCATGTACATAGCATTACTGTTATGGTTAAGCCACATAAACATCTGGCCACCCACATTCAGGTAATCACAGATGCAACCAGCAGGCGGGCGCGTTGTTTGAACAAACACGGAAATGCAATAGGTGCGTTGCTGGAAGACAACCTAAACCTTTGTGAGACGAGGATACGAGATATACTGCGGTTATATAAACATGAGTTGAGCTATTACTATTAGTATTATTAATGTGACGCAATTACATATCGAGTCAATACAGTTTGCGTGGATAGGGCTGGAAATCTACACCGGAGCCAAACGGCTTTGCGAATGTCACATAAACGTCACATACACGCTAGGTAAAAAGTGGACAATGTAGGACAAAATAATCATTACGGTCTGTGCACGAACACAGCACAGACCGTGCTTGCACAGCACAGCCAGCTCCCAATACGAATCCAAAAAGGAACAGGTGTTGACTCCGCGCAGCTGGTAAGGAAGTGCATGGACTTGCTTACAGCTGTTGAACCAAGGTACTTTTAGCAAATTCCCAGGCCACCTCAATGATTGGCGATATTTTTTTCATTAATGTCACAGACGAAGATGTTTTAAACACGTGAACATTACATGTTATATTTTAAGTTTATCTGCATTTTGTAAAGGATTATTTTGGTTTAAATTATAATTTTTTCCTATACATTTTTGCTATGGCGGAGGTCAACTGTAGAATCAATATACACATTGTTTAAATAGATATTTAGATTACTTCTTCTGATCAAAGCCGTGATTGAGTATATATATATATATATATATATATATATATATATATATATATATATATATATATATATATATATATATATATATTTCGGACACATATACACATATGTCCCAGCTAACTTCAGGTGAGTCACACTAGACAGCAGTTGCAGGACACATACAGAGAAATAACCGTTCATACATATTAATTGCTAAGCCTACACTCTTTAAGCTGGTGGGTTAAAAGTAACCTAAATGAATGAAATAACTAACATAGCACAGGGTCTAAAAGGGCCTGAGTCAATGCCGGGTTACTGGCAGCACATTGGGTTGAGAATTTGACTCAGCACGTGTCAAAATTTTGATCCAACAAAAGGTAAGATCTACACATGATAAGGAGTTATAGTTTACCTGGTTATCTATAACTTTGGTTAAAAATAATACTTTACCAACATCTTAGCATAACAACCCAGCATTTTTTTCATTGTGTCATGTTTTTGTAATTTGGGAGAAAGCCAAAGTACCTGGAGAAAACCCACACAAATGTGGGAAGGATATGTAAACACTGCACAGGAATGCCAGAGCCGGGAACATTGGAGTTTAAGGCACATGTGCTAACCAGAAGGCATTTCAGGTATTCCTTCCCAAACCATTAGCAAAAAAAACATTGCACTGCTTTTTCGCCACATGCACACACATTTACACACAGACGCACACACGCACAAAAGCCCATCATTAATGGGAGGTTTACACCCATCTTCCCGGGATTATAAAGACACCTCAGGGGTAAGACACAATTATCGTGTTCATGTCTTTGTACATATGGATGTAGAGGGGGAGGAAGACATTCAGTGGCACCCAACTTGGATAAACATCCTCTGTCCCCACCCAACAGCTTTTCCAGCTAGCGCCTGGATAGTTGAAAAGTGTGTGCGTGGATGGTGGCTGTGGTGGTGTTGGGGTGAGGGTGGCTGTTTAATGACAAAGGGGTACAATATGCATAGGCCTATGTAGTTTGTGTGCGTGTGTGCGCATACGTGTGTGCGTGTCTGCTTGGGTGCATAGGTATGCGCGTGTGCGTTCGTGTGCGTGTGTGTTTGTGCATTCCGTTCATTCGAAGAGATAAGAGTGCCACTTCATTTATTCCCTTTGCCGAAATTAAAATTCCGTTATTTACACTGCACAAAATAAAACGGAGTAAATTCAACCATTTTTTCATTGTACTACACAACCCTTGGTTATAGCATTGACATAATTAGCTTCCGATCGCTTGCCATCTCATTTTTGTTTCATCATCACTTTACACTGGGTTACAGTTCCCTTGATCCTTTGGCCCTGAAGAAACACCATTGATCAAGGTTGGCTGATGTTTGTGTCTCTAATTCAAACAGAAAAGTCAAACCGTGACTGAAAAATTACATTCCTTATGGGAGAGAGAGGAGTGTCTGTGTTTATGTGTGCGTTAGGGAGCATGTTATGGCTGTTGTGTCACGATCCCATCAGCCTCCTACTCCCTTGCAATCTGACCTGTGATACCAAAACACAGACTCCCTCTGCCAGTCTCACTTCTGTGTTTCTTTAACAATCTTAAAAAATGCCTTATATTCTAGAATCATGCATATACAAACTTCAATTCAAATGAAGTTGGGATGTTTGTAAAATTTCAATAAAAACACATTACAAGGATTTGCAATTCCACTTTTAACAACATTCATAAGCCGCATAATCATTTGCATGGGCGTACAAAGCATTGCAACTTGTTCAATGAAGTGACAGCCTGCTTTTTTGATGTGTATTAGTGACAGACACATTGATATGAAAATTAGCATCTGAGACATGTACCAAAGCAAATGAGAAAACCTGTAATTATTGTTTGGGAACTGAGGACACTAATAATTTAATCTATTAAGGTGGAATTCTCTTACATTCTTACTTAATGTACTTCATTCAGTGGCTCAACAGTGTTTTCGTTGTCACATTTTGCGCTTCATAATGTCCATCACATTTTCAAAGGAAACAGATCGGGACTGCTGGCAGGCCAGTGTAGTACTCACACTCTTTTACTACAATGCCACACTGTTGTAACACAAGCTGAATGTGGCTTGGCATTGTCTTGCTGAAATGAGCAGGGACTTCCCTGAAGAAGACATTGCTTGGGATTCAGCATCAGGGGCATGCAGAGGGCGGGGCCAACAGGGCAGTGGGTTAAATCCTCTCCCTAAATCTACCCAAACCCTAACCCTTACCCCCGGGTATCCATCTGGAGGGGGCATCCACAGCGCCCTCCCCAACCTTTGGTCGACATAAAGGTATTGCAAAATAGATTAACGCAAATGTTGAAGGAGCATCCTGCTGGGTTTGAGGGGGCATATATTTTGATTAGATTTTGGTGCGTCCACCCCAATCAAAAAATATTTAAATATTTTGTCAGGTCCAACAGGCTCGCTTTGTGTACCTTCAAATCCGGTTATGAAGTGACCTGACTCCCTGGATTTTAGCTCAGCAGTTAATGCTATGTGCCCCTGAGCTGGCCGCGTGGGTTCAAATCCCTAGTTAGATGGTTGCTACAAGAGTCAAAACGGCACCGGTTACACGTCAGCCATTGATAGTGAGATGGAATCTGACTAAAAATCTGCTTATGCTTGAAAATGAATGCTTACACGTGACATCAACCCCCTTCACACATCCCTCACGTCGACCCGTCTACCGTGCTTTGCACGCCCCTGGGCACCATATGTTATTCCAAAACCCGCATGTACTTTTCAGTATTAATGGTCCCTCCACAGATGTGCAAGTTACCCATGCCATGGGCATTAACATAGCCCCTAACCATCACAGATGCTGGCTTTGGAACTTTGCACTGATAAAAATCAGGCTGGTCCTTTTTCTCTTTGGCCCAGAGGGCACCATGTCCATGATTTGCAAAAACGATTCAGACCACAGCACACTTTGCCACTTTGTGGCAGTCCATCTCAGATGAGCTCGCGCCCAGAGATGCCGGTGACGTTTCTGGGTGTTGTTGATATAAGGCTTTTGCTTTGCACGGTGGAGTTTTAACTTGCGAGGGTTGGTGAGGCATCTTTGCATTCAATTTTTGTATACATTTAACGCAACATGCCATCTTCACTGGAATTGGGTTTTGTATATGCCTGCATTGGTCCCCTCACGCGGCACGGTGGTCGACTGGTTAGCACGTCCGCCTCACAGTTCAGAGGTCGTGGGTTCGATCCCGGCTCCGGCCTCCCTGTGTGGAGTTTGCATGTTCTCCCCGTGCCTGCGTGGGTTTTCTCCGGGCACTCCGGCTTCCTCCCACATTCCAAAAAACATGCATGGTAAGTTGATTGGATAGGTGCATGGTAGGTGTGATTGTGAGTGCGGATGTTTGTCTCTGTGTGCCCTGCGATTGGCTGGCAACCAGTTCAGGGTGTACCCCGCCTACTGCCCAAAGACAGCTGGGATAGGCTCCAGCACGCCCCGCGACCCTTGTGAGGAGAAGCGGTACAGATAATGGATGGATGGATGGATGGTCCCCTCACACATATACCCACAGACACACCTGCCCAGTGTGCAGGTGCAGAGTCTCTCACTGATAGAGGCCGAGCAGGTTGCAGGTTGTCTAGATGGGACTGGCTTCATCTAATGAATGTGTGTGTTTATATGTGAAGTAACACAGCTGTACATGTAAACATTTACACTTGTGAAAACACAGGAAAGATAGATTGCTGCTATTCTGCCAGCACGCTGCATGTCTTATCACAGAGTGTTAATTAAAGTGTGGTAACTGTGACATCACATGTGACTTATAAAAATGGCAATGAAACACATTGCATAAGAAAGATGTATGCTGTTACAGATTTTGTCTGTTTTGGCTTACAACGAATCTCGGATAATGAATGTATGGATGGGTAGATATCACGGTACATAAAGAATATAATGCAGTACAATACAATACAATACAATATGAAGAAAATAAGAGCATTGAAAAATCATTTATAACAATGTAAAATCAATGAATTATGGTTCAAACATTTTACCTAGATCAATCGTTGGCAACTGGCGGCCCTAGGACATGGTAATGAAATCAACCAGTAAAGTTTTAACTTGACTAGACTGAAATGCACAAAATAGGTCAGTATCTGTGAGCTGGTAAAGTGTCACCTTATCTGTTTCTGTATTGTTTGTTGGATCCAGGAATAGAATATATTTGCTGTATTTCATCTGTTCGTTTGGATTTGACTGTGCATTCTGGTTGGGGTACATACATAGGCTACATTTTATCCCCCCCGAACAAAGACAACAGAGACCTTAATATCGGATGTCTTTAAACGGTAATTCTCCACTCTGTGGTAGGTTAACAATGATCTCTGTTTACCCAACAACCGATTCAGTATTTACTTTTTCAATACTGAGCTGTATTCTTGTTTTTGTTTTGTTTTTTTACTTCTGTGCTCCATACGCACAACTTTGTTATTATTGTGCAAATGTTTTACCTTTAATCCAATCTCCAAGAGGAAATAAAAATATCTTTAAGTTTACATGCACTTTACTTACTTTTTGTTTTACTCCTTAATGCACAAATAACGTTTTACTCTTTAAGCACAGATAACGTTTTTTTTCAGATGTTTCAGATGGCAGGCTTAAATAGTTCAAAATTGTCCAAATGTAGCTACTCGTATTTGTGTAGTTCTACTTCTTACTGTAGGCTCCAGCACGACCGTGACCCTAGTGAGGATAAGCGGTACAGGTGATGGATGGATGGATGGATGGATGGATGGATGGATACTTCATACTGAATCAGTCGTGGAGCATTTGGATCAATATCGAGTTGATTTGAGGTGTGAGGATCTTGGCCAGCCCTTGAAGCTGTAAATAAATAACCTGTCTTTCTATTCCTGTTATCTGTGTCCAGAGACACTGCTCCGTCCACCCCAAGGTTATCTTCATGACCAAGCATGTAAAACACTTAACATCACCGGGAAAATAATTATTATCTATACTGCTGTGTCAATGAGAAATCTACAATTAGATTTCATTTGTAATGTTTTATTATCATCCATGAACAAACAGACATGTTTCACCTGTTGATTTGAAAAATTGACATTGATTTTTTATTATTTTTTTTTTTAATATGGTCTATGTTTCTGGTTAATTCAACCTACCGAAGTAGTTAGTGTCCGCCACATTTTCACATAAAACACTCACCAATATAACCATTACTGTATTGATTGTACCTAAATGTTTTTAAACTGTGAGAGGAAGCTGGAGAATCTGGAGAGAATCCATACAAGCACATGGAGAACAGTCAACACATATACGCAACAAAAATATCAACGCAACACTTTTGTTTTTGCTCCGAACTCAAAGGTCTAAAACTTTTTCCTCATACACAATATCCCAATTTCTCTCAAATATTGTTCACAAACCAGTCTAAATCTGTGAGCACTTCTCCTTTGCCGAGATAATCCATCCCACCCCACAGGTTTGCCATATCAAGATGCTGATTAGTCACCATGATTAGTGCACAGGTGTGCCTTAAACTGCCCACAATAAAATAAAATAAAAAAACTTTTGCAACCAAGAATAGAGTTCTGGAGATGCCATTCAAAACACGACAACACATGAGTTATTAAAGCTCCGCAGGTACCAGGTGTCATATTTGTATGTGAGCAATCTTTTGTGTTTTGACTGAGACTTTTCATTTGAATAGTTTGGTAACAGATAATGTCTTCAAGCACACCGGGGTCAAAAGTCATCAGATGAGGAAATAGGATATGAGAGGACAAGGTCGGAGTAGGTGAAAGCAGCAAGAGATTGCAAATTTGACAATGAAAGCGATGTCAGACTGCACTCTGAATCTTTATTACTCTTTACAGTGTGGCAAAGCGGCAATAAGCAATTTGTTGTGAGAGATTATTACATTTTCGTTTTCATTTTGTGGCCCAGTGGTGTAGATAAAAGGAATGAAGATGTGTCTTTCCTCAGGATTTGTTCCTGTTATTTTTCACCCTAGAGACAAAGACATATCGAGAACGTGTTTGATGAGTGATTCTCGTCAGCAGAAAAATGGAAACACATTTTCTGAGTGTGCCCGATAAGCAATTTGCAGTTAAGATAAGGTTTGCACTTTGTGCATATCACAAATCCACATGAATATTCACAATGAACAAACTGTAATGGGAACCAATACATGAACTGTAGCAACTAATGCCTTAGACCAGTGGTCCCCAATTACCATGCCATTATCCGATATCTATCTTCTTTCAGTTATTAGACACACGTTGAAATAGATTTCCTCATGTTACCATTTGAGCGCCGTCGTCTTCTGTAATCCTCCATGAAACACGACATGTGGCAGGTAACATGTGGACAGCCAAACACAAATATGGCACTCAACGAATTGCTTTTTCACATTTGTTAACAGTGCAGGCTTGGCAGAGGCGTGTGCTCTATTGAGTTCTATTTCAGTTATATTTGTAAAGGCAATTGGATGTCATCACAAACACACACACACGCACACACACACACACACACACACACTGATGAAATAAGAGAAGATGAAAAGGAGACTGGATCACTGCCTTGAGTTACTGCTGATTGTGTGACCTCCGTCTGAGCCCAAACTGCACCTGTGATTGCGGCTGTTGGTTGATGAGGCGCCTGATAAGAACATTTTCTGCATCTTATCCCTTCTTGGTAAGAAAGCCCAACTGTGCGCTGCCATGCCTTTAGGCCCTCAATCTCTGGCCATATTACCCTTTCACCTCTGTCTCCACAGGGACACTAGCCCACTCTGACCAACTGTTCATCCCTGGATAAGTCCAGGGTGCTATTTAATCGACCTCACTGTGCAAGAAGAGTGGACAAAGAGAGAAGTATCTCTCTCACTGTCAATAATTTTAGATGCCTCTGAATTATGTGCCATTGATTATATGTGAGCCATCATCTGAGTCCAGAGCCAACTCTTGTTCCGCTTGCGTTAGCCCATTGGCCTGGATTGAATGATGAATTACAAATCAATAGAAACACTTTGATAAATCCCCACTTCAGACGACAGTTCGTGGATCTTGTTTCCTTATACCTCTCGAAGTAGAGGTAAATCTCCCATTTCACAGGACAGATGCTGTTTTAATACCCTGCAGAGGAGGGTTTATTTCAAGCTTGGAATCCCCCTTAATGATTTTAAAGTATACCTGTAAAAAAAAAAAAAAAAAAGTTTAATAAATGAATAATTAGTAAAGCACATTAAGCGAGAGGGAAGACCGGCTTCTGTTCTTTGTCGCACTGTTAAAAATGTGAAATATAACCCAGGTGACATTTGAACATCTTATTCATTTAGCTAAGTGAGCTGAAGATGAAGTTGTGTGGCAGGAGGACCTCGCCAGGGGGCTTGCACTGCCCACTGGTTTGCCTACAATCCCTTTGCTTGATAAGTTGCCCCACCTTCTTTTATTACATTAGCTTGTGAACTATTGGTCCAATTAGAGAGATTAAAAATAATATAAGCGCACCAAGCCATCCTTCTTCTTAATGTTGAAGCAAAATTACCTTGACCATTGGTGCAAATGCCCCCATTAAAGCATGAGAACATTAAAATTCTGGAGGTCTCTTCCAAAGCACTTGAGGAGGAGCACCTGTCTCATCATGCTGTCGCCTCCTCAAGCAGAGCCTGGCCCCAAAGCATGGAAATGTAATTATTCAGATGACTGCAGTAACCTTTAACACTGGAATAATCATTTAGCAGGTTGTCCCATTTATGCAATTTGTCACTGCTAATTACATAGTTATATTGTGCTTGCCTTTGGATGCATAAACCTACATTTTCTCAAGTGTACGGGTGTGTGTTCCAGGGGGAGAACAGAAAAGATCTTTCCCAGCAGAAACAAAAAAAGTAAACACACTCCAATGTGTACCAAGAGAATGATTTCTCCAATAATCTTTTATTCATGTAGTTGTCAGTCGCCACGGTGTGCGCCGTGCACCACTCAGAGTACATGAGCCCATATTGTGGTCCCAATCCATCACACACTCCTTACAGCAGCACCGTAAATGCCAAGGGATGCTAGACGCCATGCTCAAGGGCCCAATCGGTGTTGCTTCCAGATCATGTTTCTGCCAAGCCCACTAATGTGTGGGCATGACTGCCAACCTGAACACACTGCTGTGTCAATATGTCCACAGTGTGCCAATGTTTTATTGCGAGGGCGTGGAAGTACGTACACACAACATTGCTTTCATGCTGATAGAGCCTTCTGAGGATGGAAATGTCGTTTCCAGACACTGGCCGCCTTCTTTTTTTTTTTTTTTTCATTTTTGGTCCTGACAAGCTGCTGGTAATTAGACAGTTGGACAATGAAATTATTTGCATGACTGACATGCTCAAATAATGCCTCTGGTTTGTGGCTATAAATAATATATAAAAGGGGGTATTTCGTTTCATAAGTAAACCTTAATGCAGTAAAATATTTAGCTTCCTTGACTTCACTCGCTGAAAGTGTTAAGTGTGAGTACTTTAAACTCACATCACACCAATTTTTTTCTTCCCTCACAACGACCTTCCATCTGACCAGAAACAGGATGCTAGTGACATAAAGGAGGTGAGAAAAAATGGACAAAAGCTGTCATGGCTGCAATTTCCTTTGGAAGAAAATGTTAACCACCCAGCTGTGGCAAAGTTGGTACAAGTTCCATGCAGGGATGTGTTAGGATGATCCCCTCAGATAAAACATCTCGCATATTGCATATTCATTTTTCAATGGACTTTGTGCTGAAAT
Organism: Filicampus tigris; assembly: GCF_054856515.1. Lineage (NCBI taxonomy): Eukaryota > Metazoa > Chordata > Actinopteri > Syngnathiformes > Syngnathidae > Filicampus > Filicampus tigris. Next base: position 10,352,905 of record NC_141223.1, on the reverse strand, counting down.
CTTAATTCCTCAATTTAACGCTCAATTTGCGGAGACATTTGAATTTTCAGTGCTGCTAAAGTATTGAACATGCATCTAGTTTGTCCTAATGACAACGTGCTGACAAAATGTTTGTTGGCAGTTCATTGGTAATGTTTAGTGTAATATACAATATATGTAATACTTCAATTGCTTTCCCCACTCAAATAGCTTATTACAGATGATGTGATAGCATGCTGCAACAGCTATTTAAATAAAATAGAACAGAGTCCAAAAATTGCATTTGGAAGTGCAATCAATACAGAAACGCAAAGATGAGCCATAAGCACTGGAGTCACTATATACTGAGCAAAGCCATTAACACCATTAGCATTGCTGCCATTTCCCTTTTCCCATTTAAGTGTAGCCCTTAGTACTTCGTTAGTAGGCAACTGTGGGAAATAAGGACAAGCATGACTCATATTTGCCTGATGGCTCTAAAGTCACCTTCCACTGGTTTTCCCAAAGTCTAACATCTTTTCTTTGTCTCCTCCTAGAGGCCATTTATGTACATCTGGACATTTGGCGTGAAGCTGTAGAGTGAGAATAGTTGAGTGACAGAATAATCTTTTACACAGCCCGAGAATAGTTGAGTGACAGAATAATCTTTTACACAGCCCATAATTCCTAGATGTCTTAAACCTATAAAAGGGTGTTGTTGTTTTTTCATTATTACCAAATAAGTAGTTTTAACAAGGCTGGGAACCCCTGGTCGTGATCCTCGATTTTGTTTGAAGAAGACACATTATGCATTTTTAAAAATTAATTATTTATATACGCGGTATCTATATGATAAGGCAGTGGCGTGGACAGAACAGCAGAGGAGAGCGACGTTCCTTCGGTCCTGCGGCCAGCCACTATCCAGGCACAGAGGGAGAAAAGGTGGAGCTTTAAGCAGCACTAAGCACATTTGGTGTTCGAGCTGTTCAAATTAACAACGATGGGTTCCTAGAGTGTTTTGGCTCTCACAACATCTGGCAACCCAATTTGGGTTGATCAAGCCACAACTTGCATCGCAGCAACCCTGTCCGTTTCTCTTTGGGATGAGCTGTTTGACTATACGAGTGTGTTACAAGCAAACGGGAACACCAGGAATTCCAGCCTTCTGCACTGGAGGGTCAATAGATTATAATTATTTTAACGGCAGTGGTACCAGGCTGTTCAACCATCCATTTCATAGACCGAACCATTTGGGTACATTGCTCCTGAACCATTTGGGTACATCGCTCAGGCCAAGGGTCAATATAGCTATTCTGGAGAAGAAACTCAGCCAGTCTTCAGGAGGAGAAGCTGTAAAAAGCTTTCCTGTTGAGCCGGACAGAATGATATTGTGACAATAGCTTTCAACACAACAGGGAAAGAGTCAGATGTTAAACGTCACGCCGCAGCATAGTGTAATACCCTCCAAAACTGGCACCATGGTCTAAAACTATACCTACAAAGACATCTGCACCGTTTATTCAGATCAGGGGAAAAAAAAGACATAGAACTGGAAGGTTTTACAAGTAGCGCGAAAGTTGCTTTTGTCTCTTTATTAACGCTTTGAGGGCAACAAATCGCAACTGGACCTATACCCCAGAGTGACGGTGAATCTACAACAAATTGCTATCCGTTCAAACCTGCTAGGTGATGCATCTGGAGGGATAAAACATTTATCAGAAGATGATTTTTCATTACGGCAAGGAGAGAACTTGCATCAATATTTCAGCGGCCTTGCCTGCCCACAGTGTGTCAGTGAGTACGAATGACCCTTTGTGTTCTTGCACTTTTTTAATAACCACACGTCCTCACAAGGAGAGCCCAGGGAGGGAAATTGTCCTGAATGAGGACAGTAATGTGTTTCTCTCTATGGAATCAGATTGAGGATATTTACGGCAGGTGAGGCAACTTGCAAGTACTGACAGACCACTAACAAGAGAGGTAGATATAACCTTGAATATGGATGTGAATGGCAAACTAATGCAAATTAATGTCAAAGTACAGCTGAATTGTTGGTGTGACTGGACCCAATTATCAGAGCTGGGCATTTGTCTATGCTTTAGTCCGTCTATGCGTTCTTGTCTATATTTCAGACCCGCCCGGTCGGTCCGAGTCAGCCAACCGGCATTGAGAACGGACTTAACCATTACCACGTCACACGCAGGTGCCCCACTCCTGAAGCACAGCCAAACCATAAAATAAAATAAAACAGTGTGGTTTACCTTTTGGTCCCACAGATGCAATGACATGTGCCCCATTTTGTTCACCAATCACCACGCTGTGCATGTGTGTGTGTCTTGATTTTATTTGAAATTTTTTTCTTTATTTGGCGGCGCATCTGCTTGTGCAGCATCTGCGTGTGCCATGAACGTTATGTACTCGACGCCAATTGGCTGTTGCCGAAGAGGGGCGGACTGGGACCACATGGGTCGGCCGGAAATACCGTCCAGACCTTATAGATGGATAGATGATGCCCAGCTCTGCCAATTATCATGTTGGAACAAAATGAAGATTGTGTACGTTTACATGACCACAACCTAGTAAAAATGGGGGTCCAAAAATCCTTGCATTTTTTTAAAGGGCTGGTGTATAGACAACATCTAAATTAAAATTTTTGAAATGTTTCAACTTGCTGTTTCAGCTTGTAATGATGGTTAGCAATTGGGTAAGTCAAAGATAGTTAAACATTTCCATTCATTTTCAAAGGTTGTAAAGTCCATGTTGTGAGTGCTTGTTCATTTTCAATACAAAGTAAAGTAGGGAGGTGTGATCTGAAGCGAAAAAAAAAAAATCATGGAAAATATTTTTTCATTGTTTACAACACAGAGAAAACTCGTTATATTAAAAATTGTGCTTACACTTCAAAATTGTCACCAACCAAGCAACTGTATGGAAGTCTAAAATTGACCAATTTATTTTAGAGTCATGTGGTTCAGGCATTTAGATTTGTTTGTCACATTTTACAACCGCTTTCTGTGTTTGGACAGAAACCATAACTGTGTCATTTTTCACTTAAAACTAGTTTTTCAAAACTTGGTGTTTTCACGCTACAACTTTTCAATGAATTACCATTTTATCCGTATACATACATTGTAAATGTTGTGTCAACTGACAGTATTTTCGTGTGTTCAAATGCCAACCTTCCTCTTTTCTATGGTTTGCTCAGTTAGGTTTTCCACTCTCTGACCCCTCCTAACGCTTCCACTCGCGCACGTGTGATCTCTTGCCACATTTCGCCAGCTCCTCCCTCAGTAGCAAAACTCGTTTTGCTTCTGGATGGCGGCTGCAAGTCTCCCCCTCTGAGCAGCTGTCACACCTTTTCAGACTTTGCAGTACTGCTTTTAGACCTTTGCATCAAATATTCATAGAGGAGAGACAGCACAGGCGGGTCTGCCATATACTTTTCTATCCTCCATCCATTTGACTTGCATGCCTCCCTTCATATGACCCTTAACATTATTTGACTTTCCATCTTGCCCTCTTTTTCTCGTTCTCTCCACAGAGAAGTGCAGTCAGAATGATCAACACCAAATGGAAAAAGGCATTATTTACATCATACTTAATGGGACATGTCTTACACAATTTAGTTATAGTATTACCTTGTACTGTTTTTAGACCAAACATTTTTAGCAGGGTTTCTGGCTTCCTGTGAGTGGAGTGTTGATGATTTACAAGAGCAATGACGGTTCAGCAATGCTCTGCAGGGTCTGAAGGCTGCAATTACACAGCCTGAATACTGGTTCGTGGTGTGGTCTCTTAAAAAAAAAAACACTGAGCAGATCAGTTTGGAATTGGATATTACATTTGCCAAAATGACAGTGAGGAAGTTCATAGCTCAGGAGGTGGTTCATGGTCATAACTACAGTTCTCTGATTTTATTGTCATAGCCGGTTGCTTCCATGCACTTTGTGATTTATCTGTAAGGGAAGTGGAGTAGATTTTACAAGCCTTAAATGAAACATCCTTGAGGAAAATCTGCAGGAAAAAAAAAAAAATCTTTCTGTTCAGCTATGAGAAGCTATGAGAATATCTACCTTTGAGTAAATAAATGCCCCTGGCCACAGCATGAGAACATAATGGTAGCTGGAAATATTACACACAATTCCAACTAAATGTGTTCTGCAGCCCTTTAGACCTTTGATCTTCCCTCCATCCGTTTTCTATATGGATGGACTTTTTCAGTTGACTTTGGGCAAAAGGTGGGGTACACCCTGGAGGGATCACCAGCCAGTGGCAGGGCACAAATATACAATGAGAACAATCACTTAATCACAGTCACACCTATGGACAATTGTCTAAAATAAAACCAACCACAAAATTCTTTTTTTCTACCTTTGATCCTATTTGTGTAACCTGAAATACAGTCGTAACATTTTATCATAACATTTTCAAGATGTAGTCTACATTTGGCACATAACCTTAGGTGACCTACAGTACATAAGTTGATCAAATTTGAGTAAGATCCATTGGAAAAATGTGGCTGCCATCAACTGAAACATCACTGGAAGAGGAGGCTTACTCAGTCAAGTCACAGTAATGCCGCGTCTACTTTACTTCCAGACCAAGCGATATAGAAATAACCTATTAAAATACACTTTAGGCATGCTCCCATAATATTTAGAGCACTTCATTTTTTAAGGTTTTGAAACAAACTTAAAAAATACAAACACACATAAAGACATTATATATAGAGAGAGAAATAGAGAGAGAGAGAGAGAGAGAGAGAGAGAGAGAGAGAGAGAGAGAGAGAGAGAGAGAGGGCAATGGATAATACAAAAATATCAAACAGTGTACCGATCCCTCTCTGGGTTTACTTCTCAGAAGTGTTGAATAGATGAACAGCAAACCAAACTCTAAGATCAATGAACAACAAAGAGGGAAACTGAAAAGAACACGTAAGAATTTAATCAAATAAACTGAATATTTAAACAGAATACAGAATATAAAACATAAACAGGGATATGAACACCCACTAAATAGCTAGCATAACATCAGCAATGTAAAAATCAATTTTTTTTCCATATTCATTTTCTTCCATCCAATTTTTTTCCAAACTAACAAACTTAATTTATCATTTCACAAAATACATCAATAATCATTTCCAAAGATTATGTTCCGAACCCAGAGCCGTTGCTTTCTGTCGGCGTAAAAATCAGGGTTGAAGGGGATATATATTCAATAATCCTCAACACGGAATGGTGTGACGCATTTCCGGTAAAATCTCACAGGGCAACGCACCTTCCGGTTATGCCAAGCGCCATTGTTTTGAAGCCGTTTTACTTCTATCAATTGTCAACTTTTTGGGGTATTTTTCAGGTTTGCGCGTATTTGTGAAGAAGAGTTGAGACGACAGAACATCAAGCTATCACTGCTGTGTGCCTACCCGGTTATATGGTGTTTCTCCGCTTTGATGAGCAGCAGAAGCAGTGGGTTGTTAACATGCGCAGCAATAACTTTGTAGTTAGATAGCACCGAAGTCTGTTCTCTGCATTTTTTCCCTGATGATGTAATAATGCAGCTGTCAAGCACACAGGGAAGCCATTTGTTTAACTAGAACTCCCAGCCTTAATTTTGACAGCTCTCAAGCTTTTTATGTGCTATTGTTACTCTGTTTGCATAGATTAACAATGTTCCTGGCCTTTCAACTTTTCCTGCGTCTGTATGAATATTATTCTCATGCTGGCATTTTATTGTATTACAAAATATAAAAATATTTATGAATGTCTTAATCCTCCGCTGGGTTTCCATAGCAACCACTTTTCAGCGACAGCATTGATTTTTGAGAAAAGTCAACAGGGTAAAAAAAAAACAAAAAAAACTGTTATGAATGGCCGCGCCCCTGCCGTTATATCCTTGTTCGGTCGGAGTCACGGGAGGAACCGATTCCAACTCTCTATTGGAAATCATTGTACTTTCATTGCTTTTAACGTCCAAAAACGGTGATCAATTGGCACCAAAATTTATGTGGACATTCCTACTAATGCCCACTTCAACATATCAAAACGATTAACCTCTCCGTGGCTGATTTATACGAGAATGAGGAAATGTGGAAGTCAGCAGAGCTACATAGCTTTATGCTGGGACGAGCGCAGACTGCTTCTTTGCTTAAAAAAAAAAAAAAACACTGCTTCTTTGCTGATCACGGTTAGGATGGGCGAGGCATTAAACACCAGTATGGATATTTACAGAGAATGAAGTGGGAATAAGTAGATGTGCACATTTATTTGGATGAGGAATGGCCCCAGTTTTTCGGCCTACAACACGCCGTCCAATTTGGAACGAAACTGCCGAAATGGTTCCAATGTGTTCCAATGCGGCCACAGTCGGCTGTGCAGTCAGCCTCTCTGGAACCTTTTGTTCGTTGAACATTACCGCTTGTTCGTTGAGGGCTTACTTCACTCTCACGCCGCTCCACTCAGGCAGAAGGTGGCGGCTGCAAGCAGTGTTGGACACCGCATGCGACTGCTTGGGAGGCAACCCCGCGACATGAAGACACAGGCTCATGTTCACCTCCACACGCTGGCTGGACAGTAAGGAGCTAATGTTGTTGTGCTAACGCCTTTTGTTTTAACGGCCTGAAGCTAATTGTTGCTATTAGCCGTCCCGCTATCCTACCTTTAGCTGGGAAGGGAAGGGGGTGGGGGTATAAGGATCCAATCTGCCTGCCCTGCTGCTCGCTGCAAGCCGCCGTCTCCCTCCTGGGAGTTGACACGAGTATAGCGTCGCTAAATGTCCAGAATTTAACCAGTCGGGGTTCGTGTGCGCATTCATGCTCTTGTCCGCTTCAGCTTGTGAAAGTGGAGGAGCAATCCCCACGGTATTTTTGATTTTGTGGAGGTGATCATGATGAGAACACATTTTATGTCAATAAATCCAAACTATTGTGCAGAACACTTTTATACTTTCACAGGTTGAAGTGGACAAGAGTAGTGATGTGCATTTGCATTTTGGTGGCGATCGGTCGCCGTTTTAGACAACAGAACTGACAAAGCGAGCAATATTACCACGCTTGCCTCCCTCCCGTGACCTAGACCACTGAGACCGAAAACATAACATAAGCCATGCCCCTAAAGGGCGGGGCAATTTGTCGTAAATCCAATCACAAAAAAAGACCATAAATCATGACAGAGTCTTTTGGGGGGGGCACTTTTGTACTGGTGTAATTTTTACATGCAAACCTATTAAATAAGTGCCAAGGTTAAGATCACCCAAGTAAGGCAAGTGTTACATCACATCTACTATAGTGTCTAGTCTACCCTGCACCGTAAGCTTCGGTGCCTTGTGACATCAAACGTGAAAGTGCTGTGTGCATATAGTCCATAGTCAAGTTTACAGCCTCAAACTAAATGGTGTGCCACCATTGAATTAGACACAAAATAAAAGTTGCAAGAGCAAAGTAGAATAACAATTCTGTATGGTAAAAATAGACACATTCAATGCCAGGATTTGTTTCTTAAACTGAAAAGGACACATAGGAGAGAGACAGTACAGTCATATTTTATGTGACAGAGTTTGACAGAGCTACAAATTGTGTAATCCGGAGTATGAACACACAAGTTCTTGAGAGAAGAGATTGGAAGAGAGGGTGATGGCAGGACATATGAATATTTGATCAAGCAATGAGAGCATGTAGCAAGCGCCATCCCAGAAGCCCTTGCAAAGAGTGGTGTTGTAAAAATATTTACTTTAAACATAGCATGCATGTGAGGAAGAGGAGGGCGAGGAAGAGCATTTTTTTCCTTACCTTCTTCCATCCTTCATTTCTGCCTCATTTGTTGTTGCTTATGCTTCCCATCAGTTCAAAGTGGGTCAGAGATGTACCTTAGCATGCTGAAGGGAAGGAAGCAAGGGGATGATTTAAGATGGAAAAAGTGATTGAAGGGCATAACCAGAAGTGTGTAAACAGAAAAGTGGAGCAAGGAAGTGAGGGAGAGCTAGAATGACACAAACAGAAATGGCAAATAAAGAAAAAGGTAGGGGGAAGTATTTATGGAGAGATGAAGGAGAGGAGGGGAACAAGTTAAGCGCTGCGTGGAAGAAAAACCAATGATTAATTCATCTTTCAGAGGGCCTCGCTCAACGTAGGTCTACTCAGCAGCAAGCCCTCAAGGGCTTTACATGATGGAGAGGCGGCCATCACGGTGTTTAAACTTGAGACTGCCCTCCTCCCCTTCTTGTTCCTTCGTCCTTCTTCCACTCATCCCCTCTCGCTCATTCCTCATTTAGATCATTGCTATATGAAGTTGTGTTTATATGTTCAAAGTGAGTCAGATGATGAAATAAAAACAAAGCGATAAGGTCAATGGGGAGGGCGGAGAGGAGGATTAGCTGGTGCATACATGTCAGATGATGTCTGTTGCTATGTTTCCAGTTGATCAGAACCCACATTTACTCTTTGCATTAGGGCTAGGGTTGGAGGGATCAACCATATCTGCTTCAGGCTAGCGGGACATGAGAGCACAATAATACAGTCGCAAATACAAGTAAAATGAACTCTAAAATTCACTGGGAGCCAGTGAAGGGAGGCTAGAATTGGCATTATAATGCTCCCTCTTTTGAGCTCCAGTTAGGAGGCGAGGGGCAGCATTCTAGACTAACTGGAAAATTTTGTTTGACTGGCTGACTCAAGTAAAGCGCATTTCTGCAATCTAGCCGAGATGTAATTAAGGCATGGTTTACTGTTTCTAAGTTCAGTTGAGAAAGGAAGCTGAATTTAACAACAGCACTGATTTGCCGGTCAAATTTAAAATCACTGTCCAATTTAAAACCCACGTTGGGGACTGTTGGTTTTAGGTAAGGTGCCAGGGGGCACGGTCAATAGGATGGAATGTAGACGGGCCACTGACATCCAGGCTTTCTCAATTCAGAAGTCATCAAATTTGTACATAGAGCCCACTTATGTGTAATTAACAATATCCATGTGATAGCATGGCCCAGTCAAAGTCCAGACCTGAGTCCCAATGAGCATCTGTGACAAGATTTGAAAATTGCTATTCACAGATGCTCTCCATTCAATCTGGCCAATTCAGGGTGTACCCTGTCGACCGCCCGAAGACATCTGAGATGGGCTCCTGCACACCTGCAACCCTAATGGTGATAATAAGTGGTTCAAAAATGACTGCAGGTGGTGTTAGACAGGAGGATATAGAAAATGGGATTAGATGCAAAGGGATCATTATCGCCATGTATTAGTGTTGTGTCAGGTCATGATGTCAGTTTTAGCAAATATGATTTAAAAAAAAAGATTATTTTGATAATTGCAAAGTACCCCATTAAGTACATTTCAGAGTCAGTACTTTTTTTTTACTTGAGTACATAATTTGAAGCAATATGTATCTGTCTCTGTGTACAGTAGTACAGAGTGTGAGTCCTTCTGCCTCTTCTGATATTTGGAAGGTTTTCCCAGAAGTAAGGGCTCAGAAGCAGGTTGCCCTTTAACAGTCAAGACAGGGTGGCCGTGCACAGCAGAATGACAGGCACAGACGCGCACGTGCGCACACACAAGCAGGAGTCGTTGTTCATGCATGTTTAAAAAGCAATGAGGGGGTAAGACTGTCAGACGCAAACGATCACTCCACCCTATAGTTACATATTCACCACCCACGCAGTCATGAAGGTTAATGAGTTCATGCACTACAATAGATAACTACTGCCATCTTGTGGCGAATAGGTGAAGTCCAACCAATGTGATGGTGCCCATCATGGAGGTTACCGTTTTAAAATGTGATTTATTTATTTGTTTGCCGAAAACAAATAATCTTATTTTAGTTGTGTTAATGGTCCCTGTTTCCACAAAGCAGTTCAGCACGTTTTGGAAACCTTCAGTTGGGGTATTTCCCGGGGAATCCCAGCCAATAAACGGCCCAAACACCTGCTTATGGAGGGTAAGAGCCCTCCAAACTTACGCATCATACCATTCCATTTGTGGTATGGCAAAGTTACACCCAAGGATCATATGAGTAGCACAGGGGCCTGTTTGAAAGAGTACACTAGTGATGGGACATTGCAATTTGACTGCTGTAGAATTTTAAAAATTATTCCTAATTATTCTGACGTATCTTTCGCATGATCACTGTCTTCACATGGATGAATATCATCATGCATTACAACATGTAAGCAAAGACAATTTGAGTATTTTTTTTTTTTTCGAGAACTGTGTATTAAACTTGTAACATTTCACATTAGTCAGAATCATGAAACACAGGATTTGATTACTGGGTTTGGCGTAAGAGTTATGGCTACAATCTCATGAGGAAGACGAGCTTCTGGCAGACGTTTGAGGACCTAGTTGTGTCTACAGGTGTAGTTCCTTTCTTCCCAGCTGACCCAGAATGCATTGTGGGGTATGGTCAGATGGGATTTTGTATCTTTATTGAATCCTCTTCTGTCCACTTATCAGCAGTGGTGCAGTACTGCTGCTCGTCTGGTCTCAGGAGACCTTCAGATTCTGGGCAATGCAGAACTTCACATTTTTAAGTGTACCCAAGAAGGAGCTCTCAGTTTCAAAATGGTTGGTTAGCTCTGCTCTTCTATTTTCAGGAACTCCTCTCAGTTATAGGCCCTTAGCGTCGTCATCACGTTCTCCCAAGTAAGATGTCCTTCATTGCAGGCAACTGTCAGGGGCCTGCCACACTGACAGAGACAGTTTTGTGACTGGTGTTGTTGCCAAGGTTTGGGATGAACAATCAGGTTTCCTGGGATTTAAATGGATGATTTAATTTACATATTTGTCAAGGAAAGCAAAGCTTAATCACATTATCAAGACTTGGAAAAAAGTCAATAGTTAAGTTTAAATATACACTTGTACAGTTTTGTAATATCACATTTGTCAATTTCTGTCTTTTTTTACATAACGTTCAAATTAATTGCCATGGAGTCTTAAAATTAGGATATCTTTATTTATTTTTTTTACTAATGAATGTTGCACCTCCACTATAAGCAGGCATTTTTTAAATTATAACTTTTCCCCCCTTGCATCCCTTTTACTTTTATACTTTACGTAGTTTTGATTCCTCAACTTCCCCAGAAATCTCCTTAATCCCTAATATCTATATTTCTGCCTGACTAATTTCGACACCTCTGCTGATAAATAAATAACAAATACTGTATCTCAAAAGTTGAGGGCATCGTTTTTGTCCAGTATGGTTCGTTATGGGCTCCAGTGTGTGTTTGCCTAAAATAACCAGCAGAGGGCAGTGTGTGGCAATATGTGACCTGATAACGAACGCGTGTCTTTGTTTTTTGTTTTTTTCAGCCTCAACCAAAGTATGCTCCAGTAAATATTTTACAGTTGCGTGTATCTATGTTCCTGTACACTACGGTTAAAAGAAAATCATTGGATCAAAAAACAAGAAGAGACTATACTATCTAATAAAGAGATAAATACCAGTTTTCGCCAACTCACTACTGGGTTTCTCTGAGAAGATTCAATTTGCCCCACTCCCACCCCCTCCCGTAAAAATTCAGGTAAAAATTCATGAATAACCGTAATAATCGTCCACTGATAGTGTAGTGGTACACACGCCTGAGTTGTGTGCGGGCAGCGTGGGATCGATTCCCGCTCAGTGACAGTGTCTATGTGTGCCCTGCGACTGGCTGGCGACCAGTTCAGGGTGTAGTCTGCCTTCGCCCATTGACGGCTGGGATAGGCTCCAGCAACTCCCCGCGACCCTATATAGGATAAGCGGTTTGGAAGATGACATGACATGGCCGTAATAATCATTTTTTTAGCATTAAAAACATCATCGTGGTTTAATGGCCTATAGAGGTGTATTAACCAGAACAGCAACATTAAAAAAAAAAACAAAAAAAACTGCGGTAGCCACCAAACTAGTTTCTATTGTGATATGGAAATCGTATCGTTGTCATGATCGTTGTATCGTTGTTTACTTTGCTATAGGCATTTTTTTTCATCCATCTATCTACGGTATTTTCTTTACCACTTATCCAAGACTTCGGGTGTGCGGATTGTGGGAGAGTTGGCAGAGTAAAGCTTTAATATGTCCAACATACATGTTCAAAAATAATATGCACCAGAATTGTAAATTGCACAATGTGCAGATTTACAATTGTCGTATTTCCAACTAGTTTTCTACAGTATGTGTTTTTGCAAATATGTGGGTACGCAGGCTGACAAGTTAAACATGTCAAATTTATAATTTATAAAAATGTAAAATAACATAGAATATGTATTGTATAACTTTTTTATAAGTTATACAAGTTATACAAATTTAATGAGAGAGAGAGAGAGAGAGACAGAGAGAGAGAGAGAGAGAGAGAGAGAGAGAGATCACACCTGATTCTTTGGGATGGTGCATGTCTTAATATATTTTGAGGGCCACGCAGGACCAGATTAGTACCCACTCCACACACAACCTACATTACTGTGACTCGTTCCCATGAGATGTTGCATTTTCACACTGATTTATCATCCTCTCACACAAGCACGTGTCTGGAGGTTGACAAATGAAACAAACCGCAAACAAAACATCTCTACAAAGTTGTCTTCAATGCTAGTAATCAAAAGTAACTCGCTGTATGAAAGTGGAACTTTTGGTCAGGTGTCCAAATGGCTGTTAAAAACATTCAAAGGGGTTCATCATTAAAACTGATGCATTTGTAGTCATTCTACTTTAATATGAAAAAAATGAGCAAATTACTTAGACCCCAATTATGTGATTATTAAAGCTTTTATTTATGGTTATGTAGTGGTCAATTGATGGAGAAGCTCTAAAAACAAAATTATATTTTAGTTCTAAATTATAATTTTTCAAAACCAGTGTGTGTGTGTGCATGTGTGTGTGCACGCCATATTTGTAAAAACCAGGGGAAAAGAGAAAAGCACATTTTTTTTGTTTCTCAATTGAGATCAAATTATTGTTGGTTGTGCTTGTTTAATGTCTTCTGCTTCTGCTTCATAAGTGGGAATGCAATTTGAAATTGTTCATTGTGGTAAAATGTCCAAAGTTGAGAGAAATGAAAAGACTTGGCATTCAAGCACTTCATGGTGCGGGAAGCTGGTTTAATACATTTTAAAGCGATGTTTACTTACAAAGTGTGCATTCATTAAAATTAAAAAACACACTAGAATATAAATATAATTGAAGTTTTTACATAAAAGATAAAAGTATCTCTTCATCTTTCAATGTTTCTTTTTCCTGAATCTTTGTGCCAAATAAAATCAGATCATATGAGTTCACATCTGGGTATGGAATTGGTCACAGTTCAGCACACTTAAGTCAAATCGACAAGGATGATGGGCTATAGGCAGCCATTCATTGGACTAAATATGTAAATGTCCAACCAAAACATGTGCGTTTCAAACAATTTCAACTCTAACTCATCTGCTGTTTTACATTTTGCCTACACTTTTTTCAGTACGAATATTTTAGCTTGACAGTGTTTATTTGTAAAGTTGTTGTAAAGCAAAGCACTTTTTGCTATTGAGTTTCGCGTAACATCACGTGTGGAAAGTCTACATTTTTACATTTGTAGCACTCATGCTTAATTTCTTAAATGACCATTTAAAAGATGTTAAAAAGAATCCTCAGTTTTCTTCACGAAATCCCGTATATGCATGTCAGCCTTTTCATAAAGCCTTTCTTTGAGAAAATAATAGGATGGAAATATATCAACGTGTGTGATGCCCTTTCCCCTGTGACCAGCAATTTGCTGCTGCTCAATAAAAAATATATTTAAACAATTAAATACGCCTATGCATATTTCTTCAACTAACGACAAACCTTATTGTGTGTGTGTCTGCGTGTGTTTGCGTGTGCATTCATGCGTGTGTGTGGCCAAGGGCCCATCTGGCTCCGATGAGGGGCCACCACTTCATGGTGCCTCAGCCTGATTCATGAGCACCGGACAGCCTCAGCTGCTCTTCCACTTCCAGCCTCCTACATCACATTCTCTCCCCAAACGTCTTTGCATACTTGCAATGCCTGAGTACTTGCAGACAAGCTGAGGGAAGAAAGTTATTTTTCTTTGCAGGTAGAAGGAGCACATTACTCACATTTGCCTCTTTCCTCTTGAACTCAATTCCTGCTTGTTCTTTATCTAGCTTTCTGTGCAAACCCTCTTTCACCTTCTTGGCAAGCCACGTGTGCAAATCTACACCAAATTCTCCCTCATTTTCTCATTGCCAACCAACCCCACCCTTCCTCCCCAGCCCACACACACACACACACACAAACACATTATTACAAGAACTATACCACACAATAGGCACACGCCAATCAAGCTGTGAAACTTTCAGCTACCTGGAGAGTATTTTAAGAGACACTGAGGTTTAGTAACTCAATGTGTTGCTTGCTCTTTCATTCAGTTTATCCATCTATTTTCTGTAATGTTTACCCTCACTTGGGTTGCGCTTGAGCTGAAGCCAATTGCAGATGACTTTGTGCGAGAGGTAGGGTACAGCCTGAATTGGTCGCCAGACAATTGAAGGGCACCTACATTATTCACGCTCACATTCACACTTGTGGACAACTCAATCTCTAATTAACCCCCCCAAAAAAACATGTTTTTGAAATGAGAAGGGATGGGGGCAGGGGCACGGGTACAAGGAGTGCCCACTTCGCAGGGGCCAACTTTACATCATCTGCAAGTTGAGATCTTCCTGCAGTAACATTTAAACAGAGGTATCAAGTAATGAAGTAACAAAACTTTGTTACCGTACTTAACTCATTTGAGGCCGACCTCATGTTAACGAGTTTTTTTTATAATTCAATGGTATAGCGCCATCCACGGCTTAACTCGATAAATTCATTTTTGGTGTGCATTTGCTGCTCAAGGGTCTGGTGCAGTTGATCTCAAAGTATGGGGCTTGGGGAGCGTTGTGATGACGTGGAATCACCAGCAGATGTCATCAGTGTCGTTTATCAACTCATAGCCAGTACTGTTTGTGCCTTGTTTGTGTCGTATACGTATATGAGCGTCCGTCATTCGTCATCCGTCAGCAGCGTGGGTACCCATCCATTGTCTGTCATTCGCCTTTGTTTCCAGGGGGGAAAAATAGTACGAGTTTCCCTCTGTGATACCAACTAAACTAAACCATAAAAAAAAAAAAAATATATATATATATATATATATATATATATATATATATATATATATATATATATATATATATATATATATATATACCACCACACACACACACAAAGCGGATTGAAACCCAAGTATTGGGATCTGTATCGGACTGGGACAAAAGTGTATCGTCCCAGTCCTATATGTATGTCTGTATGTATGTATGTATGCATGTATGTTTGTATTTATGCATGTATGTATGTATGTATGTATGTATGTATGTATATGTACGTGTGTGATATACCTTCTTGACACTGTCTTTTTTGGATAAGGCTTTTGGTGGATGAACGATGCAGCTGTATTCTTTCTTTTTAAATTCTTGAACATAAGTTGATGAATTGTTGAATTAACAATGCTAAATGGGTCATTCTTCAAAATAAATAAATGTGAGTATTGCTATGTGGGACGAAGAAGCTACGATTGGTACTACAACATTACATTTGCAAACAAGATAACATTGGTGTCTTGAGAGGCTGCATACAAGGTTTCAGGTTTGAGCTCCCGTTCTGCCTGAGGGTTGTTTGAGTACCATTGAGCAGCAACATGGACCCCAAATGCTTCGACTACTGTGTTATCATTGCTCCAATGATCAGGCTACTTTCGCCAAATACAAACTACTGTCCATCATCATCATTGTTTGAGTGCGTTAATGAGGTAATAATTGTAAAACCCCCTTCAGCTCCATTCTCAGATTTAAGAAGTATCTGTTCTAAATCATGGTAAAAGAGATCATTCAATTGTACTTCTGAAACTGGGTCATCTGGGTTACAGTAGTATAATTGTGTTTCTTTGTAAATGTTTTATTATTTGTGTTTGATGGGATTGGGATTTGGATTTTTGATATTTCATAGTGTCATTGTGTTCTTTCTTTTGATTTAGTAATAGTTGCATGTTTTGTACAGAATCTCTGGGTTAAATCATGCAAGACAGAAGTAAATCCAAAAAGCACGGCTTGCCGACAGATGTCTCCATGTTAGTCCAGATGACTGTCAGAAGAGATTACTGAGAAGAATTGAGGTCTGACAGGAAGTGTGGTTTTTTTAACTTGCCATGTTCCCCAAGATCCCCTGTATGTTCCTGCAATCAATACTATATAGCATGAGCCGATCTAATTAAAAACATTTACATCATGTTGGCTTATGAGCTTTTTAATGTTGTTTTGCTACAGTTAACATGAGATGTGGTGCACACAAGACACCCTGTGGTTGCATCAAACCCACCTCGTGTCCAAACACGTGTTTGCGCCACGGGCAAATGTCAGCTCTGGGAGCGGTGGAAGGCAATGCTCTTCTTCTGCAAACCGTAATTTCCTTCAAAATTCCACGTCTTCATTCCACCAGCAGTATCTCTCCGAACTGCATCACTGTCTCCCCAATGCATCTCATTCTGAAACACAAACATGCAAATTCTATAAAAAATGCGGAGGAGGGAAGACTCTCTGTATCATCCACTTATAACCCAGGTTAAACCCATTTGCTCCCCAACAAGCTATTAGTCTGTCAGTCAAGATGTATCACTTCAAAGTACTTCCTTAGCACCAATTACTAGATTCAGGACTTTGGTGCCATCTGGTAGCATATAAGTGTATTCCAGAAAGAGTACAAACATTCTGATAAGTGAAATTGTGAAGACGATGGTGTTCACAGGAATCCCTTTGAGAGGACAACCTTGGCCCACCATAATACCATTAACTGCACCGGCAAAAATGGCTTTTTGTTTTCATACAAGTGTAAAAAAATAATTTACTGTATATAAGTAATAAAATATAAACACATTATGTTCAGAAAGGGCAGATGGGGACTACTGATAGATGCCTCACATTAAGACTTAACTGCTGTTCAAGTGTTAAAAGTAATTACTTACAACGTAGTTGTGACATTGTGTACGATGTAAATAACAATAGAATGCAATGATTTTCAAATTCTTTTCAACCCGCTGTATAGTCAATGTAAAACGCTAAAAATATAAGAGATGTAATATTCCAATTGATTGTTGTCATTGTTGTTGTTGTCATTCATTTTTTAGAATTTGATGCCCACATGTTCCAAAACAAGCTGGCATGTTTACCACCTTTCCTTTTAATAACACTCAAAAAGTATTTAGGAGATGAAGACACTAATTCGCAATTGAAAAATGTTCCAACAAACAGGGGCAACGAAAGACTGAGAAAGCTGAGGAATGCTAAAAGAAAAAAAAAAAAAAACTAAAGAAAAAAAAACACCTGTTTTGGAGCATTCCACAGGTCAACGGGTTAATTGGAAACAAGTGAGTGTCATGCTTGGGTATAAAAGACACATCCTCGAGAAGGCTCATAAGCAAGAATGGGGTGACGTTCCTCACTTTGTGAACAACTGCATGAGCAAATAGCCCAATAGTAGAAAAATAACCTTTCTCTATGTACAACTGCAAGGAAATTAGGCATTTCATCATCTATGGTCCATAATATCATCAAAAGATTCAGAGTTTGGAGAAATTTCTGCACATGAATGGCAAGGCAGAACAACAAAATTGAATGCCCTCAGGAACACTTCAGAAAACCATTGTCACTTAACACACTTGGTCGCTACATGTACAAATGCATATTTAACCCTACCATGCAAAGCCAAAGCCATACAGCTACTTCACACTTCAACTTTCGCGCCCTCGTAGCATCGCGGATTTTTCAGAAGCATTCATAACAAATTAAAAATGAAACAACACAGCCATATCGGCAGCTATATTGCAGAAAGATGCATTGCTTCAAAGATATGAGTTGACTCGGAGGCTTTGTACATACCTGCAGGCACTCATAAAAGGCGGTGACTGGTTCCCAGCGCGAGCTCGACCAACGAGGGCACAAGTGGATTTACTTTTTCCACTGTGTACTATATGTGAGCTGACTGGGTGCGCATCACCGCAGCCTCTCGCTAGTCTCGTCCACTATTCAAATGTGCCATTGATTAAGTCAGAGTCATGCCGGATACTTTCTCCTCGTATTTGTAATGATGTGTTTTCTCTAATAAAGTTTTGTAAAAATCGGATAGTAGCCTACAGTACAACAGCCGTGTTTATGTCGTGAGCGCAGCGCGCTCCCGGCTGGCCAGCGGCACAGACGACTTAGACATCGCCAAGTAAAGTGTGAAAGTGTTTGTTAGTTTTGTCTGAGGTTGTCTTAAAACAGCTTACCTTAACTACAATCCCGCGTTGCATTTTGTCCAAAGGACTTTATTGATGTTATTGTGCAGAGATAAAGTTAATGCATTATCCCCCTCCGGTGGCCAAGCTCTTCTTCATTTTTAAGTGAAGTAGAAGGCAACAAAGCGAAGAAGAAGAAGACAAGCGGCCGTTTTTACTTTCACTCTTCACGACGACGACAAGCGTTTTAAAGTGCAGGATTGGATAAATTACACTATGGCATTCTAGTTAAGGTAAGTCAATTTTATGATAAAAATGACAACTTTAACATCGTTTTTAGCGAACATTCCATCGTGATCGTCAGCTGCCGTGGTTGAAGCTAAATTCTGATCACCTGCAGCTTGGTATTTATTATTCATTATCCATTTTTAAAGTTAAATTGATTGTTTAACAAGTATTTAGAGGTGTGGGAACCATGTCGGGGTTTGCAACCGCGTAACAGAGGCGCAAATCCCACTCCCCCAAATAAAACTGTACAATAAATATCATATAAAATAATAATAATAATAATCATAATAGTAATAAGTCCGACGCTACTTTGTGGTTTTTTACCTATCGCGCCGGGTTCTGTCCCCCCATTAACCGCGATGAACGAGGGATCACTGTATATCAACAACACCCAGAAATGCTGCTGACTTCTCTGGGCACAAGCTCATCTGAGAAGGAGTGACACAAAGTGGAAAGGTTTGCTGTGGTCTGACGAGTCCAAATTACTAGTTGCTTTGGGAAACCCTGGCCAAAGAGGAAAAAGGACCATCCAGATTTTTATCAGCCCAAAGTTCAAAAGCCAGTGATGGTATGTGTTAGTGCTCATGGAATGAATAAGTTATTAATGCTGGCAGGCTCAAACAGGTTTTGGAGCTACATGCTGCCATCCAAGCAAGTTTTTTTTTAGAGATGTTCCTCCTTATTTCAGCAAGACAATACTAAGCCACATTCTGCATGTGTCACAACAGTGTGACTTCATAATAAAAGAGTGGGAGTACTAGATTGGCCTGCCAGCAATCTAGACCTGCCTCCCATTGAAAATGTGTGGCACATTCATGAAGCGCAAAATACGACAACGGGGACCCTGGACTGTTGACAAACTGAAGATGTACTTCAAGCAAGAAGAGGTTAAAAAATACATCTACAAAGCTTCAAAGAATAGTCTCCTCAGTTTGCAAACGCTTATTAAGTGTCGTAAAAAGAAAAGGTGATGTAACAGAGACAAGCTTTTTTTTTGCAACGTGTTGCATGTATCAAATTAAAAAGTATTGAATATTTGCAAAGAAAAACAACAACAATTACAACAAACTTTATCAGTCTGAACATTACGGCCCTATTTTCAT
This sequence comes from Filicampus tigris, assembly GCF_054856515.1. Taxonomy (NCBI): domain Eukaryota; kingdom Metazoa; phylum Chordata; class Actinopteri; order Syngnathiformes; family Syngnathidae; genus Filicampus; species Filicampus tigris. Next base: position 10,333,313 of record NC_141223.1, on the reverse strand, counting down.
AGACAGGCACCCATGTGCTTGGTGTAAAAGCAGGCACAACTTAATTTTCGTGCCAGGGCAAATCTGGTAAGTGTTTGTGAATTTGGTAGACCGCATTGCATTAGGCGTTCCAGCAGACCGAGGGTGTTTTGCATTACACTTGTATCTCTGCAATGCTCATCCATCTAAAATTCTGTGTGCACAAATGAACCGTCAACTGACTGACTGAGTTCAAGATGCATTTTCTTAAAAAAAAATAAAAATAAAAAAAAAGGAACGACAGAAAGCAAAACTATATATTCAAATGTAAACTATTTTATCTACTAATTTCAACATGTTAAGTTTAGCTCAATATGCTACTTTTTCTCTAAGGGAAAAATGCATCAATATTTTGCTACACCTTGACTGTGTGAATTTAATTCTCATTACCCTTTTTCCATGAAAGAAATAACATTGCTCCGCATCTACTTGTCATCCCAAATTTACATTTACATTTGCTTCATCCACATAAGAATGCTGAGTTTACAGCAAATTGAATAGAAGCAATCGTGTACACATTGGCTGCTTTTGTAGCACCGATGGCCCCAATAAAAGTGAAGTTTACCACTGCTGTTTTTCTGTAAGCTGAACAAAGACGGGTTTCTACTTGGGATGATGAAAGAAACTCTTTATTTCTCATTGTGCCTCTTTTAATTGTAATTGAGTAAATCATGCTGCAGTGGAGCAGTAAATTTAGTAGACACACAACTTTAATCATCCCTGCCAGACAAAAGAGAAGAAAAAAAATATCAAACATTTTTACAGCACAAACAGTGGTACATCATGGCCTGAAAGTGAAGGTTTCTTGCTGGAAAGCCTGCACATTTAATTCTTGCCTTGGTATGGGATGCTGTCCTTCCCGTACAGGTAAAAGGAAAGTTGATACGACATATTTTGGAGGAATGGGATGTCACCTTCTCCTCAGATGCCATCTTTCTCCCGTGTCAGTATGTTTTCCATCCGGGAGGTCTGGGGGTTAAGTTGTGCCCAGCATGTGTTATGCTTAGGTCAGCAGCAACCAGGACCTGTGATGACAGAGTGTGTGAATGCTTGAGCGTGTCAGGGGGTTAAGTGTGCGTACAGCGGGGTGATGGTAAGTTGAAATATAAGGACACCTCAAACAATTCCTCCTGTATCACATCATCTAAAATACCCTCATCAGACACACATCCTTCTGCAAAGGGGCTGTATGACAAATGTTGCCTTTCACAAAGATGTTCATTCTTATCACCTAATTTAGTTACATGAAAGGTACAAAATAATAGTAAATGAATGCATAGTAAAATGACAGTTGCAGACCACTGAAAACTATTGTGCATTCATGACAATATATTCCAGAAAATTACACAGGACCGTTCTAGCCACTGTGTCAGCACATTAAAGGCACAATCCATACCATACATAGGCACGGGATGCCTGGTGGCGACACCGGCAATGATATCGTCAATAGAGGTTTAGACAGAACACACTAATGCCCGTGTAAGACACATTTAAACAGTAACACACAGTGAGAATGACAGGAACAGCTGCTGGCATGATCAGGAGGTACGTTAGAACACAGGAGGAAGAAAACAAATTCTTGACCCCAGGGGGTTGTCTGAGATGTGGGATACAGGATCACATGGCAACACATACACAATTACAAATGTGTTACATGGCGTGTGTGTGTGTGTGAGAGAGTGTGATGGCAGGAAGCTTAGATGTGATGCACCTCTATATGAAATTTGACAGATTTTTAAACATGTCATAGCATAAGGTGTAGAAATATATAGAAAACATTAGTGTGGTGCCTTGAGATAAGAATTTTATTTATTCAATGACCACGCTCGTAACTTAAAACGCTCGCATCTCAAACCCCTCTTTTTCCAATGAAATTAATGGAAAAGCATCTGTTCCAGCATCCCGCCCCTCCCAAAAAATACAATGTTTATTTTAATGAGGGGGAAATATAGCACTCCATATTATTGTACCTTATAAAACTTACCATAAAGACATAATTAGAATTATGGTTAAGAAACATGAAACAGCTTTTGTCACACTGCATTATTTGAATGGTTATTGTCCTGCTCCTTCTGATGTGCCCGCCTTGGCTATCCGGGGGCAGTCAGACAGACAGTCAGATATATCCATGGAATGAACAATGAACACTATATATACTGTGAGATGTCTCAACTCCTCTCATTTCAACATTATGGAACTTATAGTCATCATCCTTTGCAGGGGATATAGAATATATGAGTGTGAGTACTGTTTTGTTGTCTGTCTACTTGTTTTGCTGCACCATTTGTGTTCAATTCACTTCTTTTAAAGGGTTATAGGCTTGCACCACAACAATTCACTTTTTGGCAATATTTTTCCATGCAGTGTGAACAGAACATTTTTTTTTTTTTTTTTTTCAAAACCGGCCTCTTTCGTATGTCGATATAATTCAGATATGCATGCGATGCATCTGCAGTACGAACGCTTATCTGTGCACATCCAACTGATACGTCATCAAAAGCCAAATCTGCACTCAGCACAGGCGGTGGCCGGTACTTGGGAGATTGAAAAATATTTTTAAAAATTCTGCAAAACTGCCACGTTGTAGTAACTGTGTTGATGTTATATTTAACTTCACTTTGACTTGAAACATGTAGCATAAAGTGGACATTTGTGGTGATAGAAGTGGTTCAGCCACGCAGACGGTTCATTAGTTATGACGTGACGTCATCTTTAGACGTCTCCATGAAATGAGGAGATGGAGGAGCGTTGCCTCCTCTCGCCTCGCTCCTCTGTCGATATGAGATGATAACATGAGCTCCTACACATAGAACCATATTTACTTCCGTAAGGATTGTACCATATGACATGGGTGTTTTTTTTTTCGTGTGTGTCATTCGACCTCATGACTTGTGTGAATGCGTGTCACATCATGGAATTGGACGCGTTCCGTTTGTTTTTGTAATGTGAACGAGTGCATAAAAAGATGGGATTTAATGAGAAATACGAATTTGCGTCATGCCCTGCAGTGTGAACATAGCCATATATGCTATTTAGCATGTGCCTAAAAATCTAAGCTCCGCGTTTGTTTTGTATTCGCAAGGTGTAACTGTCTTTGTTTTATGTTTAGTTTGACAGTAAACTTCGACTGGGAGTGGTGGTCAACAGCTTCACGCCTCTTTTTGAGAAATGTTCTCTATTTGCCAAAGCGCTCCTTAATTGTCAAGTAAGTTGAGTTCACTGCCATCATACAGCCCTCATATCGAAAGTCTGCGTACGCAAGTCAAAGCAAAAAATCTGCCGAACGACGGCTCATAACTCGAAAAACTCTTACATCCTGTCACTCGTATCTCAAATGCACCAAAAGCATACACGGGCACATAGCTAAATGTGGAAAATTGTGGTTCGAAAATTCCCTTTTCAGGATGTGCATCTGGGGGTTCCTTAGGAAAAATCTTAGCTTTGGAATTTCGCATCTGTGATTTGTCTTCATTTCTGTATCGGATAGGAAAACAAACAGAGTGGGTGCAGATGTGGCTCTGCGCCAACGTGTGTGCACATCTGAATGCATGAAGATGTTTGTGAGCGCGGAAGGCCTACAGAGCCCATCATCGATCCTGGCTTTTCCTTGGTAAGCTTATGTAACAAAACTAAGGGTGATTTTGGAAGTGATGTTGACTTAGACCATGTTTACAGAATGTGCAATGGATAGTGTGAACCAAGCTGAGGCCTGCTAGCAGAAACAATTAATCAGAAGGATGTTAAAATTAGACTCAACACCCTCAGGCTGCATGAACACATACACATTCACATGCAGAGAAACAACACTACATTTGACCATGAAAATGATATATGAATGCTTTTGGTACCCAAACACACACAGGGGCCCTGTGTATGTAGCGAGAGTGGGTGTGTGGATGTGGAATTGGATTTGTCCAAAACGCTTTAAGGCTTGTTCGCTTCATATTAGATGTCGTTAAACAAAAGTCAGTTTGTTACAGTAGCATGGGGGCAGTGAGCGTATTAATACCCACTGATGCAGCTGCCGAAGTCAACAGTCTTCCGTGAGAAAGGCAGTTGTGTTCATTGTCAATTTGGATGTGTGGTGATCACCAATTGGTGGGACTATTTTGGTTGGGGGGGTTTACATGAGTGCCTTCAAAAGTACATATTTGTCTCTGAATGGACTCACTAAAGTTAATCACAGTCACTTGGCTTATTTTCACAATATGACCAAAATAAACACAAAGACTCCATTTAGTAGTCTGGAGGAGAAAACACTGAACAAAGCAGCAAGCATTTTCAGGATTTTTATTTCATTATAAATAATGATAATGTGCTTATACACATACATGGCCTTATGTTATACCACTTCATAATACAGAAACATACAATGACTAAAAGAACTGTTTCATTCTGCCAAATATTCAAACAATAGAGTGCTTTCATGTGGGCAACTTGTTTTGTGGTTGTTGTTTTTAATTGGATGTGACAGATAAAATCCCCTTTTGCCGTTTGGAATGCTTTGTGACAAAAATATTTGGAATGACTCTCACTTATCGATATTTGCACTTATAGGAAATAAAGACAGAATGGTCCAACACTTTAATAACGTAACAATTTTGCCTCTGTCCTTCAAATGTAATTTGTCGTGTTCTAATCATCACATTAAAGCACACGTGCTGTTCCTTAATTAACGGCCTCTAAAAATAGAGAGCTCATCAAAGTGGATATTGTTTTTATGAGAATTTTTGTGGGAATGAACATAAAAAGCAATATCTTATAATTACTTGAAAATTGATATTGTTGGCGTTACTCATTTGGGAAACTTCTCATCATCAATAATGATTTTTGGAAAATAATTTGTCATAGTTACCTTCTTAAAAATCATAGTCCAGTTTGAGCATACTGTAATACAGTGGTCCCTCGCTATATGACGTGGTTCACCTTTCTCGGAATCGCTGCATTGCAGATTTTTTTTACAGTGCTATTTTGTATGCTGTTTTTTTTTTTTTACAGCGTATGAACCCATATTGCGTCCTAATTGAGAGTCTGTATTTTTAACAGCGCAATTAAGCATGTTGTTTTTTACAGCGTACACACACCACCTTGTACATTGACCAATTTGAATACATCTCCTCCAGTCTAGCGCAGACTGTATTCGGCTTACTAAAATTTGATTTAGTGAAGAAGAAGAGGACACAAGTGTCAATAAAGACAAGGAGGATGAACTTACACTTGATCGCTTGGCAACCATGGTGAGAATGGCCCAAAAAGTCCAGTGAGCTGTGCAAGAATAGGACCCTCTAAGTTCGATTTTAAAGTTTTAAAATCTAATCAAAGGTGGCATGTCGGTTTCTCCTCATCTAATTGCCCAAAAGAGAAAAAAGAGGCAACAACTACCTAGAAAGGAGAATAGGAAAAAAAAACGCTATACAGCGTCTGGATGGAGGACGACAATCAGAGGAAGCGTGAGATATGCTGAGTCAAAATTGATAATTTCATGTTATTTCAAAATATTTGATCATTATTTGTATGAAAATGTTTACATATTTCTACTTAAATAGATTTTTGGGCCTTTAACTTCCTGTTGTGATCATTTATTAACAATGTTTATGGGGCAGTGTGACCTGCTGTAATGTTTAATCAGCAAAAAAATATCACATACTGTAACGCAACGTTTTTAATATTAAAAAATGAAAATTTAAAAAAAGCAGCCTGCAGACAAAGTTTAATCCCTTTTTTCTCCCTGGAATTTCTAAATGGTTCAGTTTCACCCACAACATAACAGGAAGGTTATGGTTAAGGTTAAAAAGATATTTGTTTCGCTACAAAACAATATTAACAATATTAGTAATTAGTACAACAACAACAAATAACAATAATAATAATAATAATAATAATAATAATAATAATAAAGAAGTATACTTTTTCTTACTAAGGTTTGAACTTTGGTGAGGTTTACAGCCTGAAAACACACGGTATAATAATCGCAAAAAAAAAAAGTTTACTTTGCGGATTTCACCTATTGCGGGTCATTTTGGGAACATAACCCCCATGATAAACGAGGGACCACTGTATTGTGCTTAACTTTTTGTATTTTTCCCTATTAAAAAATCTTCTGAAAACAGTGAAAAGTGTCAAAAAGGACAAATACTTCCTCAAATGATGTTGCTGACCGCGATATATGATATATGGCACTTCTGCTAAGCGGGGGAAATGCATGTCCATCTTTTATCTAAACTTTGCTGCTCTTTTGCTTTCTCAAGTGTTTTGTGTCGTGACTTGTGACCTGGTGGCTTTTTCCCGCAAGAGAAAGATCTCTAAAAGGGTTTAAGCCTGTGATCGATCTTGCCTATCAACAACCCACCCCCTCCCCTTTTGTTAAAACCACTTCTCTTCCACTGCTCTCTCATCTGTCACTTTCCCTAACGTCACCCCTGACCTCCTGTAAGGCTTCTCGACTACTACAAAAGGCCAAGATCTGTGCCTCGCTGTCCGAAACATCAATGAGACACAGAAAGGAAGACCAAAGAGGAGTGAGAGTGCTTAGTTGGAGGTTTAAATGAACTTCCTCAGCATTACAGCTGTGGTGTATGTTAGCGTTTCTGATATAATATAATCCACATATTAATTTCCCCATGTTTCCTTTCTTTGCCTCTAAAAATTTCTCTTCATGTGTGGCTTGTGTGGGATCTCAAATAAATGCCATATAGATAAAATCAGCAAAGCCCGTTTCCTGTCACCCCGCCGGGCAGAATTGATTTGGGAGATTAATTTGGCATTACAAGGAATTTCATACACCTTCATGTGGCTTTAAGATGTGTAAATATGTTGCCTCAAGACACATTAATGGCTGGCCGGCTTGCGGCAATACATTGGGGTTTAGCTTCGTAGAAAAAAAATGTTCAAAATTTTAAGACCCAACAGGGAGGGGGCCGACAATTATAGTGGACTTCACTGAGAAGTCAAGATGGTTAGAGTGCCACATGTGCAGAACTGACCAAATTAAGCGCTGAAAACTGTGCTGCCCATTTGCACTCCAAATGCAGAAATGTCCACAGTGCATGAACAGTATTTGGTCTCATATTCCTTCTTGTGTTCCCTTCTTTGAGCTGTCTGCTTGTCCTTCACATGAAATAATCATGTAATGTCCTGCATCAGAGAACATATTCTAATGCGTTTTGGTCCTGTCGACGAATGATCGTCTTCATTCTTTGTGGACTCAAGCTTTGGGTCAGGCGATCTCAGGCCTCAGATAAGGAAGGGGACCTGAAAAATTATAAATACAATAAAGGATGAGGCATGTTGACAAACACCAAAGAATGCAGATTTGAAATCAAATGTTGTAGAGAAAGACAATAAAAGGTGCAGATTTACGCTTGGGTTTCTGCTTAGCGTGTCCACAAACAAATAATTTTTGTTGTAATAAATCAATGCCCAAGTCTGAATGTCTGAATGTGAAGTCTGAACTTTGCCACGTGCACAGCTGTCTAACTTTACTAGCAAGTTGCTTTTCATACAAGTCGGTGTAAGCACCTTTTGAGCGGGCATCCTCAATCAACCAAATTCATGACACCCTGCTTGTGCTACCCACTCAGTACATTTTGGTGACGGAGTGAGTGGGCGCTTATCCATTCATTCAATTATAAATACTGTTACATACTGTTGTAAGACACAAAATGGCCAGTTGGGTCTTCGCGCGATCGCTAGCATGAAACACGGAAGGTAGATTCTTGTACTTAAATATTCGTCTTATCATTTGTAATATACAAAACCTTATTTGCTCATCTATGAAACGGGGAGGATCATATCTCGAGTAAACATTGCCATCACTTGCATTTGGAACAAGACAAAAGAAGCATTCAAATACAGAGGTACATTTCAAAATCACACCGGAAAAATTCCATCACTGCATTAAATATTAAATTTAAAATATGTTGTATACAATTCATAATGAAATCAGATATAAGTATTCAAATGAAATTAGTATCCTTATAGTATCTTTTTTTATTAATACAGATAAAACCAATTTCAAGTTGTTTTGCTGTCAACTATCATTTAATTGCTTTTTACTGATGTTTTAATTTTCTGTATCGGTAATGAGGTATTTTAGGTTATAGTATCAAAGTTAAAATGTTGGTATGGGGACAACAGTAATATGAACTGATGGTGGCCGGATGTTCTGAAGCAACACAAAGCTCAATACACGAAGCCAAAATAATAAACTGGGCCCTAGTAGATGAAGGTACCATTGAATTATGAATAATGAAGCCCAAAAGGCCACAAACAACGAAAAGTCTCGGATCCACAAAACAGTAAGAAAAAAATGGATTTCTGTGTTTACTTCAGCCATCCGGTGATTAATTTCATGTGATCAAATGGTGTAACACTATGGATCGAAGCACCATCCCTAACACTGGAACCTGAAGCAGCATTGCTAAATGCTGCCTCCCCAGCTGACCTCAGTCCTCACACCTGTTTCTAATAGTCGCCCTGCCAGAGGCTATTAAGGTCCATCCACCTCCAGAAAAGACCTTTCTTCTGCAGCTCCAAACCCAACTGCACGCTGGTTATCCAGTCCCACTGATTAATCACATCAAGATGGACGGGTCGGGCTTGTAACGGTGCGTAGGTGTATGAGTATACGTGCTGTCCCGGTGACCGCCTTTGCGCTCTTAGGCACATGTACAACACAAACAGGCTAAAGGTTATTCACGTGCGATTCTTTTTTTGCTCTGTTATTTTGCCGGAATATTTCAAAACATGTATACACGTGTTCTAGTACGCTTATATATTAAGTTAGATATTCATTTGATATTTGCTGCCGCACAAAGTTACACGTGCTCAGACTTTTTGGCTCACTTTCACGTTCTTTGAAGAGCCCTGTCCAGGGTTTGCAACAAGATTATTGGATGAGACTGATTGGTCAACCCCCTGTGGACCAAAATTGGAAACGCCGGCTGCTGTAATCATAGTATAACAGAAAACGACATTGCCTTGCAAATTCTGATTTGTTTGAGGTTGACTGCAAGACTTTCATAACAGTAATGTGAAATGAAAAGACCCTCTCATGACTTAACAAGTGAATATTCTTTAAAGGGCAAACACGCTGAGTAGGACTCTCAAGTCCGATTGGAGCGTTACTTTTCCGTGATGTGAGCTGACTCTACTGAATGACTGTGTCACAGTTTTGGGCGAATTACTTTTCAGTGGCAATCAGACATGCACAATTACCCCCAAAACCTGAGAATGGAGCAGGGTTGCACCTTAACAAGCAGGACAGCAGCTGCACTATATAGACGCAATTGTATTTACATAAATGATACGTGAAAATGAAAGAAAATGTGTTGTTGTCTTTGTAGCAATAACATCTTTCACATTTTGTCCGTTCATTCAGACCTAATAATCTTCCTAAAGGTGGTTGATACGGTTGAAGTCAGGGCTCTCTATGTGGGCCGATAATGTTCTTTTTTCAAACTTTTGCTTTGTGTACTGGGCCACAGTCATGCTGGAACAGAAAAGGAACTTTGGAAGCATTGAACTGACCAAAATGACCAAGAATGATGATTCAAGAGGTTTATCTATCTATCTATCTATCTATCTATCTATCTATCTATCTATCTATCTATCTATCTATCTATCTATCTATCTATCTATCTATCTATCTATCTATCTAGCTAGCTAGCTAGCTGTCTAGCCAGCTATCTAGCTATCTAGTCATTCATTCATTCATAGAAGAAATCCAGTGGCTTCCAAGCAGTTACAAGCGTTTCACTGGGACCTATTTAATCTTGTGTATATAAATATCTGTTATGCTTACACAGTGACTTTACTGAAAAATACAAATAGAAAATAACTGAAAGCATGTATGAGCTGATCTTTGTTTTGAGACAAAGATCAGACTAGCAATCACAAGTTTATTGTGTGAAGCATGTCAAACTAATTAATAGTGGTGAAAGAACAAAAATTATGAAATGAAGTCTATTGACCTTACTTTGTCCGTACTGGCCATACTGGTAGGACGCCATGTGGTCGACTGTGTAGCCCTGCGAGCTGTAGGAGGGAGGGCAGTAGGACTGGGAGCTGGGTAGGGAAGGCAGAGCTGACATGGAGGGAACACTGGTCAGACCCTCCAGACCTTTGATGTGATCCATGCGTTGGCTGCAACTGGCGGCCATGCCGGCCGGTGGTTCAAGGCCGCCGGTGAGAGGTGAGATGGCATAGTCGCTTTGCGGCTGATGGGGAACCCCGCCGTGATTGAGCAGACCCATCACCTGTTGGAAAGACGGATGAGAGGACACAGCTTTGAGAATAATGCCCATCTAATCTGTGAATATGAAAGTATGTTGTGTTCATCATGTGTAGTGGCATTTTTTCTGTTCTACAAATTTCAGATACTTATACATTCATACCACAGAGATCAGATATCTTCACATGACTCTGGATGCATATTGCTTTCAAATCAAATTAAGCGAACACTAAAATCACACATGCCAGGCCTTGTGAAGTAAATATTTCAGTTGAAAACCTTGATTGATGATGCGGTGCAATTAATTGAGAGCAAAATACAATAATAAGGTAAGGATTATCGATGCAGAGCCAAATTATGATCTTACTGAGGGCTGGATCACGTTTCACATCAAAGTGGACAAAAGAGATTTCAGGGGGCTCCAACTCTATTCCCTGACCTGGTTCCGGGCATCGGTCCGGAGTTTGTGGTGTAACGTGACAACGTCGTATGCATTGATACACAATGCTACAGAAAGAAAAGTAAACGCCGAAAGCTTACTGACTCAGATTCAGAGATTGAGAATAAACTAATTTGCTCGAGATCCACAGCCCCCTCTTTTTTAAAATTCCACTGCTCCCAAAACATCGTAGCGAAAGCTTACTTGTCTCTGAGTGAAAAAAACAAAACAAAACATTCTGATCTCAAAAGAAAAAACGCCTGTAAGCTTCGCTTGGCTCAAACCTTGGAATAAATTTGCAGCCTGAGAAAAGCATTAGTTCTTGACCTGGTCTTTATTAGCGACACAATAATCGAATTTGGAGGACTATTCTTTGGCCGGCAAAGTAGGGAAAAGAGCTGCAGGGCAAAGTAGTTCAACTGGTGTCCAAATGGGACTGATAGGACCGACCCACTCGAAAGCGCACTAAATATTCCAGTAAAAATTGGTAATCTCTTAATGAGAAATTGAGGCTGTGCTCCTCATCTTTTAACAATGGTGTAAGTAAACCTGCAAGCTCTAAATGTATCATATACCCTACATCTGATCAGAGCAAAGGCTCGGGGCTCCTAGAGTCAGCCTAATAAGAAGCAGGTATGCAGCACTATGTGTCTTCCTGGCCCTATAAGTGACACATTATTCTACATCAACTCACACACATGGTACTGCTTAAATCATTTCCAAGTAGGAGAGGAGGGACAAGTCCATGTTGACTTGGAGAGAGGAGCGGTGTTTCCTCTCATGCCCTTGTAACATTTTCCTCAGAAAAAAAAATGAAATTGTGCTTGGAAGGATTGTTGGACATAGAAAAAGAGCAGGAACGGTTGCCAAAAAATATTGCAGGATATAGTAACCCACCGCCACGATAACTGCAAAGTTCTACTCTACGAATGACGCTAATGCTTGTGTTATATCCCAGCTAGAGCCATCATGTCTATTTCTTTCCCCTAAGCCTCTCTCTGCCTCATGAGAGGGCTGCTGACTTGCCATTCCAGGGTGTTTCATATTGGAACGCTACCGTTGCCAGAGGCCTGAATCAGCGTATCCAGGAGTCCACAGAGAAAAATGTTGGGACAAAGGGGAAGAACATCTGAGACTAAATATCCCTTCCTCGTCATATGAAACATACAAATGAATAAGAACTCTGCTATCACTAGAGGGAATATCAGGGGAGGCATTTTAAGAATGCAGTCACAGGACTTCACTCGAGGCACAGGGTCCAGTGTTTGTTGTGCTATGTTTGTACTTGTTGCATTTTTTTAAAAAGTTGGGTTGAAAATAACCCATTTTGGGTAAAAAATGGTCCGTACACTAAGTGGGTCAATTTGAACCACCTCCTTGCATTGTTTTGCACAAAACAGACCCATTTTTTGGTGGTTTTGGACAAAAGTAGCAAATGTTTGGGGTTGTTTTCTGCAAAAACAATCCAGACAGGTGGGTCAAATTCATCCAAATAGTGGATCGGTCCATTTTTGCCCCCAAATTATATTATTCCTAGCCCAACTGTTTTTAGAGTGTGGTAACGATTGAAAACTGTACTCTATCACTTGATGCACAATATTGTTGCACTCAGAGGTAGGTAAAATAAAAACCAGAAAATAAAAACCCTGCCACAGTTTGGCTTTAGCCACAGGTGCTTCTAATCAACTGAGCTTGTTTACCTGCCTGAGCTTGTTTACCTGCCGGTTGAGTAGATGCACCTTTGGCTAAAGCCAAACTGTGGCAGGGTTTTTACTTTCTGGACCTGGATTACCCACCTCTAGTTATACTCTAGTATACTTTGGATTGGATGTTTTGTGCATGCAAAAGAGTAGATCAGAGACAGGAAATACGGGTCCAGAAAGTAAAAACCCTGCCACTGATTGGCCTTAGCCACAGGTGCTCTACTCAACAGACAGGGAAACGAGCTTAGTTGATTAGAAGCACCTGTGGTGCAAGACAAACTGTGGCAGGGTTTTTACTTTCAGGACCTGGATTTCCCATCTCTGGAGTAGATAGATTTCTGTGTGTGACATCCGCTGTTAGTGGTGATTTTCATTTGAAGGAAAGTGTTTGTACCTAAATTATGCAGAAGGAAGCCAATGCCAATTTTGGATCATTCATTTCATGCCAATCTGTTTCCTTGACAGCCAGAGGCACAGGGCACCACTGCCTCACACAGTGGTGAAAGGGCAACATGGTCAAGAACACTGTCATTATAAGAGAGTCTCACCTGCGTTGAAAGTCCATTTCCAATGGCGGTGTTCATGGGATTGACTGGGCCGCCAGGGCTCACAAAGCTTTCCGAGTATCCTGAGAAGGAGTGGCGTCCAGAGGCAAGGCAGTAGGCAGAGTTTCCTTCACCTTGGCCTCCGCCACTGGGCACTTGGTGGCCCGACGACGGCGGGAGAGGCTGTGGCCGATGTAGCGTGCTGGGCGGCTCTAAGGTGAACGAGGTTCACGTTGTAGTCTATTAATAATCATTTGAGAGCTACAAATATCAATCTGTGTGTTGAGACCTTGTGCGCGTACCTTGCGCTATAGATGCAGAGGGATAGGTGCTGTCAGAGAGCTGGTAAGGAGTAAGGCTGGACATGGCTGAAGGTGGGAAAGCCCCTGGGATCAGGTGGTTAAAGGACATCAGATGGTTGGCCCCGGCTTGCTTCCGCCACCTGGCCCTTCGGTTGCTGAACCATACCTAGTAATGTTGGGACATTGTTAGTATATGTGAGTGTATTGAATTGCATATTCAGTTGATTATGAAAAGCAATACGCTGGATCCAGCTTAACACGGTCAAGCAACGTAACTTCCTTTATGGCGCATAGGCAGGATAATTTTGTCTATTCCAGTGAAAATAATAGGTAAAAACACAGATTTGGTTCCCTGATTTGAAGCCCAATGTTGAATAATCGTTGTAAAGATTTAAATTGATCAATTTGACTTTTAAAACCTTTTTCAAATATAAGTATAGAATAGAATGACTCAATATACCCATGCATATACACTGAATTGTATGGTTAAATGATCTCCATTACACAAGTAGGCCTTGAGTGAAATAGCAATTCATTTTTATTGACACCATCATAACCAAGTATTGATTTATAGATATGTATTATTATATATATGACAATAAGACTGGCCAACAGCAAATTTTAATCAGAGATGGCTTTGTGTCCCAAAATATGTTTAAAAAATGTCTTTACATTTGTGTAGCACATCAGGATATTGAAATATTTTTGTTTGACCTATGCTTGCACAATATGGATTTTACCAGGTGTTGTAATTTATAACGATGATGTTTCAGAAAATAAAATGCCACCTGTTGCTGAACGTAACCCTTAATTCATAAATATTACCGGTACAAAATATATTGCTTTATTACATATTAGGTTACTGTTTTATTATTATTATTATTATTATTATTATTATTATTATTATTATTATTATTGTTGTTGTTATTATTATTGTTATTATTATCATTATTATTATTATCAAAAACGGATGTGCCAGAGAAAAAAACAGGGCAGAATAGGATTCGGTGCAAAAATTAATCTAGAAATGTTTACTTGCAGCTCTGTTTAAGAAAATTACTAAAACGTTTTTGACCAGTGTGTTTTGGGGGGATAAAATGCTGGATCTCATCAGATTGAAATTGTATAACTAATATTGTGGCCATTGTGTGTCTCTTACTTGCACCCTGGCCTCCGTCAGTTTCGCCCTTTGGGCAAGCTCCTCCCTGGTGTAGATGTCGGGGTAGTGGGTCCTCTCAAAGGCCTTCTCCAGCTCCTCCAGCTGCTCTGCCGTAAACGTGGTCCTACTGCGCCGCTGTTTCCTTTTTAGTGGCAGATCAGGCTCTGACTCCACATCTGAACCCTCATCTGAGTGACTCGCTAATCAACAGGAGAGACAGAAAAAAACACTCAATATTTTCTCCCTACATCAGATGCTTAAACAGGCAAATATGTAAAAAAAGAGTCACGAAGGTGTCACAGTGGCCACCGGAACTTGAAAAGAGACAGAATCGACAAACAAAATTAAACAGTGCGACGTTGATTACGCTAAAGTCCCCTCCCCACACACACGTACTGTCAAGTGATAGTTTTCCTTTTGGTCTTGTGGCCAAACAGACTTCCATTCAGGAGAAATATTGGGAGTGAATAATCCCTATAGAAGAAAATCCCACGGCTCCACAGGGGTATTGATGGACTAAAAGCCACACAAAAGGCTAATTTGGATCTAGGGGCCATTCTTTAGCTTTGTTTGCGTGTGTGTGTGTGTGTGGGGGGGGGGGGGGGGGGGCTGTTCGTGTGCGTGTGTGAGAGAGAGAGAGAGAGAGAGAGAGAGAGAGAGACTGAGAGAGAGAAAGCGTCCACGCCAGATGAACATTGCTTCTTCAGATAACTTGGTCATTTGTGATCTTCACTTTACAAGTCCACTCACCAATCTCAAGAAAACCTAGCAATAAAATCAAACAATATTTGATAAAGCAAGAATATATAAATGAAGTATACAGGTGATATCCTGCCTGTATGACCCACCTACTAGTAGTATAGTTAACAAAACAGCAAATTTTCTCATTTCAATGTCCAATAGTACTTTTTTTACTGTGAATGTCAAAAAAGTTAATATTTTTTTTGCGATATGTGACGTTCAGTCTGGCTAAGGCCTTGTCTACACGTAGCCGGGGTTCTTTAACAACCGTTTATCCTCACCCCGCCTTTGTTGGAATACACATTAAAAAAAACGTATCCACACGAAACCGCGGAAGTGCGTTTTCAAATGCATGCCAAGCCTCTAGGCGGCAGTGGTTAGCCAAATACTGTCCATTCAGAAGGAACTTCCGTCTTTTGACGTCACTTCTACGAAACCAAAAACACGGCTCCAAACTCGTTCGGGAGAACCGACAAGAGGTCAGAATTGCTTTTAAACCTTTCAACAAGAAGCAGTGGTTGGTTGCGGACAAATTAGTAAGCAGAAAGCGCATCGACAATGGCTATAACCAACGCAGCGCCGCAAGAATCCATGTTGACTCGCATGAAAACACAAGTCGCGCAAGGACGTCAAAGCATTGTCGCACGGTGACGACGTAAATCTCCGGGTGTAACCGTCCACAGCAAAACGCGCATCCGTAGATATCCGCAAATCTCCACTGCGGCCGGAGTTTTGCGTTTTTTCACTGAAAAAACTCCGGGGACGTGTGGATGATATGGCTAACCGGAGGCTTATATCCGGCGTTTTCAAAAACCCCGGCTACGTGTAGACAGGGCCTAAGCAGTAGTTACACTGTTGATCCTGATAGCCCTAAATTCTCTTTTTCCTATCCTCTACTTCTGATCTCTGTTAATTCAATTGTGATTTACATGCTAAAATCCAGCAATGTGCTTTAATGTGCTTTAGTCTTTCAAACACACTATGGGATCCTTATGAATACCCCAAGGCCTTTTGTGTTACACCTAATTAATTCCCCTTAGCCTAGGCAATGTTTTGTGTGCAACACTGTATTAGTTCCCCCTCAGAAACAACAATAAAATACAAGGGAATCCAACCAGATGAGGGCCCCCTGTGTGAAACTGATCCTTGCACCCCCATCAGAGAGACATGCATTAGAGGCAAGGTGGTAAAGAAACATTCATTCATGAGGGAGGTAATAAGTAAAATATTTTCAAAAGGGGGAGAAAGAGAACGAGAGCCATTTTCAGAATATCTTGCAATTTTTTCAGTACCATCATTGTTTCTCCCATCCATACTCTTGTTCTAATGCTGTCTAATCTAAAACAACAACTGAGCAGTTTAAGGCTGTTCACCTTACGGGGCCACCCAAAAACATAAATGAATATAAAACATTTAAAAATATAACGGCCTGTTGGAATTTGGGGTGCGGTTCACAGACCTTTGGAGTTTTGGACAGGTTGGCAAAAAAACAAGGGATGAAGCCTTTGTTACCCCCTGCGCAACCCAAGCCACCCCCACTACGCACGCACAACCACACAGGCACACACACATTCTTGGTTCCTCCAGCAGGGCCACATGGAATTCTTTTTGCCCACCCCACCCAACTTTAGCAGCATGCACGTTCCTCAGCATTTCACAGGGATTTGGGCCCTGGGAAAGTGGAGGTAGCTGGGAAAATCCTTAATCATTTTGGAATTACCTATCAGTTATAACTGCTACAGTAGCTTCAAGAACTTTTCAAAAGAAACGGCGTAGTGGCACCTATTTCGGAAGCGTGAACGATCCATAATCTGATCTTTCGTAGACGGCTCAAATTGGCTCATTTGTTTAGCTCCAGTGTGTTGAATTGTTAGGTGGACACTGGACTCTACACTTTTTCAAACTTCACACTAAAGTCTCAGGTACATAGATAGGGTTGAATCCAATCGTTTTCCAAACTCTGTCTGCGTCTGCTATCCCAGGTGATGATGACATGATGGCACATTATGGTATATCTTTTTCTTTTCAAACGGGAATAGATCAAAATCTGTTTTGATTTGTATATGCCGCTATGACGCATGGCTTTACTTAGTCATCTCGGCACAGTCACAACATAAAATGTCATTGCTCTTTTTGACATTTATTTAAAGTATTGACTTCTTTAAACGGGTGCAGCTTTATTTTATTCCTTTGTTGATCCACACAGGACCACCAACTGTCTTCCTGCTTCAATCAGTCAGTGACAACAGTCTCAGGATGGCTCCGATGAGTAAACCATGGCGCAGAAGGAATTTGGTCTCCAATCCAATAACCTGGATGTGTTCACTTTTAAAAACTCGGACAAAATGTGAAAATGCTGTAGTTTGTTTGAGAAAGTCCTGTGTGGGGAAACTCACTTTAATGATGTGATGTTAATAAAACCAACACCTTAATTATTTGTGGCACAAATGGTAAATCCCATCAAAAGTTCTGAGAAACTTTGCAAACACAATGTTGACCATCTTTAAACAAGCAATACCTACTGCTCCCTGTCCTTTTTCTCTTAACTGTCTTGCTTTGTCTCCCCCAATCGTTCTTTTCCAGCCATATTTCTCTCTCGCTCTCTCTGGCCCTTTGTTGCTGCAAAGAGCTGAAGTCTTTGCCGGCGATTTCCACGCTCCATCTGTGGAATCCGTCATGGCTCCCTCAGCCCTTCACAGTAGAGGGTTGTCACCTGCCCCATGGGGGAGCTGGATAGGGGAGGGGGCGCATAGAGAGAAATGGGGGAGGGATGGGGGCGCAGCCAGGGGCATTTTAGCCCTCCCCCTCATAGAAAACTCTTTCCTTCAGAGGAAACTGTACAAGCACCTAAGGGGGTGATGGGGGCTCTGGGGTCTGTTGTTGCTGATGTAAATGTACCCGTGGGGATAGTGTGTCTGAGCTTCTGTGTTGGTTTTTGGAAGCAGTTGTTGTAAAATATAGGACGATTCTTCTATCTCTCTCCTTTGGGTGAGCAAGTTAATATGCTTCCCGAAGCATCATGCACCATGAAATAAGCGTACCTATAGTCTATAAAAGCATGGCAATGTATTTAGTCAAATATGAAAATCTGATTACACAATTACATTCTAGAGCGCACGGTTTAATTTATGACTGGTTTACCAATCATCGAGCACACATGTACAGAAAAAAAAAATGGCACTCAGAATGTCATAAAGATTAGAAGTCAACATGTTGAATGTGTCTGTAGTGTTGACAAAAGTGTGTGATAAAGCCTCGAATCTGCAACATTCATTCAAATGGGATATGTTGCTCCACGCCTTGCACTTCCATTAAATTGTGCTGGTTATAGTTTTTGCCAAATCCTAATGATGCAACACAATGAAAACACAATTTTCTTGGTATTGAGAAAGAACCATAAAAGTATAAACAACTCTACAGCTAATCAGCACTTGTTTTACGTTAAGAAGATCTGAGGTAACATAAATAAAAACAACATCTAATGAGGTTACATAATGAGATTACATTTTGAATTAAGTAATGCCAGGATATAGGACGTCCTCCCAATCACATATCGGTCCATTTGACCCAAAATTGTGTTATTTTTAACCCAACTGTTTTTAGAGTCCCGTTTCTAGGAACTTTTCCAACTTTGTAAGCAAGTGATTTGAGAGAGCCCCATTTTCCGTCACTGCCGTGCTGTCCTTAAGATCCGTTCACATCAATTTGGAACCGTCAAACAGACTTGCCCAATCAAATTACCCTCTCCAACCCACACATTGCTGTCTGCCAGAAATCATCTTGAAAATAGTGCACTCTCAGCCCCAGTAATCACTTGACTTCAAATTGTATATGGTTGCACCACTTTATACCAAAGGAGACGGTGGCTTATTTGTCAAAATATGAAGAAAATACAACACTTATAAGGGTATCATTATCTCAGTGGATATGACCTGAGGAGCTGAGGATCATCATCTCAAAATAGGAGAAGCAATTGGAGAGGTAGGTTGGGGGGGGGGGGGCTTTGGTCAGAGGAGAAAAGAAAACTGTTTAATTTAAAAACTCAAACTCTAGCCCCAAGAGGCACAGTTCATGGGACCCCAAGCAAAACAACCACTCTGGAGCCAAGAAAACCCCAAATGTCTCCTGTCACATCACGCCAGGGAAAACCAGAAGGAGAGAAGAGGATTTAGCTGGAACAGACTCTTGGAAAGACCTCAGTATTATATATTTGGAGGGGTGCAGAATGGGGTGTGCACAAAGGCTACAATATGTCCACTGAGACATGAGAGAGTTCTGGTTGAACATACATGCATGCGTGCGTGAGAAGCAGAGAGAGAGAAAATGAGCAAAAGGGACGTGTCCAGCCTGAATTCTGGGACTTGGGGGAATTGACTAGCCATATGTGGATTATTTACACCCCGTCTTTGCACAGCCCAGGAACTCTTCTGGGGCTTTAGTTAACAGTGAGGCGGTGACACTTTGTCCACCCCCTTTCTCTCCACCTTCCCCTCCCAAAATCACACAAAACAAAAGGCAGAGGAGACAAACGCAGCATTTATTTGGGCGGGACAACCATGCCGCTTCTATTCAGGCGCCGGGGGACTAAGTGACTGGCTGACTGCATTAAACAGTATATAGAAGTCAACCAAGGCAGATGCTGGATTACATAATGGCTTTACTGGCAGCTTATGGGCCCATCTGTGACGCTCTCTGACTGGTTTAGAAAAAAGATCGTATGTTTGGAGCTGGCCTTTTTTTTTTTTGCATTTTTTGACTTGCTAAGAATCAGTTGTGACCTTCACAAGTGGACTGTTTGAAGATACAACAAATTATGTGCGTGGGTAGCCAAGTGTCATCAATCACATCCTTGTTGCAAAAAGAGAGGCTGGTTGGTTTAAAGGAGTGTGATCATGGAGTAGTTATGGAAGTTGTTAAAAAATAGTGGTGGGGGGTTATCAGGAAATGGTTACCTGTCAATTTTAACTAAACATGTTTCTAACCTTGTTTCCTGTGAGCTAAGAGAGAAAGCGACCTCACGTTGCCCTATGACCTTCCTGTTCGCTGTCTTTTAAATCTGTCTCGCCACTCAGGTCATGGAGGTGAGAGGGAAGGTATGTCAACAGCCAACAAGGTGAACTCTTTACATGTTAACTGTCATTCTTCGTTACATAGTGTTGGTGTCGGGCCAAAACCTTGTACCTCCAAAATAGTCACTTTTCAGGAGACCCCGAAAATGGCACATTTGTTTTGCATCGTGAAAGAGAGCTAGCCGTTTTCAACACTTTAGATTGGTCAATAATGTGTAAAGATAACACCAATGTGTGTGGACTGACCTATAGAACATATTTTTGGAAGAAATATAAAATTCACCAAAATGTGATTTCTGAGGTTTTGGCCCGACACCTGCGATAGGTAAATTTAATCTTGCTTATTTCTGCCGCTTTGGTATCTAGGGAATGGGATCCATGCATTTTATCGTTATATCCATCCATAAAAAAAACTATTTTCCAAAACAAGCCAAATGTAAAATAATTCATCTTTTCATGCCATTCATTGTGTGAAGAATCATTTAAATTTACTTGAAGATGTTCACAATGAGCCAATGAATTTTAAGATTATAAAATGAACGTCTGTTCATCTGAACGTCATTTTTTTTAAACATTTTTCTCAGAATACACAAAATTGATTTGTAGAGTTTAGCAAAAGTATACATATAAATATCCAGGAAAGTGCATTTGTTGTAATAGAAATGGTATAATTACACATACAGGGCCCAATTTAGTAAACTTTTTGCACATGCAAAAGTGGGCGCAAACCTTATAACTTAACAAGATCAGCTTGCCAATTCAAGGCAACCACGATTTTGTCTGCCAAACACATTACTACACAGTTCATTCTTCATTGTGGGGCCGGTGTATGTAAACACAGTTAGATGACGATCGCACGCAAAATGTGATTTATCAAACCTGAGCCAAATTGTGCTGGGTGATTTTGCTTCTTTACATGGCACGCTTACAATGCACATGCAAACCAGCATGCAAAGCAGTGCCAACATTGTGTCGAAAAAAATTGAGGCAGCGGGAAAGATCTTTCTGCAAGTGTAAACCTTTTGGAAACCCCAACAAAAAATATTGCGACATATCGTCTATTCATCAGTACAATTTTCGAGTTTCTGAACGATTTGAGAGCTGACTTGGAGGTAGTCACAAGAGGGAGTCATGCCATATCGCTCTTTCAACTCTGGAGTTCCTTGAATCTGGGTCCTTTCATTGTACTATGAAAATTGGTGCTGCCCCATCTCAGAGTCGATTTAAACGCAGTATGGGCACACATCCATTCCACACACATTCAGGGCGAAACAAAAATATGGATTTTAGGTAGTTGCTGGTACACCCAAAATTATCAGTGCGATAGATTTATTTTCGGTTACTCAGTCAGTAATACGTTTGTCTTCCACTAACACTTCCAATTCCATCACTTCAAACTTATATTTTTCTTTCTTTAATTGAGTTGATCAAAAAAGGTGCTTTGAGTCAGCTGCCTGTAACAGCAGTTCTTTAATTGTGATTTTTTTTTTCACAATTTTTTAACATTTTGTATTTTTCTTGTGTCATTGCTTTACTGGTTGCACTATTACAGTGTTTTTGTTGCGATATTTCTTGGCAGAGAATATCAGCGCTGGAGGGCATTTATTTGCCGTTTGTTTAGGATGCTCACCTACAACTGCGAAGAACTACTTTGTGTTCTCACTGCGCGCTCCCTGGAGGAGAGATGAAGTGGGACTCACCAAAGCAAGAGAGCCCACACCAGAGTGCAAGAAAGGATCAAGGAAGACAGGAAGAGGTGTAAGCCACTTCTTCCATCGATCATAGTGGGGACGAAACCGGATGAAATAACAACTGTATAGAAAAAAGCCAGCAAGCTAACAGGCGGTGTAGCCTCGTGTTCCACTGGATCCCATTGATGCCTGTCTGGCCTGGTACCTGACACTGGCTCATATGAGGGATTATGGCCCCGCCGCCCCTTCCCTCCTCGGGTTTCTCAGTGCTGGGTGAACCCTGGGGTAAATGGGTGTTTGTTTTATTTTTATGTGTGATTTTATTCATGCACACCATTTTGTTTCCGCGGCGGTTGTTTTTCAAAGTGCTGTATGAATAAAGTTGAGTAGAGTTGAGTTCATTTTGCGCTCGCAGTGCTTTCCCAAATGTTACATTATGAAAACAATCAGCGTTACATATAGAGTAATGGTTAGTCCCACCTCTTTTATATATTTTGCCAACGGTGACTGAACACACGATTTAGCACCTGCTTTAATTGCGATCTTAGTACATCAGACCCAGGCAAGGCCCCTTTCTATCCACTTTTAAAACCCGGTTGAAGACACAGTTCTATTCGCTGGCTTTTGATCAGACCTGAAACTTTCGGCTCTTTTCGGTGTATATAGTCTTATATGTTAATTCATTGATCAACACTGTGTATTATGGCCTTTTATTGTGTATCATTATTATTTATCATTTATTTATTGATTATTGTTTGTAAAGTGCTTTGTTACAGCTCCACCTGTTATGAAATGCGCTATATAAATAAAATTGTATTGTATTGTATTGTAAAACACCAAATTTGCAAATTGTTTTCATGTTTTAAAATGTTACAAGCAATATTTCAAGTATTTTGTTACCAATGCCCCTTGTTAAAGAAAATAATAATATTTAAGAAAAAAAAAAAAATTCACTGGCCTCTGATTTCAGAGCATGTTATTCATCAGTTTGTTTTTTATCTAATATGAGGCAACCATGCACTTATTTGGGTTCACAGTCATGATGACCCTCCGAAGTAAACCAATGTGGCCCGCGACAAAAATGAGTTGGACATCCCTGCACTAAGATGTTCACCTTAATGGGCCATTTTTTCCACTGGAGAGCCTGGACACACAACCTCTTGCCTTATTTATTTATTTTATTTTTCTTGTAATAAATGAGATTATTACACAGGATGACTAGGGCATGCCGCAAAACTATTTGAGAATCATCAATCAGGTGACTGACAGCTGCCTGTCCAACACCAACAGCAAAGATGCTGCATTGACTGTCTTCTTTCACCTTTGACTCTTGGCCCTAACCTTTAACCAACCCAAACACACATATACATGAGTAACCAATCAGACGCACAGAAAAGTACATTTTAAGTTGTCCACGGATAAAATTGCTCACATTTTCTTTTAGCACATCAACACAAACATGCATATTTTCAAACAACCTATCTCAGCCATACATGCCCAAGTTGCTGTGCCTATGTTGTGAGCTTGCAACAGATAAAAAGAAGCCTTATTTATTGGCGAAACATTCTACTTGTCCTTCATTGGGCCGTTTTACTCTTTGGGGCATGCTCAGTAGCCGCTCAATGTGGCTAGTACATCGCGGTGAAGGCTGGGGCACGAGAGCCAGTCTTGAAGAGGGGAATACCCAAAATACCCTCTTGCACACACACCACCCTCCCAAAAAGCACAGCCTGTCTTCAAAGTCGGTTTGCATTCATTAATTGCTCTTTGAATTGATATCAGTGAGTCATAATAAATGAGTGAAAGGAGAAAGGGGCTTTAACGAAGTATAGAGGAGCCATTCATTTGAGGATAACTATGTTTTCATGCTTGGATAGTCATCATGCATGGGCTTATTAGAAAAAACTCACGAGAGAGGGAGGACTGCGGGACGAGGAGAGTGGGCTAGAGAGCCCCCGGGGTAGAGGAGAGTGATTTGGTGCTCGCCACTTGGCCCTGGTGCCCCCCTCCTTTGCCCTCATGCCCAGAGACTCATGAGTGACACATTCATTCTTTCAATGGACAGACAGAGCCCTCTTCACCAGACACTTGGCTCAAGACACTAATAGCCAATAGCTATTATAAGATCCTCAGAAACCTTATTGGTCCTGTCTTTGTCACGTCATGACGAGACAGAATCGGTATGGCAGCATTCAGGGGAACGTTGTTCCCTGTTTGGATTGAGTCATCTTTTGCATCTGTTGTGACTAAAATACAATTGGCAAAGCGTTACAATATGTAAAGTTGAATTCATCCACATAACTGCACATGACTGTTGCTTTCACTCTAAAAAAAGTTGGGTTAAAAATAACACAATTTTGGGTCAATAATGGACTGATCCACAAATTGGGTCAATTTGACCCACCTTCTTGCGTTGTTTTGTACAAAACAGCCCAAATTTGGGGGTTGTTTTGCACAAAACTGCCCATTTTTGCAATTGTTTTCTGCAAAACAACCCAGAAAGTTGGGTCAAATTGACCCAAATAGTGTATCTGTCCTTTTTTGACCCAAAATGGTGTTATTTTTAACCCAAGTGTTTTTAGAGTGTTAAACGGCATCAGTGACACACAGCGTGCCTTCTGTGCTCCAGTTCTTCTCTTTTCAAACCACCTCTCCCTTGGCACTGATCCAGTGTATGCCAACCTGTTACACTTGCAGCACGGCAAACCTCCAGCCAAGTCATTTATACACACCCACATTATTTGCACAAACAAAGTCCTACTCAGTTTCTTTGACAAAGTCATCTAAATCTTAATGGCCCTTTCATGTATTGTCTGCTCATGGTTCCCTTTTGTGCCCGAGCCATTGGCCCAGACCCTGGTTACAATGAGCCCGGCAGAATGGAGGCAGATTGAAGGAATGCGCCTCAATAAACCTAATTATGACATGATGACTGCGCTCACCATGGTAAGGGTTTTTTCAAAGATCCTGGGCTTATTCAATTAGCCCTTTCCAGGATCCTCTTTCGCCAAATAAAGTGATCCCTTTGACTGTTTGCATTGCAAAGAGGCCTGTGTGCGCATGTGTCTGTGTGTGTGCACACGACAAAATGGAAATGTATCAGCCCCTCAACAACACTCCTCTGTATTATCTGGCTAATTAAACCTAACGAAGAATGGACTCTTAAAGACACACTGTGAAAACTTGAAGCGGGAGTAAGGAGAAGATTGGCCCACTGTGACTACTTTGTCTCAAGGGTCAATAATTATGACGCTTATGCTTAGAGCTCGAGGGCCAACCTTACTGCCAAATGCATTCATATCTGACAAAATCTTAGGTGATTTCTAAAATGGCGGTTCTTTTGGAAACACACAGTGTATAGACAATTTCATAAGGGACTGGTGGTGACTATCACATGATCTGTAGTTCTGGCTGAGTGCCACGCACATTCATTCAGTATGAGTGTTCTCAAGAAAGCAAGTGGAAACAGAGATTACTGCCGACTACAGCTAAAATCTATTTCCCGTGAATTTGCCGTTTTCATTGCTTATATATAAATACAATTTTTAAAAGGACAATGGGTCAAATTCAGTGTCATCTAGTGGTCAACTAATGGAATCCAACGACCTAAGATGGAAGCGAGTGCGTTTTGAAACACACTACGGTGCCTCGGAGAGACCACACATCGCAAGCCTACCAAGTTTCTTCAGCAGAGTTGCAAGAAAAATGTCATCCCAAACGACTTCTAGTATTCCCTCAAGTCCATCCATCCATCCATTATCGATACCGCTTATCCTCACAAGGGTTGCGGGGCGTGCTGGAGCCTATCCCAGCTGTCTTCGGGCAGTAGGCGGGGGACAACCTGAATTGGTTGCTAGCCAATCGCAAGGCACACAGAGTCAAACATCCGCGCTCACAATCACACCTAGGGGCAATTTAAAGAGTCCAATCAACTTGCCATGCAGGTTTTTGGAATGTGGGAGGAAACCGGAGTACCCGGAGAAAACCCACGCAGGCACGGGGAGAAAATGCAAACTCCACACAGGGAGGCCGGAGCCGGGATCGAACCCACGACCTCTGAACTGTGAGGCAGACGTGCTAACCTTCCCTCAAGTCATGAAGTATATTTGTTACACATGCAGTAGTCATGATGCGTACGAACTACGTTCGCTAAGTTTGTCTCCTTCGAGTATCTGTAGCACAAAGATAAGATGGCAGCAAAACATGGCAGCCTCCTGTAGGGGAGACGCGCCCTATGTAATATAATTAGAGATTACTTCACCTACGATTATATAAAAATAATTGATGTGATAGAGCAGTGGTCGCCAACCTTTTTTCTGCCACGGACTGGTTTATACAAGTCTGTACCCTTAGCGGCCCTGTAATTATTCCCCTTCCGGGGGAAGAAACTTTCGAAATACGTCTGTTTATTTTACTCATTTGCTAGCTTGTGCATTTAATATTAGCGTTACGCGACAAAGAACACTTGACATACATTAAGAGCCAGAGGGATGTAACGGAGAGAATCCGGTCACTTTTCAAAATAAAATGTTTTTCAGCCTCGGATAATAAATAAACTGGAAGTACTGTACTTTTTTTTTCTTTCTTTCATTACACGAATGGTTGGGGACCACTGTGATAGAGCATATTTTTTTGGCATATTGTTGAAATTAATAGTGGGGTTTTAAAATGAATGATCATTGAAAAATCAAAACATTCTATACATTGTCCCATTAATATTTATTGGATTAATAATATAAAATATATATATTTCTTTTTTTTTTTTTTTTTTTAATGAATTTTACTTTGGAAAAAATGGCAGTTATTGAAATACTAGAACCAAATATTCAGATTCATGTCAATAATTTGACTCTGATTAACATTATTGGACTTTTATTATTATTATTACTTTATTTATTTATCTTTTTTATTATTGTTGTTGTTGTTGTTATGTCATGGCTGCTCTACAGTCACGTTCTATTTAGAACCCCTTTAGTTCACTACTCCTTGTCAAATAAAGTTATGTGCTGGCCAGTTAGTCTAAACTTTAGATTGACTTTAGACTCTAAAGAATATAACTGTTTCAGTTGCATGCAAACAGATGGATTGCATGTTTACATATACATTTATTTTTATGATATTTATTTTTTAGACAATGATTTAATACGACGGTAAATAAATAACACGATGAAAAAGTATAAAAGAAATGGACTAACTTTGCAGGTGACACAGGGCTGACAGCAGAAGAGAAAGAATAGGAAACAGAGGGAGATGGGAGGAGTTGCTCTCAAGATGAAAGTAGGATGAAATAAAAGAGTCAATTTAATCTGCTTGAAGAGATTTGAGGAGCAGGCGGCAAGTGAGGGAGGGGGTCAATGGGGAAAGGTGGCCTGCCCCAATTGTGAAGCTATACGCTCCGGGGCCAGAGCTGGGCTCTCCGGGGAGAGAACATTGGTCGCTATTCACCCAGCGCTCTTTAATACACTCCCTTCGTCATTAAATGTGTCATAGCACAATTATCGACATCGTTTAAAAGACATTATTAATGTTCGGGGGATGAAAGGCCGACATCCACCAAAGGAATCAATAATAGATACGTTTTTGAGTGAAGACGTCTTGGTTCTTAGCACACCCTCCCAAGTGCAGGGGCTTTGTTTGGTTGACCATTTAGTCTGGATATGTGACAAATAGCAACTGATCCCCTTGGCACTGGTGTTTTTCTAAAGGAAACACTTACCACTTCGCGGTACAGGCCTACACAATATCAGAAAAAATAATTTGCCAAACATATATAAGCAACAGATAAAAACGTGCATCTTAACTGTTGTAAAATGTAAATTTCCATATTAATTTCACGGGAGCTTGTTGAACATTTAAACCTATACAATTGTAAGTTAAAATAAAGAGCTTTACTAAATTGTGTTGGCGCGAGTATATGTGCGCGCATGTGCATGTGGGGGACCAACGCGCGCTTCTCCAGGCTATATACGTGAGTGGATTTCTGAGGCTTCTATTGTTGTGACTGACTGGCAGCCGGCCTCTATAGAAGAGCCTAAAAGGGAAACATTTTGTAGGGGAAAGTGGCCATTTTCTTTTGGTGAACGGCTCCTAAAACAGGGCCGGAGCGCTCCCTGAATAATTCATCCATCATTGCGGCCTCATAATATGTTTTGTCGGGCTTTGCCGTGCAGGACGGAGAAGCTGTCCTCTCTCCTTTTTGAATTCTAAACAGATTTCCCCTTTTCGTCTTTAGCAGCACCCAAATGTGTTTCCAAGCTGGCTCTTTTGTCCGCGCACAACCCAAGCTTGAGGCCCGAATGGACTCCGGCGCCTTTGTCTCCCAAGTTCATCCCCGTTGTGCGCGCTGGCTCGTCTTTGTGCACTGATGGAAACCGTTGAACAAATGTTTGATCAACTCATCTGGGGGACAATTGTGGCTCCTCAGACTAGGGCGCTTTATCTCTCATCCTCTACTTCACTCAACCTTGCGGGACATGTTGGCATTTCGATGTTGACAAAATAGAAAGAGAATCAATGGAAAGTAAGGAACAGGTATTTGAACAAAAATCACCTGCATGGCAACAGGGCAACTATTAGTTTCTCACACAAAGAAGCTGGCTGGGGCATGGAAAAAACACATGCCACAAAAGGGCCACTGCAGGGCACATTTGTTTAAAAAAACAACAACAACTTTTTAGGCGAGAATTATAATTCAAGTTTGTCATGACTATTTGGTTCTTGGGCTTCAGGGTTTATTTTCATTCTTTCTCCAGAGATAAATATGGTTTTATACATTATAGCTAGTTTTCTATTATTTTAATATCTGATAGACCATCGGCAAGAAAAAGCCTAAACAAGTTGGTTTCGCTATATTTGCATTCTTCAACGAGGTATCAAGAGCTCCGTGTAAAATAAATCCGCTTCACAAAAATACTTTATGACAGTCGAAGTTGGTGGATAGTACATGTTTATGCAAAGTGAGTGAAAGAAAATGCTGCATACATCCACGCAAACACACACACACACACGCACACACCCTTTGCGAGCCCTAAACCATCACCTGCTGTTTGATTTACTGTCTGGCCTCATGGGAAAAGCATTAGGCGTGGAGACATGGTCGATAAAGAATTCAAAACGCTTGCACCCCCATCCAACAACATCACGTTCAGTGACAGGTCACAGAAACGTGTGCTCGTTATTTTTTCTCTTCTAAAATGGCTCTACAACTTAGAAAAGTGTTAAACTTCATATACAAAAGAATACTGGGACACAGTCAAAAAAAATGCATATTTTCGAAAGAAAAGCTGAGAAAGTCACTTACATCTGTCTCCCAAGATGCCTTCAATGCTGTGCTTGGCCCTGCGGTCACTTTCCTCCAGCTCGCTCTTCTCCAGGTCATCCTCATCCTCCTCTTCATCGTCTTTACCTCCAAACTTGCTGCGCATATCGCGACTGATGGAGCTGACTGCAAAAGTACGGATGGGGCAGTTTATTTCATCTACGTATAACATATCGACAAATACTACTACTACTACTATTGCTAATAATAATAATAATAATAATAATAATAATAATAATAATAATAATAAATTAATTAATTTCTGCCCCTTTTACCTGAAGAGACATTGTCGAGGTGACATATCCCACCCTTCAGTAATTTATCCCGAGTCTCCCAGCTAAACATACCCGGGTTTTCCCGCTTGCATTCTTCTATTCTCTTCTCCACGTCCGGCGTCGTTACTTGCTTTAAATGTCAGAAAGGTTTCAGAGTTTATTGATTGTGCGCGTGGATGGCGATGCTGATCAATATGTGAATGCCTAAACTTTTTGTGTTGCTCACTTCTTTTCATGTACCTTTGGTTTGCTGCCCCCGATAGCTCCGGGTCTGATGGAGCCGGTCTCCTGGTACCTGCACAGGATTTTGGACACGCAGCCGTGTGAGACCCGCAGCTGCCGGGAGATGACACACGGTCTGATGCCGTGGTGGGCCATCTCCACGATCTTGTGTCGAATGTGGTTGGGCAAAGGCCTGCCGTTTATGAAAACTCCACCGAGTTGGTTTACTCGTCCTTGGCCCAGCGGAGTTGACACTACATAGTCGAATGAAATAAATAAATAGATAGTTCAAAATAAATATATTTTTAAATATTATTCATCTTATTTATTACCGCGGGACTATTAAACTGCAGCGTTATAATGAGGCGACAAATCATGCCACAAAGTCGATTGTAGGCCTACATTGCAAGTGAAAAGTTTTGCCTTCACCCTGTGAGCAAACAACAAGTCGAGTTCTTAGAGAATTAATGACAACTTAGTGACAACTGGGGAAGCTTTACCTTCCAAAGGGAAGCCACTGCGAGGGTAGTTCTGAGCCAGCGTAGGTCTCATCATCCTGGGAATAGACCCAGCCAGCGCGGTCATACCTCCTCCAAACCCAAAGATAGACAGACCCCTCCAAGCTATAGGCTGACCAAGATGTAGAAAGAGGACCTCCGGGTCACCGTCTATAGCCTGAGAACCGTCAGACTTTATGGGTCAGTTATATTGTTGAAGCGAGCACCAGCCGGGGTGTCCCAGGACAGCCACCTCTCTCCGAGCATGAAAGACCGCAAAAGAGACCCCAAAAAAAGCAATTTTGGTTGTCGAATGTTTCCACGCTGTCCCCTCTGATTGAAAATGTATGCAACAAACAACTGGTGAGTCCAGAAGGCAAAATGTTGTTATTATTTGTTGATATCGGTCAAAGTGAGAAGACACCGTCAATGTAGTAGAGCTCATCACACAGCCAGTCAGCGCTCCCGGCTCTGATTGGTCGAGGGGGCAGACCGGCAAAGCAAAGGTCTACGATGATTGGCTGAATCTACAAACTTTTCTCCTACGTCGTCACAGTTTTGCACCAACAAGACAGGGTCGTCTTTTGCAGTGAAGCAACAGCCCGTGACAAAAGTATAAGCAACTTCCAAAACGCAAAATGTGTTTGAGCCTGCACGGCGGGAAATACGACGAGACACTTGTTGAACGTAGGCTGTTATAGTCAATAAAAATGTTTTCTCCTAACACGGGGTTGTGTACTTAACAGGATTCGTTAAAGAAAAGAGCAATGTATGTCAAAATTCCAATTAGTAAATTTAAAAGTTAAAATATTAAATATCTCTATAATAAATTACGCATAATGAGCATACAGTGTGTCCTGAGTTATAAAAAAAAAAAAAACAATTAATTAAATCCAAAACTATAGTATGATTTTTACTTTTTTCAATTTTATTCATCTGTTGTTATGACATACAAATTTTACACGAGGACTGTATTGGCACATCACTGTACTAATTTTAATCTTCAGGAACATGTGTTGAAACTCTTTGCAGTATACTATCTCCAACCTTAAACGTCTTATAAAACCCACAACGCAAACAAAAAAGACATTTCACGCACACACACACACACACACACTCACACACACACAAAAGTTATTTTACTGATGATTGTCACCTTGCGTCATTTGACATTTGAGCCATTTAACGCCTGCTACCCACACTGGTTCTAATTTGTTCCCACCCTGTGCTCTTGTATTTGACACAAATGGTGCTGAAGTGTGCGCAACTCGAGGAATTTATTGTGGTTTTCAGTCTCAGCTCCAACCAGCCGAGAAGAAACTGAAAGGGGGACGTGCGCCACAGCAGGATACGACGCCAAGGCGGCTGTAAAGACAGTCTGTGGAAGTGTCCATGTGTCCCAAAATGTCAAATAATCACGACAGTCGCATCCTCAAACGAGACAATAGAGTTGACACATGGTCTTCCCATTGCCTTATAGTCTTAAATCTAAAAATAAAGCGGCTGAGTTACTGAAGAATAAAATCTTGTATCAATTCAAGCAAAGAAGGTCACGCTCATCCTTTGATTTGTGCTTTTCTTTGAATGTATCCAGGCTGCTCCTCGTAGGGAATACATCTGATTTATATTAATTGAATTAATCTCTGTGATTTGGGACACATGATCAAGCTGTGTCTTCTTGCTTCCATCAGGGACTCAACAAATTCAGGAGAATAAAGAGTACACTTTCATGTCAGCTTTAAGCGGACACCACAAAACTTCAATTTTGGGCTTTAAAAAATGTCACAAACACGTTATCGGCCTTTCATGTCCCCACTCAGCTTGCACCAATAAGTGGCCTCATTCACTTTACGCGATCGGGGTTCCCACTGAATTTCAGCTTCAATTGTCATGCTTCTTGTAGTGCTTTTCACTTTCAAATGCACTTCAAATGTTGTCTTTGCTCTCAAAAGGCGCACAGCCAAAGGGTGCGCGCAAAGTTGAAAAAGTAAGTAGCGCTAACGGGGGTCTTTCACCTGCTGGGGGCGTCCTTACCTTCAGGCGCAAGATTAGGAACCCTGCAAGTAACATGGCTTCAAAGAGAGAGGAAATGTGAGTTTGGTTTTGACTCATTTGTGATCAACGAGATAATGTTCTAAAAATGCGGATTTGGATTGCCAAAATAGGCTACAGACACGGTTTGTACAGAAAGATTTCAACCATAAAACGCGCTTTTAAAAATGGTAATGTGTGTGTGACTGATTGTTTCTAACCAAAAGAAGGCGAGAGACCCCCAATTCGTGACGCTTACAAACGTGACGATTTGGGGAGTCGGTGGTCTTATTGAAATTGGATATTAAGAGTGAAGAAAACAGAGGGGGCAAATGGGAACCATGCGGCATGATGCATATACTTCGGACTTTTAAAACGACATCGAATCTCCGTGTCCAATCCATTAGCAAGGGGGAGAAATTCAAAGTCAGAATTCTGGCTTGATGAGAAATAAATGAGTTACAGGCTAATTATATTGGAGGCTAATTATAAGCACATTATTATTCAATTAATTTCAGTTATGGTTAAACATTGTCATACATTCTTATATATGTTCTTTTTTTCAAAATCATATTTGAATATTTCCCCTATTACATTACATTACAACAAAAAATGCGAACAACGGTTCTTTCCAAAACTTTATCATTTAGACGTTCCATAGATTCGTTTGAATTTTTATGAATGTTATTTTTGATCATATTTAATGGAAAGGTAAACATGACTGCAACAACTAAATAGTTAAATAATGATGATGAGGAGGAGGAGGATTTTTCGTATGTTGCAAAATGGGTGCATTGGAAACACCCATCAGTATTTCAATACTACAAACTACACATGCATCATTTCTAAAGTATAGTCAAACTAAAAAGAGACTGAATTCATGGGCTGAAAAGAGCATGTTAGCGATTGTTAGATGCCACTAAATCATGGAAGTGCAAAGTATTAGTGATTGGGGGTGAGAAAATAACCATGTGAAAGTGTGAGTCTGATAACTTCCATGGAATCCAAGTCGTTGATTGACATAGTCATATTTGCAGTAGTTACAATCGGGTGAGCTTTTCTTTTCTTTCTAGTTCCCTTTTTAACATTCCTCATGGCATTTGGCCATGGCTGCTTTTCAACGACACCCTTATCCATTTCACAGAACTCAGTGTGAGTGTATCGAATTGATAGATACAGCTTGGCTAAATGTGCTTCTGGACAGTAGACTTGTTTACTTGTTTTTGCTGGGAGTTTGAACGAATTGGGGAAGTACCGGTCTTGTGTGGTGATTTAAATTTATGAGGTGTGCATTATTGCAACAATTTGGCATTAGTTGTCCATCATTAACTTAACATTAGACAGGGCTAATCAACGACGTTCACGAAATTTAGGAGGGAGCATTTTATAAGTAATTTCATTGACACCTATGCATTATTTTGAGTGCGTGTAAATTTGAGGCATTTTTATTAGCATCTAGTATCAAATTCTCCGGTAGAGGGCGTATTTGATACACCTCAGGAATTTTCCTGCGTCAAGTAGATCTTGTTCAGTTATCACCAGTACACCGTCAGATCAAGTATGGTAAACTAAAGTCGTATTCACGTAATATCTGTAAAAAAAAAAAAAGAAATAAAGAAAGAATGAAACGAAAGAAACAAACAAAACAAATAAATAAACAATTTCGTCTACATGTATGTTTGCTTTATTATTGAAATGTATTTATGTTTGCAAAACAAAACACAAAGAGCATTTGTCTGTGCAAGTGGTACTTTAACAATAACAACAACCACATACTCTCAGAAAAGCCAGCAATAGCTTCTAGGTCCTCGGAAATAAATACATTATGCTCACATTTGAAAATGTACCCCATATACTTGTCAAAAAAGGGGGGAAAGTGCTTCAATAGTATTTGGGAGAAGGTTAAGCGGGACGACTGAAATCAATGTTGGAAAAGATGTGGGGTATAGTAAGGCTTGAAAAGTCACAGTTTGATTCTTATGTGTCTCATGGGAATTTCCAAAGTTTGGGATTTGGGGACTTGATCATATTATCAGTACTGTATAGGATTACACTCCACGTGTTCCATGTAGTCCACCTTGTAAATTTAAGGAAGTATATCCTCAAATAGTTGCCTTACTGAGTGCCACATTACAGCTAGCTGATTGTATTAGCAAGAATTTAAAATACAGATATCTGTAGAATTCATGACAGACAATCCCAGGATATGTACATGAGTTCAAACTTGTCATGACACACAATGTTTTGACCTGAAGAATGAACTTTAGGCATCTTAAAATCAAGTTGACGAAACAAAATAAATGGGTTGTGAAGCAACACCATGTTGCTAACATTTTTAAACTGTGGTGCACGAAATGCCGCAATATATACTCTACAAACGGTCCCAGTGGATGTGTTGTTGCAGTGGGACTGCACATCATGTTGATGATTGCAGTAAAGGTTGCTGCTTCATTGAGCAACAAGGTGAGGCACAAGAGTCAGAGAAACACGTCCCTAGCATTAAAAAATCTAAATCAGAAAGCAAAGTCTCACTTTTCAGTAGCCTATCGTGCACATAGACAAGCACAGAGTGTAAAAAAAAAAATCCAAATCTATCGTTGAGCAAGCTTTACAAAAAATAGGAAACCCTGCAGGTGCAATTTTCACTGAGGGGAAATATGACAGTGGCATATGCAGCAAGTTACTAAAGCTGGAAGAGGTGGAAAAGTGTGCATAAAGAGCTCATAACATCCAACCAATAGCTCACTTATTTGCAATGGGCAGTTATCATAAGTGGTGTGGGAAAATATGTAACAAGTAAGGGATGTGAGGCTGCAAGAAGCACCAGACATTAGGGTCGCTAAATCGAACACATCTGTTGAAAACATTAGGAGTGGTTCAAATAAATTATCAAGTCACACTGTCATTCCAAGTTGAGGAAAAGATGATTCAGGATCAGGGTGGCCAATTGGGTATTTCCTATACCGATAAAAGGCCATTTAGGATGATTCAAAACCATAGAAAAGGTAAAGGGGCAAAGGGGGTTGTCAGTCTGTACATGACGCAGCCACACAAGCTCGCGTGAACAGTCAAAAGCAGCTCAGGCGTTTCTCCGAGAGTTACCGGCGGTAGATGAGCGGCCCGTTTCATGTTCCGGTCTGTATTTGAGCCAGCACATGAGCCACGTGACCACCACGGAGAACATGGCCAGAATGCTGGCCACCGACAAGCAAATGGGTCCCGCCGGCAGGGGAGGGATGCCGTGACTGTTTACAAAGATCAGGCCCAAGAACAGCAGCACCAGCATGGACAGGAAAGAAAAAATGACACACACGCAGCCGGTGGTTAAAGCCACTCTCTTGCAACTCTGACAGCTGTCATAGCGCACCGAGTCTTGGGAAATTGTCGTGGCCGTGGACACGGTGGTGGACGGGGTCGCTTGGCTTTGGCTGCCACCCGACGCCTCCTCGCGGCGGAGGGCGACGAGAGCCGGATGCAGCGGGGGAGGGTACGGCGGCAAAGCGTCCTGGGGCAGGGGGTCGGAGTCGATATAGAGCGGGAAATCCTCCGTCACCTTGGTGTTGTTGGGCAGGTTCTGTATCCGATAATCCGGCACCGGCGTCCGATGGCGACACACAGGGCAGCTGATGCGCCATGGCCGCTCCTCCCGGAGATGGAGAGTGTTGAGGCACTCCTCGCAGAACGTGTGCAGGCACTCCAAGATCTTTGGCGCCCGGCGGTCAAGGTCGAAGTAATTGTAGCAGATTTTGCATTCGTACTCCTCGTAGGGGAACGCGGAGGGGGGCTGCGGGGGGGGTTCGGCTCCGTTTGATGCTAAATCTACCTCTGCCATGTCATCTTTCGCCATTCACATTCTCCGTTGAACACAAAGGGAGCTGGCGGACAGATGCTGACGTCTATCCTCATCTCCCCTTCCCCTCCCATCCCCTACTCTCCGCTGTGCTCATGGAAACGCCATCATCCCCGCAGACTGTACCGTGTCTGCTTCCTTGATGCAGCGCGTGCGGGGCGTCGGCAGATCGGACCTAAATACTCGCGCTCCCGCTTAAATATTACAATGCCCTATTTTCGGTCTCACTCCGTGTGGGAACGGGTGATGTAATGCTGCACCGAGTGACTGACTAGGCTTATATCCATCCACCCACCATGATGGGGGCGGCCGTGTAGACACTGTGTTGAACGAACAGTCACATTCAATGTATTTGTTCCGCGTTCACTTGGGGCATTAATTCACGTTTCTGTACGGAGGACTCCTTCAACACAGAATGCACCTACGATGAAAAATAAAAGTTTGTAGATCTGAAAATACATCCTTAATTAAAATGTGTTTAACGTCTTTCTCGGTTGCCATCTGTCCACTAGATAATCTGGTTGTACACACTGTGCAAAAATGCAATCCACTGTACAGTAATAATACTGTTTAATCCTAGGTAGAGCGGTTCGATTTTGCCTAATAAGAAAATCACAATTATTTTCTCTCAAACCCGATTTTACGATTACGATTTCTTTGTAAAATAAAGAATAATGAAAAATGAAGTATTTTGAATGTCTTTTACTTAAACTTAATTTTTCTTTCTTTGAACTCAAAATGCCTGTCAATTTAACTTAATACACTCAGCACAATCCATTGGGATTAGCAGCATTTTACTCACACAATAGATTTCAGATCTGTTCTTAAATTAAACCAAAAATGAAAGAAGAAAGTGCATAAACCATCTGAAACGAAATCATCAACATGAGAAAAGGTAGACAGTCAAGTCTGTAAACCAAACAGTCTGTCAGCAAGTCATTTTTCCAACCAGCTAGTGACTAGCCTTTCACCTTTCTCCCTGGTCTTACTTAAACATAAATCAATGATTAGTGCAAAACTGTCACGCAATAATACAATGCACTGCCAAGATTAAGTACGGATGCATAGTTCGGCTGGACCAGAGGTCCGTTGTAGAGGAGAAAAAAAAGGGACGCCTTTCAGACGTCGAGTTACTTGCTCACGGGTTGTATTCTACATGCGGGGCACACACGACACTAAAGATCTATACTTGCGAGATTTATTAACTAAACGCTCACTTGCCTGAGCAAATAGCAGAATCGCCGGTATAGCCATGGATGTTGTCTTTGTTTCGGACTGCGTGCTGGTAGGAGGAAGCGGAAATGCAGAGGAAACTACAGTGGCTTAGATACACCAAAAATAACAAAATTGAACATGCCGATTTGAACGTTTTTTAACATCGTT
Organism: Filicampus tigris; assembly: GCF_054856515.1. Classification (NCBI taxonomy): domain Eukaryota; kingdom Metazoa; phylum Chordata; class Actinopteri; order Syngnathiformes; family Syngnathidae; genus Filicampus; species Filicampus tigris. The sequence continues at coordinate 10,295,839 of NC_141223.1, read as the reverse complement.
TTATCCAGAAAATTCGGTTACGGTTCAAAATTGCTTAATCGAGCAGCCCTTAATCCTAGGTATCATCTTTATCTTTCCACAATCAATTCACTTCATTGTAGTCCAGTGTTGTCCCTTTTACCGAACATTAAAACACATTTGTTCACGTTTAACTCACATGACAGAAAACCTCCATTTTATATTGAAATATAACTATCATTGTTAGATAGCTATTAGCCAGAGGCTAATAGACACCGGCAGCTGCTATATGCTTTTTTGTTTCCATCAAGCCGGCTCGGCTCGATGAAGCATGGTTCACACAACAGGATAGTCGGCCCGATTTTAGCCCCAAATCTCCCCTCCCGACAATCGTAGGTCGGGGCCGACTCTCGTAATGGCTCCAAAGATAATCTCATCAGATAATCCTGCCATGTGTGGTGTGCTCAGCCTGATCCCGGCCGCTCTGAAGATTTTTTGGGCCCAACTTCACACCGTGTGTGCTGGGCCCCGAGGACAAACGAGCATGCAGCTGGTTGACAGTGACGTACATTTAATGGTGGTGAAGAAGTGCGGTGGGAATCCAAAATTAAAAGTGTGAGTGTGAACGCCACCTAACTTTTTTTCGGTCCTGCCTGCGATGCTACACCTACTGTACAACAGCAACAAATTACAGCTTTGCCTCTACGATAGAGCCTGAGATGGCATCACATTATTATCTCATATCTACAGAGGAGCGATTCGGGAGAAGGTAGAAATACAGTATTTTGGGAAAATGAGGCGAGGATTTTCAATCTTATTTAATGGAGACGTCACTAATGATGACGTCATGTCATTGCCGTCCCCTTGGTTGTACTATAACCACAATATCCACTTTAGGATTCATGTTTCAAGTGGAATTAAATTAAAGTTAAATTTAAAGTCAATACTGTTACGCAAAACAACTTTGCAGATTCACGGACAATCAAGCTGTGCGGGGCGCTTGATGACATCAAAGACGGATATATGCGACCTGGCTGTTCAGATTGCGGTCACATTGCAAAAAAATTGGATATATATCCGATCTAGGACCACATATGAAAGCGACCCGGGTTGGATTAGAAAAAAATCTTAATAGAGCCGTTCAGACTGTCATAAAAAAATTCCGATTTCCCTCCGGCGTGAACCTAGCCTAAGAGCATATTCGGGATTTTGCACACTTTTACATGCCCTTTCAAAACCCGAATACTGGCAGTATTCGGGTTTTGAAAGGTTTATTGACTGCATAGTCAGTCATGGTACCATGCCAGACTTCTGGTTTGGGCAACAAAAATCCCTAATGTCAGTGGGGATATCGTTACGTGTGCGGTGTGTTTTTTGGCCATCTTGAGGACACCACACGCAGTGATTTTTTTTTTGCATTTTGTGAACATGAAAATCGTTTAAAGCGGGGTACGCACATACTGGCAATCAGGAGAAATATGAGCATTTCCCTCCCCCTGCAATCAAGGTCAGCAAAAGCCGGATACTCAGATGTCTCTGAAAGATTATCTTGAACAATTATCCTGTCGTGAGGGGGCTATTAGGAGTCATTTTCCCGCTCGGAAAACGATCGGATGTTAAACTTGTTCGCTGATTTTGAAATTCTAAATCCTTATGTGTGTAGTCAACACTTACCAAACCAAGGACTGAAAAAATGTCTTTTAAATTTGACATAGGCCTGCCTAACACAGATAAGAGTATTGTTAACAAGCATGCCTAATTTGTAAAATAAGGCTCTAAAATAATGAAAAATAGAGCTCACCTTCCATTTGTAGAATGTGTGTCCAAGTGCGCTGAAGGCACTGAAAACATGGCTTGCTCAACCTTCACCTGTCAATCAAATGAGTTTGTTCATGCACTTTGTGCCAAAGTCAGGACTAAGGTGCATGCTGAATATCATCTGCTACTGTTTCATAAAACATTAACTCTCCGTTAAGTGTCTCTGTTTCATGGACACCCACACACAACAACACGGGGAGAGAAATATTAATTTAAATAAATTTTTAAATGTTATTATTTTTTATATTACTGCGTTTTAACATTTTGGGTTTTTGAAATATTCGTTTATTATAAAGCAACAAAGTGCTTTGTGTCAAGACTCAAGAACAGTGGCAGTCTTGATTCAATCAAAAGGATATAGCAAGTGTAACACTAGTTCATTTAGGATTTGTAGATTTTATTAAGAGCCACATTTATCAATGTTATCATTTAGTTCTTTTAGTAATTTAATTACACTATTACATGATATATAAGTTACCATCATCTCAAACAATATACTTGGCATGATAAATACTTTTTCATGTAATCATATTTTCAGGAGTGGCCGCAGAATCAGAGATGGACATACAGTGATGACACAGCCATGGATGAGACTTGACGATAAGATTGGTCGTTACCTGAGCCCTGAGCACTTGTGATGTCATTTTCAGTCCACAGAAGTGACAAAATGGCCGCCCCCAGAGATGGCTAAAAATGGGTGGACTAACTCTTATTCCACAAACGTAATATTTATCACAATGACTTGTTTCAACTAGTGGGCTTGCATAGAACATATTCTTGAAAAAAATATGTTTGGGTTGACTTCCTTCTTTAATAGCTAATAAAGCTTGTCTTTTGTTTGTAAATTCCCATTAGGAAAGATATGGGAACTTGTGATATACTTGTTCTGCGTTCACCTCAAACTTGACGCAAATAGAAGAGGGAATCAATTTGTGTGGAAAAAAAAGTCTACTGTCATTGTACAAAGTTATCAAAACAAGAATGGTATATATTTGACCCCAAAAAGTTTCATTTATATTTTGTACTCAAGTACATTTCAGATTAAGACCAGAGTATTTAATCAGTAATCAGTAGGGTATTTAAAACTTTACCAGGTTTTATTTTTACACAACTACTTAAATGTCAGTGTATGCCACCATGTGGCTTTGTAATAAAGCTCCTCAAAACAAAAACTACCTGAACAGGTCGAGTCTACTTTCCCAGCTCGTCACAGACATTAAACACTCCCAGACGTTTGAAGAAAGGTCGGACCAACGTTTACAACCACTCACGATTACCGGTTCTTCCCAAGCCCGTCTAGCACCGCCCAGACGCGCGCACCTGTGACTTACATCAGCCGCACCCGTGAGAGGTGCTCCGCTTGCATCAGTCAAGGTGTAGCTTCTTTTCAAAGCCACTTTCAAAACATTTGAGCAGCACATGATCTGTTCCCCGGCCAAACTGGAGGCCCTGGTGTACCTGCAGAACTCGGACCTTGTGGCGGCCTTCCAGAGACGATGTGGACTTTACCTTATCCAAGCGACGCCTCACAGTCGAGGGGTGGCGCTCGCTGGAGATCCCGACCAAATTCACCAATCACGTGATGTACGTAAAACGACATGGGACCACCAGGACAGCAATTCTAACTATAAATACAAGGAAAACGTAAGTACAGCACTGTACTGTTAGTTAGTGCTCCTAGAACCAAGCCATCGTTAACCCGGAGTAACCGTTCAAATACAACTCTCGTGTCGTTATGTTAGTTTATGAAACAGACAAGGAAAACAGTCCATATTATATTTATCGCGAATTGTTAATCAGACTCTGACTGGCTTTTCTTGTTAGTCTTGCTTTTTCTGCTTTCAGCCTGGTCCTCATTTGCACAGACAAGGCTCAACATTTGCCTGTCTGCCTTTTTGTCAACACGTTGTGGATTTATAGAAATTGATTCAAGGATTATTTGTGATCAGCCAGTGCTCCATAAAATACATTTGTTTAATTTGACACAGAAAACTATAGTTTGAAGGTAAACAGGCGTTGACTGTCATACCCCAACATAACTGATCCCATCAGCTGATGTGCAGTGGTGGGAAGTAACTATAAGTACAAATACTCGTTCTTGCACTTAAGTAGAGTTTTGTTTTGGGTATCTCTACTTTGCGTATTTATTTTCCATACAACCTTTACATTTACTGCCTACATTTGAAAACATCTATATCTGTTACCGCGCGAATATATTTCTATTCGTCTGTGCGCCCTGCAACTGGCTGACGACAAGTGCTGGTTAGGCTCCATCACCTTCGTGCAGTTCAGAAAATGGATGGATGTATCATAGATATATATCTGTACTTTCTTTGCCAAAATAGGCTTATTAGCTTTTTTTAAACCTTCACAATTGATATGATACAACATAAAAATGGTGCTAAAAGAAAGATGGAAAGTTAATGCGACTGTGCTCTTGATTGTTTGATATTTTGGGGTTTTATAAGGTGGGAACAGGGACGACAGAGACATGGAGGATTGTGAACTAGGAAGCATTAACAACTATAACAGCGGGTTTAGAGAAGCAAGATATTCCCCATCCATTACCTTATTTAAGATTTTTATTTCATGTTTAATTATTTGTAGTGAATGCATAGTGTCTTGTGCCTAAAAATCATCTTCTTCTGCAACCAAACAATTCTCAGTCTAATCTGAAAAAGCATGTATGTACATGTATGGCGCGTTTTCTCAATAAGCGTTTGCGAATTTACTTCGTTATTCAGTTGGCAACGTGATCAAAGCTGTGGGAGCTAGTTGTTTTGAAAAACAATATGTGACATGAAATGTGTTTCTTTTTCTTCACAGTACATTTTATTTCTTTTAATTTATTATGATTTCCATTAGCTTTGGCAGAGGCCTTCATCATTTCTTCCTGGATTCCACCCCCAAAACTATCTTTACAGTGCAGTACACTATTAGAAAAACACTCCCAACAAAAATTACAAATACCTTGCAACATTCACAACACTTACATACAGTACAGGACCTAGTTCTCATTCACAATATTTCCCAAGTGTAGATGACAACACAGTTCATAAATGGTCAGATGGTAAAGTGTAAATCCATGTACATAACTTAAACCCAGTATTTTACATTTATTGTAAAAAAGTGAATGTAGATCTGATCATCTCAGTTTAACTTTACCATAGTGTTTTACACTAGGCAGCCTCAACCAACATCAGCAGACAGACTGTCTTGATATCAAATGCTATTCTAGTAATCAATTGATGTTTATTATTTTCTTGAATAATATGTGCAAGCACGATCTAAGTTAATAAAAGATGGAAACCATTTTTGTGCAGAAATGTATACGGGTATTGGATATAACTGACTGTCATCAATCATTTTTACGTCTTGGTTTTGTAGATTCAGTCTGTATTTTTTTTTTACATTTACATTAGTATAGGAGTTGAATCAGTGCTAATTTCTTCTTTTAAAGACCCGGTAATGTAATGTCATTTTCCTGATTTGTTTTTTTAAATACATTCAATATATTTGAAGAGAAGTGCTGAAAACGTCCAAAAACCGAGAAAAAAATAGTACCTGAATTATTGAGAGAAAGCATTAAACATTTTTTCACCACACACAAGTCAGAGTTACACACTTGGCATGAGTCGGCCCTTCCACACAATACAAGTACTGAGTACCCTCATTTCATTTGAATGCATGCAGTTTGCTAAGAAGCGATGATAAAAAAAATCCATCTTCCCTGATGTGTTATGGATGGGTTTTACGTTATATGGGCTGCAGTCTATGTTACGTAGACCAACACGCGTGCATGGAGCAAGCGCGGTGACGAATTGGAAGGTCTCGCTGCCGGCCCACTAAGCCAGCTAGCAACTAGTAGGAGCTAGCGGGCTAGCTAGGGGGCCGTCGTTTTCAACACCGCCTTGCTCAATGCACTGCGCGTGGGTCCACAAAATACAGGCATTTTAAAAATTGACTCTGTACTATGCTAGCTGTTGACTAGGGCTAACAGGCACATTTTGAAGTGTGAGTTCATATACTTGTCAAGATGTTTGTTTGTTTTTTTAGTCATTCAAATTTGGCAGGCTTGTGAAAACGCTCTTCTCTTGCAGTGTGTCAATACAATTTTTTTTTCACTTTACAGGGTCTTTAACCGTCCTTTTTTTTTTTGTTTACACTACCTGTAGTTCTTCTCAAGTTCAGAATGCAAGTACTTTTACTATATCTTCCAATCAACAGATATGATAATGCAAATGGTTATTTTAGCTGTTAAATAATAGATGCGATGAAACCTTAAAGTAATTGGTTGACCCAATGTCATATTCATTTCTGTTTGTTGTATAACAGGGCTGCAGCGCTCCTGAGTATGAAGTGAGGAACTGGCTGCTGCACTTCCTTTTTCTGTTCTCGGCAGGCCTTGGTCACGAAGTGTTTTATATCACCTGTCTGCCATGTATACATTGGAACATGGACCCCTTCCTCTGTCGACGCCTCATTAATATGTGGACTGTGAGTGAAAATATATACTCAACAATATATTGTATACATGATACTGAGCTCAAGTAGTTGGATGTGCATGTGTCAATCATGTTAGGAACAGCATTAATTATAACGCAAAACAGTTCCACACCATAACAAACTACAACCATAGTACAGCTTTTGTGTATATATATTAGATGTATAGATAAACATGACCAGATGCATAGGAAAAGTGACAGACATTTGGAAGGATTCTTTTGCCATGCTCTGCAGCTCTGTCATTACAGTCAACTTTGTGGAGGTGGCTTCAGTACGGCAATGATATTCTTGGACAGGAACTGTCAGTTGCTCAGGGCATTGCGAGCAGGCACATTGTCATGGTTAAGCAGCTACGAGTTGTCTTGCCACAACTCTCGATTCCTCTTGCGCACTAAATGAAGCAAACGCCACAGTATCTCTTTGTGCACCGGCTTCTTGGTCGTCTGGCCCTGTGGCAAGAACTCACAGTGACCGATGCCCCTTGACATCGAAGGATGTGAAACGTGACTTTGACTTTGGCCTTTGATTATCTAGCTTTTTTTACTGTTTTTGGTGGAGTCCATCGTACTCAAAGTTCCATGACTCAACACAAATGGTGATGACCCTCCCAAGCAAGTCCGATGTCATTCATCTCTTTATCACTCACTCTGATTTTTTGGTTGACAACCTGACACAGAGGCTTTGTATGCAAAAGCATGTGGAAAAATGTTCACTGACTGCAAAAGAGCTGAGGAGGAAACTCATAGTTTGTATCTTGGGCTTGAATATATTGTATTTGGAAATATACTGTATCTGTTGTTGCAGCAGCCCTGGAACCTTTCTGACACCTCTTATGCAAGTTAGAGGTCTGACAACCATAGAATGCTCTTGTGCTAGCCTTCAGTCGGATGTCCCCAAGTTTCACAAAGCATCCTCTCTTCTCTCTGCAGTCCCGTCTCCCTCTTCACCCTTCAACCTTCTTTCATCCTTCCACCCCCTCCAGTGACCTGTCTATGACACCATGCATGTCAATATATCCCCAGGCCGGGGTCCGCTGGGGCCAGACGGATCAGGCCCCTGACCGAGAGGCCATACATGAGGACATCAGAAGGAAAAGACCTTTACCTTTTCAGATGTGTTACCTATTTGAAGATGTCACAACACAAGAGAGCCTCAAATCATAATGTTGCTAGAAAAAAGAGATTTGGACATTTTGGAGGGTGAAACTAGAGTGTGACAGGCGGTGTGTTTTTCTGCTCTTTGTGTCCCTGCCTCGAGCCCTTAGTGGGTGCCCTGTGCCTGAACCCCTTGTTTGCCCCCCCTAAGGGTAGGAGATAGCATTCTTTTTGCCATCCTGGCTACACTAGGCCCCTGTGTGAACTCTTTTGCTACACACACACACACACACACACAAACACGTACCCTCTCTTCATCTTGCAGGCAAAACACACAAATTCTCCTCCCTCTAGTTAGCCATTACCAGCTTTCCTCTGTGTTCTCCTCCCCCTGGTGTACCAGCAGAGTGTTTTATAGGCTTCATCACTGGCCTGTGCTCTCTCTCACTCCTGGTGGACCATTTGGGCTGTCATCCCCGGGGGCGCATCACCATGCACTTTTAACAATGACCCACCATTGTGCTTATGGACTAATGTAATGTTCATGGGGGTCTTTTTATTATGCCGTTCCTGTGCCCCACCTTCCTCCACATTAAAAACAACTCAGGCAAACAACTGAAGTACATTCCCGCATTTTATGGCTACGTTCTGTGTGCACAAACAAACATTGAATAATGCATGATAATTTGTTGGAACTTTGGTAAAACAAATTCTATTCAAATCATTCGATGATTCTGTAGTACGCATTTATCTCAAGGCACCACTGGGGTGGGGTCGGGGTGGCTTAGGAAGTTGGTCAAAGTTTGTAGACGGAAATGCGACCGGAAGCCCTTTTTAAAATGATAGGCGGACCGGCCTAGAGACGATTGCAATTTGTTCCGGTCGGACAAAGAGGCAGATGGACGGACGGCGGAAGGGTACCCACGCTGCAGGCGGAAGGCGATAAACGGACCGGGAAATTTTAGTAACATGCCCACCTCTGGTTATAACCCTGTTAGCAACGGATATTTCAACACAAACAGCAGTGTAACACATTCAGACAGATAATATATGGTAACAATACTCATAGGATTATATTCGTATCCTCTATGAAGAACAACTAATATTACTGTGGCTTACTGAGGAGGTTTGAGTGGCTTCATTATGATATTTGTATTATACTGGTCCCAGGTGGGGAGACACGGTGGTCGACTGGTTAGCACGTCCGCCTCACAGTTGAGAGGTCGTGGGTTCAAGCCCGGCTCCGGCCTCCCTGTGTGGAGTTTGCATGTTCTCCCCGTGCCTGTGTGGGTTTTCTCCGGGTACTTCGGTTTCTTCCCACATTCCCAAAAAAAAGCATGGTAAGTTAATCGGAGACTCTAAATTGCCCCTAGGTGTGAGTGTGAGTCCGGATGTTTGTTTGTCTCTGTGTGCCCTGCGATTGGCTGGCAACCAATTCAGAGTGTCCCCCGCCTACTGCCCGAAGACAGCTGGGATAGGCTCCAGCACGCCCCGCGACCCTTGTGAGGATAAGCGGTATGGATGATGAATGAATGAATGAATGGTCGCAGGTGGCCAAAGTACACACACCAGAAGGAGCTGAACAATGTTCATTGAACTGAAGCAAAACATGTGGCAAAAACGGTTTAATTCTTTAAATTCTATTTAATCATTGTTACTAAGTACAGTACAACATTTTAGATTGCAATTTTTCTTATTAAAAACAAAAGAACTTCTTGGGGGACAAGAAGATTATGTAAGTCTCAATATTATCAGTCAGTCAAAGCAAGACATGCTAATAACAATAAAAGTGAACAAATATATTATTTTTGTATTTACTATTTTCTAATCTTTTTACATATGTCATTATTTTTAATTACAAGTTAATTTTTCAATGGATCGGCAAATGTCAGGGTGTCAATGTGCATGACATCAACCACATGGCATCGACAGAACCAGGTGACCTGGTTCTCGTAATACTACAGGAGTAGCTTTTGCCAATGGAAAAAGGAAAATGCAAAAGCCAAAAATGAAAATGCCAGTGGAAAAGCATGAATAGCCATTTCAAGCCAGGCACCTACTGTGCATTGGGAAAGGTGAAAACATTTCAAAATTTGAGTAGATGCAGGAAGGGTCTAATGAATGAAGTCGAATGAAGGCATGTCATTTGGTGCCTATCCAAATTCTGTACTTTGCTGTCATATGCTAGCACAGGCTCTCTACTGATTTAGATTATATCAACAAACACAATATTATAACCTCCGGTACTAGCCAATCTACTGAGATCCAGTAGAAGAGCTAAAAATAAATTCTTGAATATTCTAAGTGGGTCATAGCATGCTCTTAGTGGTTGCAATAACTAAACCATTTTTTTTATCGCCAGTGTGACTCGAGCTAAAGTTTACTATTAAATCACTGCATAGCTAAATTATATCATGTGCTGTTTCTGGGGGGAGCCACAATTAAAAAAAAAAAAAAACGCTAAATGTCTGTGATGGGTCTCTTGAGTCTAACGCAACACACATCCTTCTTCCCTCACTCTCTTCCTTGATGTTGACAGATCAAAGTCCAACTCGACACTGACCTCAATCAGAAGACGCACACATGGACACACTTCGCTGTGTTTTGAACTCTCCTCACCTCATAATGTGATCAGACGGTCCTTAGGTCAGCTTTTTATTGTGACTTCTACAAATGCTGGGTGTAAAGAGGCAGAGTGAGGGTATCATGCACAAACTTGGGCTGCATTGTTTGAATGCAGAGGAGGGGACGCAGAGAACGACTGTGCACACAGTATGGGATGTTGTGTGAATGCAGCCACGGTGAATAGATGAGGTGAGGCATGCTTAATGGGCTCAACATTGGCCGGTCTCTATTTATTGTCTGTTTCATGGTACCAGTTCTGTGTTTGTGAGTACCGGCAGTTGTCGTGTTGTTCACTGTAAATATAATATTGTACAGTGGAATAGAATTACAACCACAAAATGGGGGAATGGAAGCGGTTTTGCACACCCAGTTAATATTTCATTTGACATTAATGTTGTTTACTATGTATTTAAATGCGGCATTGCGTGGTCGTAATATTAAATATAATGAGCGATCATGCTATTTGCTCTATGAAAATTAAAGTATTATTTTGGAGACAAACAGATATTATTGTGAATAGAATTGTGAATTTTTTGGGGGGTGAAATGGTGAATTTCTCATCATCGTTCCTTTTTAATTAACATGAGACTGACGTATTCTTCACACAGTCATAATAAATATCACTGGTTAAAATACATTATGTGTCAGAACCAAGGTGATTAAAATTGCTTCATTTCTTGCAGTGTAACTAGACATGGCTTTTTTGGTTATTCTCAGATAAATTGCCATTTAAGGGCTGCTTTCCCATATTCAAATTGTCTCCAAAGTGAAATGTAATTATTATTATATATTTGACAGTATTTATATTTTTTTTCACATTTGTTTACATTTGTAACATGTGTAATGTGGTCCAGTCCAGAGACCTCATTTATCAAACACTGGTTCTAATTCATTAATACGACTGAAATTTAGAGTGTGCCTAAGTACAAAAAAAAAAATCTGTATTTATCAAACGCGCGGACACCTGTCATATGCACACCAGTAAGTAATGTGCGTTGATAAATCCTACCCACCTGTTCAAAACTGCCACCCTCACGCACGTCCAGCCTCATTTGCATTGAGAAACGCCTCCTTGACTATATATTGTCGCAGTAATCCCTTTAAAATGGAAATTAACCCAAACACATTTTTTTTCAAGAATGTGTTCCCAGCAGGCCCACTAGTTGAAACACGGCATTCTGATTAATATTGCATTTGTGGATATGAGTTAAGTAGCAAAAAACATCCGTTTTTGTCTGTCGGGGGCGTGGCCATCTTGCCACTTTCTGTCGACTGAAAATGACATCACAGTTGCTCAGGTAATGACCAATCATGGCTCAGCTTCAGAAAACAGGTTTACAACACCTTTAATTCGGCTTACTAGGAACATTAATTGTCAAACCTGCCTGAGATTTGTAGCAGCGATCTACGTAAATAGACGGCAGAATCGTCCTCGGAAAAACTAAAACTTAACGTTTATTTAACTTCCTACTTGCACAATAATTTGGAATGAAATTTGTTGAGGCTTATGATCTCAGCTTCTATTAGATGCCTCTTTTTTCTTTCTTGTAATCCTGCATGACATCAGAAGGTAGAATAGGCCTTTTTTCAATAGCAACAAGAATTTTCTGATGACATTTTTAGCACATCTGATAATAACCTTTCTACTTTCTCCCTTCAAACACTCACATTAATGCCTTGTGCCCTCAGTCCGCACATTGCGTCACTATCCCTCACTGTCAGCCATTCATTAAATATAAAAGGCAGCGCTTTAAATAAAACTGAGCTGAGTGTGCTGCTCCTCTAAGGGCACCTGGGAAGAGAGAAGAGAGGAGACGGTACTTTTGGCAGAGCAAATACATTCAAATGGTCCTTCGACCATCCTGTGCACACAAAGAACACACACCTTGTACTATTTGTTTCTTTGTGTCAAGATGTACAGCATCGAGTATGGCTGAACTCTGAACCCACCGTGTAAAGATGCTGTGAGGGCAAACCTCTGCCCCTTCATTCAGCATCTTTTTGTACTCTATGACTGCAGCACTTGTGGTTTAGACCATTTCTTTTTAAGTTGAGATTGTAATCACTTATTCATGAGTCTGTGGTTAGTTTTAGAACATGGCCTGATTGGGGGTTTTTACTTTTACTGTTCACAGTTATGTCATCTTGAATTTTACAGCTTCAATTACTGTTATTTAACAGTGAGGAAATGAAACTCCATTATAGTACAGAGAATACTGCAGGAAATGGAATATAGTACATACAGGATCACCAGACACTCCATTAAAGCGGAAGTCAACGCAAACATATTTTTTTCAAGAATATGTTTTATGCAAGCCCACTAGTTGAAAAAGGGCATTCTGATAAATATTGCGTTTGTGGAATAAGTGTTAATCCACTCGTTTTTTGCCATCTCCGGGGGCGGCCATTTTGTCTTCTGTCGACTGAAAATGACATCACAACTGCTCACAACGACCAATCACGGCTGACCTGTTTTCAGAATCTGAGCCGTGATTGGTCGTTGTGAGCAGTTGTGATGTCATTTTCAGTCGACAGAAGACAAAATGGCCACCCCCGGAGATGGCTAAAAACAAGTGCATTTTGCTACTTAATTTATATTCCACAAACGCAAAATTAATCCGAATGCTGTGTTTCAACTAGTGGGCCTGCTGGGAACATATTCTTGAAAAAAATATGCTTGGGTTGACTTCCGCTTTAAGTAGACGTACACAATCACAATGACATCTAGCCGCAATTAGAAGTTCTACCTTTTTAAAACTCAAGTTCACTGACAAAAGTAGTACTTGAAATGCATGAATGTTATACACTAACCAGTCAAACATTATGTTGATGTCCAATACAAGAGCTCTATCAAAATTGTGGAATCTTGTTTGACTAAAACAAGTTTCAACATTTTTTCAATTGTCGTTGTAGTTTGCAGCAGTGTCAAACTGTATTGCTTCAATTGTTTACCGCAATTAGGTACAGCAACATCTCTCAATAAACTGCAGTATCGTTAAACACCAGCTGCTGCTCACACTTTTTCATCATGCGAGCGAATGAAGTGTCCATTTATATATCATTTGTATTTTCATGCTCTTCCTATCCACAACAAGAAAATATCCATTCATTTAACACCACTCATACAAAGAAATATATTTCTTTACTTGTAGCTGGTGATGTACATCGGCCAGGTGATGAAGGATGTGCTAAAGTTGCCCCGTCCCAGCTCCCCTCCTGTGGTCAAGTTGGAGATGCGTGTTGATGCAGAGTATGGACTGCCTTCCACCCATGCCATGGCTGCCACAGCAATCTCCTTTACACTGTTGCTGAGCGCCCCTTCCAGAATCCAGGTGAAAAACACGCAGAACAATAATGAAAAGGGTGAGCCAGACTTGACTTCTATAGAAAGAAAAACGGCAAACACATTAAATATAGCAGGTGGCCAGCCAGGCTTTTTAAGCACTGGGAGAAAACCTGAATATACAGTAGAGACATACAGTATACTGGTATACTTTAACTTAACTTTAACTTAACTTTAACAGAAGTTTTACTGGAGTTTTGGTGTTCTATATTAAATTGGGTAGTGGGGCAGGGACACTTTTGGGGCCAGTGGATGGAAGCGTCAATCACTGTTATCCAAGTGGGAAGATGGGGAGCGACTCCGTTGTCTATCAAACAGTCCAAACTAGGGGGCTGGACAAAGGGCTGGGGGGGCGGGGCCTGCAGTTGCCATCCGTCTCCATCAGCGACAGCCGTCAAGCTACTGTTTGCTCTCCTGATGGACTGCAGGGAGTCAATGACTGTCAGTCCACATCGCAAGCTCCCGCCTCCTCCTCTTCATGACTCCTTCGCCCCTTTATGGCTCTAAGTCCACCAATGTGTCAATAAAACACTCACTGGCTCAATCATGGACTTCCTTAATTAAGGTCAAAGGTTTAAATGAACTATTTTTATGAAGATGGAGACCGAATCATTTAGTTAGATTGTGGGCTCTTGGGATATGAAGGTAATTTGTGGATTGGCTTAATTCTGCTAATGGCGACCGCAATTTTGTACCGGGCTTTTCTCAAGGTCAAAGAAATCCTCTCAAAAGCTCAACACGTTCTTGTACAGTATAGCAATTAAATTTGGCCTTAAATACCCGAAATTCTCTGAAACAAAGAGCATTCATTGCTTCACATGAGCCGTGGACCTTTGCAGAAGGTCCTGAATCACTATAAGGCCTCAGGGCAACTTCCCGGAGCAGGTCGGAGGTCATCACAGTCAATCACAGGGCCACCCCCTCCTGTTTCTGGTCTCCTTTGTGGCTATTGAAAAAAAAAAAAAATCTCTCTTCATGAACTACCAGTGAATAGGCTTCCAGCTGCTTGCAGACATGAAAAGACACGGAAGAGAAGTGGAGGGGGTAGTAGATGAATGCATGAGGCTTCTCTTGTCACTGTTATTGAAATGGAGGAGAAACAAAACCTGCGGCCGTAGGTAGAAAGAAGCTGGGAAGAGATAGATGATGGAGAAGCGGAGGAGTGAAGCACACACACTTAATAACGGTCACTACAGCAATGCAGCCGAATGGCGCAGTGGTACATCACTTTGGAACAGGACGGACGTATGGGAGATTTGATCACAATCTGATGAGGAAGGCAGGAGGCGGGGCCAAAAGTTAAAGCAAATGTTGTACCCGTGACTTCCCAAGACACCTGCTACACCGCATTCTTGGTCTTTATCTCATAATGTTCACTTACTGCTTCATGTGTTTTATCACGGCAGTTCCAGTTCGAGGTGGGTCTACTGATGGCTGTGACACTGTCGACGATGGTGTGCTTGAGTCGTCTCTACACTGGCATGCACTCGGTTTTGGTGAGCTCGTCGTCCTCACGCTCGCTCAGTCTCTCACGCACGTGACCTTAAACATTCAAGCTCAATGCAAAATAGATTATTCATTTGCATCGGGTTGAACTGTCTGGCAAGGTTTTTAAAAAAAAATGTTGGCTATTAACGATAATCAGGAATGATGTCAGAATTTCAACTTTCTGGTATGACATCACAGCGGCTTTAAATTTTGGCTTAGCCTCTACAGATGCGTTGCCGAAAGGATGAATGGACAAAAATTCCAAGGTATATAGAAAAAAAAAAATCTCATCTACGATTTGCATATAATTGTTTTGGAAAGACGTGCATTCCTATGAATGTGTTTCATTCGGGTATTTTGAACAAGTAAGAGACATTATTCATTCAAAAGTTGCATTTTGTTACTTATGGAGAATCCATTAGCGAATATTATCCTTCCATTTATTTCCTGTTCCACTTGTCCTCGTGTGGATTGCAGGTGAATGGGAGCCTATCCCAGCTGACCTTAGGCGAAAGTACACCCTGGATTGGTCTGTAGTCAATCACAAGGCACAGAATGTACAAACTCAAACACTCACTTTTTAGTGGCTATTAGTTGTTGACCAATTTAAATTATCGTTTCATTTGCTGTAAACAGCAAACTTAAAGTTTGTGGCTTTGCCTATTAACCAAATGTGCAAAGGGGTCGAATAAGTTACTACAACAATAAAGGATCCATTTTTAAATCTCTGATTTGTTCTGAGGTAATTTCTATGCCAAATATGGATACAGAAGCTGAGTTTAATTTATCTCCAAATGATAGCAGACAGGAAACAGCACTGACAAATCTCTTCAGATTCAGTGGCCCTTTTTTTGGGCCAACTCCAGGTGGAGTTTTCTCTAGTTTGGTATTTTTGCAGATGCGTGCAGTTGGAAACAGGTGTTTGCGCCATTGTGGGTGTGAACACAGCCGACTTGCTTCCGTTCAATGGAAACGGCTCCTCTCGTTGCCTTTAAATTCAGCGCAGGAGAAGCACACGGTCTACATGGCTTACTAGGTGAACATGGGACCTCGGGTATCGTATTCCGGGCTGTATCATATGGAAATGTGTTTATATGAAAATAAAATTTCTCGACTTGTGATTGTTTCAGAGTACAAGTAAATCAATGCAAAGTCTTAAATTATTTAGTCTTTATTATTAACATTACTATTTCTCCTTTAGGATGTCATCTGTGGCGTTTTGATCTCGGCCCTCCTAATGTTTCTCACTCACCCCTATTGGGAAGCCTTCGACCAGTTCCAGCTCACCAGCAGCGTGTCGCCAATCGTGGCATTGATGCTGCCCCTCTTCCTCAGCTACACATACCCAGAGCTGGACCATTACAGCACCACGCGGGGCGACACCACCACCATCCTTGGAGTCGGGGCTGGCTGCTCAGTTGGATATTGGGTGAACAAACAGTTGGGGGAGACATTTGAGCCCCGAGGAGCGCTCCCTGTGGCCTTACCCACACTGACAAGATACGCAGTGGCGTCTGGCATTGCCCGCTTCCTCGTTGGCGTGGGAGCTTTAGTGGGTACTCGGCAGGTTATGAAAGCAGTCAGCCTGCGTTTGTTGTACTGGTGGTACAAAGTACCAAAATATGACCAAAGTGCCAGGATGCGGAAAGAGATTGAAGTACCAAGCAAGTTTGCCACATATACAGCCATTGGACTAGTTCATTCTATAATTGTCAACAGAGTCTTCATTCTACTAGGTCTATGATTGATAGATCTAAAAAAAAAAAAAAAAAAAAATACTCAGCAAAAATGTTTATAATCTGCATTTGCAGTCATAAATGTAATGTATATTGAAGTGTAATAAATGCCTATGTTTTGAGGATGTTTTTTGTTGTTGTACTTATTGAGCAAATGCAGGCCATTTTATAGATTGTTTTGAAGATGTTTTTGTTGTTGTCGTACTTATTGAGCAAATGCAGGCCATTTTATAGATTGTTTTGAGGATGTTTTTCTGTTGTTGTCATACTTATTGAGCAAATGCAGGCCATTTTATAGAAATATCAGTGTTAGTAGAAATGATAATTTTGGTCCCTTGAGACTTAGTTTCTCGAAAAGGTTGCAACACCTCTGAATTAACAGTCGAACCCGCATACTCGCAGTTCAGCACGTGGATTTTTTGGGCGAGTACACCCCACCCCACGTTTTCTGTGGAAAACATATACTCAATGTTTCAGTGTTTTTTTGAAGAATGTTTTGGGGTTGAAAAAAAATACTTTACCACCCGCAAAGGCCAGTGGGTCAACTCTTAATTTCATAATATAGCTCTTTTTGTGTTTAAATTTTCAGCAAATAACTGCATTGTGGCAGGATATTGAGTGTTTTACTGTGAGAGTTGTCAAAAGGATGTTTGTGACTAGACACATGTTGCGCAACAAAAAGTTATCTTATGATTCTTTTTTTTTTTTAATTACTGTCCTGCCACACGAGGCTCTCATGGCAGTGCTTTGGACATTAAGTTGGTGCAATGTGTCTCAAACAGAGGGCCAGAGCCAAGATTGCGTGAAAACAGAACCAGTCTTAACAGAAAATGTGTTTCAGAGGGATGTTTTCCATAACTATCCTGCAGGTTTCAGCAAGTCATCGTCTACATTGACAATATTCAGGTGAACAGTGGAGCTTGAAGGAATGCTGGCCTTCCTGTAAGTGCAAGACTTAATATGTGAGATACCTGCACGGCATGCTTTCCTTATCAACTTCACTTAAGGAGTGAAAAACCCTTAGCTTCAGACCATAGGCAAATGAAAAAAAAAATCATCGCATTCGAAGTTTAGAGCTTTATTAACTTGTTTTCTGATGGGAATCTTTAACACTTTGAAATTTGTATGCAGTATGGACAAAGCAGAAAATGATCAGATGCATTTTGCATCACACATTTGGTCCTGGTTCACATAGTGTTGGTATTATTTGAGATGTCATTGATGAGGTAAAAAAAAAATATATATATTAATTGAAGAAACAAACTGCCTATGTGTCCATTTGAACTGAAACCATTTGCGTGAAAGTAAAGGGTAGCCAAGTGTCTGTATCATTCAGATCTTGTTAAAGGCAGCCACGTCCACAGACTGAACATGTTCCTCGAAGGCGGTGATTGCTTCCTCCAGCTGATCCGTGCCGACTTTCTCATCTTCCACCACACATCCTATTTGAAGCTTCTTGATTCCATAACCCACCGGGACCAGCTTGGACTGCCCCCACAACAGCCCGTCCATGCTGACGCTGCGGACACACTCCTCCATCTTGACCATGTCCGTCTCATCATCCCAGGGTTTGACGTCCAGAAGGATGGAGGACTTGGCAATGACTGCTGGTTTCTTGGACTTCTTGGCTGCGTACTCCGCAAGCCGCTGCTCTTTCATTTTCGCTGCCTCTGCGCCGTCCCCGTCATCGTCTGAGGCAAAGAGGTCCAGGTCTTCGTCGCTGTTGGTAGATGTGGGAGGGGTATCTGGCAGCACAAACTGCTTGTTGACGACAGGGAGGTCAGCTTTTTCCCCGTGGAAGGATTTGATGTGATTGTACCAGCGCAGGAGATGGCAGAAAGTCGGTGGCGGAGCAGAGGCGACGGCCTCAAAGACGGCCACGTCAGCTTGAGATGCAACAAAGCCTTCAATATAGCTTTTGTCAAGCAGGAAATCATTGAGGGCTTTGAGACCCTTGGGTGTGCTCAAGTCTCCAAACACAGTTTTGGAGGAGGTGGCACCTTGTGGGGCTTTGACTTCAGCGGGGAACTTGTGTTTGATTATTTCCTGCAGGGGAACCTCATGCGCGAGGTGCGTTTCAGCTGTGTGGCCACTAGAAAAACCACAAGCAACAAAAACAGCATGAGCTTAGAATAGAGACACATGCAACACGTGAAAAAGAGCACGCGGACAAGTTAGTTGACAAACACGCACACACACATGACAGAGTGAATCAAAGTGGAAGCAAACAGGCTCAATGATGATATATCAAACGAAACGGCTCAACACTCTGCTGCTGGTTCTTTTATTGTCGTCATTCACTGGCATACTTCCAAATCCAAGTCTGCTACTACAACTTGTAAATGTCATTGCCTTATGCTAGTTTGTAAGTAAGTGTAAGTACAGAAAAAGAGGAATTCACAGGAAAGGCTCGATGTCCATCTCCAGGGCGGAGCAGGGCATCGTCAGCTCAAAGTTGTTAATGACTTGTGGGTGGAGCACCCCAAGATGTCCAACACTTTTTCCATGGACAAAGATCTCTGCACAGCGCCCGGGGAAAAAAGTGGAATCTGAAAAAAAAGAGAAAGGGTAATCACTAGTACTGATGCAATTGATTCCGCGCTTGTGACTACAGTGAACCCTCGTTTATGGCGGGGGATAAAATGTGTTCCAGGCTCAGCCACCACAGCTAAAAAAAAACTGTAATGAGGACATCACACTTTTGCAAACCTTTTTTTTTTTCCCTTCTTCACAGTATTGTTTAATTTGCCCACTCAAACAACGATGATGGGCTATTTTCTCACAAAAGAAAGTACAACCATGCATCAATCACCTGAGCCATATCTGTACAGGTTTGCTGATTTAACTTTCCAAGAGGAAAGAGAGGAGTTACTTTTTCGGGCTACACGTTTATTGGTACTTCAATGCTAAATCAGAGAATGCCTAAGAGATGCACTATATCAGGGGTGCTCAATACGTCGATCGCGATCTACCAGTCGATCGCAGAGGTAGTATTGGTAGATCGCATGACATTTGTAATTGCTGCCATCTCCATTTTGAAATACGATGCCTTTATTTTGAAAATGTCATACCGGAAGTTGCGTTTTACGGAATCTCAGTACGCTTTACGCAGGGACCGAGAAGCACTTGTAGCGCCATTCATCATGCGTGTTGCTTACTTTTTCCTCGTCATTCCTCGTTTTGCCAAAGCTGGGTGGATATACAAAGTTAATATAACAAGTTTGTTGAAGCATCACATTTTTGACGGTAAGGATTATCTCTGGGAGAAGACTGCCGTTGGTTGAAAGCAGGTCAAAGTGGTCAGCACTATTTTGTATTGTCTATCGTGATTAGCTTTGACGCTAAGAAAAGCTACCTTTGTCATAAATATAATGTGTTGTATGTCTGAACTTTTAGTTCTAACGGTGTGTTGGCGTTTTACGGCGTTTTGCTGGGCAATAAATATCTGTAAAAGGAACTGGAGTCTCGCATCCAATCAATGGGCGGCATAACAAAAAAAAACAAAAAAATAGATGTTTATAGTTAATTATCTTGTGTTGTGCAACATTGGTTCATGCGGTTATGCTAGGTACATCAACATACATTGTAAATAAAGAATCCTCAATGTATTTGAAAATAAATATGTTTTGCATTTTTGTAGTAGGTAGGACCTACCCACTACAAATATGCAAAACATACTCTACCTGGAAGGTAAATCATTTTGACTTGGTCATTTTATAAGTAGCTCGCATGCTGAAAAAGTGTGAGCACCCCATGCACTACATGATCTCTTATTCAACTAGAAATGCATACGTAATTGTAGACAATAACCTTTACTTATTTATCCAGCTAAAGTAATTGAGAACAGATTCTCATTTGCAATGCCGACCAGGCTGAAGTGAGCCATAAGCTTTCGTTACATATACATGGTGATTCTTGGGACCGACAAATGACATTTCGAGATTACGTAAGGTATGTGTTATAAGAATACGTCGGCACAAGAAGTCACACTCAGTTACCACTGTGCTTTCTGTTGATTTTAATACTAATCAGCACTGTAACTATGACTTAGGACTTTACTACAGCATTACCGTGGTTGACATGTCATCGGCTAACCGCTACCCGTCTTATAGTAGAGCAAAACAGACACTGTGAATGACCTCTGCTCTCGTTCTCATTGTCATACAATATGAAATCTCCACAACAACCGCATCCCTCTTAAAATGTGTTTTTTGGTGTATAAGAATTACAATTAAGGAAGGTACATGTTGCATTTCCCCCGTTAAAATAAGTCATGAACAAGCTGTACTACATATGAAAAAGTACGGAAGCAAAATGCCAGTAGGTCAGCTGTGAGAATGGCCATTAAATTCATACGACTTCTATTTTCCCTAATTAGTCAATCATTTTCCAACATTCTCTTTCACTGCTCAAATCTCCACTAAACCATTTTAAATCCAAAGCTTGAGACCTAAGCGCGGGGGACTCGCTTGCAGACATTTGGTGATTAGAGCTGCATAGCTTTGGCGGGCTGGGTTGTACAGTAGATGTCTTTAGTTCAACATCACTGAGCAGCAAGCTATTTAAAAAAATGTCACACATCATTACTCTATAGCCAATACTTATAAGGCCATGTAACCGTAATTGGATTTCCTACCTTGTCAGTTTCACAAAGATTTCTTTTTATAAATCAAACGGGTACAATGAGTACAATATCAATTTGTGCTAATGCCATCTTCCATGAACAGTGAGACCAATGATTGGCTCAGCTCGTTTAAAAATAGTGGCCAGCAAATCAGACAGATTTGAGATGGATTTCACATGATACAGGAGTTGCTATGACAACAACACCCCCCCACACACAAGAGACATGGCATTCTACCAAGGTCCACTAATGGGTTCCCAGAACCTGCTTACAGTACATACGCAAAAAGATAAGAAAAGCTGTTCCCGTATCAAAGGGTTACACTCAAACTTTGAACGGAAAGCCAAGGCAGCAGGAGAAATAGCTCTGCAACATCTTCCTTGGCCTGTCAGTCATTGAAAATCTAACCAGGCCACTTTCCAACCCCTTTTCTACAGGCAGTGCTCACAGTTACAAGAGGACATTGTGATGGTTTAGAAAACTGGACTAAGAAAGACTCAAATAAGACTCGAGATAATCACTTGAAAATAAAATAGACATTTTAATAAGCGTACTCACTTTGCACAGGTGCATCTTAGCCAAGTCTTGGTTAAGTGCAGTTGAAGCAAATAATCGGCTAGATTTATATTGCAGGTCCTTATGTCCAATTTCAATGTAATGTCTACATCTAATTTTACATGTACAATTCATATGACACGTTTCGAATATGACTGCTCACACTGGCGGACCTCATTAACCAACCTGGATCAACAGAGGTTATACAGATACTAAAAATGTAAAGTTAATGTTTCAAGACCAGCAGCGCACTCTGCAAGTATTATCAGCAAATTTAGCACTCTGCGCATGTTTGTGGATATCACAAAGAGAATTTGCAGTTGAATTGACTTTGTTCGCCTGACTAAGGTGAAGGCAGTGTCGGTTTAGTTCCCACTCAAAGACGGTGTAAATGTGAGAGTGAACGGTTGTCAGTCCATAAGGTCTACGCCTGACTGGCGAGCACTGCAGAATTTGTCTCCTCTGGCACACAAGATTTATTGGGGGGAAATTAGCCACTGATCATCCTCCATCCTTGGCTATTGTTCCTAGTTAGAGTTATGCAGCGTTTGACATTTAAGCCTTTTTGGGCGATGGCCCTGTCAGAAGCGGTACTGGCCCCATATATTCACAATATAATACTTGTAAGATTTACCATCTTTATACTGTACATTTTGTGCATTCATAGCCATGACTGTTAATAACCTTGCTAAAATCAAGGCATTCCATTTCCATACAATATTAATGCTTCAAAGAATGACAAAAGTATTAAAGGAAGCCTTTATTAATTTTACATGTGACTTGATTGGTAGTAATTAACTAGTTTATCTTGGGAAATTCTCAAAAGCTGAAAACTACATCTCTCTATTGACATATTTCACTTTTATGGCAATATTTTCAACACACTCGTATGTCCATGATGGGTCCAACGAGATATAATGTGCAATTTATTGCTGGACAATAGAAACACATTGGACAACAATTCTATAATGCAAAGCAGAAATTTGCACGGGGGTTGACCAGAAACAGACAACAATAGCCCCTTTCAGACTGCAGCAACTAATTCGGGAAATTTGCTATCTACCCTGGTAGTTTCTGTAATTGTTTGTTCACACACAAAAAGGGTTCCTGTAGCCCTTGCTGATTATCTTATCACTTGAATCGGATGTGTTACGGCAGAGAGAGATGGAAAACATCATCTGACAATCATGCGATCGGAAACCGGGGGCGATCACGTGATTTTCTGGTGATCCGGTATCGGGTGAAAAAGATCGGTTTTATTATTTTCCGAACATTTAAGGTCACAAAACTACAAAATAATGCAAATGTGCAAATATCTTGCCAAATAGAACAGTAGTAGCTTTGTCTTATATTATACAACGTTATTTATTTTTCTTTTTTTTTTTTTGTGGCGATGTAATTACTGACACGTGGGCACACACAGTCTGGTCTGAGACAGAGCGGTGGGTTTTTCTTCATAGGGACAGGCAAGCCAAAAGATTAACTCATTAAATAAGTCTGCTTTGCCTGATAAAAAGAAGTCTCCTGCGAAACACCATCGTTCCCTACTGGTTGCATTTAACAAGGTCATAAATCGATAGTGTTGCTTATAGATGAGAGAAGTCAAGCACGTACCCAACATGCAACATGTGGGATCTTCATTTTAGCCGGCACAATTCTTTAAATAATGTTCTACATGTATTGTTACCATTAAATCAAATGTGCAACAGAAAAATCCATCGTTCTATGGTACTACTTATATGGGCCATTGAACCAAATTGGTGCCCTTTGCATCCATCCCCAGGCAATTACATGAAAATACATTTTTATAAAGCGTCCTGCACATTGACATGTAATGTGTTTAAAGTTCAACATTCAATTAGAGTAAACATCATGGCTAAAACCCACTAAGAGTTTAAGTACTGACATGACATGTAAAAAACTGACATGGTAAAACAAGTTCTGAGATGAACCAACTCGCATTGAGTTGTTCAACATGTGTCTCATCAAATTTTCTTAAAAACAAAAAGAGGAAAAAAATATTGAACTTTGAGATTATTTTGAGAGTACTGGTATTACAAAATTGGCACCGATTTGGTAGAATGGTCCATATAATATAAATATTTGTATATTTTCATATCAATTTGAGAATAATCAGATGTCCACTTTTTTTTCTTAATGCACTGCCAAGGGACTCTGATTGGGACTCAGTATCGGCAGATACTTAAAGCGGAAGTTAACCCAAACATATTTTTTTCAAGAATATGTTCTATGCAGGCCCAATAGTTGAAACATGGCATTTGATTAATATTGCGTTTGTGGAATATGAGAAATCCACCCGTTTTTAGCCATCTGGGGGGTGGCCATTTTTGTCACTTCAGTCAACTGAAAATGACATCATAGTTGCTCAGGGCTCAGGTAACTACCAATCATGGCACAGCTTAAAAAAACAGGTGAGCTGTGATTGGCTGTTACCTGAGCTCTGAGCATCTGTGATGTCATTTTCAGTCGACAGAAGTGACACAATGGCAGCCCCCTGAGATGGCTAAAAACGGGTGCCTTTTGCTGCTTAACTCATATTCCACAAACGCAATATTAATCAGAATGCCTTGTTTCAACGTGTGGGCCTGCATAGAACATATTTTGGAAAAAAATATGTTTGGGTTGACCAATGACTGACGCCAAAAAGGCGTGACCGGAACATCCCTAGTTGTTACGGTACATGCTTTTTTGATCATTCTTGATAGCACCTTCAGCTCCACTGATAGCACCCCTTCTGATTTTTTTTTTCCATCATGCATGCTGCTCTTTCTTGAATTCCAACTACCGTTACCTATGCTCACATTGATACCTAACCCCAATTGATTTGCTGTGCGGATATCCTGCAGTGTGCCCTTGGAGCACGCTTGTCAAGAGGAGCAGAGATAAATGACTGGGCCAGGTGTGAAAACAAGGACTGTGAAGGGGAGGGAATACACATGTGATTCAGACGCCCGCAGCAAACCAGGTCTGAAGTCTCCCAAAATCGTATCAGCCTCGTCAGGTGAAGATGAAACCTCAATCGGTTAACTTTCTGCTGTTCATCTACAACAAGGGTCTTCAATTCTGTTCCTCGAGGTCCACTGTCCTGCCTGTTTTCCCACCTGTCCCTGCTGCAACACACCTGTTTCAAATGATCAGGATCGTTACCCAGCTTCTGTAGACCTTGCCGATTATCTGGTCATTTGAATCAGATGTGTTGCAGCAGGGAGAGATAGAAAATAGGCAGGAAAGTGGACCCTGAGGAACAGGACTGAAGACCCTTTATCTACAAGAACATAGTTGCTTGGTTGAGTTCCCAGACAACGCTTCGTTCAAGTCGTATCATACCATCGTATACCATTTCACACTCAAATCAACACAATGCTACCCAAAAATACATTCAATCGCTAATTTAATATGCTTTAATGAAAAAAAAATCATGTCATTGATTAAAATAGTAAAAAAAAAAAGGAGCCAGCGGCAGCCAAGCATTTCAAAAGCCTGCTGTCATGCCAAGCTCCCACCGTGCAAAAAGCCAGATAAAATGTCTGTCCTCTATCATCGCAAACACCTTCTTATTAAAGGTCTTAAGCCATGAGTGTTGCAATAAATAAAACAATGAGAGAACAATCCTTGTCTATTCAACTGATATTAATATGAAACGGAGACTTGCCTCCGTGATTCACAAGGGACCTTCTGCAACAAAGTATCAAAATGATGGATTTTAAATAAAAAAGCCAACTTAAATGTAGCTAACCTTAATATTTTCACTTACTGTCTAAAAACCATACGGACATTAAATACAGGCAACACTTACACCACACAGCTTCCGCAGAATGTGTGAACTGAGGTAGTTTTGTCACACTTCTCAAACAAGAGCGGCATTGTATTTATTGTTAAGCGATTTTTACTGCTTTGAATTGGTTAATATTGTGGAACAATAACAGACTTAATGATGATAGACCATTTGTGAAATACTAATTAAAAAAAAAAAAAAATAAAAGAATTTGACCATAATTGGACATTCAAGATTTCCTCCGGACAGCAACGATATTCAATATGTACAACTCACACAATTCACTCCATCCACTTTAATAAGCCGAGTACTGTATCCTCATTCAGGTCGCAAGTGTGCTGGAGCCTATTGCAGCTGACTTTGGGAAAGGGGCGGGGTACACTCGCGACTCGTCGCCAGCCAATAACAGCGCATAAACAATCATTTACACTCACACCTATAGATAATTTAGAGCACTCAATTAACCTAGCATGCTTGTCTTTGAAATGTGGGAGGAAGACCAAGGTCTTTACCGTCTGCAGCCTGGATGTGGTAGCCCTCTCCCCGGGCGGGTTTCACCGCCAGCAGTTGCATGGTACGGTCCAGCAGACCATGGATCACTTCGAAGCCTGGACTCTTGTTGTAGTACACAGCACAAATACGTCGGCTGTTCCTCGCCCCGACATCTGGTTGGAGGGAGGATAGGCCGTTGATCCACAAATGCACAATCAACACTTCACAAGAAGAACCGAATACTTACAAATCATGAGTCATTATTAATACACACGCAACATTACAAAGAAATATAAAAAAATAAAAAATATATAGCGATGTGGATCTGAAATACACATGAAAATCACTCATGTATTTGTGTGAATAATTTTGCGACAAATCCCTGTACAAAGGGTTTAGCTTTGATCAAAATTCACATCGCCTCACTCACAAAATGATCAATTAGGCAACTGTTTCTCTGTAACATGTGCAGATTGTTCAGCATGACTATGTTAATCACTTCACACAGTCAGACGCCAACCTTTGGTGTGATCCTTCAGCACTACGTCAGATATCTCAAACAGCTTGAGGGGCAGTGGCATCTTCCTGTTGGCTGCAATTGTTTTCAACAGGCCTGGCAGCAGGGTGGTACGCGCCACCTGGTGGAGAAACAGAAAAGTGTCATTAAGAAAAGGGCTACAATCTTTTCAATAGTCAGAGAGCGCACTCTTGTGGAGGGGATTTGTATTCAATATCGATTACCTGGAACTCTGCAGTCTTGGGATTGGAGATGTGAACTGCTTTCGTCTCTGAAATTTTCTTATCAAGCTTGTCTGCTATATCTTCTTTGGAGCACTAAAGGAGAAGTTAGGAGATTGCGTTACTCTTCTTTTAAACGCGGGCAAACATGTTTCTGAATTGTTTTGTGTTTTACCAAAGCAAAGTTGAGGGCTTCCGTGAAACCGGCAGCTGCGAGGTCGTGCCTTAACAGCTCTGTCAGTTTATTCAGCGGAAACTATTACCAAAGAGAGAAGAACACAAATATCTGACTGTATTGCCATTAGTTGTGCCTATATTTGTTAACATAAAGCAGGGGTCACCAACCGTTTTGAAGCTGAGAGATACCGCTATTATATGTCATATATGGTTATATGGCTGCATTGGAGGTGGGGCAGGGGGATCAACTACAAAAAGTCTACCTGAAAATGAGGGGCAGTGCAAATAACCGAGTAATTGATGGAATTCAAAAAATATATTTTAATTTTAATTCCATTTTAAAAACTTGTCTTCAAGTTCAAACATGTTTATATATTGTATAACTTTTGACTCAACATGAGATTTGGCATCATTTTAGTGTTTTATAGTTTTACTGTTTTTGTTATTCAACTGTTTTTCTGTCTAATTTTTACTCCATGTACAGCACTTAGTATGAAGCGATGGTTGGTTTTAAATTGCACTATAAATTGACAATAATCAATAGGATATTCAGTCCTAAATAGATATTAGTGACAGCGGAAGTTATTATTGATGACAATTATTTATGTAAAGATTATGTTAATGCTTTCTCACAATTAAGAAACATAAATACCAACACAAGAGGTCCCCAAGACACAAACATTAAGAGAGGTTGTTCATAAGCTCAATTGTTCCAGAGTCGCTATAGTACATATTGAATTTAAATCTATTCTGGTAATTGCCATTTGAGGTCATTAAAAAAAATTAATAAATAAAAACAATACCAGAGCTGGGCATTTTACTAAAACTTCACAGTCCGTTTATCGTCTTCCGTCTATCCACCTTTTTGTCCAGCCGTAACAAAAAGAACTTGCCTATAGGCCGGTCCAATTATCATTTTAAACGGGCTTCCGTTTGCGTCTACAAAATTTGACCAACTTCTACCCCCCGACCCCGAACGATATTTGAAAGGAAAGACTCATCGTGGCAAAGAAGCCTCACCGCAGCCGGACTAAATGCATTTCCTTTTAGAACCCAGACGCCTTGGCCATGGCCAACGTAAACTCGGCCATTGAAGCCTTACCGTGAAAATAGACGGTAGACGATGACAGACGGGAAAAAAAAAGAAATTCCGACTATGCTTAATCTTTGAATTTTTTTTAAGTTTCGCCGTCTATTGTTTATCGCCTATAAAATGGCGGACAGACGGACCGGTCCATCACATAGGGGGAATGCTCAGCTCTGCAAAATATACTCAATCCCACACACACCCTTCAACTATTAGTTCCATGGGGGAATGAAGTCAACAAGCACCACAGTAGTACATAATATTAGAGCAGTCCTTTTCAAATAGTAGGGTGCGTGTGACCCCAGGGAACATGCTTTCTTTTGCTTTATGAGAATAAACTTTAATTGCAGATCCACTCGTGTAGGTGGCAGTGGTGCACTCCTTGTCAGAATGTGCATAGGGACTAAAAAAATCCATCCATCCATTATCCAATCTGCTTATCCTCACAAGGGTCGAGGGCGTGCTGGAGCCTATCCGAGCTGTCTTCGGGCAGTAGGCGGTGTACACCCTGAACTGGTTGCCAGCCAACCGCAGAATGTTAAGAAAATTATTCTGGATGTTGTAAATTGATCTACATTTCTTTCTTTTGTTTTCTTTAATGCATTTCATTCCTTTAAAGTTAATAAGGGCACAATGTTATGCAGAGGTGTGCTTGTACCACTTTTATCATCATGGCGGACGCAAAGCATTTTCTTCCTCCTAGGTTGGGTGCAACAGAAAATAACTGAGAAGCAATGCATTCCAGCGAATCTGATGAGCATACGTAGACAGAGGAGGAAGGAGAATTTAATGCTGGCGATCGGCAGGTGGCATCGGGGAGATTGTTGTCGGAGATTTCTTATCTTCGGTGGATTCCTCTCAGAGTGCAAATTCAGGTGAGACTGCTGAGGCGGAAGGCATTGTTGGGGAATCAGGTGCTGCCAAAGGCATTGCAGAGGCTTCGGCGGCCAAGTGGTCTTCCTACTTATTTGTGGTGTTGAAAGGAGGCTGGCAAACTGACTGAGTGTTTTTTTCTCATCGTATATAAGTGACTGATGAAGCGGTCCTGCTCACCGCTGATTGGGGCAGAATGGGGAACTACAGTTCTGTACAGTATGATGTGGTGTGCGGTTAAGACATGTATTGCAAATGCAATACAGCATTATACAAACATTTATAACATTTACAATATGGACATCAGTCAGCGTTCGTTCGTATATACGAATGTTTTTAACTCTTTACTGTATACGATGCTATTTCTATAAAGCTCTTCCATTGTTTACATTTTCAAGTGACCATTCATAGAAAATTCCTAGAAAATCACAATGCCCCATCACTGGTGAGCTATATTTGCAACAGACCCTATGGCTACTCGTGGTTGTTGGGGGCTGGTGCCCGCCGGCACCATATTGGTGATCCTTGTCGTACACATATGGCGAACTTGCGTACCTGGTTGGCAACGGTGTAGGTCTGTGGCGTGGTGCGGGTGATGTTGTTGAAGCCAAAAGCCATGGCTGCATCCTCCATGATATCACAGGCATGGATGACATCTGAGCGGGTGGGTGGGATCTCAACCTCGATCTCGTCACCAACACCAGTCGCCTGAGAGCGCAGGCACATCCGAGTTAGCAGCTGGGCGATCTTCTCCGTCGACTCGCTTTGAAGACATAGCAAAATACATCCACATGTCAACTGCCGGAGGATCTGAGGAGCAGGTTCTGCTTTTCCAAGTAAAAATGCTGAAACGTTGCATTAGGAAATTGACTGCAAAAACAAGCCCGAAAAACAACAACTGATTGTTGTGAGGGTGTCTGAACATCTTACTTAATGCCAACTTTGTGATTGACAAACTTGCAGGACAGCTTCTCCTTCCTGTAAGCCAGCTCCTAAAACATACAGCAGACAATGAGAGCTGGGAATTTAGAGGGGAATTGTGAGTAATGTGTGCATGGAGGATAACTATAATGAGTACAGTACTGGATATTTGCAGGTCGCGCCATCAGCATTCACCACTTCAACCTCTTCTACACTGAAAGAGCACATGGGATAAATAATAGAAAAAAATCTGAATTAATACAAAAACTCGAACCAGATCTGCTATTAAATGTGAATTGCACTAACCAGTAAAATTTGGTCGGATTGGTAGTCTCGCACAAAAGGGCCCTTCCGTCAATAGCAGGTAATTGACATACGCAAACGTGTAAGTGTGATTTTAGTGAACAGAGTCTGTTTCATTTCCATTTGTGAATTTATGTAAAATATTGTATTTATTGTTCTACATTTCAATGGCAATGTTCAATATTGTTGAGAACACAGTTATGTGCTCTTAAAAAGCATATACAGGAACTCCTACGACGTTTCGACTTGACGACGCCCGTTCCTCCTCTGCCATGTCACCAGCACCATAGTGACCATGTTTACATGCAGTCAATATTTGGGTTAAGGTCAAAATTCTGACTTCTGAAACATTCTGAATATCCCATTTAAATGAATGCGCGGACAGAGTTGCTCCGGCATTTGAATAACGGAACTCGTTTATAAATCGAGGACTACCTATCCTCGATTTAACATACATCATAATATCAGCAGCATACAAAAAACAACAGCAATGATATCGTTTATAATGATAGTTTCTGTGTAAATATAGCATTCTAGAAAATATGCTAACGTGACAGGTGAGCGACCTACGCCCAATAGATAGTGGAAATAGCTGCGGATGATAAGATGGTAAGAATGATTGACAACTTCCAAAATGTTAAGCAATCTGACACAGAGCAGGGATGTCCGCTTCAGGACATCAATGCAAACGGGGAGATTTACAAGTACATTAGATAGACTACTGAATAAGGTGTAGCTGACAGCTGATGCGGAGCAGCTGCTGTGACATCGCTGAATAGGCTGTAGAGGTTAAATTCATTCATTTGCATTTTCAGTTGCATTCATCACATTCTACCACTAAATATGACGTTTACATTTTGTGAGTTGATGAACTTGTAACTTACGTGAAAGGCTGTGAACAATACTCGCTGAACATGGTCACCATCATGTCCAACACAATCTTCGCCTGGAGAAGAAGCAAATGTTCATTGTTGTAAGGATGCTGCACGAACAACAACATTTCTCTGGAGACTCAGTTATACCTTTGTCAGGTCTGTAGCTGTGCACTCAACAAAGACATTCTTTGTCTTCAGGGTAATTTTTGAGTGATCTCCTGCAAAAACCAGTAGAACGTTATAAATGAAAGCTGAACAAATACTGTAAATTAATTTCAAGGTTGTCCAATTAAAAGCCCGCCTACTGCACACCCAATAAAAACAAAAATAGTTGTTTTAGAGCATCGTATTTTATGAAAACGGACAAAAGTTATTAGTAATAAATCTATAGGCCTGCGATGAGCAGATATTTTAAGTCAGCTAATACTGATGTGTAGCAAGGGCAAACAATGGTTACACAAAGCAGAAATCGAGTAGGATTGAGTAGTAAAATCCACTCGTTTTTGTTCATCTCAGGGAGCGGCCATTTTGTCATTTGCTGTCAACTGAAAATGACATCACAGCTGCTCAGGTAAGATGCAATTACGGTACGGCTCAGCTTCAGAAAACAGTTGAGCAGTGACTGGTTGTTACGTGAGCAACTGTGATATCATTTTCAATCGACAGCAAGTGACAAAATGGCCACCCCGTGAAATTGCTAAACGCGGGTGGATTTTGATGGTTAACGCATGTTCTACAAAAGCATTATTAATCTGAATGCCATGTTTAGACTAGTGGAGGCACATAGAACATATTAATGTTAAAAAAATGTTTGGGTTGACTTCCTTTGTAAGTAAATAGAACGTGGGATGAACTGCACAAGTAAATAAGTTAAACAGTAATACAAAGAACGGAGAAATGTATTATTGTTTATCTTCGGGCCTTGTGCAGTTATTTTTCCAAGTACACTAAGACCTGCCAACACGCCATGCGATAAATTCAAACCCATCTTGGACTGAACCATAACAAAAAAAAAACCGTGCATGTTTTGTTTCCCGAATGCTGTTACTGAGAAAGGTTCCGAGACGCCACTGTGTAACTAGCTGCATTCGGCATTGTTGGAGGGGGAAAAAAAAAGCATCTACCAGTGTTAAAGGTAAACATACGTTTTTAAAAAATTCATCTGTGACCTTTTTTTGCAAATATCCCCGCTGATAACGTGGAGGAGACCCAAGGCTTTTTCCATCAGAAACGGCCAACATATGTAAAAATGTGTTTTCATGGCTAAATTTAACTGCTGCGGCTAATCAGATGCGTTTTGTAGTCCGGAAACTACGGAACTTTGAAATCAGCACAATTCATAGTTTAATGCTGAATTTAACCACATGCTTTGAGCTATTTAGCACATTGGGTCTTTGCTCATCTCAAATACAGTCACTGGCGAAGGTGTGGTGTGGTTTTCAGTAGAACTTTGTGTTACAAGGTATTATCATGTAGATGCTGAACAGGACATGCAAGACAATCCTGAGAATCTAGTTATGCAAAAAAAAAAAAAGTCCAAATCACGGCGACAGAGTTGCATTATTTTCATGGGACAGTTTTTTTTTTTTTTTTTTTTTTTTTTTTTAAATCAAAGATCAAAACAGCCTACTGTATTTTAAAAGGTGACATTTTTCATGCTTGCAATTTTAGGAAAATTAAAGTAGTAGCATACAGTAAATACTCACCATTGATGATGGGAGGCATTGACAAGACAATACCATTGCTGTCATAAATAATGGGGTACACTGGCTTGTCTTCAATAATATGAAGGTAATGTCTCAGATGGCTGTCAGTCTAAGTGAAGAAATGACAAAAAAGGTCAACAAAGCAAGAAAAAAAAAGAAAAAAACCTGTTTAAGCAGCAAATTAACCTTGTAGAGGCTGATGAGTTGGGTGGCAGTGTATTCTTTGGTCTGGTTGAGGGGCTTGAAGCTGATCTCTCCAGGTGGTTTAGCTGTGTATGTGAAAGGACCTGAGATGGTGTTGAGGTCATGAGTCCCTATTGCCACAAGGCTCCTCTTTCTGCACAAGGATTGTTATGAAGGTTTACTTGTGGCATGATATATTATAGGATAGCATGAACATGCAAAGGAAGACATTCAAAACATCATTCTAGTTCTGCAATGCCTTTTTTAATGGTGTGATGTCATGATATAAAAATTCTGACTTTGAAACACCGTAAGATACTGTATCGTGTACTGGTACTGAAACAATACAATGGAGAGACCCCAAAACATTGCAGTGGAATCAAAGATGACTAAACATTCAAATTCAAAAATTGCTTCACAGAAGAAAGATGGTTGTCACAAAACATAAATGAGTGAAAAGCAATGCATGTTTCTCTTTTTTCCTCCGACTAATTGTTTGGAAAATTCATCGAGAAAGTGGGCTGTCATTCCTCTCAGCGTGGATGAGCTCCCCTTGAGTACCCTTTCCTCACATGGTTTCTCTGTGCCTTGTCATGTCTTTTTAACAACGTTTATCACATGTTGCGTGCATGTATGTGTGTTTGTGTGTGTGTGTGCGTGCGTGCGTGTGTGGGTGTGTGTGTGTGTGTGTGTGTGCTGATGTGCTTGTGGATATACAATATGTCTTTGTGTTTGTTTGGGAGGGAGGGAGCGGGTCTTCTTTTTATGTTGTATTTTGGATGTTTTTATTGCACAGCACTTTGAGCTGCATTTTCATGTATGAAAAGTGCTATATAAATAAAATGTGATTGATTGAAAATGTGCCAAGCCGAGCACAGAAGTGCATTCAGTTATTTGTGTAATTATGCTATGCGGACGACGATATATATTTGATTTCTCCCATAGTTACAGTTACACCGTTAATTAACGGGATACTTTATTTATTTTGCAATTGTCAGCAGCTAAAAGTTAATATTTTTCGAGAATGAATTTGTTAACTTTTTCATGAAAAATAATGAAGTTATCATATCAACAGTCTAACAATTCACAAATTGGGTCAATTTCGACTCCCTATTCGGAATCGGTATCACAAAACAGACAGCAACAAGCAGACCAGTGCAAAAGGGGCTACAACGGATGTCGTCACAAATTAGTAACTTAAATTAATTTACAAAAAAGTGCTGTACAGTATTACGGCCGACCTCACCTGCAGATGTTCTGATGGAGTTTCTCCTGCAGCTCGATGAAGCTATCATAGCGCTCCTGTGTGAATGTGATATCCCTTAAAACTGCTGCCACAGCATAGGGGCGCACTGCTGCTGTCTGCACATGACAACAACATCCAACTTGAAACACCGTGACATAATATTTTGAATCACTGTTTGAATAAAAATTCTGACTATAGCAATCCCACCTCCTTGGTGATAACAAGCTTCTGAGGCTCCCCACTCATAGGGCTAATGCGTCTGTAACGAGGTGCCTCCATCCTGGACAAAAAAAAAATTGTTATGTCTTGTGCACACTGACAACTAACATTTGGCTGAGTATCAGAAAATACAACAATATGTTCACCAATGTGATCATTCTTACTTATTCTTGAAGACCTGCAGCCCACGAACCAAACCTTCCAAACATAGAAGGTCATAGCGGTTTGCTGGTACATCAATCTTGTAAAGGACAACATCAGATGCTCCTGCTGCCTTTACATCACCTTGCTCACGGCTAATAATCTCCTTTTCTGAGGTCTGAATTAGAATTAGTAACACACACTTTAGAAACATATCAGAGTTCAATTCCAAAAGCTCCACAAACCTTTGCTATGCACTTTTTCAAACTGCAATTGTGGTAAAATACATTTGCATCAAACAAACGATTTTGGATGACTCCGGGAACATTGTATATGCTCAACGCTCATTCATGATTTTTTTCCCCCCATCTAACAACTAGCTATTCAGTTACTAACCATTTGTCAAGGATTTCAAACAAGTGATTTAAATTAAACTATATATTACTATCAAGTTCAGAATGCGAAGTCAAGTAGTTTCTTTAATTTGTGGATATCAGAGCCATTAAATTCATATTTGTTCCCACGCTAAGAAATTGTACTCAGTCAACTCAACTCACATAATCGCAAACTTAGTAGGTAAAATCCACTACTTACAATTTCATCCAGCTCCAGTCCAAATTCAAAACACAGTTCGTCAAACTCGTCATCAGCTGAACGAAGATAAAACCAGGCATTAATTTTAAGACAATGATAATGTAAAACGTCCTATTTTTTTTTTCTCCTCCGAGTGAACGTCCACATTAGAAAAATGCTCATTACTGCATAGTGAACTTTTTTTTCTACCATAGTATAGTATAACGTGCACCGCAATATGATGCTGGAATGCTCAGTTAAAAAGCTAATTTCAACACTTCTATGGATTTATTTATTTATGGATATCCAAAACATATTTTGGAAAGAAATCATTACAGAAGAGCGTCTTCAACTTGTCTTTAACCTTAAATTTGCCTAATGACGTGCTAAGGATGACGCAATGACGTTGACATTCACCGGAGAAGAGACAACAAAGTACTCAAACAACTTTGCTGTTTCACCCAAATGAGGACACATTGGTTTAAAAGGTATGTTTCATGTAAACTATTCTTATATTGTAAATTACTTCATGCGAGACAAGTTAACCCAATTCATTTAGCGAGCTGCTATCAGCTGCACTTCAGAATACTGGAGGTAAAGTTTCGGGTAGCAGAAAACATGTAAAACACGTATTGTTGTTCTTCATTGAATTAAGACATGAGCGTTACTACTTACTATAGGTTCTTCCCAACGCTTTAAAGAGAAGATCTTTTTTTACACCGACAGTCGGCATGTTTTCTGGTTAGCTACCTATTCCTAGCCACGATGAAAAGGACCCAACCAGAAGGCTTTAGCTGTCTGTTTAGGTGCCTGATTGCACACACGGACAATTAAAAAAAACAAAACCAGTATTTCCAGTTCAACAAGAGTTAAACGTACAAACTAGACGAAAAAAAAGCAACAACCATTTATATGTTTTGATGGTTGTCAAGCTTATCAGGTTAAGCAATTTAATATGAAATTAAATTCAACAAAATATATCTGTGGATGTCACCATATATCCAGAAGGACGGGGTCGCGAATGGACAAAAAGGGGAAATTGTGTGGTAAATGTCAATTGAAACTCACGTGCGTACAGACTGAGGCGGCACAGTAAAGCCTTCATTTCATTGCAAAAACTAAAACCGGGCCGCCATATGACGCATGAAGTAAAATAATTTCACAATGCAATGCAGGCTGAGATAAAGCCTCCTGGCTCGTGTGACCGTAGGTAACCCGTGCATGCATTCCTCCAGCCCTCCTTGCGCTCATCCAGCCCGGCCCTCAGTCAGCACGCGCCACTTCTCCAAGTCCAATCATAGCACGACGAAAGTCGCTCTCCCTCCCCTCCGTGCGTACCCGTTCAGCAACACGACGTGAAATAATTTCATGTGTGGTGCTGCTTGACGGGAAAAGCCAGAACTGGAGACTGCGTTAACTGCCACACTCAAAGGTGAGATTTGTTTTGCCGGTGTGTGTTGCTTATCTACTGTACCTGCAGATGTGCGTTCTGCTGCAGGTGGATAAAATTCCTGTGAATACGTTAATTAATGTTTTATCCAGACTGCTGATTATTTGCTCAGTCTGATTTTATTGACTCGGTTTTTGGGCTAGAGTATGTCCACCTTGGCTAGAGTATGATTTCAAGCAAAGATGATTTAAAACAAAAAAAATCTCACTATTGCTCAAATTGAGATGTTTTGATCTAAAAAGAGAAACCGGTACCCAGCTTTTGCCTGGTGTGAACTGTTTTTATTTTTCAGTAGAGCTACTTCCTGGGTAGTGGGTATGCGAAGAGCATCAGGTTGGGCACTCAGTCCTGTACACATACTCCTTAAGAGTTCTGGCACATTTCTACAATTATCCAATGTAGTAGAGAGGTATTGTGACTTTCGACTTCAAATCGTGATGCAGAGGTCCCCTTTGGCATGTCATTAAGGGTCGTAGAAATCCATTTACCCAAAGACATAACTGAGATCACACATTGTACCTAAAATATGCACCTAAAATATGCCTATTAAAAAAAAATATACAGTAATCACAACTTTGGTATCAAATTGTACCTTTTTGGGGGTCAAGGAATCTGATCAAATGGGTTTCAACTTAAAGTTTCTTTCCATGACAAGTGGAGCAAAATATGCAATTGTTAATTTAAAAAATGCATCCCAAAAGCAAAGTCCGATTACAAGTATCCATCCATCCATCCATCCATCCATCTTCTGCTTATCTGGGGTTCGGGCCGCGGGGGCTGCAGCGTTTGCAGGGAAGACTTCCCTCTTTCAGCAACTTCTTCCAGCTGTTCTGAAAAAAAAAACTCCTGAGTTGTTTCCAGACTAACCGGGAACATTAGCCGTTTATCAATTCACATTCTTGTCCGTTCTGACGTTCGTAATCTTGTGAAACTTCATCAGTCGCAGCCCAAGTCTTGTTCCGAAAGTACGCATAAACCAAGAAAAGACGGAATAAACCAAAGGATGCATCGGTTGGTGACTTGTGAAGACTCAGCTGGGAAAATATCCCAAAATGCCTTTCGTGCTGTTTTCAGAATGGTTGAGATGACAGAAAGGACTCAACGTTTGTAAGTTAAAATTTAGTCACATGATACTGTATAACTGTGATGAATTATAGAAATGTGTCAGAGCCAATTAAAAAGAGACTAGTGTTCTTAGGAATTACGTTCATGAGTATGTTCCTAGGAAGACCAAGACCGTACTCTGGATTCTTGATATTGAGAAACAGCTCAATTTTCCCCAGCATGTCCAAGGTGGTCTCTAGGTCCTCCTCCCGGTGGGCCGTGTCGCGAACACTTCCCCGGGGAGGTGTCCAGGAGGACCGAACTACCTCATATGGCTCCTCTTGATGTGAAGGATCAGTTACTCTGAACCCCTCCTGGATGACCAAGCCTCATAACAAGGGCAGCCTTGGCGGAGTCCAACTTTCACTGGAAATGTACCTGACATACTGCCCGCAATACGGACCAAACCGTTGAAATTGGTTGTACCAAAGGGACCGATTAGCCCATAGTGTCATCGAAGCCTTCAGCTGCTGGATATTATCTTATTATAACCATATTATCTATAGTTTCTCAGTTTAAATGATTACAAAGTATCTAATCAATCCATCAATCGGTTGGGCGGGTTGACATGAAGCGTGAACTCCAGTCACGGTATTCCATTATAACTAATTGGCAGGTTCACACCATGTGAGTTACACTAATCTAAAGTAAGAATTTACTCCACCGTTGGCTATATTAACATGTTTTAAATGTAGTTTTCATGACTGTGATGTATTGTATAATTGTTAATTTCTTTATTCTTTCTATATATTTTCTGGATTCTTTTTTTTTTTTTTTCTTAAGATAATGTAGTGATCTTGATTTAGCTCATTCACCCTAATACACATTCTCTTTTGACAACCAGTGGGGTATTCTTGGGACCAAATTGTATGTTGTCATTTTGCCACTATCCAGCCACCATTTTCACATTTCTGCAGCCTTGTTGAGTGGGTAATGGACCAATGATGCACAAAACACCGCAGTCACACAATAGGAAACAGTATTCCCTTACTCACAAACACATAATGCTCGCATACACCCTCCTTTTTTGAGACTATGTCACAATATTTCTCATTAATCCATTAAGAGGTTGTATAAAGCCAGCCATTGAATGAACACATTTTGCACACTGAGGATTTTTCACGAAAGGCAAGAGATTAGGGTCAAACTTTCATATGGAATCTTGTGGTGCAGTTTTCAGTTTTGACCTTTGGTCCAGTAGCTTGTTTGTCTTAAATACACCACATATTTAGCATTTCCACTGTGATTGTTAAAGTGAATGAACATAATTGGATGTTATGTAGTCCACTTGCAATACCGCTTACTCCATAGCTTTGTAGCCTACAATTAAGTACAACATACAACTCCATTCACAATCTCGTATTGTCTTTATAGTGGAATGAGTGGCTTTAAAATGTCTACACAACGCTTGTTCAAATTCCAGATATTGGTGCTATTAAAAAAAAGGTAACAGTAAATCATTTCAAAACTGTTTCCACCATTGATGTGACCTAAAACCTGTACAGCTCAACTGAATATGTTTTTAATCTTTTTGAGAGGAGAAGCATAAACAACAAAATTACAAAGCAATTTGGTCGCACAAGTGTGCACACACTCTCTTAACTGGGGTGTGTGTAGTTTAGGATTAACCACACATCACATTCAACTAGGGATGTACCGATTAATCAAAAAATCGATTAAAAATGGATTCAAACCGATTAATCGAAAATGAGGAAAGTGAGGTAGCAAGAGATTTCCACCCGTGCTAGTAATACAAGAAATGAAATTTGTGTCTGTGTATCTGTCTCTGGTGTTCTGATTTGTGAAGGAATTTGTCACTATTTTTTTGAGTAATACAGAGAATTCACAAGCTGAGCTCTAAATGTCCTTGTACAAAGCATCTTGCAGTAGCAACATAAAAAGCAAACTGCTGCACAAGGCAATTTTGTAAATACGGGGGGCAGTGGTTTTCTAATACCAGATTGAAAGCAGTTAGTGCCACTGGTCGGGGGGGGGGGGCGGTAGTGGTGTGCCACAGAAGCACAAAATATCGTACCCCCACCCTTTCATTTTCAGTGGCCATCAAGTAGATGTTGCCCTGGTCCCTATTCCCTGCGAATGGGGGGGGGGGGGGTCGGTTTCCAGAGTGCATTGCGTGGCACAATGCCTATAATTAATTAAGTTATAAGGTCATTAATTCTTGTCAATCACTTGTTTGCTTGTGTGATCAGTAGTTGAATGCGTTTCATATTTAACACATATATGTTTGATTTATGTTGCACTATGATTGTTTTTTTTTTTTTTCAAACAAACTGACTGGAGGTTGTGTGTAAAATAGTGACATCCAGGTCAATTTCTTGCGCAAGTTGCATTGTTAACCTAAGCGTTGCTTGTAAAGTGAATATTTGCTTTGTTTTGAATGACAGGTCAATAGATCAATCTGCATATTATGAAGGTCCAGTTTCAAGCTACAGATGTCATTTAAATGCAGTGCTTTTGTGATACCAGGGAAAAGTTGTGTGATGCTACCATAGCAGTAGTTTTATGATCACTAGTCTGTACATTCGTTATATGCACAGCATAAAATGTATTGTTACATAGAGTACTTGTAGCAACACATCTTCAGAACAGTGGACAGCTCCCACATATGCTGTGAGACCAAAGCCATCATATTTTTGATGAGGATGATTGTTATTGTTGAAAACAAATGAACGTGCACGCACACACCTTTCGTAATGAAGGAATTTTATAGCCGTTGCTTCATCCTTCTAGCGCACTCTCAATTGTGCACGCTAACTTGACCTGGCAGTCCGCGCTGCCGAGGTTATCCTCTCTTTGTATGCATCTGTTGTTCCCTTGTAGTGACTCATACCGTGTCAGAAACGCTCAATTCAAAACCTCTTTGACACCATAACACTTTATTCACTTTCATGTCTTTTTTTTTTTTTTTACAGCTTTGTCTTGTCACTTCTTTCATGTCTTTGTTAGAGCGTATTGTTATCATTGAAGGCATAATGCAATTATTTCTCACGCGGATGCAAGGTGGAAGTACTGTAAAACACCAAGTATAGTCTCTCTCTTGTTTTAGCTCAAATGCTTCAAAAAGTAAGTTATATGTTCTGTTTTCTGTGACATGTTAACCCTCACCGAATGTAAAGCTACATGAGCTAAGGGCCTAGTGAAGTATGAACAGTATGCGGTCCTACATTTTGAGTTATTTTGATAATATAAGGAATGGATGTTGAACTGTGTATTAATTGTCACATATTTTCTAGGATTTGTCTGCACCTACTTTTTAGCTGCCGTACATTCTAATCAAGATGAAACAAAAAGAAGAAATCAACCCCGTGCTACGGCTCGCCTTCCACCTCGTGGTGTCGATATACTCCTTCTTCACCCTCATTCCCTACTACATTTTCACTTGGGTCTCCAGACCTGACCATTTCCATTATGGATCTGAGCAGGAGCGTGCAATGAGACCAAAGGCTCAGTCAGTGCTGGGGCGACATGAAGGACCTTATCGAGCAGTCAAAGCTACGAAGGCCGTGGTGAGATCGCTCTACCCGGGACTGGACACCCTGCCTAAGGTCTTTGAACATGCAGCCATGAGATTCCCCCACAGAGAATGTCTCGGCTCAAGAGAGTTGATCAGCGAGGAAGATGAGCAGCAGAGCAGCGGCAAGAATTTCAAGAAGGTAAAAGTCACGTGGAATGAATGTAACAGTTGTACAGTTTCCAAGTGATGCAATATTCTAAACCTAAGAGAAGCTTATTTAAAAATAAGGAAATATATTCTGACGTACTGCATGTTTACCGGTACTTACAACATATAGACATTTGTTTTGATTTTGATACTATAAATACACAATGTCTCGAACACTTTGGGATCCGTGTCTTTGCTGGCCACTTCCCATTTTGAGTAAAAATGAAGTGAATTATGAATTGAATTTGTCACAGAATTAGTGGGCAGTTTGAGCTTGGTCTCCATGTGAGTAAGCAGTTTAAAGGCATCGTGGTGTCACCCAATAACCACCAATAATAAAAGAATCTAGAGATTGTCATATTTCAAAGCTGAAACGTAAAGTTAAGAGAGATACAGTAACAGTGTTGAATAAAAATGTGGAGAATGAATAACAACTGTGACTGAATGTTAGTAGCACAATTATGTTGAGTTCAACTCAACTGTATTCATAGAGCGCTTAAAAAAAACCTGCTTTTGAAACATTAAACAAGCATGAAATCATGTACCGGTATGTAAAATATAACAACAAATAAAACAACTGTCACTTTTTAAAACAACAAAAACAATAATAAAATATTATTATAACAAAAATACACCTTTTTAGAAACAACAGTTAATGGTTAAAAAGAAGGGGGGAAAAAGTTCCTTTATTATTCCAAGTGCATAATAATTGGCATAGTTACATTGCAACTGAGAACCAAGAGCATGACTCCTGTCATCTTTTCAAGTCTATGAGTTGTTGTAAGACAACACACAGGTTTTAGTTTACAACTCTTAGGAGACTTTGCAGC
This sequence comes from Filicampus tigris, assembly GCF_054856515.1. NCBI lineage: Eukaryota > Metazoa > Chordata > Actinopteri > Syngnathiformes > Syngnathidae > Filicampus > Filicampus tigris. The sequence continues at coordinate 10,253,696 of NC_141223.1, read as the reverse complement.
AGTCCTCACTGTGTCCTCAATCTGCACTCCTCCTAATCAACCGTTAGAGGCCACTGTTGGCTCAACAACTTATGCTTTATGTCAGTGTTTGGATTTCTCAAGAATAGGTGGTACAGGAAATGGATGGATGGGTATCGTAATGTCATCATGACAGAGATGTATATAATATGTCATGAATAAATCTCAAGTCTTAACCTTGAAGTCTCAAAAATCAAGCGAGTCCCCACAAAATCTCAAGTCTCAAGTTGGGTCATTACGGGGTTCATTAAGTCAAGTCATACAATCTTGCTCTGTCACAACATAATTATACGTTCGCCACGTTGCACTCATATCGATACTGTACTAGTATTCTTTAGCTGTATTAACACATTCACAATCACTTTGTTTGATGTAATGGTCCCATAGCCAGTCCATATTGTCTATTATTTTGTCTTTGTTAATGTTTGACCAGCTATCGGTTACATATCTTAACTGTGATTTTATTGTTTTTGTGGATTTTACAGCTGGCGGATGAATTTAGATTTGACTTGCAAATCTTGTGGCAAGTAGCGTGTGCTACAATGTTCCATTTGTAGAGTTGCTTTTAGCTATTTTTTTAGAGTAACTGTGGAAGCCTTCCTTCCATCTTCTTTTCCCCTCCCCTCTCCTCACCTTTGTGTTCTTAAACATTGTACTTCATGAAATTAAAAGCGTCCGTCTCTTTGTCTCTCTCTTTCCACCTCCGGTCTTTCTCCTGTAGGTGGTTCTTGGGAAGTACCACTGGCTGTCCTATAAGGAGACCCTCTCTGCAGCATCCCAGTTTGGCTGTGGTCTGGCAGCACTGGGGCAGAAGCCGAAACACAACATTGCCATATTCTGTGAGACACGGGCTGAATGGATGCTAGCTGCCTTGGCCTGCTTCATGCAGAATTTCCCACGTAAGTTGTGTGTATTCATACAAAAAGGCTTTGGTGTTTGGATGAGCCGACATGCAACGTTTGAAGAGTACTGATTGTGTGCGAACACGAGGACAAAGGTGAACAGAATGCTGTTAGCACCTTATTAGATTTTGAATACTCAGTATTTACAGAGCACTGTATTTTCACATTTGTAGGCCTCTCTCAAAATGTTGTTATAAATGTTTAGAATTGTATACTTCCCCTTATAATAAAAAGGTCTTTTGATGAGTAAATGGGGCATGATCTTCCACAACTTTTATTTATGTTTTTCATAATAGCAGAGATGGGCATCCCGTCCCAGGGACAGAACGGTCCGCCGATTTTGTGGACGAGAAGTCTTTTAAAAATGACGGATTAAGCAAGGACTGAAGTGGGTGTTTGTTTTGGCAGCGTCTTTCAAAAAGGACGGATTAAGCAAGGACGGAAGTGGGTGTTTGTTTTGGCAGCTAAGTGCTATCTTGGTTAAACAGTTGTTAAAAATTCAGTCCACTCATGATATTCCCAGCCTGTAAGTGCTAGTGCATAGGAAATTAATCAGCTATTGAGCTTTAAATAATGTTATTTAAATAAATAATGACGCTTCTTTTTTTTGTGTGTTTGGGGGGCAGACAGACGGAAAGTGAGGACAGATGATAATTTTTATGAAGGACGGACTGGCAAAATAGGGTAAAGTGCCAATCTCTGCATATTAGGTTCTCTAAAACCTACCGTGTGTTTTGTAAAGGTTTTTCGCACTTAGCATGTTCCACATAGTCTAAAATGTTTTTTTTTACTTAACTTCTGTAGAATTTAGTTGGATTTTGTAGGAAAAGTATTTGAAAAAGAATTGTTGTTTTATGTATGCATTTTACGAAAACACCGGCTGCTTTATCATGTAATGTAATGTGCTCAGGGAGTCAGTTTTTCGCCTGCTTCTTTCGGTTTTCAGTGATTCGCTCGCCTGACTTCAGTGCAGGCACTGTGGATTCAGTTCCCATGTGTTTCTTTGTGCTTGCAAATTTCTAATTTTTCGCTTTGTTTTTTAAACCATTTCCCACTAAACTCTTGACGGAGTGCGTTTGTGTGTGTCTGGGTGGTCATATTGTGATTTTATGCGTGCGAGCAAATGACAAGACAGAATAAGGTCAATTTGTCCCTTCTGTTACACTGTTATATAAGTAACCAGTGTTCCCCAGTTGGTCACCATAAATCCACTTTGTGATGGAAACCTGCTGTTTTATTACGATGTCATTTGCTCTTAAGCAGTGGTAATAATAGAACACACCATTCTGTGATTATACCATCTGTTTAGTATTCGACTTGCAGAATAATAGTTAATGAAATGTGTGAATTGGTGAATGTTTTAAACCTCATCTCCAGAAGAAAGTTTTAATATGTTCGCGTTTGTTGCACTGTAACGACTCGGCACGTCTTTACTCTTCAATGACTGTTGAAAATAGTTTTTATTTATTTAAGAATTCCCGGCTGCACTTTAAATTCACTAATTCTTTGTAATTCTCTTTGAAGGATCTTTCATTTTCGAATGCGCTCTTTAGTTTATGCTCCATTAAACTGTCACACTGAAAATATGCTACAAGCACAAGCCAGAAAGCATCTTTAGAGAGCATCTTTCTCACTTTCACACACAAACACTTCTACCCCAGTGGAAAGCGAACATGTCGAGTGGAGTTAAAGGTTGGAGAGGGGGCGAGGGAGGAAGAAACGGCAGGGAGGAAAGAGAGGCAAACAAGTGAAGGCTAATGGCGTCATAGTCAGTGTTGAGTGAGTCTACGTGAGCATCTGATGTTGATAGAGCCATCAAGGAGTCAGCCAAAGGCCCCCAGTGAACTCTGTGTGTGAGTTTGTGTTTCTGTGCGTGCATGCTCTCGTCACAATATAGTGCATTTTTGTCCAAAGTGGTGGAAATGTGATTATACTGCGCATTATTTTATGAATTAAAGTGCCGCAGTAGCAGCATTATCTACTCTCACTGAGTAAGTCGCACACTGTGTTTCATTCAAGGCTAATATGTTGATGAAATGCAACATTAAGTTACACCAATAAATGAGTAATCAATCAATCAAATAAATCAAATCAATAAATTGAAATAACCTCACAGTGAAAGCAGCTCCCTTTGGCGAAAAAAAAAAAAAAAAAAAAAAAAGTCTCACACATGCTGCTTTGAATCTAGATCTCACGGCTGGAGGTGTCATGGCCTCATACACAATGTCACACAGCAGGAAATATTACTGTTGCTCCATGACGCAAGACTGTGATGTCATCAAGCCCCGTCCCTGAAATCTCAGTGTTAGCCTTAGGGCCATTAACACACTCTTGTCTCTCTCTCTCTCTCTCTCGCCCTCTCTGTTGTCCCTATGATTACTGTATATCCTTTGCGATATCAAAATATATACATACATACGTAACATACATACATAAATACATACATACGTAACAGATACATACATAGATACATAGATACATAGATAGATGCATGCAGCACAGTAGTCATCAGTCAACTTTTGAAATCGGGCATTATGGAGGCTTTTGCACTATTACCGGTACAGTGTTCCACTCTACACTACTTTGAAAGAGCTTGCTGAAGTTTGGTTGATAGCAATTGTTCTATTAGAATATTTTATTATTGAGTTATTGTGTTGTTGTTTTTGGAAATTTGTTTGCAGTGGCTACTTTCTATTCAACACTGGGGGGTCGAGCCATTGCTCACGGACTGAATGAGACAGAAATTACTCACATCATCACCAGCAGAAAGCTCCTAGAGACCAGACTCAAGGTTAGAAGACAGCACCAAAATCACTCGTTCAGGCAATGCGTGGTAGAGTGATGCAGGACACAAACAAAATGCCCCTGTTAAAATTTACTTTTGTAAAGTATACTGTATACGAGCATGTCTCTTTTCCAACATTACAGGAACATCTCCCAATGCATTGCTCTCTGAACCCTATTCCGAATACAATATAACTTTAACCATGTGTGACAGGCCATTCTAGTTCAAGTTCCAAAGCTGCAGTGCATCATATTAGTGGACAACACTCTGACCTCATGGCCCGGCTATCCCAGTGGCATTAGTATCCACAATATGGCCGATGTGCAGAGGCTTGGCCTCAGAACAGAAAACGGTAAGTAGTCAGGCTGAACACTTTTCTTGTAGTAGAATATTTATTTGTAGTGTCAACCTCCCTATTGATATTATGAAGTCAAATCACTGGCATCTCTCCTGCACTCCTATTTCATGTTTTTTATTGGTTGACACTAATCCCGGACTAAATTCCCTTTACAGATTCATTTTGCAATTCCAGCAAAGACCAATACCACAAGCATATCTAATCTAGTTATAGTCCCAGTTTTGCTTAGTACGCTTTCCTTGTGTCTGCTTTCAAATATAAATTATTATTATTATTTTTTATGACTGACATACATACACTTTACCGCTCCTTTTAAAACAGCTAGCCTAAAATGGGGGTTGAGCTTGGTGTGGACTGGTATCTGTCCCAGTTGGTCATGTGAATTAGGAAGTGTACACATCTGTGTCACATTACAAGCGATATAGATGGCTAAGGAATATGTTCCCTCTTGCAGTTGTATTTTTTTTTTTTGTAGGCATCCCAGTGGATTAGCGCTGTTATGCTTATGTATTATGGGGAATAGGGGCAATTCGGTTTAGCTGTGTAGTATAGAGAATAGGAGGAATTAGATTCAGTGTAGATGGAGCACAGGATGGGAGGGCAGTTATGTTTACACTCTGGACTGTGAACTTCACATGACATCAATTTTCGAGCATTAACGCCTACATGTCAGTCTGAGGGAAAAACAGAACCTCACTCTCTTTCATCTGGCTTTTTCTTTATGGCCAGCTGTGCTTACGTATAATTTTGGTTTGTATATCAAATTGCAATCAAATTAGAGGTGTTTGACAAGATTCATAGGAATTGTTGGATTTTCCATTTCCCAGAGTGTTGACATGCGTTTTCACATCCGACTCATCCTTGCCTTTGGGTAAAGTGCCCTTCATTATTGGTTTCTTATTATTTCATCCATTCTGGCATGTTTTACAACAAAAAAAAGTAAGTAGGAAACAAAGGCCTGTTGTTTTTAAGATTCCTTCAAGTAAAATCTCAAAATCTTGAAAATTTAAACCTGATATAACAGTATTTGGGCTTGGTTGTTGTGACATTCATCATGCCATTTCCTATTTCAGCTAAAGGTAAGGATATGCACTGGATGTAGAATTTTAGAAACCTGTCACACCTTTTTTTTTTTTAAGCAGTTGAGCCCGATGCAGCCTGGTTAGGTTGCTGTGATGTGGAATAATCTTACCTAGAAAATACAGCTCAGAGTATGTTTATTGAAGACTGACTTAGTATTAACCACAGTGTCAAAAGAATAAAGAATCTCTTCAAGATGTGCTCATGCATCCAAGGAGTTTTTAATATACAATTTTTTAATATACCTTTAAACATCCTTTGAATATTAATGTTATGTTTGTGTTTCAGCACTTTGTGAGCAAAATCCGCCTATCGCTTCCGACATTGCGGTCATCATGTACACAAGTGGATCCACAGGTATTCCCAAAGGTGCGATGATCTCCCATAGCAACATCATTGCGGCCACCACGGGACTGGCTGAACGGATACCTAACCTAAGGTGCACAGTTTTATATACTGTTATGTTTGGTTTCAATACCGTCTTAGTGCGATTGCCCATGACAGTCAGTTAAGACACTCATTCCTTGCTTGCTATTACTCTGGACATTCTCATATACACTCCCCTGTTCCCCAAAAAGAGTATTGAAACAGAGAGGCGAAGTCCTTCATATTTGCTTTCGAATGAAAACATCTGTGGTTGACATGAAGCGATGAATATGAGACAAGAGATCAACATTTAAGCTTTTATTTTCAGGTATTTGTGTCTGTTACACACAATTTTTTTCAACCTGCCGATTTTTCATGTTACCAGAAAGTATCACAACATGATACAGGTTCATATTTGGATTAGAGATAGACCGATGTTTTTTTCACGGCCAGAAATTTTGATCTCTTGTCTCATATTCATCTTTTGGATATCAAACCCAAATGCTTTTAGTCTACAGAAAATGTAAATGCCTCACTGGTCCAATATGTTTTGGCATGTGTTATTAACAGACAGAACAACTTGGGCTGAATATTGGTCTGTTTACAGTGAGAAAGACACTTACATTGGCTACCTTCCTCTTGCCCATGTACTGGAGCTGAGTGCCGAGCTTGTTTGCATTTCTCACGGTTGTAGGATTGGCTATTCTTCACCTCAGACTCTGTCTGACCAGGTATGGTCACTTGTCACATATTTTGATCATTTATCAACTTTTAATGAGAAAAAAATTGCTTTTTTAAAAGATCATATTTGGTGGTTATTTCCTGCAACTTGTCATGAAAGATCAGCTTAGTTTCAACATATGTACACTATACACTAAATGGACATAAAGTATGAAGACACGTGGCTGCTCTACTTTCAGGAACTGCAAATGGAAGAACATTTGGAGCAAGACTCCACTTTAGAACAAAAACAAATTGCGCTCCTGTGAGGTCAGAGTCACTAATGTACTGTAATGTAAAGAGGGGCCCAGCTCCATCTTGTCCATCCCATAGGTCAGGGGTGTCCAAAAATGTATTTGTTCCGGGCCACATGGTAGTTATGGTTTCTCTCAGAGGGCTGTTATGGCTGCATAAAGTCCTGCTCACCATTATTGGCACCCATGAAGTTAAAGTGCACAAAGTGGAATATCTTCAGAAAAAAATGAATCAAGTGAAACATTTTCTTTTCTATAGAGACCTTGTGTTTTATGCAAAAGAGCAAATGTTAAACAACAGTTTACAATAATAATCAATGGGAGGAAAAAAATGAACACTTAAAATGTGCTGTGTCACCCTTTCCTGTAAATCAGCATGGACATTGTGACTCACCTTGGGTAAATCACAACAGAAAATCCTATTATAAATTGTCTGTGCCCATGTGAGATAAATTAATCAGTGAATGATGACTTTCATGTTTTACAACGCCCCGCGTTATCCCCTTTTCCTTTATCACAACGGTGAAGACAAAGGAGCTGTCCGAGGACATCAGAGGTCCGATAATTCGCAAACACAAGACCTCCAAAGGGTATAAAGCCATCACCAAAGACCTTGGTATCACTGTTTCAACAGTTTATAATATCATTAAGAGGTTTTACAAGCATGGGACTGTCAAGAACCTCCCAGCAGTTAAACATGGTGGAGGATCCATAATGCTCTGGGGCTGCTTTGCTACATCTGGCACTGGAGGCCTTGATCGTAACACGCGAATCATGAAACCAGAGGATTATCAAGACATTCAAGAGCGACATGTCCTACTCAGTGTCAAAATCTTGGTTTGAGTCGAAGATCGTGGGTCCTCCAGCAAGACAAAGACCCAAAGCTTACATTCAAAAGCATGCGGGAATCGTTAAAAAGGAAAAATTGACTGTTTTGAAATGGCCAGCAGTGAGAGTCCTGTTAAATCTGATTCAAAATCTTTGGTATGAGTGGCAATCTGCCATTGGGGAAAAGAACCCTGGAAATATTCAAGAATTTGAAGAATTTGCAAAGGAAGTGTGAGAGAAAATACCAGCTGATAAGTGCAAGAAGCTTATGGATGACTACATTTTGAAAAGGGGTTTGGTAACAAAAAATGATTGCAATATCTCAGTGTGAAATTTGTCATTTAGGTCCAAATTTGAGCAAGAAAGTAGTTCTTTAGGAAGTAGTTCTTTAGTGGGCCTCATAAATTTATTTAGCGGGCCGGATATGGCCGCTGGGCCTTGAGTTTGACACCTCTGTCATAGTGCTTTAAACTTTGCGTGCTCGATCACAGGTTGCTTTGAGATTTTCCAACAAACTTGGTATCATAACAAAATGTCTTTATTAGATGAATAATTACAATTTGGGGTGAACTAAAGGGTGTTGCTAATTGTCCCGAAAATGTCTATATATTAATATGTACAGTTTAAAAGACTGCCATAGCTGGCAGAAAATACAGCAGCACAACAAGCCTTGGCAGGATTTTTACATGAAAAAAATGATGCACTAAACTGGCAGCCTCTTTCTTCATAGTGGCATGTTCATGTGTGTTTAGAACGTTTAACATATGTACTTTTTTTTTTTTATCTCAGTCAGCTAAGATCAAGAAAGGCACCAAAGGAGATATCACCATCCTGCAGCCCACTATAATGGCAGCTGTCCCTGTAAGTGCACAACACCTTGTCATATTCCGTATAATGCAAGTAAAGCTGAATTATTACCAGTCCGGCAATCTTGTGTGTGAGATTCAAAATCCACTGTATTTTTTTGACAGGTGATTAAAAGCTAACTACTGTAATTTGATTTTACAAGCACAATTACATAAGCAGTTGCGACATTTGCCTCTAATTCTGTAATTCCAGACTTTCATATTAAAAATTGCCAATGGAGCAGATGGTATCTTGCTGGTACCTGATTTCAGTCATAATTCTTACATGCAGAGAGTACGGATTCAGTTCCAACATCAGTGATGACATGAATTTGAGTGCGAATGGTTACTATGTCTGTGAATGCCCTTGATTGACTGACGACCAATCCAAGGTGTTGTTGAGCTTTTGCCTGAAGTTAGCTGGGCTAGACTCGAGGTCTTCCATGTCCCTGAACACTATAAGCCATATAGCAAAAGACGGATGGGTAATTTCAATAGAATTTCTACACACAGGCAAGTTCCAGGCGACATGCTTTTCCCCACTGTATTCTTTCTGTCTCAGCACACTCATATATACAACAAACCCTCCCAACCCCCATCTCCCAGTGGTCGCAGAGCAAAGGGCAGAGGCCCCCAGTCTCTGGAACCATTCACAGCTGTGAACAGAACGTGAGAAAGCCCCGTGTGGTCATCCCCACGAAATGCACTCTTGCTCACACGCATCCTCACAAAGACTCATACGAAATTGTTAGCCGTGATATGACGACGGATGCTGCGCGCACTTCCTCTCCCACTGCCATTGCTTTGCAGGCAAACAGACATACTAACCCAGGGATTGGCAACTTATATGATGCACGGGGCCACAGTTTTTCATCAGTGCTACGGGGTGTAGGGCACACATAGCACCACACACGTCCTAACCTGATGCATGGACATTCAAAAAATAACCACATAACATGATTTGTCTTGGGGTTTTTTTCAATTAGGGATGGCTCAAAACTGCTGAACAGCACACCAACATTGAGTGCAAGAACTCATTTTTTCACAAAAATCGACTCACAGGTACTATGTTGGTACTGCTTGTCATTCCAAATCCACCAGAAAAATTATCAGCCCTACTCACGTTGTAGTACAGGGCAGGATAAGACCAGATGCAAGCACAACTAAACCATGTTTGCCATTTAATGGTAGATGATGATGAACTTAAAACTCAGTGGACGCCCGCTAGTCTGGCGGCGTAGGGACAACGCCGGCCTACAAATAGTGAAAATCCACATACAATTGAAATCCACTGACATGTACTGTCATTTTATTCGTGGAGAGGTTAAACCCAAAAATTCTTCAAAATTCACTGATAAACCTCCAATATACATTCACCTTGAAAAACTCTTCTCCCCCCCAAAAAAAAAATCAAAAGGAAAAACATGTATAGAAAAACATATTGAAATAAATAAGCGTATATGAGAATCTGCGACGTATGTAGTGGTCCACTCTAGCAGAGGAAACATGTTTCTAATTCCCCCCTGCCCCCCAAAAATAGATTTTTTTTTTTTTTGTTTGTATGTTTTTCAAGAAGTGTATTTATTAATCAAACTGTGGGCCCTAGTTGCCCATCCTTGTCATAACCCATAAGGACCAGACGTTTTGTCTTTTTTTTTTTTTTTAGGGCATATTTTTTTCTGTATTGTTCTCACACTAACTCATGGTCATAAGCACTCATCACATCTCTTATTGTCACTGTCTCAACTCCATCCATATACCGCCTGATGACAGGAGATCATGGATCGCATTTATAAGAATGTGATGGCCAAGGTTGAGGAGATGAACTTTGTCCAGCAAACACTCTTCACTCTTGCCTACAACTACAAATTGGATCAGCTCGCCAAAGGTCACAGCACACCTCTGTGTGACATGTATGTATGCGTTTCTTTAGAAGCACGGCATTCTAATGACACTGGCCAACAATTGTTCACACATTTTTTTTCATCAGAATCCATATTGCACAAGGTTTTATACTGTAGGTCAATTTTCAAAACGAAAAATGTAAAATATCTCAAAATCCTGATGTGCTAGAAAAAAGAAAACCCATTTTTTAAATATACACTTAGGGACACAGAGTGATGAAAAGTTACTGTTGACCAGCGTAATGTATAGTTTAGTCTCACTGGTCGCTTTATTTGATACTTGTGCAGCATGAAATACTATGAGAGCCATGTCAAAAATTCTGCCTCCACAAAGATGGTGATGTTCACTTTTACCTGATGCTAGTTCTTTGCAGCGTTTTAAAACTGCTTTGTGTCATACTAAGATGTTACCTTATAGGAAGCATCACAGTGCATTTCAATGGCAATGCTACATACTAGAGATAGACCGATATGCTTTTTTCAGGGCCGATACCAATACCGATTATTAGATTAGAAGTCAAGGAGGCCGATAACCCGACATTTGGAGCCGATATTCATTTTCAGTGAAAAGGGAAATTATTGGAGTCAAAATCTAAAGAAAAATGTACTCAACTTTGTTGTAATGTCTTTATTAAAAAAATCATTATTACTAGAAATTTTTGACAGTCTACATCTCTGTTATAAAATTCTAACAAAAGGTTCAAGGAGCACCAAGGATTGTCAGCATGTCTTAAAAATGATAAAGGAAAACTTAAAACAATAGCTCCATGTAGTTTTCGACAGTAAATGAAAATTTCAAAATGACAGCAATGTTAAACTTTCACATATCTTTGTTTTGATATCCACAGTTTTAAATTGATTTATTATCGGCCTGCAGAGTTTTAAAAGAGGCTGATGCCGATGTTTGTCAAAAAGCCAAATATCGATGCAGATAATCGGCCCGGCCGATAATCGGTCCGTCCCTACTACATACTAACAATACATACTTTTAGTATATGTTTACAAACAATTTTCTCATGTGCCCATTTAGATTGGTCTTCAGAAAGGTTCGTGCTCTACTCGGAGGTCGTGTACGCGTGTTATTTTCGGGTGGAGCCCCACTCTCCGCTGCCACCCAACGCTTCATGAATGTGTGTTTCTGCTGCTCCGTGGGTCAAGGATATGGCCTGACAGAGACCTGTGGGGCTGGAACAGTTTGCGAGGGTAAGCAAAATAGAAACTGAAAGCTGTGAAGCTGGTCGTATCACAGGTAAACATACATGCTGCATGAGAATAAAAAATGGTCTTTAAATATTTCGGGACGTTGTCAAACATGAAAAATCACAGAATACAATTCATTTAAAAACACAACTTCCCACCCTCATTGGAATTGGGTTTACATGACTAATGAACAATTTCCACAGTTGACACTGCGCATATCGGCATAATGTGCATATTGTATTCAGTGACACAAAGCAAATTCTGTCATCCAGTTGTGACTCATCCTTTTGAATGTCTTCCCTACCAATTTATTTTGAAATCGCAGATTGAAATATGACTAGCTTTTCCCAGACGGACTGTAACCACAAATCAGCCTGCAGCCCACTGGTTTGGACATTCCTCTGGGATGGCGCTACCATAGGGCCAACGGGTCATGTCGCTATGGTATTAAAGCTTGTTACTTGATGCGCGTGCGCTTCCTGATTGTGTCTACGTGTGTGTATTTTATCTCTTTCAGTGTGGGATTACAGCTCTGGGCGAGTGGGAGGGCCGCTCGTGTGCTGTGAGATCAAGCTCAAAGACTGGGTAGAGGGTGAGTGAGGCTGTATGGGTCAGAAAATCCCCAATAACCCCTCCCGGACCCGCCAACACGCACATGTACAATGTCTCTGGCCTTTCTTCCATCTCACATGGATCACACGCAAATTGTGGTCAGGAGTTGCCAAACTCTCCACATGGCAATAAAGTGGACTCTCCCAAAGTCAAATACCTTGTGGGTCAAACAACTTGGATTTGACCAAATTAATTTGAAAAAAAAAATGCCCCTACAGTCGCACAAAAACGTCCAGGTTGAACAGTAAAGATTTCCAATATACATGTAGCTCATTTTGTGACAGATGTTAAAATGGAAAATGTTGCAAAACATTGGCTGTGGTAAAGGTTTTATGTTTGCAACAAAAAATCATTCTCAATTAGTTGGACATCGCAGAACAGATTGTGTTTGACTTCAGCGGTTCCACTGTGGGCAATATTGAGCCATCATTGATTACTTTTATTTATCTGTCCAGGATGATTGTACAACTTGCATTTTTGCGACACGTTTTTCTTACGTTCATTTTGCATCAATTCAGCGTTCCAAAAGCCTACCCTAAAATGTGGGCCTCAAATATAAATGTAATTCGTACCCTGTGAGAAAATCCTTGAACCTTATCTTTCCCATTCCTGTCGAAAATGGAACACATTTTGCGTCGGGTATTATAATACTGTTGCTAAATACTGATAACAAAAATTAAAAGAAAGCTGAGTCTATGGCTCACTTGATTTTACGGGAAGGATTTTACATCCCGGTATGTTGTCATTATATATGTAATTCATTCACAAACATATAACTTTTACATTGTGTTGTCAGGGGGCTACCTTCACATTGACAAGCCATACCCACGAGGAGAGATTCTAATTGGTGGACCCAACGTAACTATGGGATATTATAAGAACCAGGGTGACCAGAGTGATTTCTTTGTGGATGAGAATGGCCAACGATGGTTCTGCACTGGGGACATTGGAGAATTTCATGAAGACGGATGCCTCAAGATCATTGGTGAGATAAAAGGAAGGTATAAATTGAACTGGATTTTTTTTCCAAGTTGTCTTTTAGTGGTAAATGACTCATTTGATTTGCCTTGTGCCCTATTGAAAACCACCTTGGCAAATCAGGCCAACTAGTTACAATAATACCATGGTACTTACTACTACTGGTAATAATCATATAGATTTACAATGTATAAGCTTGACTTAATGGATCCGGAACCATTGGACTCAGGTTTAACGGACAGAAAACAGTGCACTCAAAGCTTTCCTTTGTACAGTAGTTGTCAAAGTCTGTTTGTTCCAGAATTGGTCGCAGCTGTTTACTGGCGCTGCGGCAAAACAAACGTTTTGTACTATATTCGGTGTTTTTATCCAGCCATTCATTCTCTGAATTTTAGGCCACGAAAAAAAGTACTTTTAGATTGAATAAGGATTTGAAAGGGACAGGAAAATAATGGCCACGAAAAAAAGCACTTTTAGATTGAATAAGGATTTGAAAAGGACAGGAAAATAATGGATGACTTGACCATGAGATATACATGCCAGCGTCCTTGCACATGCGGTGTTACAACACTAGCTGTCTTACCTGTCATTCCAGATCGTAAGAAAGACCTTGTGAAGCTGCTGATAGGAGAATACGTCCCCTTGGGGAAAGTGGAAGCTGGATTAAAGAATTGTGCTCTGGTTGACAACATCTGTGCCTATGCCAGAAGGTGAGCTGCGATGCATCGTTTGTACACCAACACGCAGCATTATACTGTATGGTAGCACATTTAGAGGTGCAGTATTGAGCCATGCTTGTAAGGTGTTTTTTTTTTTCTGTCACATAAGCATTAAAATAGGAGACTCAATGGAGAGTTTGACTTGTTCTCCCACTGCAGTGATCAGACATACGTGATTGCCTTTGTGGTGCCCAACCAGAAGCAGCTGCAAGATCTGGCTGACCAATATGGCATCAGCGGCTCACACGAGGAGCTTTGTAAAAACAAGGTGATGGAAGAGCTGGTGCTCAAGGTCGTCACCGAGGCCGCTCTAGCAGGTAGGAAGACTTGTGATCCAGAATCATTTTTCTTTTCTCCTGCGGGGGTGTGCTGATAATAGCCATATTTCGTCGTTCAGCCCAACTCGAACGCTTTGAGATTCCTCGCAAGATCCATCTGAGTCCAGACATGTGGACTCCTGAAATGGGACTAGTGACTGATGCATTCAAGCTCAAGCGAAGGGAGCTGGAAATCCATTACCGGAATGAGATTGCAAGGATGTACAATGGGAAATGATGTCATGGACCATGGCAGTTCATGCACAAAGTAGAAATGTGCAAAGTACCAAAATACATGGGTTGTGTTTTATCTTTGGACTCTCTCCCCAGCTCCACTTTGATTACGCCTACTTGAATTTTTAGCTGAGCTCAAGCAGAGTGATTGCATACTACTATAGACATGAAGTTTCCAGGAAGTGCAAACGACTTGTCTACTGCTGCCTTTTCCTCTCTTGTCCATGTGTACGACCTTCGTGTCAAGTGTTTTATTGTTTCAGATGCGAGTTATGAAACAAACTGTGCTGCGCTAAGATGTTGCTGTCTGCTGAACTCGCTCGAGTTCCACAGCAAGAAGCTTTCGATTGCATTTGATTGCACGCTTTGTTTATTTTTGGCACAGGATTGTACATTCGTCTTTTTTGGGAATCGCAGAATGATTATAATTTTGTCTGTCCTGCAGGTCAGGAGACGCTTAGGTCTTTTGTTCTTTTGGCCTGAATATTGATTTCACGCGTTCAAACTCAATGATGGTATTGTCGTCAAGCATGTTTAGCACATAGATTCCAAAAGCACTGAATAATTGCACTGTTTAATAGCACGTTGTTATGAATGTGTATGAAGTGCAGTAGTTTGCACCTAATGGGATTATTTCAAAGTAGGAAACAGATGGACTGTTTAGTCTGGTCAGCTATTGTACTATAACAGAGTGTACTTTTCCAGTGTTCCGAACACACACTCCAGAATTCATTTGTTTATGTGTATTCCAGTATTCTGTAACCAGCGTCATTTTGATGAACAGTGCAAACATGAAAAGGTCTAATTCATAGCCAAGAAAGGCGTTTGATTACAGAAAATGTTTTAAACACCAGGAATTAACCCTTTTTAACACACCCTCGTTTTTTTTTCTTTTTTATAAGAAGACAATGACTCCAGTATAAGCTAAGGCCAGTCTGAGACTTAAACTTAACCAGTACATGTACTAGGGAACATGATAAAGTTTTATAACCTTTTATGAGTTTTTCTTTTTTTTTTCTAGCTGTGCTGCAGGATGGAATATAATGTAATGAAACGTAATAAAATTACAGAGTATCTTTATCACGATATGCTACTGTAAATGGAGACGTGGCTCGTGAGAATAATCTGTATTTACTTTATAATTTCCTTTTTTCTTTGTAAAAGTCCAAAGGAAATAAACATATTCCGACTACTCAGCGTAATAATGTGACAACCTGCTTTTTTAGCCATTGGACATTTTCAGTGGGAAGCATTTGGGAGATGAACAAGTTGAAGTTGAATTTACAGTGTACCGAATACTGATTTATATTCCATAGTAACAGGAATGGGCAACCGCATGTGGTCCGTGCGCACACTGATTAATTTTCCGCCCAAATTTTGTCTGGGAAATTACATAACATGTTTCCTCTGCTGCAGTGGACCTATGCATACTTGCGGTTTGGCATCCACTGATTTACGTATTTGTTTTATTGTGGGCTGGATTTTGGAGGAGCCAACCCCATTTTTGTCTAAAGCACATATTGAAGGTTTATCAAGCTTTTTTGTTTTTTTTGAGGGGGTTAACAAATATAAACAATATAAAACAATATAGCCAAGAGATTGAAAATGGCATTTTTGTAATGGGCTGCATCTGGTCTGGAAGTGCGTGGACCTATGTGCCCTCCCCAAAAGTAGCGCTGCTGAAAACTTGTGACCCCCTCAGTTAAGTTGCTTATCCCTGCACTAGAGCCTTCAAAGTAGAATTATAGCCTTTTACTTCTTATCGTGTGAATGAACCAAAAAGTCACCAGAGAATAATATTTTTGCTTAGGATGGAACCAGGCTGAGTATGCTGACTTCCTCCCACAGTGCTGTGAAAAAGTGTTTGCAGTAGTATTTGAAATTTGAGGAGGGCATCCTTCTCAATGTCTTACTTTTTAACATAGTTTCCCCACTAATGTTTAACCAAAGAAATGTAAATATCAGTCAAAGATAACCCAAGTAAACATAAAATGTCGTTTGAAAATGGTGATTAGATTTAAGGGGGAAAAAAATTTGCAAAGCTCAAATCTAAAACAATTGTGTATCATGATTGTTATATAAAATGAAGAATTTTCTGCATATGCTGAAAGAATCCCCATTTCATTTTAAAAGACAACTCATACAAATGACAATACATTGTGTGTGTTGGTTCACATTATTGTCCAAATTGTCATTGCTACAGAATCAAAGATTTAGGTTTCACACTTTAAAAATTATGTTTTCCTTAAGAGTTGTATTCATTTAACAATGCATTTCCTTTGTGGTCGTCAGTAGTGTAGCACTGCACTGTACTGAGACCTGTTTCTTATGTCTTCCACCCTTGTACAGCCAAAAATAATGATTCTGAAAATATCTTTGTCTCGCACTAGAAAGTTGTGGATCGATAGTGGATGTTTTCTTTTTCTAAAAGCTGTTTAAGTTAGACGACATGTTGTGTTTTGTTAAGCTTTCCACAGGCACAGATATAAGCCTTGTTACAGTCAGCCCTCTCCACGTGACTCACAGTTAGGGTAGGGGGTGGCGACTCTGTATATATAATTTAATCCTTGGAGAACATCTGCCAAACTCCAGAGGAGCTCCAAGAAATTACACGCTGGTCGTTCAAGGCTCATGAAATTTGATCCCTCGTTTCGGTGAGTTAATAATTCATCTTAAATTTTTAAAACTCATTGATATTGGTCATATGAAAAAGAATCTATACTCTATTGACACTTATAAATACTGGCAAGTTTTACTCCGCACAAATAGCCTACCTATGAGCAAATGAAACTGAATGCTGTATTTAAAACAGATATGGTAAAGTTATTATAAAGGTCAACAACAGATGATTTAAGATCCATGTGTGATCCATCAAATAGTTTTCTTTATGTACTTCATATTTACTACAGAATATGAAGTGCACAATTGTGCATGAATGTCTGTTTACATGGGTTACACACACACCTACACACACACATTATATATATATATGTGTGTGTGTGTATGTATATATGTGTGTGTGTATGTATATATGTGTGTGTTTGTGTGCGTGTATTTGCGTCAGCTAATAAACCTTATTTACTGTCTCCAAAAAATGGACACAATCGCTATATAAATATTATTAGAATTTTTTTTTTTTTTTTTCATATTTGCGGGTCAAAAATTCATATATCCAAATGGATTTCATTTTCTCTCTAGTTTACCAACCGACGCCTCTGTGACAAGATGGAGCACCTGGAGAATTCCACGCAGTCTTCCACACACTCCCTTCACGCACAGGTGGCGCAAAGCAACGGGAACGCCTACTTATACATTTTAATCGTCATCTCTTTCTACGGAGTCTTCCTCTGTGGCATCATGCTGGGCTACTTCCACTCGAAGAGGAAGGAGAAGAGGAGGACCAACATCTTCACGCGCCTCGTCCACGAAGAGGAGAAACGTGAGTGGGGCGCGCTCCTGAAGAAGCACAGCCTCTCCTTCTCGGGGGAGGCCGACACAGGAGTGCGCTCGTTGAACCTGGCTTTGCCGTTCTCTGGTAACCACGGCAACCCCTTCGGACATCTTCGCCACGAGAGCGCGCTGCCCTCTCCGCTCGCGTGCGCGCTCTGCACGGAGCAAAGCAGCGTCAGCTCTCTGTGCTCCTCCGCGGACACGCGCTTGGCCATCGAGGAGGAGGAGTCGGACAGCGGCACCGGGGAGGGTTCGGATGAGACCCACAAGGGGGCAGTGGAGAACAGTGGGGAGGACTCCGGCTGAAAAGGACGGAAAGGAAGGATCTCACAAGCCCTCTCACGACTCAGTGGCGCAAGACGACAACCTTAGGCAAATGATGTTCAAAACTCACACTTACTTCAGAGGAAGGGCAGATATCTGTGTCCATACAAAGACGCTGGTAAAAGGGGGACTTCTGATTCAAGTCAAGTACTAAGAAGAAATCAACCCAAACATATTTGGTTAGTATGTGTTTGTGTTCCCGGTAGGCCCACTAGTTGAAACACGGCATTCCGATTAATATTGCGTTTGTGGAATATGAGTTGAGCAGCAAAATCCACCCCTGATTAGCCATCTCACCATTGATGACAAAATGACATCACACCTGCTCAGGGCTCAGGTAACCAATCACGGCTCAGCTTCAGAAAACAGGTCAGCCGTGTGGATGAACTCTTATTCCACAAACGCTATATTCATCAGAATGCCTTGTTTCAACTAGTGGGCTTGCATAGAACATACTCTTGAAAAACAGTTCACTTCCCCTTTAAGTAAAAGCAAAAAAGTAAAGACTCTGTAATGTACTCCAGTGCCAAAATAATAAATTAGGAATCCAATTTTAATGTCAATTGTATGCAATACCCGACTTGGCACAACAATACTAAGTACGGAAAAAACAATCCAAGCAATTCTGCTGTGCTTACTGAAATGCCATTTCACTTGTGATACACAGCATTCTATTATTTTCTGAAGACTTTATGCAAACCCCTCTAGATTGGGCTGATGACTCATCCTGCGGGATATGCTACCGGCCATCTTTTGGCTCAATGAACTGAAACTGATTTTTCTTCCTTTTCTCTATTATGCTCTAGTGATGAAATGCACCTGGAACGCACTTGAAAGAATAGACCTGTCTGTCTGTCTGTCTGTCATTAAATGTATATTTTAACTTTCTGATATGCGCTCTGATAATTCTTGTTGTAAATATGCATGATCACTAGTGCACATTGTGAATGTTAGCATTTATCACAATGTAATACTTAATTTAAGAGGTAGGGAGAAAAATTCATGATTGACTTTATACAGTACAGCTTGTCTGAGGTCTATTGCTCTCGTTTTGTTGTTATACACCATGGGTACCAATAGGGGGCAGTCGTGTAGTGGTTATTCAATGAACCAAGTAACAAGAATGAGGGTCAAATGAGAAGGAAGAAATTATTGTGTCCATGTTATTTTTGGAACTCTTCCACACGTCATTAATCCATGCAAAGTAGAGAAGAAATGCACGTCGCAAAGCATTTATAAAGAACTGAATGTACTGAACATAATAATAAACGGTTTACACCGCCTTTACAAAGATAGATAGATAGATAGATAGATAGATGGATAGATAGATAGATAGATAGATAGATAGATAGATAGATAGATGGATAGATAGATAGATAGATAGATCTTTTTAAAATAACTTTAAAAGATGTTTTCATTTGATGAAATGATTTTATTTTGCAATATTCTTGTTGTAGTTTGTAGTGATGTAGAGATGTACGGTATATATGATTGCCTCATACTAAGTGGTGTTAGTGTTACCAATATCATTTTACCCTTTCCAATCAGTGATATAAGGTAAGCCTGCAGTGCAGTTTTGCACCACTACCAACTTCAATAACGCAGGATTCTCCATTCTAAGAGGTGCCACCATACCCGTCGCCATGGGCCGGCCACAGGGGGCCATCCATACTTGTCTATTACTCTGTCTATTTTTCAAGCTGAACCAAACTGGAATTGTCTGTCGGTCAGTGCGTCAGTCCGTCATGTTATTTTAACCGTGCTTCCGTCAGTAAACATCAATGGTCCGACAGTCCGTCAATGGTCAATCTGGAAAAAAAAGGTCCAACAGATGAAAAATCCATCCATCCATCCATCCATTATCTGAACTGATTTGATTAAAATGGTAAATGGATTGCACTATGTACATCATAATTTGTCAGCTTGCTGCTCAAACAGCTTTACACTCACATACATTTGACATTTCACGATGCCATTTGCAGAGCTGGGTATTACGCCTATGTGACGGACTGGTCCGTCTGTCTGCCTATGACGGACACCCATTTTGTAGGCGATAAATGAAAGATGGGAACCTTAAAAAAAATAGACCGACCAAGCACAACAGATGGAAGTGGATTTTTGTCCGTCTGTGTAATCAACACTGACCTGGTTAAATCCGAACAGCCCTCACAGTCCATCATTGATGGACGCCCGTTTTGCTGACAAGAGACGGAAACGCGACCCAGACTGCATTGACGTATATATGTATATGTACAGCAGGTGGCGGTATGCATCAAAGAGAGAATTGTGTTAGTCAGGCTGAGACCAACAACAAATTCATTCATGAGATTTTCATGAGATCATGAGATTGTCCCATCTATCATCTAACGTCAACAAAATTGGCGCCCTTCAGTGACGGATCGTCGATCAGACAGAATGCCCACCTCTGGTAAAAAACATTTATAGTTCACATCTGACTTGACTCGATGGTAAACTCCCACTTTGCTGTATTTGCTGTGCTAATATGAACCTTGAGACAGGATGAACAAATTCATTCCTTTATCAAAAAACTGATTTGTACCCATCAGCCATATGAATTTCTTCCTCCTGTCACCTGTCTTATGTCATTACAATCGGACAAGTTGATCACACTAAGAGAAGCAAAGAAGAGGAATCTCTCTTGTTCTATGCCTCTTTTAGGCACCCAGGCAGCGTGGTGCAGATCTAGACCTCCCGGAGCATTCAGAATCTATTTCCTCTTCAACATAAACACCGCTGAATAATTCACGCAGAACACACACGCACGCACACCCCTTCACACACCAACATTAAATCATTCTCTGCAAGGAAGCTAAGGGTGATGCACTGTTGAGTTTGTAGCAGGAAGAATATATGTGCACGGCCGTGTCTTCTTATTGTCCAATAACAGTTGTAAGAGTGCGTATGTGTGCGTGCGTGTGGGGGCTTGCGTGTGTGGATGTGTGTGCAACATTGGCCAATTAAGGACAGAGAGTCCAAGAGTTTTTCTCTGGCCGAAGTGCACAAGGCCAAGAAGGATGAGAGTAATGAAGCTAACTGAACACGCAGAGCTACTCCTACACCGTGGCACAGAATTCTTGTTGTTATTAGTATCCCCCAGTGTGAATCGGTGGGCAACACACACACACAAATGCACACGCATACAGACACGACATGCACACAGAACAATTTCTTTCTGTTAAGGGTTCACTTTATAAGCTTTTGCTTCTTTTCTCCCTCAGGGGTAATGTGAGCTTATATAATAAATCTTTTTTTTTTTAAGTTGTTGAAGCCCACATTTCAAAAGATTAAAAGTATCATGAATGGTGACGCCCTGCCGTTGACTGGCGACCAGCCCACGGTGTACACCGCATCCCGCACAAACTCAGCTAGGATGCTTCTGTGACCCACTTCTTCAAATCGCACGACGCTTTCTCATGTTCATAATTAAAAATAAAATCATTTCATCAAAAGGAGCCTAAAGAAGCCATTGGCCGAGTAGGTTGAGATGAACTTTGGCCACCTCGCGATCACGTCACACGCGCGAGGGCCGATTAGGGGGCGGGACTAAAATCCACTTCCGCCCTTGCTTAGTCCGCCGCTTTTTTTCAAACGTGTTACCCCCCATCCACCGCCCCAAAAATGGGTGTCCGTCCGGGACGGACTGACCAGCTCTGATGATTATCATTAAGCACAAGACATAAACAGAACAAGAAAGGATACTGCAGGCTCATGTGAAGTCTCGGTACGACGTAAAAAGTCCCAGCACACTAGAGGCCAAAATTGAGAAGCGCCGGTACCCACTTTTAGCACTGGTTCTATATGAATAAAAGTGTGAAGGTATTGATTGAATGGCCATGAATACTAATACATCAGAACAATGGTAAATTGTGGGTATTTTGGTTGAATTGCAACTTTTTGTCGGCTGTGATTGTTCCAGACACATAAGGAATGAAGTCCTTTTATAAAAAGCCACCCACTGCATGAGCTGTCCATTTTATAACAGAATCGGACTAGTGCAAAGGTGGGACTGAGTGACTAGTTGTAATTAATCCGATCCAGGCCTGAAAATACTTGATTGCAGATTTGTTTGGCATTGTGTCTGGAGCTTAATAAGTCTGTGGGAGGTGTCGCTCCTTCCTGCCAATTTTTCTTTGCTTACTAATGAGCTCGACCATAGTTCACTGTCAAGATGGGCAAAAGAAGCAAACACTGTGGTTACACATTCAGGACACTGAGTGGAAATATGCTCAGTGTACTGTGTTAATCTTTTATAGCGAACGCAACATGGTCATCTATTGGCTGTAAACAAACACACCTGCATAATAAATACAAAAATTGATGCTTAAGGTGAATTATGCATTGTAACTGCTATCGCTTTGGGCCTGTTACTAGAACTTCCAGCAGTGATGCAAGAGTTGCCACCCATATACAGTGAAACCTACAGAGGAAACCGTTGAAACGTGACCTAATTTGCTCATAATTTTAAACAAAATCCCACAGGAAATTACCAACGTTTTCCCTGGTTTATTAATATCACACCTGGTAGGCAGGCAAGAGCTCCAGAGACCCAACTATTTGTATTCAGATACTTAAAAGTACATTTTCCACATGGCCCCTTTAAAGTCATACACAAATGATTTGACCTGTTTGCTTTTTTTTTATTAAGGAAAGGAGGGGACCCGCTTCGATTAGCCGGGAGTTAAGTCGGCTGTGTTCGGTCCCACAGCGACGCAAACGGCCATTTCTAACTGCCCCAAAATGCCAAAAGAGAGAAAACTTTGCGTTACAGTATACTTGCACTGGGCCCTTATTCTCCTTACTTAGCAAAAGAGAAAGACAAACTTTGCTCTGAAATTGACCTACACGTTACATTCTGTGAAATACTCTCTTTTGCTGAGTTTTGAAATGCACTTTGGTTTTCGTAGATACTAGCCACTTCCCTTGCAAGTAATTGCTGGGAAGGATGTCAGTAGTTTTCTTAGCACTTTCTCACATTACATTGCAGATTAGCAATATAACCTGCATATCTCATTAAAAAGAGAATAATGTTATGTGATCACCATCCGCCTCATTAGCACCAAGCAGGAAGTAGACTATCAAAGTTTATCTCAGTCACTAGGGAGTTAGTGTCCAAGATTATTTATAACCAATGAAAAACGTCTCCACAGAGTGCATGCGTGTGTGCCTGTCGTCTCTGCTCCCACATTTGTAAAAGGATGAAGTAAATCATCTGAAATATTAAAGCATGTTTTCAAAGTGGTGGATCCAGACTGTATCTCTTTTTGGTAATGAGATAAAACATTGTCTGTGGCAATGCCAGCACTTTTTCAACATGTAATTTAAAGCAAGTATATAACAGCTTATATATTTGTGATACCTCAGCACATCATACAGTCATGGCCAAAAAGATTGGCATCCCTGTGCTCCTGTCAGATAATGCACCACTTCTCCCAGAATTATTTAGCAATTATAAATTCTTTGTTTATTTCTTCTGTTGGCAGTGGAGAAAAAAAAGAGGAAAAAAAAGAAGCCAACTCTCATCTAATGGAGACCGAGCTTTCTGATACTGGGCCATGGTAATCTTCAGATTTCATGATGCCATTCACACAGCGAAGGTTTCCGGTACCAGAAGCAGCAAAGCAAGCCTAAAACATCAATGAACCACCACCATGTTTACCTGTAGTGACCGTGTTCTTCATTTTAAAGGCCTTTCATTTTTGTTGATGTGCTTTACCGAAGAATCCGCCTTTGGTGTCGTCTGTCCACAGGACATTCTTCCAGATGAATTTGAACTTCTTCAGGTAAGTGTTGGCAAACTCTGATTTGGCTTTTTTATGTGACTTTGTCAGCTGCAGGGTCTTCCTGGGTCTCCTACCATGGCGTCCCTTTTCATTCAAATGGCAGCAGACACTCTTGGGCCATGTGTCTTGAATTTGTGTGGAAGTGGTTCAAGTCTCTTTATCATTTGAGCAATTCTTCATTGAGATCTTTCAGCATTTTTTCTCTATATGGCTATATCGCCATGTGCTGTGAACTGCTTGATGATGATGCGCACAATTGACAGGAACATCCAGCTCTGAAAAAAATGTATGTACCTTTAACTCTAGTGGAAGAGCATTTAACTTGTTGGCCTTTTTGCTATATGTGTGAGGCATACATAAATTAACAAATTACCCCAAAAATTATTTGAAAATAACATATTTTTGTCTAAATAATTTACATTTTTTCCCGCGGCATACTTACAGCACACTAATGTGTCATGGCACACTGGTTGAGAATCACTGCAACAGAGGCTGACATTTCTGGGGGAATTCCTACGGGATGGGAGTCAATTTTACCTTTAATCACGGGATTGTGATGGTGCAGGATAAAAAGTTCATGGGAGCATTGGGAGCGGGATTATTCAGTATGGAAAAATTTTGCATGAAATAGTGAGAGTCCATGGGGAGAAAGGGGGTGACAGACTGTTCAATCAATGAGTAAAATGCAACATTATTTATTATATTATTTATTATTATTATTATTATTATTATTATTTTATTTGTAGTTCACCTCCATAATGGGAGCAGGACAGGAGTGGGATTCATGCTGAATGAGGAGCAGGACGGGATGAGAGTTGTTTTCATTACGGTAGGACGGGACAAGATTTAAAAAAAATTTTTTTATTATGGTCCAGGATTGGGATGGGATGGGATTTTCTCTGTGGGAGTGGGATGGGACGTGAAAGTTTCAGTTACTCATTCGTGGTTTCTATCGACAATGAATAACAATCATCTTTGTTCTCTATAAATGCAATTGAAATATCGGCTCCACCCAAAAAGAGGCAAAATAAACAGGCACGACTAGACATTTGCACCTTCAAAAGTGGCACCTATCCATCTTATCTGCTGGAATCACCATCGAGTCTGATTTGAAAATTGTCTGGATTGCTCTTTCTGTGTTGAACTCTGTCATCTTCTCTGCTCAACAATGCAAATGAAAATGGATTAAGCGCCATTGTATTCAGGCTAGAGAGAAAATACACTTTTATCATATGTGAATTGATAAAGTTTTGTTCGTCGTGCAACGTCTGCAAATCAAAACACAGACTGTGCAGTATGAGCTTTGTATTAGTCAAGACAGACAGGAGGTAAGACAAGTTGACCGTGACATTTTTCATTTGTGCAATTGAGACACTGAACTTTCAATAGAGAGAAAAAAAAATGGCTCCTTGCTCTCTTCTCACTAATACAATTGCCCTTATTTCAAAAAGAACTACTCATTCTCAGTGTCAGTGATATTTTCTGAGTAAGAGTTCCTTCTTGTGTGTATTGCATTTGCTGACTTCCTGTTTCTACTGCTCTCCCTGTCCTTTATCTGCAGTAAATGGCATCTGTCCTCAGTTGCCAACCGGCAACACAGCATGCACATGTCCATGTGACGCATTAACTCGACCACTTGCTGCCTGTCAATATCAACTCGTTTTGTCTCCAAAGCTAGCAGTCTGTGCTGTCCCTCTGAAGGTCATTCCTGATAATCATCCATCATTGTCAACATCCAAGACAATATTAGCATATTCAACTCTGCCACCTTCCGCTGTGTCTCCTGTCTTCTTGTCCGTCCTACGTCCCCAAAGCATACAACATGGCTGCTCTCACTACCGTCCTTCCTTTCACTGTAGGTGGTGCCGTCTGTCACAAATAACCGGCCACTTTGCCCTACACCCACGCTATTCTGTCTATATGATCTCTTCGACACTCCCCTTTGCTATGAATGGTTGGTCCCAAGTTCTCCTGTACATTCACCACCCATGCTCCTTGTACCATTCCTCTGGCCTCCCTTTCATTCCCACACAAATTCTGTTTTGCTGCAACTGACCTTTATTCCTCGGCTCACCGGTGAATGCCTCCTCCTCCTCACGACGGTCTCTTCCACCCGCTCCCTACTCATAATATCATCCTCACATACACCACAGTCCACTGAGACCTCTGTTTGACCTCATCTATCAATCATCTGTACTGTACATCACCAAAGCAAACAAAAAAAGGCTCAGTCGATCTTTGAAAGCATTAAGCACGTGTGGCACCTCATGCCTCGCATGCGTCTGACGCCCAATCACACAACACAAGCAAACTGCTCCACAGGGGCTTATCCAGCCTGAGAGCCATCTCTGATCTCCATGGATACCAGCTGTGCACCAGTGTGAAGTCCTGTTGAGGCCGAACCTAGTGACAGGCCAACTCCAACTCAGCTGGTGTGTGCATGCGTTCGCGTGTGTGTACGTTCGTGTACGTTTGAGTGAGCGTTTGTATTGATCGGGGACGTAGGTTTGTTTCCAAAATTAGACCACATAAGGGATGCAATTTTAATCAAGCAACTATTCTGGACATGCCCAGTGAGAGCTCCACCCACCTGCAGTGAATCACCACGCACAGCACAGCTTGTCGTTCCACATGTGGTTGGTTGACTGGTCGCGACCCGTTTTGGAGATGCTGGTTTTTGATGACACTCGAACAAAGGATGGTGAGCCAAGTTTCAAGGCCGGAACTACATCCACATGGATGGCCATTTTTATTTTGGGTTTCACAATTTATTTGTTGTTTGTACAATATATTAATCTTTTAGGTGGGGATTGACGATGAAGAATGAAGAATACAGGGCCATGGTGGATGCTAAGACCAAGGTGGGAACCACCATTGTCGTGGCGACATTGGAGGATGCAATCGGTCCGGCTGGGACAGCTGGCAAGGCGCTACCAGTAGCACCATCACACAAGGGGAAACACATTGGTGCCACCAAGAATTTTAGGCATGGATAAAACATTTGAGTCATTTTATCACCTCTTTAAATGTTCCAAATAGCATGACTGTGAGAAGTGCTTACTAGCCGAACCAAAAGCTCTTGAAGCACAAGAAAAAAAAAAGTGTTCATTTCTATATTTACAACTGAATGATGGGAAAAATACAATGCAATCTAAATGCAGTGAAACAATGTCAATAAAAGTTCTATTCAATGCAAGTTAAGTGAACGGTACTCTTATATTTGTAAGTGAGTCATGCGCCTTTCG
The DNA here is from genome assembly GCF_054856515.1 of Filicampus tigris. Lineage (NCBI taxonomy): Eukaryota > Metazoa > Chordata > Actinopteri > Syngnathiformes > Syngnathidae > Filicampus > Filicampus tigris. The sequence continues at coordinate 10,226,756 of NC_141223.1, read as the reverse complement.
CATACACACGTACACTTCTCCTGCACTCACACACCACCATTCACAGACACACACCCCTCCTTGCTCTTCTATGTCCCTTCAGTGTGACTAACTATAATTGCAGTCATTTTTCTCTTGAGTTGTCTGTCTTTTTTTTTTTTTTTGTGGGCATCAATATGACTTTACACAAAAAATACTGGGTCTCGTTCTGGTGCCGGCAACGCTAATAAAACACTTTCTGCAATGAATGTGTTGTACCACAGCCGTGTGCGCGACAGCAATTTTGATATGAGAATGTGAGACATCATCTGAAATGCAGCTTTAAAGTGTGACAAGGGAGATCTTTTTTTTTTTTTTAAATTACTTATCCCCTCTCCGTTCTTTTTCAGTATTCACAGTGATAGCTATCCATATAGTGATATGAAATGGGGGGGGGAGTTCATAGACTCAGAAGCAAGTGGAGCACAGGCTGTAACTGCATATAATCTCATATTGATAGACTGAGCCCTTGTCTGGGGAAAAGAAGGGATATGATGTGAGAGATTTCAAATATTTTGTGCATTCACCAGTATTTGCAAGACTACAAATTCAGCCTCAAAGTCAGAAGATGCAGGTTTGATGCTACATTAAAACATCTCTGTGGCAGAAGGATACTGATATCATCCTGGTGGTGTCAGTTAGTACTGGGAACAAAGTGTCTTTCCAATGTTCATTATATCATTGAGTTCAGAACACAAAGAACCAGAGCCTAAACCATGGGACGTAATGACTACAATAAGGTTACGATAACCTGCAGCGAGTACAATCACTGATGGTGTAGTGGGTCACTCACCTCACTTCCGTGCAGGTGAGTTGGATTCAGTTGTCACTCACTGACAATGTGAATGTGAACATGAAAGGTTGCCTATCTCTATTTAGGGCTGCCAAGATTAGTCCACTCTTCATGATGACATCAACGATCAAAATTGTTGAAAATTAATAATCGACACCGGCCTTTATTAAATCGTCGCTGTCATGTAAAAAACACGCATCTCCATTTTTTTTTTCATTTTCTTATTTTTACCTGAATCATGTTCCCGCGTTACAGACATCGCATTAAAGTGAAAATTAAAAAAGTTTCCAAAATTGGAGATAAGTGTTTTTCACAGGACAGTGACGAAATTGAGAATCTATTCTCAATTGCCTTACCTGGATCATGTCATGTCATCTTCCAAACCGCTTATCCGAAACAGGGTCGCGGGGAGTTGCTGGAGCCTATCCCAGCCGTCAATGGGCGAAGGCAGACTACACTCCGAACTGGTCGCCAGCCAGTCGCAGGGCACACATAGACACTGTCACTGAGCGGGAATCGATCCCACGCTGCCCGCACACAACTCGGGCGTGTGTACCACTACACTATCAGCGGACCTTACCTGGATCAATAAGGGTGAAATGACAACATAAAATAAAAACCTTTACGTGTATTTTTTAGTTTGCCTTCGCACACTGCCTTCCTTTCCTAATTTTACTCAGCTACCCACGACCTCTGCACCGTGAGGCGGACGTGCTAGCCAGTCGAGCACTGTGCCGCCCTTCAGTAAAACATGCTACCAAAAATAGCCAGACCTTTCTCTTGCCTTGCCTTGAATGGTTGTTTGTCTGTATGTGCCCTGCGATTGGCTGGTGACCAGGGTACCTGCCCGCGGGCACCACTCCGGTGACACCTGCCTTAAATACTTCAAGCTGCAGGCTAATGATGGTTATAGAAGAGCAGCTGGTGCAATAAACCCAAGCATCTGCCTTGTGATGTATGGGCGACTAGTCCAGCGTCTAGTCTGCCTTTGACTGAAGTCACCTCCCTAGCGCATAGGGATAATAGGATATAGATAGATGGCAGAAAGCTTATTATTGTCACAGAACTCCTCCCAGAGGAGTGTGCTTTTCAAGCAACACAGACATAGAGCCTAATTTACATAATGTATTGTACTTGGGTACAAATGGGATTCTCGTACATGCATGTACACATTTGACACAGTGCCACTGCCTACGCAATGCCCTGAACTTTACTGTTCATAAACAGTATGCACAATATGACCTATGAGTCATGGTGGCTGCGCTTCCTGAAGCTGTCTGGCCACTGGATGACAGGATGGATGCAGCAGTCAGCCACAGTCTTAGTACTGCTTCCTGTCTCTCGCTGGGTACTTAGAAACCGCTGGGCTCATGAGGCTCGCCAGTTTAAGGGACAATTAAAGATACTATTAGTCATCACCCACCATAGATGATAATGCAGGTCAGAGGGTATATATATGCTTATGTGTATCCCGTGGCTTTTTGCAGTAACGCAGTCAAAATTGCGGCTCTCTGCCTTTGAGTGGTTGGCCGCTTCTGGAGGATGAATGGGCTAGCCAAGTTCATTTTTCAAAAACAACCAAAGTGCTCTGATTGGAAGCGCTGTATTCGCCTCACAAAGTCTCAGCAAGTGAGTCATGCTCACAAATCAGTTATTCCTGCAAGGATGATGTCTTCTCTTCATTAGAACAACGAAACAACATGTAAATGGATGTTGAGAGTGCAGTTACACAAGATGAACTTGATCAAATGTTCAAAATCGCTACATTTAAAAGAAATTGTTCAGATCCACCGTCTAGCCCATTTTGCACTCATTCTTCCTTTTAAGACATACTGGAGGGAAACTGAAAACCATGTTTAAAAATATATATAGTTTTAGGCAAGAGTGACACGTGCACTTTGTTACCCCTTTCCTTGTCCTCCTAGGTGGATGAGAAATGATCTGTCTCTTACCAAATCTGTTTTCACAGCTCACATTTCACAAAAGAGCAAAAAGGGATGCACACACCTTTTCCCGCACACACATTCACACACACGCACACAGAAAAGAGAAGAGTGTGACGTCAAATGCTTCAGACCCTTTCACAGCCTCTACTCACCTCCTTGAACGTTATGGTTGCCAGGCCTCCGAAAACCTGCGTTAAGGAACAGAATTATTGGCTGTCAAGCCCGATGATAATGAATGGAGAGCAGCTGGCCAATTGCCAGGGGACAAACGCACATCATGTAGCAGCAAGGAGAGGAGAGCCCAGTGCTCTCCATCTGGAGAGATGAGAGTTTATATGTAGATAGTGCTCCAACATAAACTCACCCGCCACATCTGGTACTCCGTCACCACATAATTAGATCCAGTTCAACATCTGTATCCAAATTCTTCCTGGCAACAGAGGACACTGTTTCCACTGCCATTGAAAAATACATTTAAGTCATCCTAATGACAACAATTGCTGAAGAACAGGTATGGATGGATTTTTCGGTGTTCCTCCCATTACACCCCTATTGCTAAACAGAAGAAACAATTTTCTAATTCAATATTGTCAGATGGTGGAAGTCCAACAGACATTGTAATGAGAATGGGTCATAAAGTGGCAGTGAATGCACCACTTCCCGGACGGAAATGGATGTCAGCGTGGGAAAGACATTTAGGAGTGTCTTGAAAAAATCCTTCAATGAGCAGAGAAGAGGCCGATGACTTCTATTGCGCAGGCAGTGTGAGTGGAAGTGACTTGTTAATTGATTTCTGTTTACCAGTAATCCCGCCACAGGCACAGCCACAAGCAATTAGCCGGACAGCTCCAGCTTGACGTGCACATAGCAATGTGAGTGTGTGGAGGAGGATGAGTGTCATGCGGGAGAGTGGAATTAGGCTGACTGGGTTATGTATTTTAAAGGGTCAAATTTGACTTTTAATTGCTTGTACACAAGTAGTTGAGGCTCTGGACTCCCTGCCCGCTCAATAAGTGTGAAATTAAGCAAAGTAAGTAAATCTTTTTTTGTCTGCCTGTTACTGAAAATGTGTTTTTGAACGAGCTGTTCCAATTTGTGGTGTCACAAAGTGGCTTATTTACATAATAACCATCCCCACACTGAGTTTCTCAGCCCCTGCTCAGTTAAGTTGTTGATGGTGAGTCACTGTTGAATCACAATTACTCAGTCTTGCAATGTAACAGAGTACAAAAAACATTTGCTGTACTTAAGAAAAGTTTTCACAAATCTGTACTTGACTTTGTTATTAATATTTCTGGCTACTTTTCCTAACTTAAATGTGTACTTTTACTTTGGTTCATTTCCCCTCACTATTCTCATTACTCTTTACTAAAAAAATCAAATCTGAAGAAATTCTTCCTGTCTGTGATGTGGTAGGATGCCAGCATACGGTCGAGGTCATGAAAATGAGACACAGGTAATCAGGAATTCTTTATATGTGTGCACGGCTGCGTGTGTCTGTATCTCTCTGTTGCTGCTTGCTGCTAAAAGCTGGCAGACGCCCGCATGACATGATGACTGGGCTAACATTAGCCAACACGCAGATCTTGAACTCCTACACCACTGAAATACACTAAATAAATAAAAAAATAATTCATGGGTATGGGCATTTTTAGCCGCATCCTCAGCCTGCACACCTTGCTCCAAACCGCCTGCAGGACACACAGTGTGGGATTCATTGACAATTTTAATTTATTTTGGGACCGCCCGTCCCTCTTAAAGGTGGACGGTTTTCACCCCAACAAGCTGGGCAGCAGCATACTGGCATCAAATATCCAGCATGCTGCTCATCACTCCACATGACTATCTACAAGTCACACACCTGTATCTTATTCCTCCTCCTCCACTCTACCACCCCACAGCACTTCCCCCTATCGGAGCCCCCCGTCACAAGCTGTGACTGTCACTGCCCCCTCCTGCTACCATCTACTCCATTCAATCCGTCATCACAGCCAGACCTTTCCGCCCCTACAATAATGAGAGAAAATAATTTGAAATGCCAAACCCAAATCTTCGCCCACTCGTACAGCAGCATATCCTCAAACTGGCTCTCTTTAACACCCGCTCACTCAACAACAAAGCTCTCATCTTACACGAATTCATAACTGACAATAACCTGGACTTCCTTCATCACAGAATCCTGGCACAAACAACTGGACTACTTTTCACTCAACCATGTTTTCTAATGCTGTTTACTTTTACTTCCAACACTTAAGTACATTTAATGTCACAAAATGACTTGACAGTTCAGATACTTGTACTTGGAATCAAATATCGCTTTCACATACTTTATACAAAACTGCAAGTAATCCATTACAGCAGTTGACAGATGCTGACTCAAAACATTCCCCCGAATTGTCATCAGTGTTTCTGTTTTCTGACTTTCTCAACCTATCGTTGTGAGCTGTTGCTCAACAGATGGGCTGGTTGTCATAGGTGTGTTTTCTGGATTAGATATTGATTTTGGTGCAAAATTTGGCTCTAATCCAAGCACAAATGGTGGCGTCTTCTTTCCCGCACCTTGGTATGATGTGCCACATGTTGTCATGATAGGATTATTTTGTTGATTTTCAAGTAAAAGTGTATGGCATTCTAGATCAAAATGGCCCGAAATGAATAGGTTATAGAAATATTTGTTATTTCTTTGCAGTTTTGGAGAATTACTGTTGAAAAGTGGCAGCAGTGATTGATTGGCTGCAAGGTTTCCAATACTGCGATTAGCAAATAAAGAACGTCAGGGCTATTATTTTATTTATTTATTAGTTTGTATAGTAATTATTGTGACAGGCCCAATTGTAGCTATCCCTGACTTGGCAGCTAGACTGGGCGAAGATCAAGAGGGGCTTTCAAGCGACGGAATCCTCTATCTCCAAGTGATAAGGTAAGCACAGCTGCTTTATGTTTGGTGGATGCACGGATTAGTAATACTTGTGGTTGTTGTTTATGAGCATTTTCAAGGAGAAATATAAACGGAAAATCTGAAAGAGCCCTTTTCATCTATTTTTGGAATCCTGATGTGAGAAATCTTAAGATAGAATAAGCTTGCATAAAAAATGAGACAAGTAGGTCATTGGGGGATAGCCTGTGCTCACATCAAAGGCAGCCAGCGAGGAGACGAATTTATGAATGAAAGTGTAAGTGACTCACAGTGATCCATAACAGAAAAGACTTGACAAGCTGCCAGAAATAGAGGCCACAGTGTGTGTGCGTGCTTCCAAGTGATGGGTTCTCTCTCTTTCTTTTTCACACACTCACATGCAAGCGTGCACACACACACACACACACGCACACCCCCCCCCCCCCCCCACACACACACACACACTGCAGTCTGCAGTCCCCCATCAACCCCCGCCCATCTAGTTCTTTGGTGGAGTCGGAACATGAGTCATCGCTGGACTTTTAACTGCGTCTGTCCCTCACTGTTGCAGCAGAGCACCAGCATATGTCAATGGCCACAGCAGTTAGCATGAAAAATAAACATGAAGAGAAGTACTTGGAAGTCACCAACCTCACTCATGTTAAGTTTCATCCAACTACCAGTTGCATTCTAGAGGCATAAAAATATTATAAAATCCAACATAAAGCCAATAACTTCTAATCTTATCTGATCGACCTTACAAGGATGTAAGCTCCTGAACATGTTAACTATTTATAAAAGCATGGAACCATTTATAACATAAGTGGGTGTTCAAAATGGACACAGCATTGGAAAAAGCCACAAAAGATGCTTTGCTCTGTATACTCCAATGAGATTTTTTTTTCAACTTTTATCTTTTTCCTCATGTTTCAAAAGGTTTCAGAATGACACATTTGACCTGACATACAGCTTCTCATCTGGTACACCAATATTGTAGGATAATATTCACCCTACGGTAGTATAACTTCATGGAATAGTTTTTAGTCTTGGCCCTAAATTCCAAAATAGAAGCAATTTGATTTTGCAGATGTGAAAAAAACCTGCGCCCCTGTGCCTCCTGCCTTCTCTGACGTACGAGTCACGTGCTGTGTGTCTCATAGCATGTGGAACTGTCCGCGGTGCTGAGCGCACACTCACGCTGCAGACAGAGACGCTCACACCACTCAACGAGAACGTCCACGCAAACAAAGTCCAAAAAGGTAAGAATTTTTACTTCAATCATGACAGCTGAACCCACACAAAATTCATTCCCATCACACGAAGAGAGTGAGACTTCGTGTGGTTAAATTATTTTCAATTTTAAGGCTTTTTGTTGGGCAGCTGTTCACCAACCTGATGCTCTGATCTTGTGTTGTCTTTGTTAGCATGCGTGCATGTCTTGTTAGATTATTTGATTTTATCATCACTCCTTTTGGTCGTTGTTTACTGATTTTCCCTGCTTGCCAGTTTGCCATCTGCACAGAATAGCTTTTCAGAGTTTGTCAGTTTTAAAAACCAGTAAAAATGTAAACATAAAAAAACCTGACTATTTGCTCATTTGAAAAGTAACGTCACAATGTAACGCCTTTCTTAAGCTGGTGCGTCAAAGCGGGACAGACACAGGCATTACTTATTTATTCAAAATTGCTGTGTGCTGGTAATAGTGAGTGATGAGTGCTGTTTGAAAGGGTTTGCGCATAAATGTGGCTTCTGTGGGAGCATTAGTCTTACCGGGTTGCCTTGACAACAGGGCCATGACTCACGGTGAGCATCAATTGAACGACTAATGAGATTTGTAGGGGAGCTGAATGCTGCTATGCTGCTGCAGGATGTGATCCTCAGATAGGAAGCAACAGGCGGCAGCGAATGCATCGCTGCAGCGCTAAGCAATCCAAATTCTATTTGTTAATCATTACTCTCAAGCAGCGCACAGTAAAAGATGAATACGTACCACAAACATTCTCAGACATTCAATTGCAATTTTTCTGCTCATGTTTAGAGACAAACATTGACTGCCTAACATAATGAAGAGGTTGTTTGTATATTAAAGAAAATCAATCGTACATTGCATTAGCTCACTAGTGATGGCAGTATTATGCATATTCTGTTACAAAAGCTGGACCAAGTGTTTTCACTTTCCAAATTCAACCATACTCGATGTAATTATTTTCGGCTCTGATGAATGATATTGTAGTTATAAATGTGTTAGTTATTCATTTTATTTAACAGCATGAATGAATCATTATGAATAGCCTGCTGTGATTGTAGTTTAGTTTTGGTGAACATGACACAGAGGAATGAGTCTATTATTTTGGTTAATATTTAGCCACAAGAGAGGAACAACATACATCTTCCGTCCATCTATCAGGCTGCATTTTTTTTTTAGCAGACGACCTGTAGTATGTGTGTCAATGTTGACTATCTCCTCTAACTAATACTGTGCATGCATACATGTTGGAGGCTGGTTTACATGTGCACAAGTAACCTAAGCATGTTTCGACAAACATTAAGGGCTCTATTTTTGTAGACAGCACATTTGTGCCATGGCACAAAAGCCAGCGCATCCTGATTTTTGTATCAGCGCAAGGCTCGCTATGCGTCTTTACCAATTTGGCTGACCCAGGCTGGGTGGGAGTGTCTTGGAGCTGCAGATGGCGGAGTGGCAATTTAGTGGCAGGAAGTCAATTTAAACATTACACCTGCTCAGACCATGTCCAACACCAGAACAATTGATCTAACGTGACATATTTCTATCATAAATGTGTGAACAATGGCCATCAGACCCTCTGAATCATTGTATTACATTTTTTTAAATCAACCCAGGTGGGACACAAATGATCACTGGTGATGGGGTAGTCTGCAAGTGCCCACTTCACGGCACCGATGTGCTTCCTCCATGTGGACACTCTAGTGCACGACGAGCGTGCCGCGTTTGAAAGACTAAAAGGAGACGCTTTGATTGGCCATGATCAAAGTAGGCTGTGACCACTCCCACAGCAGTGCAGACCTCCCACATCTTACCAAAATCAGGTCAAACCCACCTCCACGCAGAGTCACCCCACGCGCGGTGCAGGATTTGAGCCAAAAATCACAAAAATAGAGCCCTTGAAGTGATTTTGAAACCATAGAACTTACACGATCACAACGCCCAATTTTGTTTTCTTAAAGGTCAGTGCTGATTTGTGCATCTTGGACTGTTCTCTGCAGGTTTCACAATGCTGCCGTTCCCTCGCAATTCCACTAGAGGCAAACCTTCCCTCCTGTGTTTGGCTCAGCTTCTCTTCATCACACTGTGTCCCCGCTCCATTCACGGGGCTACTCTGCGAGAGCATCGACTACGGGAGAGTGAATCAGACCCGCCCCAGTCACCTAACGCTGACATGTTCAAAGCCTTGGAGTACATCGAAAGCCTTCGTCAGAGAACAGACTCACAGGAGAAGCCGCTTCTCCCCACAGGGAACGCCGGTCGCCACTTGGACGATGCTCAGAAGATGCGCGCCATACTGAGACTGGCTCCCAACCCGGCACGTGCTAAAAATAACGACGAGGAAGACGACGCGGATGAAGAGAGAAGCGAGGACAAGAGCGAAGAGCTGCTCCAGGCCGTACTCAGCACCCTACAGCAGACCGAAAAGGCCTCCGAGCCCGCTTTGCTTCGCCCTTCCTCGTCGAGGGGTGATGACATGAAAGGTGGCGTGTACCCCAGGGTGCAGAAGCATCAGGGCATCACGCCTCACAAGAAAATGCCCTTAATGTTTGAGGATGATGAAGAAGGTAAGGGCGATGAAGAGGAGGAGGAGGATGATCACGAGAGCCCGTTGAAACGCACCAACGAGAATGTCGAGGAGAAGTACACGCCTCAAAACCTTGCAACGCTGCAGTCAGTCTTTGACGAACTGGACAAGTTTACCAATGAGAAGCCCGCACAAAAACGACAGGATGAGGAGGATGACGCCGAGGAGGAAGAGGAAGAAGGGGAAGATGTGTTCAATCTAAGAAACGTGGTATACGACGACGAAGGTGAGGACCTTACGGACTGGGGTCCGCTGGAAGAGCAAGGCGAGGAGGAGGAGGAGGAGGAGGCGGGGGAGGACAAACGCCAAGTGGATCGGAACCTCGATTATATTAATGATGACGAAGAGCAGGATGAGGACGAAAGGTATCCGGTTAGGAGGTCAAACGATCCAGACCAGGTCGACTACTACCTACTTAAGGTGTTGGAAAGAACAGAGGAGGAGGAGCAGAAGCGAGCAATCGAAGAAGAGGAGAACGAGAGGGCTGAGAGGCAAGTCGCTCAGTACAAAGATTACATTGACCCACGACTTATCTATCAGATCATTCAAATCTCCCAGAAATACCAAATTCCGCCTGAGGATCTCCTGGATATGCTCAAGACAGGGGAACCAACAAGTCAAAGAAAGACACAAGACAGGAGGGACAAAAACAGACTCTGGAAGAAGCTATACAAGATTCCGCATATCAAATTCTACAACAGACGCCTTCCTGCCAGAAAGAGCAGCCCCAAAAACCTGCAGAAGGAAGCCATCCTCAACATCCTGGGATTGGGCAACAGCCAGAACCGAGATCAAACTCCCGTCAGGAAACCGTACAGAAGCCCTGCATCACGACTTCACGCTCTGACAGCGGGGCGCACGGGGGACGCCTCTCCCACGCAGCGACGTTTCCCTCCCAGCAAGTCAAAGGACTATGACGACACGGCAGATGGCGAGCTGGCGGCGTATCTGGCGGCTCAGATGCTGGCGCGCTATCCCGGCCCAGCGTACCGCTACGGCAAGGCCGGCCAAAAGCGGGACGAGGCGGGGCAGAGCGCGACGGGCTCGTTTGAACAGGCCATGCAGGAGTATTTGGATCAAATAGACTCAGAACAGGAGCTGAATCAAAAGAGACGGTCTGAAGATGGCGAGACGGTCGGCAACACGCAAAGCTTTGATAATGAAGCTGTGATGAAACTAATGAGTTACTTCAACCCAGAAACTGAGGACAGTCAGAGCGAGGCCAAAGCGAGCAATGGGATGTAAATCAAGTGGCAGATATCTCTCTCTCTATCGCTCTCTCGCTCTCTCTCTCTCTCTCTCTCTCTCTCTCTCTCTCTCTCTCTCTCTCTCTATATATATATATATATATATATATATATATAAATATATATATATATATATATATATATATATATATATATATATAACAGGTGCATCTCAATTAATTAGAATCGTAGACAAGTTCTTTTCAAAAGTGAAACTCATATATTGTATGGACACAGGCCTAATTGTACCTAATTAAAAAAAGTGTTTATATACTGTAAGCCTAATAGTCTATTTTTTTTTATTTAGCTGATGATGGTGATAAATTATGTGAAAATATTTCACTATTGATTTACTATTACCAATTAAATGTTCCACAATTTTCCAATTTATTGAGATGCACCACTTGTATTTCCATGTAGAATATTATTGTGCTGGTGGAGGTGGACAGAGACAAAAAAATATGTATTTTCACAGTTAAGAACATGGAGTCAACTGTGGTTCCTTTGTAGGTTAATTGAATATCTTATTTATTAGTAGAAATATGAGCGTTCTGACAATAATTTGAGTTTGTTGCTCAACATCCCATACATGTGACTCACCAGCCTTGACACACACACGCGCGCGCGCACACACACATCTGTGTTGGACCCCTTAGATTGACTTGTGTTTGTTGGTAATTCTTTCTTAAATGTGGGCATATGTGACATGCTTGAGATTAATAAAGCATTGACTTTATTTTTTCCTTCCTGTGTCCTGTTCTATTTTTCTCTCAACAACATATGGATTTTTTATTTTATTTTAATCACCAATCAATAAAACAGCTGTTAAGAAAATAATTATTCTGAGAAGCTGAGATGTGATGTTGTTACATTGAAAATGAATTCTTAGACACTGGCATAATAATAAAACTGGAATTGATTCTGTATTGATTGAAGACTTGAAAGACACTTATGAATGCATTATTTATTTGTACTGTATTGCTTCTCTAAAATACACTCGCAACCACAGCATTAGTTACCTTTGCATGTACAAATAAGTCAGAGCAGTATCGCTTTAACATCCAATCATCCATATTCCACACTCCCGAACTTATTAGGATCCTGGGTGATTTGGAGCCTACCCCAGCTGGCTTTGTGTAGGGTTCAAGCCAGCAAATCACGAGGCATATATAAACGACTTACAGTACTTTTACACCTATGTACAATTTAAAAGTCTATAATTAACCTAAGAAGAACGCAGGTCTGCATGAGAGCATTAAAAACTCAACATTGGAAGGCCAAGATGAGATTCGAAGCCAGAAATTCAGAACTCAGAAGCAGGGGGGCAAACCGTTTGGCTACCATGCTGCCTATCACTTTAACTTCATGTTGATTATTGTGGATGTAGTTTGCAGGACTGTAAAACTAGGATAACATATTGGGAGTTTTTTGAAAGTAATATTTTGTCTCTCTCAAGAAGCAAAATAAGGAAATCAAATGGTGCATTCTGCAATGATATTATTTCTTTCTTTCATATTAAGAAAAGTAACATTCTTCCTTTGGCTGCATTTTAAACCTAAACAGGATATATTGCAAAGAGCATACCTGCAGTTATTTTTGTTTTTTTAAGCAAATTTACACCAGCACTCTTTGCAGTTAATGCCAAAGTGAAAATACCGCACAAATCTAAACATTCTGGTTTATGTCCTGAGATGCGAGAGGTCACTGTCTTTTTCTGGCTCAGTAAGAAGGTTTGCTCATATATTCCTCCATTGTCTGCAATCACAAACAAAAAAAAGTTACATGAAGGTTTACATGAGTCACTTCTCTCCAAACCTACATTCATGAGGGAGTGTGAAAGCCTACTGTACCTCTTGGAGTGCGTCAGCCTCCTGTAGAGAGACACCCACGTCCACTTTGGAGGTTTCTAGCACTTCTCCTCCCATCAAGAATTCATCCAAGATGAAATACGCCTTTTCAAAATTGAAAATTATGTCCAGCTCACACACCTGGTGATGAGGCAAAACACAATGTACCACACACTGGACTGTTAGGCAATTAGCAGAGGTGGGCATTTTACTCAATTTTGCTGTCGTCATTCGTCAACGGTCATTTTTCAAGCCGAAGTGAATTGTTATCGTCAGTTGGTCAATCCGTCAGTTGGTCAATCCGTCAGTTAGTCCGTCAGTCAGTTGGTCCATCAGTCCGTCCCCCACACCAACAAAACGGGCGTCCGACACGGTTAGTCATGATTACTCTGACAGACGAAAATCCATTTCCGTCAGTGCTTAGCCCGTCATTTTTAAAAAGTGTCCCGTCATTCGTCAATTGTCGTCAGCAAAACGGGCGTCCGTCAGTGAGGGACTGACGGACCGTGTGTACATGATGTAATCACCACAAAAAAATGCATTGTTCCCTTCTTAAATTATTTCTTTTAACTTGAGCCTCAAGAGTTTTGATTTTAAAAGCCAGCTGAAAGTGCCCAAAAAAACAGGCTGGAACGCAAGAGGAAACTGTCACACATCGAGGCATTTATTAGTAACAATGTCGTTCAGATGGTAACAAAGGTGATTCAAATCAGTGCTGGTCATTTTGATTCCATGCTTTGAGTTCAGCTGTCTAGCAAGTGCAGCAATTCAGATCCAAATTACTGTGGGGGGGGGGACTCTGCATATGGTCTACCTTGGAGGATATTAGCCAATGTCTCAGGAAAAGTCATGTTTCTACAGCTGAATGCAACAGACACGTTAACAAGGACAGTGGAATGTTACATAAAGTCTTTTTTATTTACCGTCCAATCTCCTAAGGTAACAATAGAGCAGATGCACGCTGCATCGACATTATGCTTTATCTCTGTAATGACATGGGGCACATCTTGTTTGGTTAAAACAACACCATTCACCTCTACTTACATTGCCAAAGTATTTATCCAGCAGTTCAACATATCTGTGCAGCACCTCAAGGCTCAGCAGCTCATTATCTTGCTCCTCCAGACCAGCACAGAAATATAGGCTAGCGTACCTGCGGTGGAAGATATTGCTGTGAATATATTGCCACTGCTGTAGGAAGTTTCATATGCTAACCGTGACATATGACTTGAAAAAGCGACCTAAATATTTTAAGACCAACACATAAAATATTATTGTACCACTTGTTGGATTTACCGCCTTATGAATTATTTGAAGAAAACAACACCAACATAAACAGATGAAAAAATATGACACTAAGCTTAGTAAACAAGTGTTGTTGTATTTCCTCTGCCAAGCACAAACACAGGAATGTGAGACATACTGTAGGGCTCTATTTTCCTAGACAGCACTGTGCTGGGGACGTAATCTGATCCTGATTTTCGTGCCAGCGCAAGAACCAAAAAATAACATCCTGAGGAAATAGATTTTTTACTGCTATTTTTTTTTAAAACAACCACATAACATTGCCTCATAAAGTCTGTTTAGCTTAATGCTAAGAAACAATGCCAAACGCCATAGACATGCTAACAAAAAGCATTGTTGGACCGTTGATGATGTTAAAACCGGGGCTCTAAGTAAACACCCGCCAACCCGCCAAATGCGGGTTGAAATTCATTTTGGCAGGTGTTGATAAAAACTTACTACCCAGTTTGTCTGGTGATCAGATATATACAGATATACAGTACTTATGGTTGTGCACAGAGTCCTGAAATTGATTGGAATTGATTGGTTCTATTGTCCCAGAATCATTTACGTTTTAAATTTCCGGTTCCCAGTTACGGTACCAACCAGAGTAAGAACTTGCTGGGACTACCGAAGAAGCACGTGCAGGCACGTGCCACGCGGGTGCACCTGGTGCCGATCACACGTGTGGCTTAACTTTGATAAATTAAATGAAGAGTCGCCTCAGTGCAACGTTTACAATAAAATGACATTGTACAGAGTAGGTGACTTGATGTGTATAAGTAATTGGAGTGCCATTCTGATGAGCTTGGTGCTCAACACCGAGCCAAAGCCGACAGCGCGCTGAACTTTAGTGTCATAATCGGGTGAGTTAAACAATAAAATACGCCTATTGCCAACATTGTCGCATCCAACAACTAAACGGTGCATAGGTCAACTCAAATACAAATAACCAGCTGACATTAACATAGGTTAATGGTATGGTATTCTAAGAAAGTGTTTGAGGCACCACAGTATGTGTAGCTCACCTTACCCACTAGGTATCAACAAAGGCAAAAACTGCAAGGTGAAATGAACAGTTGCTACATTTCATGCACATGAACCTCTTATAGACGATCTTGAGATCTCGCCATTGCAGGAAGTTGCACGAACGCGGCGCACGGGTCAACACAATCATCATCATGTCCCGGATGATCTTCCTCTTCTCCCGATCTGTTAATGGTGTGAACCACTTCTGCAGACGTAGCTTTCCCTGCTTGCTGAACAGCAACAAGAAGTGAATCTGGAAAAAGTTCAAACGCAGACTCATCAGACAATATAATTCAGCTCTGCTGAGTTTAAACAGTAGTATGCTTTGATTCAAATAAAGGACACTAACCACAAATTGTGTGAACATCTTGAAGGGAAGCACCAACTTTTTACGTGGTGAAAGCTACTTTAGTTTTCACTTTCTGGACCTGGATTACCCGCCTCTGGTTATACTGTATTTACATACTGTATACACATGTGGACAAAATTGTTGGTACCCCTCTGTAATACTAAATAATATTAATAATCAAATAAAGTGGAAAATAGTCATGAAAAATAAAAATGAAATGAAAATTAACCAATGAAACTCAAACATTGCTTGAATTGTGGTTCGACAGAATTCTTTTTCAAAAATTATACACATGAAACAGGCCAGGACAAAAATGATGGTATCCCAAGAAAAGATTGAAAATACTTTGACCATCAGCACATGTTCAATCAAGGTGTGTCTAGTTATCTTTACAGGTCTCTTCAATTTGGTAAGCAGTCGGTCGACCAAGTAGTCACTGTGCTGTTTGGTGACATGATGTACAAACAGACTAAAACATGAACCAAAGGGAGCGAAGAAGAGAGTTGTCGCAGGGGATTAAAAAGAAAATCATTGACAAGTCTAGTAAATGTAAAGGATATAAGACTATCTTCAAGCAGCTTGATGTTAATGTGACTACAGTTGCGGAAATTCAGAAATTTAAGATCAACGGGAATGTAGCTAACCTTGCGGGACATGGCCGTAAGTGAAAGTTGAAAAGCCAATTAATGCAAATGCAAACAAAAAAAAATCCCTCAACAATCTTCAAAGAAATGAATGTTGAACTCCAAGGTCAAGGTACATCAGAATCAGATTGCACCATCCGTCATTTTTTGAGCCAAAGTGGACAGATGAGACAAAAGTGGACATTTTTAGCAAGGCACATCAGCTGTATATTCATAGACGCAAAAATTAAGCATACCGAGAAAAGAACACTATCCCTACTGTGAAACACTGAGGAACGGCCTGATTATATTCTGCGGCTGCTTTGTTGCATCTGACACAGGGTGTCTTGAATCTGTGCAGGGTCCAATGAAATATCAAGACGATCAAGTTATTCTATGTCAGAAAGCTTGGGCTCACTCGCGCGTCATGGGTCTTGTAACAGGATAATGAGCCAAAACACACGACTAAAAACACCCAAGAATGATGCTTGTGGATGTCACATTCATCCAAGTCATATTTTTTCCCAGGGCATTGAATCGATTGCAAGTTGATCTTAGAAGGCCCGTTTTTGCCTGACATGAACTGATGAAGCCTTCTCAGATGAGAAGCAAAATGTCTTCACACAGAGCCATCCATTTGTGATCGATTCAATGCCCCGAGAAACCCAAGAATGGCTATTATTATTTTTTTCTTTCTTTTGTTATTTCTCTTTCAAAAACACATTGTACTAACAATTTTGTCCATGTGTGTATAGCAACACTCACCAATTTTGTACATTATCATAAAATCTAATGAGTATATAAAAAAAAAAAAAAATTAAAAATCAACTTCCTTTTCATAGCTGTTCATACCTGTTAGTGACCTCTGATCTACTAAACGGCAGTACAACAATAAATGCAAAGGGTGATTAGAGAAGGCACTTTGCCCTGAGGTGCATCTGCAAACACTTACCTATAAGATAAGCAGTCTACTGCAGAAAGAAGGGTAACCAGTAACCATTTTGTCCCCAACTGCCAGCGGTTTTGCTTAGGAGACTTATTTGAAGCTTTTTTTTACAATCGTAATCTTTATTGTCGTTGCACAGCAAAATTGAAATGAAATCTAGCTGAATCTAGCTGACAAACCACCTTAACTTTCAAAGAAAAACTGAGTAATTGTATTGTTGCACACAGAAGAACTCAAGCAGCCAAAACTCACCATTTTGTCTCGGAATCTCTCAGAATGATGGAACTTGTACAAATGTCCTTTTTGGATGGCAAAAGTGCTCCGGCCACGTTCCTGCTTTTCACATTGTGCATCACACCTTCGCCACACCTACACATAAACACACACACAAAAATCACACACAGTGAGTGAGTGAGTGAGTGAGTAAGAGAGAGAGAGAGAGAGAGAGAGAGAGAGAGAGCAAAAGTGGGTGCTGAGCACTTTCATAGCTACTTCAGAGGTATGACTGAGCTGAGCATCTGTCTTTGTCAGAGGTGGGTAGTAGTAACACTTTACATTCACTCAAGTAACTTTTGGGATAAATTGTACTTGGTAGAGTAGTTTTGATGCAAAATATTTTTTACTTTTCCCTGAGTATATACTGTATGTTGAGAAATGGTGATTTGACTCCATTACATTGACCTGCATTCCATTTACTACTTTTAATTTGATCAGTTTATTCATTTTTTTTTTTTTCGCATGTCTGCGAGACCTGTTGCTCAGACATTGATGCCAGATCAAACGTAATCACTACTAGTGACGTTTGACTCCATTTCACCAATCAAACAGAGCCAGATGTATGACAGCACACAGTCTTTTGCGGGCTTGTGGAAGATAGTACAGTACTCATTTGCGTGAAGAATGACCGAAAAGTGGAAGATTCGCCAGCATGCAACTCACAGTTTCAAGAAGAAGAGTACCCCTGGCCTCACATTAACCCAATGTTTACATTGAAGTGTAGGAAAAATGAATTTTGCCAGTCCGTCATTCGTCATTCACCAGCGGCCGGGCTACACGCCCGTCATCGTCACTCCGTCATTATTTCAAGCCGACCAAATCTGTCATCATCAGTCCGTCACTGCTGCACTGCAATTTTAACAGCGCTTTCATCATCGTGAAATTACGGTTCTTCAACTCTATTTTACGACCGTCAGCCAGTTTGTCATTACGTCATATTGCCTAAGCAACCTGTCATTGCATCAGGTCAGTGGATCAGATGCTACCGGAGGTATCGAGGATCAAGCAGAGGCTCAGAGGGGGTCGAGCCTTTTTCGTTGCCACTCCCTCTCTTTGGAATGACCTCCTGCTAAACGTTAGGCAAGCCACTTCTCCGGGTGTGGCGCTACACCGGGTCTGGAGGGGGGCAAAGCCCTATCAGGACTTTGTATCAGTTAAGCCCCCCCCAGCATTTTATTTGTTATTGTAAAATATATTCATACATTTTTTTCTCAGCCCCCCACATGTATATGTCAAGCCCCGCCTTTCACTCCGGGAGAGAGAAAAATCCTGGAGCCGTCAGTGCCTCTCTCTGTCCATTTTTAAAACTTGTCTTAATTTTTATTCTCTGGGTTTCAACTCAGAATGAAACTTGGCATTGTTTTACTGTTTTATGGTGTTTCCTGCTTATGCAAATTTTGCTAATTAATTTATTGTTTTAACTGTCTTTGTTTTTGTGTGTCTAATTTGTACTGCATGTACAGTACTTTATCCAGAAATGCTTGTTTTTAAAGGGTCCTATAAATAAAGTTGAGTTAAGTGGAGTTGAGTTGGAGTTGAGTTGAGAATTGTTTGATGTTTTCGGCTCCAACAATAATTGTGATGAGCGCCTTCTGTCTTGTGCCAGCCTAAAAACCCACCACCAGATTGTGGCATTCAGAAATTCTGTATAATCTGAAAAAAACACAATTGTATTTGTTACACGGTTTACAATAGCAAAGCTATGGTAACATGTTTTGATCAAATAAAAGTCAATCTTAATGCTAGCTATAGCCCTTAAAACAACAACATGCGACATGTAACATGATTTTTAAAAAAAACCTCATTACGAGCATTGTACAAGTGAATGAAAGAGGGAAACTTTTGTGTGTGCATAGCAATATTCAATGTGTCAAGATATCAAAAAAACAGGTTGTATAATTGAATTCTTTTCACATTTTTAAACTTAAATTCATTTCAATGTAAATTCTCTACTTAAGTGGGGGACTTGAATAAACACTTCTACTGTACTACAGTATGTACTTCTACTTCAGTACAGTACAGTTTGATTACTTTGCCATCTCTGCTGAAAGCAGGTTAGTGAATGTATTGCAGTCCCTCTAGCTGCCACTAGTGGGCCGCAGGTGTTGTGGGCCCAGCATGCTGCTCTGCTCCACGTGGTGTCCGAGCGCAGCTAAAAAGAGAGGCGAAGAGGAGAAAACGTCCTGATGCTTCCACATCCAGAGCGCCACCATGTCTCTGTACCGCAACTTGGCCTGGTTCCTCAAGGGCATGGCAGAGTTCACCAGGTATGATTGATGCTCTCATCTTTTCTTTCTCACTTTTTATTACGTTGAGTCCCTTCTCAATGATGGTCTTGTTTTTGTTTGTACTTGCTTCTAGATGGTTTCACAGTTCAGTCATAATACGTGTATATGCTGTATGTGTGAATATTGATGCTGTGACAACTTAATTTCTGTCTATTTGTCTTTTTGTAATCCGTCTATCATCAAGTATGCTTGTGTCCATGATTCGAGACAATTTTCCAGGTTGTGAAAATGTCTCAACCTTTCTGCTTTGACTATAGATGTATTTTGTGATGATGGAGAGTAATGTGTAATTTAACGTATGACATTTTGGGTGACGGAAAAGAGATAAGATGAGACACTTTATATTGGCTCGTGTCACATCTAAATTAAATCAAAGTCTGTAAATGATTTTATTCAGTTAGTCAGTTATTTGAAATGCTAATAAGTGTCGATTTCAAAGATTAAGGGGAAATTTGATTGCCGTGTTTATGATATGATGGTGGTCTTTTAGTACCATTGACATTTGCCTTCAATTGCCATCAAATATATATGGACATCTATGGACTACATTACATAAATTGCGTATAAAGTGACAGAAACATACACCGACTTGATTTTTTTATTGTACGCAATGCGTATCTTATAAGCCAGTCATCTCATTGTTTTAAAGTCAAACATTCCATTAACAAAATATCAATAAACTCTGATAAATCGTCCCAATGCGTATGTCCATCTGATTAATTACAGCCTATCAGAGGCCTTGCTCATTAGCATACAGTGAGCCGAGTTTTCTGAAAAGGTGCTTTTGTGATTTCCCTTCTCCCCTTTGTTCTGTGTTGTTGCTTCTCCAACAGAGTGACCCGCTCTGTCCCTGCACTAATAGCTCTCTGCATGACACCACTGAACAGAGCGGGTATTTAGCCTTGGTCTCACTTGGCCTTGTGCAGCCTTCCTCAACAATAGCTTCCAGGACAATGGTTGCCACACACACACACACACACACACACACACACACTTTCATGCACATACTCCGATCCCCTTCTTGTCATATCCGCTGCCAGGCACAATCTCTCCCTCGCGTGTACAGTAAAATTGTGAGGAGAAGCATAGTGCCAAGTCGGCCCTCTGACCCCTTTGACCTGAACACATCCACCCTCTCTCTCTCTCTCTCACTGTCATGTGAGGTCAGCTGAGTTTCAATGCAGTATTACCAGTGCAAGCTGATTTGAATGTAAATCTTGTACTACCTGAGTTTTATGATCCAGTTGCTGTACTCATGGACAGGCCTCTGATCCAGAAATTTCCTTGTTGATTATCCACAGGAATGCCTTCTTGTCAGCTTCTAAGCGCTTTGTGGAGAAGGACTTGGAGGTTTCTTTGGCAGGACGCTCCTTCATGATAACTGGAGCCAACAGTGGTATCGGGAAAGCCACGGCTATGGCTATTGCGAGGAGAGGTACAAAGCCCTATCATCAGTTGTTTTATGCACTGTAAAAAAAAACAAAAAACTGAAAAAAATATATTTTATGTGATGGCCAAAGAAGAAAATATTTAGATTTTTTGTTTGTTTGTTTGTTTGTTTTTTAAATTAAATGGACAAGTGTGCAATTTATAACTGCATTGTAGCACAGGTACTGCAAATGCCAATAATCTGGCCAATCTGACAAAAATATACAATATTTTTAAATAGCTGAAAAACTATTTGAATGAGTTGTAAGTTGTACATTTGAATGTTGTCTGTGTTAAAAGACACTGTTGTGCAACCAAAAGCTATTGAGCAATCATGTTTCCCCACAGGTGGAACCATCCATATGGTGTGCAGGAATAAGGACAAGGCTGAGGAGACCAGGGCTGAACTTGTCAAGGAGACAGGAAATAAAGTACAGTACAATGGGGACTTGGGACGTGTTTCTCTTAACATTTTACAAAAAATGAAGCATAAAAACTGTATAACCTTCACCACAGGAGATCTACGTGCACATCCTGGATCTATCCGAGACCAAGAAAGTCTGGGAGTTTGCTGAGGCCTTCAAGAGAAAGTACAAGGCTCTAAATGTTCTGGTGAGAAAATGTGATTCATATTTTCACTTCCTTTCTAAAAAGATCATAATTTCATGTTAATGTCTTACGGGTTCTTGGTTGTCATTGATCCCGTGTAGATTAATAATGCAGGCTCCATCATGAGTCAGCGGGAAGTGAACGCGGAAGGTCTCGAGAAGGGCTTTGCCACCAATGTCCTCGGTGAGTTGCACGTCCATCTTAGCAACTGGAAGGGAGCCTGCTGCCAGTGCAGCGGAACGCTTTATCCTTGTATCTCTTGCAGGGGTTTACATTCTCACCAAGAGTCTCGTTCCTTTGCTGGAGAAGAGTGCGGATACCAGAGTGGTGAGTCCTAGGGCTGCTGGATTATGAAAAAAAAACACGATTATTTTGGTAATAATTGAAATCACGATTATTGACATGATCATTTATTTTTGGGTAGAAGACAAGAAAATGTTTAAACATAAAAAACTATAAAGACAAATACATTTCATTGAAACACTGTAATTATGTAAGTTCGAAACAACATTTATAAAATTAGTTATTATAGAATAAGAAAAGGTGCAACTGTATAAATTCAAGTATGATTTCCTTGTGTCTAAACAAACAGTGTGTTGGATATAAATGCATATTAATAATCACTTTTTTACAATTATGCCATTTTGTAATCGTGGAGTGTAATAATTGTAATTGAATTTGGCATTTTTATAATTTGCTCCAAAATGTGAATGGCCCTCTAAAGGAAATCTATGAATAAGAAATTGTACAATAAGCAAGTTGCGTTAATGTGTTCACCCTAAAACAGAGATGAAGCATCTTTTCCTATATTTCCAACATTCAGTAATTTATCGACATGGTATGTATTGACTTGACCTGGTAATATCTGACCACTTTCTCATCAGTGCTCCAAATTTGTCTGGCATGACTTTAGCACAACCCTTGAAGGGTCACCCTGCATATAATCAATTGAATTCAGGTCTTGAGTCTGTCTGCACCACTCCAAAAACATTGTCATTATTTTATTTATTTGGATGTACTGTATACTAATTCATCTTGAGTTATAATGCCTTGGAATTGAGGGTATAATGTTGAACTTTGATTTCCTCAGATATTAACACATTGTCAAAAAGCTCTTTGAGAATCCCCGATCAGGTCATCTAACAAGTCCACCATTCCATCATTTATGGCTTCATTCCTCCTTGTCCAGATCACTGTGTCATCAGGAGGGATGTTGGTGCAGAAGCTCAGGATAGGGAATCTGCAGGCCGAGAGAGGGCGCTATGATGGCACCATGGTCTATGCCCAACACAAGGTATGACCATTGTTGGTAGACCTGACAATTTATACTGGAAGCATCTAATATTTTGGTTACCTCGATTAGTTCAGTGAGAGAGATCAAAAAAATAAAAAAATGAAACAGCAATCCTAAGGATGCAGAAGAGTTCTAAATATGTGAAAACTACAACCACAATGCTGAACATATAGTTCTTCTTTAAAGTGGAAGTCAACCCAAACATATTTTGTTCAAGAATATGTTCTATGCAAGCCCACTAGTTGAAACAATGCATTCTGATAAATATTGTGTTTGCGGAATAAGAGTTAATCCGCCCGTTTTTAACCATCTCTGGGGGCAGCCATTTTGTCACTTCTGTCGACTGAAAATGACATCACAATTGCTCAGGGCTCTTGTAACGATCAATCACAGCTAACCTGTTTTCTGAAGTTGAGCCGTGATTGTTCGTTACCTGAGCTCTGAGCAGTTGCAAAGTCAGAATGCCGCGTTTCAACTAGTGGGCCTGCTGGGAACATATTCTTGCAAAAAAATGTGTTTGGGTTGATTTCAACTTTAAGACAGGAGGAATATGCACTGCATGCTTTTGTGTCTTGCAGAGGCAGCAGGTGGTGATGACGGAGCAGCTTGCAAAGATTCACCCGAGCATCCACTTCTCTGTCATGCATCCTGGCTGGGTGGACACTCCTGGTACACATTTACAACTCAGACTTACAATGGATCCAAAAAAGTCCACACGCCCCTAATCAAATGCTTTTTTTAAATATACTGTACACAAGAAAATGAAACCGACCAAGATAAATAATTACCACTTATGTAACCTATAACATGTACAGTGCATAACGCAATTAAAATTGATTAGAAATCTTTCCAAGAGCTGAAGTAACTAATATATATGTGGTTGCACAAGTGTGCACACACTTTAACAAGTGGGATGTGGGTGTGTCAGAATTAACCAATCGCATTCAAACTTACATTAAATGGGAATCAGCACACAACTGTTGCAATTTAAAGAGGAGGTCAACCCCCCAAAAATTCTTTACAAGGATATGTTCTATGCAGGTCGTTACCTGAGCAACTGTGACATCATTTTCAGTTGACAGAAAATGACAAAATCGCCACCCCCTGAGATGGCCAAAAACAGGTGGATTTTGCTGCTTAACTCATATTCCACAAATGCAATATTAATCAGAATGCCATGTTTAGACTAGCGAAGGTGCATAGAACATATCATTGCAAAGATTTTTGGGGAGTTGGCTTCCTCTTGAATAGTGAGACAGGTGGTTTCCATTCGATCTAAGTTGCCAAATATGGTTGGTAGCCTAAGAGAGAACTCACACAAATTTCATAGTAAACGTTCAAAGGCTACTATGTAAATGTATTGAAATAATAGGAAATTGCCCATTTAATTTCACTGAACACATACAGTAGCACCTTTGTAACCTTTCGCACCAGACAATGATGTTCCCCCAAAACATCAAGGTCAAGAGTTGACGTAAACTGTTTGGAAAAGGCATCCTCAACACCCGCCAACACAGAAAAGAAAAAAAAAAAGAATGATGATGAAACGTAATTCCTGGTCATCAACTCCACAAGTAGGCCAAAGAGCGCTAGCTTTATAAGAAACCATTGTCCATTGTTGAAGCTATTTGGGAAAAGAGGAAAACATTCTTTCCACCCCCAAAAATTCTTCTGTGCTGTACTGTGGTCTTCTTTCAAGAAGGAGAGGTGGTAACAGCTGCTTCTCACCACCTCTGTTTGCACAAAGGATGCTCATTTGTTCAGCCACAAGTGTATACTGTCGTTTTAAATAGATTTACCTGATGAAATATTTACATTTGCATGACCTTTTTTCCCTCCTATGTACTGTATTTGTATCAGCGGTGGCAAACGCCATGCCTGACTTCCATCGCTCTATGAAGGACAGCCTGCGGACCCCAGAACAGGGCGCGGACACTGTGGTGTGGCTGGCTGTGTCTGAAGCTGCCGCTGCCAAACCCAGCGGACGCTTCTATCAGGGTAAACAGATAAACTCTAAATACATACTTGTACTGGAACTTTTTTTTTCAATAAGTTTGGTACTATGGTAACTTATGAGTGCCCCAAATAATGAGTTTTCCTTGTTACCAGCTATCAGTTGGTTGCTTGTTGCTAGTTTGCGCTGCTAGCCAAAATTGGAGTTACGTGTGAGTTTCTGATGCGCCGCTGTTCAAGTCAAGTGTAAAAAAACAAAAACGGGCCATGTTTCTTAAGTCACTCACGAGGCCACACCACTTAAAGGCACATATGTGACTTGGCTTGTCTCAAAGTACAGTATTTACGCAATATAAAACCTTTGCTTCTTTCTGTGCATGTGTGGTTGGGTGAGTGAGTGTGAGGACTCATAGAGACACTGCACTCTGGCAGTATCTGGCACCAACCAAAAGCTACTCGTGCCAGCTGCAATGGACACAGGCCAGGACGCACGCACGCCTGCATGCACACGCACACACACACCCACACACCCCCACACACCCCCACACCCGCACACACACACACACACACACACACACACAGTGATCCAGTAGATTGCTGTAGCATTCGCATTGGAGCTTTTGGTATTATACAGTATACCTCCAAAAGTATTGGGTCAATTCCTATTTTTTTGTTGTACATTATAAACTACGGAAGACATTTGGGTTTCAGATTAATGGATGAATATCAAACATAAATTCAGAATTCCAGGTATTATTTCATGGTATTTGCATCTAGATATGTTAGACAACTCAGGACAGAGCACCTTTTGTTTGAAGAGACCCACTTTTCAAGTGAGCAAAAGTATTGGAAGCTCACAGACATTATTAAATGTACATAAAGGGAATAACATTTAATATTTGGTGGCATAAGCCTTACTTGCAAAAACTGCATCAAGCCTGCGAACCATTGACTTCACCAGACTGTTGCTTTCTTCATTTGAAATGCTTTTCCAGGCCTTTACTGCAGCCTCTTTGTTCTTATTCATTTCTGAGGGCTTCTCCGTTCAGTCTCCTTCCTCTTCAGAAGGTAAAATGAAGGCTCTATGGGTTAAGGCCTGGCAGTCTACCTTCCACTTTTTCTCCCTGATGACATCCTTTGTTGCGTTGACAGTGTTTGGGTCGTTATGTTGTATGATGAAGCTCCTCCCGATTAGTATGGATTGTTTTTTTTTTTCTGTAAATTGCCAGGCAACATGCTTTTGTAGACTTCAGAAATCATTGTACTGCGACCATCATGAGTTACATCATCAAATGTGAACAATCAGCAGATATCAAGGTGTCTGTCATTTGTGCAAATAAAGGCCTCCTGTCAAAAATGCATTACTTGGAATACATTTCCAATTCTCTTTGCAGTTGAATAAGTCAATGCCCCCCACTACTTTTGGAGGAAATATTTGTTTTAATGTTCTCATAATAATAATAATAATTGTATGTGTATTCCCACAGACCGTAGGATGGTGGCCACCCACCTGCCACTGGCTTGGACCCACAGCTCTCCTCTGGAGGAGCAGAAACTCATATCCGCTCTGGATGACTTGGCCAAGATGTTTCAACCACATTAAGGCCAAAGAAGGGCTCCAGTACACACTCACCAGTAACACTAGTAATACTCATCAAGCCTGCAACCAGTGGCCCACCTCTCTTATTCCTGCATAATATTATTTTAAGATGTCTTCCAAGACAGCCTTAATAAGCCACATTAAACATGAATTGCTTGTTAATGATGCCAGAACTAATTTGGTTTTACCTTTTGTGTTGTAGAGTGAACATGTTACTAAACGAGTGTTTGATGTTTTCAGTAACTCTCCATTCTTAGAGAGCATTCAAAGAGTTTCCCACACTCTTTATACTGTGACTTTTTGAGAGCTGTCAAATCAGATGGGAATCTGATCAGACCCAAGTCTCAGCCACTATTTATTCACACAGACCCAGCTGTGGGTTCAACCTCATTCTTGTGTCTGTAGTTGATATGTGTAACTAACAGACATGTATCTTGTTTGTCGTCTTGTAGCAGGTTGAATTCCAATATGTTGAATTCATATATGTATTCATGAACAGTGTCTAGCCAGCAACATTGACAAGCTTCTCTACTGACGTGACTTAAAGTTGTAAATGCATTCTCAAATAAAATGACAAAAACGGGGGAGGGAAAAAAGGTGTGATTTATGTTTCTCAAAATGACTCAGCAAAAATAGAAGACAAAAGATACTGTAACATCTTTATTAACAAGCAATAACTAATTGTCCCCGCAACATTCGTTGAAAACGAGTTTCTCATTGTATCTACAACATTATTTTTACAAGCAGACTGCAAGCATAAAAAGTGAAATCATTTTTTTTTAAATCATTTGAATGGGTTTGCAGGGTAATTATGTGAGGTGTCTCATCTGGCAATACCTTTACAGTTGCCACTTGTAAAACACCAGTGCCATCATATTCTATAGTGTTTGATGACCTTAACAAGATCCAACCCACTTCAAAATACTAAGGGCTCCATTAGCTGTCATGAACACAAATAACCAATAGGAAATGGACACATACAGGTACACTGCGGATATGAAATGCTGCCACTGATGAGCACACAACGCATGGGATGCTCTGAATGCAAGAAGTGTTATTGTAACGTGAGAAAATAGCTTTGACTCATGGATCAGCATAGTCAGTCACCCTGTGCATGTTGCATATTTTTAAATACACCATCACATTAGCCTCCCACACATGTGGCATTTTTTGCACGTTTCTAATAGTAGTTTGGTACATGCTGTGTAGAAATGATGGAAAACATTTGTTGCTATTTTAAGCTGAGGCTGAGTCTATTTTTTTAATATTAGACCCGCTATCACAAATCACAGCTCCCCTCTGACTCCACCCGAGCAACACGAGTAGACAAGAGGTTAGTTAGCCTTTTATAATACAATGTAAACACATTTGCCAACTCAAAGCGGACTTACGAGAAATTTATTTTTGAATTGTGTACAAATATTTGGATCTCTGGAGTGTCAGACAACGCATCAAGTGTGAAATTAGCCAAGTAAAATGATTTTTCATTGCCTATTTCCAAAATTGTGGCAAAAAGCAAGATGTTATGGTATGAGTTTTGAGAATTATCTTATGAGTCTGTTAATTTTCTAAATAATATATGGACTGCCAGACACCTTTTATTAAACTATCTAAATTTCAATGTCAATTTAAAATCTGATCCCAGCTTCAAGAAGAGGCAGGCAATAACCAATTACAAAAACCTATTACCAAAAATAACCAAAGACTACAAGTTCAAAAAGTGGTATAATGTAATGAATATGGAAAATTTCATTTTCAAATTTTCAACAACCGGCATTGAACAGTATATTTTTCAATTGCATATGGCAATTGTACATGGCCATATGTACCGTTCAGTATTTCCCATTTGACGACGATATCTGACGACGATAAAAAATCTGATTTGAGATACAATTAGAGATGTAGTGAGAGTGTGTAAGAGGGGGTGAGAAGGAGAGGGGGTGAGAAGGAGAGGGGGAGAGAGAGAGGGGGAGAGAGAGAGAGAGAGAGAGAGAGAGAGAGACAGCCATGCTAAGCGTTTGAGTGCACTAGCATGGTAAAAACTGCAGGTACTTTCAGCCGTATATTTGCTTAATGAGAAGTCAACCCAAAACTATTTTTTCCAGAATATGTTCTATGCAGGCCCACTAATTGAAACAAGGCATTCTGATTAATATTGCGTTTGTGGAATATGAGAAACCCACCCATTTTTAGCCATCTCAGGGGGCGGCCATTTTGGCATCACAGATGCTCAGGGCTCAAATAACAACCAATCATGGCTGAGCTTCAGAAAACAGGTGAACTGTGATTGGTCGCTACCTGAGCCCTCAGCAACTGTGATGTCATTTTCAAACGACAAATGTGACTAAATGGCCAGCCCTTGAGATGGCTAAAACCGTGTGCATTTTGCTTCTTAACTCATATTCCACAAACTCAATATGGATCAGAATGCCTGGTCTCATCTAGTGGGCCTGCATAGTCTGGAAAGAAATGCGTTTGGGTTGACTTCCTCCTTAAAATGCAAATGTGCTGTATTGCAAAGGCATTAGTTTGTAATTATACAGTATAATAAGGAAACATAACTAAACAACCTTTTACACAGATAATAAATACTTTACTGCAAATATAAATATACACTACATCAAAAACTGGAATGTGATAATATATGGTGTTCACGTTTTGAGAACCAAATAAGGCAGGCATCCAACATAAGCAAAACCAAATCAGCCACCACTTACAGGAGCGCTACAAATCCAACTATTCTTTCACAGAGTGTAGGGATAAGTTTCCTGCACAGTGGAATGCTTGATAACACACATGTGGAGAGAGAAGGATGGATGAACTAACCAAAATAGGAGACATCCAGAAGTTCATTACAAGAGTGCATGGGAACAATCACAAGTACTGAAACGCCACTAAAAAGGCTTTGAGGATGTATCTTACTGTCTTTTAAGGCATTTGAAGAAACATCTGCAACAAAGTTAATGTGCAGCAATTAGTATTAAACAAAATACTAGCACCTGTCCATTGTGCCTTTGTGATAAAAATCCAATTGAGCTCAATGAATCTATCTTACTAGTAACTCTCAAAAGGCATTTGAGTTTTCTCCATCAGTGTCACATGTAGTAAATCTACCTACAAACAGTGCAATTTCTTGACCCAAGACTTGGATTCAACAGTTAGTTCCCCACCGTAGCAACAGCATCTTTGATGCTGCTACTAAACAGTTAGACTTCGCAATGATCTGTTGCTATAGCAACCCACTCTGTTTTTCTTGCCTCACTTAGGACCAACAACACGAGGAAGGGCGGGTCAGCATCACCGCAGCTGCACCACGGCATATACCGCGCCATTTGAAAGCGTACTCAATATATGTCTAATGGCTGATCCACACATTTTAGTGGTTGTGTTGACAAAAGTGGTCATGGTTACACTTAAAATGAAGAGCCCCGCCCAGTGATAACCCAATGATGTAAAACCTCCTGAGAGTGATTTAAGGCCATCTGGTGAAAAAGAGACAAAACAAAATTACGGGGGTACTGATAACTGGGATCAGAAAGTCATTCCACTATTTTCACTTTAAACATTAAGTAGGTTATGTACAGGTGCAGCGTTTATACATGTTACCGAGTAAGACACAGTTAGTGGACTGAAAAAATATGCCAACAGACGCATGTGTATGTTTTTACAGGTGTGGCAGGTCAGGTATTTATGAATCCTAAGATTCCAATACAAGGATAAAAAAAAAAAGACCATTGTCAACATTTGCCAAAAGAAACTGAAATATTAAACATAAACACTGACATCAACACTCTTCCCATTAGGGCGCATGCACACATTTACATACACACATCATTGTGCTTGGTGCTCTGTGTGGGGTCAGGTGCACACACACTCATACACACTTTCATGATGAGCGGAATTAGTGAAATATACCATTCTTAAGGATCAGGCAAAAAAATAAAAAATAATAACAAAACAAAACAAAAAACATGGAGCACCTACGCTACTGGTATTCACTCACACACGCACACATGCACATCCCCCAGAAGCTGCAGCATCCAGGCATGATGGCGATGATGCACTGTACAGAGGGGTTTCCATGACACCAGAGCAATGACTGGACCAATCAGCGTGGAGAGAAGCCTGTTGCTAAGCTACAGCCAACCACCTGCGTCATATCCCAGATCTGTAGAAACAAACATCGGATGACAAGTCAGAAACACCTAGCATTAAGATGAGTCTTTTGACGTGACATTTCTGCACTTAACCCTCATTGTCATCATTAACACAAAGTAAACACTTTAGATACACTTTTAGCATGTCCAACAAGTGTCACTAACTTAAGGCAAGAAGAAAGAAATTCCTCAACAACTGCTGTTGCATGATCCTGCTCTTTAAGATCTAGTCAACAACTGCTTCAGAAAGTACTGTTGCTTCTTCTGAGACAACTAGTCTGCAGATATTATAGTCTGATACACCACCAGTTTCCAGTCCAATGACTACTAACTAATTAATAACTAATTAAATTTTTCTTTTCAGCACTTAGCCGGCGATGCCAATGACCCGACCGTTACAGTATTACAGAAGATGTGGCAAATCTTCATAAACTGCAGAAAACTAGTACTAGTCAGTCAGGTCGCATTTAGTGGAGGATGATCTTAGGAGGCTGTCTGCCTTGCGGGACTCCTAAGAACATAAAACCTGTGTAGCGAGAGACTCAGCCAAACTCACCAAGTTAGCGAGTTATTAACATGATTAATGTGTAAAAATGTGTTTCTTACTGACTGTTATGAGGTTGTTCTGTGTTTTGGCAAAAAGTGAATACGGGGCAAGTGAATTTTAAGAAAGTTGAATAAATTAGTAATAAATTGTAAATTTTAATGTGATGAGTTCATTTTGACAAGGGGTCACCAAGCTTTTTCATACAGAGCCACTTTTCGAAATTGAGAGAGACTATAGGATTGTTTCACACTTCTGAAATAAATGAATTAAGAAGTTAGGAACTGATAAATATCAAGATGCAACATTTTCTACAACTCGCTACATGCTTACATTTTAAAGTGATCATACCTACAACATTCCTAGGAAATCACAATGGGCCATCACTGGTGAGCAATTTTCAGAAAAGGCCGCTTATGTGGTCCTTGGGGACGACCTGGTGCCCGCGGGTGACCCCTGATTTACTCTGTCAGTGTTGTTACTGTTTGCTGTTGCTTGAAAAATTGAACTGATGTGAAATCAATATTGGTTATAGTATAACTATAATACAAAATAAGAAATACATACAGGTTGAATAAATAGGTGCGTTTAAAATTATTCACATATAACTGGTAACTTGTGTAAATCTTTTGTAATCAGGTTAAAACGTTTTGAATTATAATTCCTATGGCCTCTTTTAGTTTTATATCCTTGGAAAAAAATTGTACCCTGCCCAGAAAGGTTTGAGCACCCCTGCTTTAGATTACCTGCATTCAATACAGTGTAATATGCCTTTCAAAGATGCCAGAGTTGATTTACTTAACCTAGAACTGATGACCCTTATTGCAATTTTTGTGATGAATAATCTAGAGTCAAGAAAATACTGGATATACCTTTGTCCCAAAGGGCCTTTGTTTAAAATATAGATGATATGATCAGCTATAATAAATCAACTGTGCAGCTTGAAAAAGAACCATTTTCAACCTTGACAATGCGGTCATTTCCACAGGTGACCATCAGGCCTCTGGATGGGTCCATGTCCATGTGGGCAATGTTGTGTTTCCCCTCGTGGAATGTGGCCAATGGTGTCCGCCTATAAAGCACACAAAGTCCCGTTCAGCTCAGGTTTGCCCCCAATTCTCATCAACGACAAAAATGACAACATTCAGTGAAAAATACACAACGCTTGACTCACTCTTCTTCTTTGATAGAGTCAAAACAGGTGTCACACACCCGCACTGGAAACTCAAAGCCCATAATTGGGAATGTGGAGCGTTTAGAACTACATCTGCCACACACAGCTTTGCCACATTTCCTGCAATGGTGCTGGAACACAGAAAGTGAAACAATGTGTCTCAGATGCAACTTGCTGC
The DNA here is from genome assembly GCF_054856515.1 of Filicampus tigris. Classification (NCBI taxonomy): domain Eukaryota; kingdom Metazoa; phylum Chordata; class Actinopteri; order Syngnathiformes; family Syngnathidae; genus Filicampus; species Filicampus tigris. Next base: position 10,194,444 of record NC_141223.1, on the reverse strand, counting down.
TGGCTCAACACTGGTACCTGTCTGAGGCCCAAGGTTTTAGTGTCCCACATCTGCTTGACATTCCAAAAGAAAGGCTGCTCACACTTCTGGCAGGAGTCGCTTTCCAACCACTGAGGTGCCTGAAGATACAAAGCCATTGTTTAAAATGGTATTAACTGATTGAAATCAGATGTGGAGAAAAGATATCATCTTTTTAGTGTAAAATCTGATCTGATGTGATGTGATGAGGTTCCCCTGGAAACCATCAGGTGACTCTTCAGTGGAATGCTCAAATGGTGAGAATCGCTAGCTAGCGTTGGGCCAAAACCTCATGAGTCACATTTTGGTGAATTTCATATTTTGTCAAAAATGCATGCTATTGGTCAGTCCACACGCACGGGTGTTATTTTTACATATTATTGACCAATTTAAAGTGTTTAAAACGGCTTGCTCGCTTTCATGATGCAGTGCTAATGATTGAGCAAACTTGCCATTTTGGGGGTCTCCTGAAAAGTGACTATTTAGAATTTCCGGGAAAACTACAGTTTTAGAGGGTGATTCTAAAGTTGCCCTGAGGTTTTAGAGTGATGTTTCGCCAGACGCTTTGAGCCTTAAAGGGTTAATTGGGGAACAATTTTGCTGTGTTAATCTTACTTCTTTTTTCCTCAACAAATTACATTACGGCAGGGGTCACCAACGGTAGCTCACAAGCACCTCATGAGTAGCCCGCTGGTCTGTTTAAAAAAAAAAAAAAACTCACCGGCGACGGGATATTGTGATTTCCTAGGAATGTTGTAAAAGTGATCATTTGATATGATGACGTAGAGATTGCATATTGATATTTGCTTCCTAAATATTGTGAAAAATCACAATCATGAATATTATTATTACTAAAAACATAACATTTTTTTAAAGGTAATTGATAAAATTGGTTATTGGTTAAGTGTGTCAAACTGTGAGCCCTTCGCATTAATCAACACCCTGAAGTAGCTCTCAGCTTCAAAAGGGTTGGTGACCCCTGCAATACACAACCAATAAAGATTTTAAATTACAATATTATACTTAACCCTGTGATTGACTGCCAGGGGTATACAGTACCCAAGGCTCAAAATAATAGGGTTTGCATCGCACTTTGCGAGTCAAAATTTGCGCCTCTTATATAGTAGACACATTGAAAAGCTAAATTGAGAGCACAGCACCCAACCATCCATGATATTGTAAAATGGGGGAGGCTTTTCAATATGCAGCGATTTGCTCAGGAGCACCTCAACAATGAATAACCTTCAATCATACTAATTAGCTATGGATATTTTTTGTCACAGATGTAATATTGATGCCAACCTCTTCTCTGGTTGTGTCCATGTTCCACACTGCTATGCCTCCATCAGCTGAGCACGACAGCAACTGCCTGGTCAACTGGAGGTAGCGCAGTGCCTGGACACGCTCACTGGGAGAGATGAAGAATATCCATCACACTTTTTGTACTTTAATCAGTGAAGTAGCAACCAACACTTGGATAAAAATCTCTGCCGATATTCTGCATTTTGACAAATATCGGCATCTGTCTTTTTTAAAAATCTGATAATAAATTAATTTAAAACTTGAACGTACTACTTAGTCACATTTTAAGTAAACTTTATAATAGATTCTACTGACCCTGGGAACTTTCTGTTAGAAAACTATAGGGAGCTATGGTTCAAGTTTTCATTTATCTTTTTAAGACATGATGAACTTTGTTAGAATTTGACAACAAAGATGTATATTGTCAAAAATTTACAATAATAATAATAAATCAACATTTTGCAAATCTAAAAATAAAATTTAATAAACATACGCCCTTTTTTACTGAAAATGAATATCGACTCCAAATATCGGTATTGGCCTCCTTGACAGCTAATACTGTAATCGGTATCAGTCCTGGAAAAACACATATCGGTCTATCTCTAATGTGAACCCATCTAATGTTTGTGCGGATATATTGACATGACAGTATTCACACTTCAGCTACTGTATATATCCAGATAACATTTAAAAAACAATCACATGTTCAAACTTAAGTGCAAGGAAATGTGGCTTGGCAATGCTGAAATGTGGATGGGGACAAGTGGGGATAAAGAATAAATAAATAGTCAGCTGAAAGTGACATCACTGAGACCGGCCTGTGACAAGAGAGTCACATGCAGGTAGATACTGCTGTTGACAGCTTTTCATTTCAGACATTTTAAGCGCATTAGTTGACTTTTCAAAACATTTCAATTACACAAACGCAAGGCTGCTAAGACTTACTGGTGTCCCTGTAACAGTAAGGTTCGTCCTTTGCGTCCACCTATGTCCCACATGATAACACTGTGGTCAGAGGCACCCGAGAACAGGAGTCTCTGGACGGGGTCCCACCACAAGGCCGCTACACTGCCTGAAAAGATCAACAAGGCTGGCGTCACTTGTTACATGTGGCTTGTAAAGCAAGAGTTGGCTTCTAGGCGCCAACTATCCTTTATGTCAGTGATTCCCAGCCACAGCACCCAAATGTTTCATGAGAGATCAAAGGTGCCACGGAGAATTATGCAATTTCACTTAATTTGGCCATATTTATTAACTATATATACGGCGAATACAGACAGTCAGAACAAGAATCGTAGATGCACTTTTCCTTAGGCGGCAGAAGTTGCAGTACAATAAAACTGTGCATCAACCCGTTCCCATTTATACAGCAGAATACGTCATGGCTTCCTGTGAGTATATCAGCTTTGTGTTCAATTTAACAGGAACACATTCTCACTCTCACACAGGTCCGATTAACTCTTGCATTCCTCTTCAAAAAAAAGAAATCCCTGCAATTAGGTGTAACACTGCTATCTGTTGGCACAAAATGTAACTACACCTCAAGTAGCAATAAAGAAAGCGAAAATGTACCAGTACCTATGTTCAATTTATGATCAAAAGAAAGTGTTAAAATGTGCCAAATCTTTAAAACCTCTTACAAAATATTATAATGGGGGGTGCCAAGAGATTCGTGCACTCCCACATGAGAACAAAGCTGTAATGTTGTGAGAATACCGGTAAGTGAAGGAAGGACATCATTATTGCTGAGCCTTTATTCCTTACTACGTTTAAAAAAAATAATAATAATCAAGCATATTTTCAGCAACAATATATTTTTCATTCCCACAAGTGTGGTCCTAACAGCAGAAGGAGTAATGCTTTTTTGCGTTTGTTTTTTATTATGCAATTACAGCCTCATTACTGCAGATTGTAAATTTGCAAAAGGCTGTGCTGTGACGGCAGGAGTCAAACTTAATGATGGGCACAAACAAAATTAGACTTCTTCTACTGTAGTTTTATAACTGTCTTAATTATTTAAATCATGATATGTTTATATGGCACTGGATGTTGCACCCAGCATGAACAGAGCACCACACCCTGGACTTTTGATTAGGAGATATAAAAGAAAGGAAGGAATGCATTTTTATTGTGAAGCTTTTTTAACTCCCATATTTGAAGGGATATCAGGCCAAAAAATGTCTTTACAATAATATGTTCGATGCATCCCTACTTGTGTAAACAAGGCATTCTGATTGATATCGTGTTTGTGGACTATGAGTTAAGTAGTAAAATCCACCTGTTTTTCTCCATCTCAGGGGACGGCCATTTTGTCACTTGCTGTCAACTGAAAATGACATTACAGTTGACCAGGGTTCAGGTAACAACCAATCGTGGCCAACCTTCAGAAAACAGGTGAGCCGTGATGGCTAAAGATGGCTAAAACGTATGGATTTTGCTGTTTAACTCATATTTCACTAATGCAAAGTAATCAGAATGCTATTTAGACTGGTGGAGGCAGATATAACATATTATTGTTACGAAAACATTTGGGTTGACTTCCTCTTTAAATATTTGGCAACGTGAATGTTTCATAAGCAAGCTGTTAGTTTATGTAATTAGAAGTGTGAACTGTAAGAAATACAGCTGTGGTAAAAACAAGCATGTTGAGTCATGGAGATTATTATCTGATTAGATTTCTCTGCACTGTTCGCAACAAACTTCAAAATGGTCAAATGAGAACAAAAGGAGGGGTTGAGTCATATTATCAAGTCCACTTGCTTTTACAGTGTGACAAGTTACACACTTTTCAAAAGGCAGCGACAACAGACAGACTTAACTTATGTTCACGAGATTTAATATGAGTTTACCAAAATAGCCACGAGGCTCATTTAAAGGGTTAACGGGTTGATAAGCATGAAAATTACAGGGATGATTGTAGGACTGCCATTATTGAATATTTTTTAGAATTGATTATTCTATTGATTGTTCCATCAATTAATTGAATATGCAGATAAAGGTTTATTTTGCATTGAAGTGTATTTTCTTGATTACTGTTTATTTGTTACTGTTGCTTATTTGGTCTCGTTTAGTGATTTAAAAAAACAACAACTAAGCAATATCACATGAGAGGGATCGGTGTACTCAGCAACCTCTTTGAGACTGATTCAGTTTCTGGATGGTCATTGTTTTCCAACGTAAAAGCAGATGGTGGCAAATTATTATTTTATTATCATCTTATTTTGCTTAAACACAAATGACAAGCCATCGGCTTTCATGAAGTACTATAGAAATAGAGGTCAAAAAGTTCAAGGGGGGGCTAATGCTTTTGTAAGGCACTGTGTATACATATATATTAAGTGTGCTTTTTGTGTCAAATACCTTCATGGCCCTTCAGTGTAGTGATAATGGAGTACGTCTGCCTCTCCAGCTTCAGCAGTGTAATCTGCCCTGAGTAATCGCCAACAAAGGCATGCTGAGTCTCATGATCATATCTGAGCAGGGAGTTAAGGTTTCAAACCACGCAAACACTTAAGAGAGTAAATATGGACTAACCTATGAACAATTATTCTAACAGTTATGTACTTAAATACAAAAGGTAAATAAGGGGTACTGTAAGCAGGAAGCCCATGAAGTGAAATAATGTCTCCCTAGCATGCTTCCACTCTGGGTGCACATCCAGCTAACACTCTTGTCATGGCCGGTGCTCACGACCCACTCGCTCTCCAGGGTAAACACCATATCTGAAACGCGGTTCTGGTGAGCTGCAAAACACACATACATACACGTCTTGTCAAATCACATCTTCAAAAGGCAAACATTGCAAGCGCACATGGTTGTTTGTCCATTTGTGCCGCACGGTTGCCTGGAGACTAGTTCAGGAAACTCTAATTTGACCACACAAATAATGGTGGGTGGACTGATCCAAATAGTTCAATACCTCTGTTGGTATTGATTTTGATTTATACGACTTGACATGTTTATTTGTGGTTAGTTTTCACAGGGTTAAATGACTGCGCTTGGTGTTCCAATCTGCAAATAAAGTTAAGCACGTGGCTGGAAACGTCTCACCTGCTGATTGTTCTGTGCGGGCACAGATTCGATCCCACAAACTATGCACTGTGAGGCGGACATGCTAAGCAGTCGAGCATCGCACCGCACCGCCCATATTGTATTGTTCATTTTCTAAATCTTAAAAAGAACAAAGTGCTTATGTACTCAACTGCAGGGAGTAACAGGCATTTAATTGAAGTGAAGTACAGTATTAGAGAGGAGGTCTCTGTAATTGCTGCTTGTTGACTGATCATAGTTATTGCTTCCGTGTTAAAGTGAGAAAAGTATAATCACATTTGTGGCTCTTTGTTTATGTATCTATTTATTTATTTTCATCGAAGAGAAACTCATTGTCAATTGTAAAACTAAACACGTTCCCAAAACAACACTACCGCACCGCGAACGGCACGAGGTTTTTGTTGAATCAGACCAGAAACTCCTTGGCCATGATAATGATGAAGTGCTTTTTTTTGTTTTTTTTAATTATCAAATGCATTTTCCTATCTTTAAAGATGGGGAAATAATTATGATTTATTATCATTATATATATCTTAATGCCCAGAGCTGAAACCTGGTCAAGCAGGTTCTGGGTTTAGACTTTTGAATAATTAATGAAAAGTTAACAGAAGATTTTAAAAAATGACGTGAACTGAGAGAACACCTTTTGAAGACTTTTTCCATCTCTGCATATCGTAATTTCAACTAAACTGTTCTAAATGAAAGACAGAAGGGACAGTAAAAAAGTGAGTGGTCTTTATCTCTTCTGCATGTTTCGTCTCCCATGTGGTTGAGACCAGATTCCAGTGGTGACATGTGGTGCGCTACAGACTGGCTTTTTTCCGCAACAGCATCATTTTCCACTGAGTAGGCTGAATGATGATCGTGTCAGAAAAACATGATATTTATTGCCATCTGAGAATGGCATGCAGCATGATGTTCACAAACAACCAATTATATAAATATTACACAGAAAAAAAAGGCTTGTTTGAGTGAAAGGGTGGCGGCACAGCATACGTATGAATGAACAGAATGGTAGTGCCTCGGCCTCAATTTGAGCCAGGAAAAACCAGAGGGCAACGGCAGTGGAGGGATCCTAAAACGGCCACGGTAAGTTTTTTTGACAGCTACTGGGTCCTAAAAGGGGACGTATTTAGTCCGGCCACAGTGAGTCTTCCCTTTCACATTTTACTCAGCAGGGGGAGGGGACGGGCGGGGGTGGGGGGTGAGGGGTGAGGGTATGGTCGACGGACGGAAGCGCTAATGGAAGCCCATTTAAATTGATGGACATACCGGCTAACTTTTTGATCCGGCTTGACAAAAAGGCGGCTAGGCGGACGTCAGAACAGTACGCAGGCTGCATACGGATGGCGATAATCGGACTGATTGATTTATTGTCATTAAGTACCCTTGCTGTTTCTTATTTGTTTATTTGAATTAGCAGTTGACATATGTTTGCTAATTGGCACCCGATGACTGCACACATTGCACAGAAAGGATTTTGCATCGACTTACGGTGCAGTACTTATAAAAATAATTATGGAGTATACGCAAGATGACTTTGAATGTATGTACACTAAGATTTGAAATGGAAAATATTTAATTTAAATAATATTTCTAAGTATTTCTAATTGGTTTTGTTTCACGCAGGCCAGGTTCCAATATCTATCCCAATATCAAGGAAGTTGATGGAAGAACCTCAACCTGCTGTAATTATCCTACAGTGCAGTAGGAGGAGCTGTAGCCAGCTCTCCCACATTCTACTAAACCATTTAAAATGATATCCCTCTGGAAATACTTTACATTGACATTCCCATGGACTATTTCGAACACTGCCTTTCTGCGGCTACGCAAGACTCTCACTAACCGGGGTCTTGGATTTTTTTGTTTGATTAGTGTAAATATTTTTTTGTCAACACACTTCACATTTTGCATTATAAGTCTTGTTACACTAAAACTGAGATTACATTTAAAAATGGCTGATAAAATTAACACTACAACAAAATGACAAATGCACACACACAAAGACAATTATATGCGGTCTCACCTGGCTCTGATCGCATTGTAGTGTGTCAGTATCGAAACATCTCACCTGGATATGTTTTCACATGGTTCATCTTGTTGAAATCTTCAGAGATGAGAAACTCCTGAGGGGCAAGCAAACAAAAAACGAGTTTCAAATCAAATGACTCACCCGCCCTCAAAGGCATATGGAGGAGACCAATTTTAATTTGCTGCTTTTTATGTTGAAAATAAGTTACGTTTTGACAACCCAAAGACTAAGCCTGACCCTGAAATGAGAAAAAAGTCATTTGTTTTGAGGATGTTCCACTCACCACAACCGCTCCATTGTCTTGGCCAATGAAGATACGTCTACTATCATGGTGATATGACATACATGAGCAGGGAGCTGAAACATGGAAAGACTTATCACCATTAGCATGGTATTTAGTCGTCAGTGTATATACTGTAGAATGGCTGGACATTTCTAAAAGCATGCTACAATTTGTCACTGATTTGGTGCAGTCTTACTTACAGGAGACTGTGTGGTAGATGCTTGGCCAGTACTGACCGCTGTCTCTCTTTAGCCACACCCGGATGGTTCTGGAAATTAAATGCAGAGTGCAATTATCAGAAAACTGAACCATTATAGCTACAAATGTTTTCTGATCTGTGCTTTAAAAGATCAATGTGGGAAATGGAAGACCACTCATTTCTTTTAATCACATGAGGAAAAACTGAGAATTTTTCCACCTCACCTGTTTTCTGAAGCTGAGCCATGATTGGTCATTATCTTAGTCCTGAGCATCTGTGATGTCATTTTCAGTCAACATATGGCTAAAAACGGGTGGATATTGCTGCTTAACTCATATTCGACAAACGCGATATTAATCAAAATGCCATATTTCAATTAGTGGGCCTGCATAGAACATATTCTTGAAAAAATATGTTTGGGTTGACTTCCCTTTAAGCTTTAGTGAGGATCTATGGAGAGGAATACTTTATGTCCATAAAATCCAAATTATCAGCGCTATCACTTTGATTTTCATTGATGTGAGCATAGGTAGAGATGTCCACTTCGATTTTGGTAAAGATTGATCAAAGTTTTCTGACATCAAGTAATGTCATGCTTTTTTATGGAGGGGAAAACACTTAACGTCCATACAATCCAAAATTTTGGGCCAATTCTTTTAATATTTACAGAGGCCAGTGTGGACATTGGCAGTGATGTGCACATGCATTTTGGTGACGATTGGTCGTAGGGTTTTTTTTTCTCTGTAGTGAACGTCTTGGGGGAGAAAAGGCTTAATGCCAATAAAATCCGAAATACCATGGCGACTGCTTTGAAATTTTCAGAGGTTGAAGTGGACATGAGTACATGTGCATGTGAATTTTGCTGAACGATTGGCCATAGCTTTCTGACACTAACCAATGTTTTTACACATTAAGCGTTTTAAACTAACTGTTCCAAATGTGGTGTTCGTGTTCAAGGGACACAGCCCGTGGCCCGTTCCTTTGTGGTTAAGAACAAACAAGCGTGCGGTCAAACACACACACACGCCCCGTTTTGAATCGAAAAACATTTGAGACACATTAGCGTCGATTTAAGGGATTATATAGCAACACAAGGAGAAGAAACTGAAGTTGTTTACTACTACAGCGGTTCAATGTCCCCAAAACCTTCATTCAAAAAGCGACACTTTGGAACGCCATTAAATATCCGTGCCTAAAGGGATTTTGGTAAGCACACCATCTTCGACAAACTATTCTTTATTGCATCAATTGATTCAAATATTCGTTCGGTTACTTTCTTAGGCAAAAAAATGTCCCAGCTAAAATCCGAGTATTCGTAGTTTTATAAGTGTTTCAGTTGCCTTGAACTTTTTTACAAACCAGTTACTAGCGCCCCAAAACTGCAGCAAATCCGCAGGCTACTCCAATAAAGCTAACATGAGCGTTAGCTAGGTTAGAAAACTCACCTGTCTTCACTGACAGTGATCACTCCATCTTCCTTCGGGATTAAAACGGCAAATGTGACAACGTCTGCGTGACCCTCGATTTTGTTCAGAAGAACTGGCCTGGCGCTCTGAGGCCTCGAATGGATCTCCGCAGCCATGGTTTAACTCGCCAGCAACAATGTTTTCCTGCTGCTAATTCTCTTGCTCGCCCAGTAGTCCAGGAGGATCAGCTGACACACTGAGCCGCTGCTCACATTACCGTAATGACGGCAATGCATGCGCCCAGCAACTCCTGCGCGTGACTACCACTGCGGTACTCGCAAGTGAATGGTGATACAAATCAAAGTAATCGGTTTTCGGGTGTCATTTCGGGATGAAACTATGCAACATATAACGTTTACAGGTCATTATAATGCGCATGTCCCAAACAACGACCAATCATGGTTTACCTGTTTTCTTAATCTTAGATGTGATTGGTCGTTGTGAGCACTTGTGATGTCATTTTCAGTTGACAGAAGACAAAATGTCCGCCCCTGGAGATGGATAAAAACGAGTGCATTTTGCTGCTTAACCTATATTCCACAAACGCAAAATCAATCAGAATACCGTGTTTGAACTGGTGGGCCTGCTGGGAACGTATTATTGAAAAAAAAAATTGGTTTGGGTTGACTTCCGCTTTAAAAAGTTAAAAGCAATCAAAACAAACTAAATTTAAAAACCTTGTCAGATGCACCAAGTTATTACCAAGACAATCTGTTTTAGCAGTTTATAAATTAGTATTTATTGCTCCCAAATGAAGACAGAAAGTACAACAGAAAGTCAGAAACCTTCCTCAGTGAAGGAAATCAATCTTATTAAAACACTGCATGCAAGACCTCAAGATTGGACATGCATAGCCATAACTTAATGACTGGAGTCTATCTATTGAAATGGACAAAATAATAAAATACAAATGATCAGTCAACAATTTGTTACTCCAGAGTTAATAAAATACACAAATGACATTCAAAATCTATTAAAAACAAATTCAGTATGTTAAAAAAAAAATACAATAAAAAGCTGGAGGGGCAAAAACAAAAAACTTAAGCCATATGATGCATTTCTGAAAATGATGAACAAAAGGCAATAAAACAAATATTCTCTACAGCTGAATTGTGTATGCTTGTCTTTGTGCATGCCAGCAATTCCTGTCATTCCACAATAACACTAGGGGGCACTGCACAGCAGACACTGGCTTCAGGGCTGGTTGATTTGGCCCATAAAGAGGAGTGTACCTGTGGACAGGGCAGGGAAAATCAACATGAATATGCAAGGCTTTCTTCAGTAAAAGTGACAAGGGCAGTATGTATGATGTGTTTATCCACAAGGCAAGGCAGTAATGTATCTCCCTTAAAATACCTATGAGCACTTTTAATTCGGGGTGTCAAATTAGTGCATTCATTGCGATCAATTAATCACAGTTAGAGTTAAAGCATTATTCTTTTTAATCGCATTAATCTCATTTTTAATCTCTAACTTTACTGTTTATGTATGATGATGAGATCCATTTTGATGCATGAGGCTTGTGCTTGAGTTGTTGGGGGTGTAAAAAACAATGGTCAATGTTACACCCTGAAGTGGACACTGATTGGTTGTCATTGTGTTGGCAAAACCTTATAGGCTCCTATTGCAGGTGGGAGGGCAAATTCAGGAGTGGAGAGAAGATGTAAAAATGGAGGAGCATGTGAGAGTTGTTGGTCTAATGAATGGTACATTTAATACACGCCCTGACAGCACTATTGATAAAGGCAGAGTGATATGCCTTCTTTGAAAGAAGGACTTTGCTTACTAAAGAAGCAGTTCAAGCCTACCACATAAATGTAAAGTAACCAGCCGCGACTAAAGACACAGCTAACGATAGCAACGAAAACGCTAATGTAGTGAGACATTGCAAAGCGCTTCGCCAAACTAAACTCGAGAACAGCCTGCGTATGAGTATGTCTGCGACCGACCGGCTGACGACTGTTCTTGCCAAGCGATGAGATGCAGGTCGATCAACATTTGAAGACAAGGGATTAATTGAGGCGTTGCGGACAGCGTCCAATGACCCATCATACAACCCACCGTGCAGGACTGTCGTCATGACTAAAATCAGCAAGATGTATGAGGGTGAAAAGCAAACTTGATGTTTTGGACAAATGTATTGCTATAACCGCAGATCACTGGACCTCAACTCGCAACCACGGTTATTTGGGGGTGACTGGATACTTTATTGATGGTGAGTGGCAATCTCTCAATTTTTTTTAATCTATTGACGGCCCTACTTTTAATGCAATGTAACTGAAGGGTGATTAGCAGATATGTAGATGAGAAAAAAATTGTACCAGTTGGGTTATGGCGAATGAGGAAGAGGAAAGGTCTGTCCACTGAAACCCAAGGAGGAGAGGACCGAGCCATCAAAATTGCAGCTGAAAAACAGCATTACAAATCAATTTTCACTCGAGCATATTGATCAATTAAATGCACAGCAGTTTGACTAAAACACTGACCAGTGGCAGCTGATGCTTTTGTTCCATCTTCATTCACCACAATTTTGGCTTTCTGGAGGGCCTTAGAGACATATACGGGCTCTGAACCTAAGGCAGCACATACACATTAATTCCAGATGTAAACAAAAAACGAACTCGTAACTAAGAGCTAAATCTTCAAACACACTTTATTGTAATTTGCTAAATTTACTGTGTGAATTTTTAGTGAAGAATACCACGAATGGAAAGAGTTATTGTGCAGGTTTAAAAACAAATAAATGAAGAGCAAGAATCATGTCTTAATATTTTTCACCACTGGGTGGCAACAGTGCACTTAACCGTCATCTATTAATAGAGTGGGGAAGTGGTTTTCCTGACTTTTCACACTGGACATCCAGACATATATTACATTGGTCTGACAAGCTCTCAGCAGTAAACCGCCAACATTCTTTTAATATTTTCAAGACTTGGTCATGTCTAACTAAATACGTTGTACACAAAAGACATCATGTCATATTTGGAATGGGATTGATGGTACTTTGACTCACTCAGGTGCCTGAAGTCTGCTTTGTCCTGACTGAACATGTCTGTAATACCCAGCACAGACAAGGGGGCCTTTAAGTCTACCTCGACATCCGCACTAAACCTAGAGACATACACAAACATCCACAGATTATTTCCAATATTCAGTTGAGCTACCTGGAACTATGGCCTGAGTGCCATTGTGTATTTTACTTGGGAAGGAGTAGGTGCACTTTCCACATGTGCATCAGTTTTCTCCAACTCTGCACAGTGGCGGTGCTAATGTGTGGGATTACGTCAGACAGAGAAACATTCTCCTCAGTGGGTAGAACAATCAGCATGCTGGTCGTGTTGCCGTGATAGGGCAGCTCGATCACCTTATATGTCACACGCTGAGGAGTCGTGGCTATGCCTGGTGGAAAAAAGTTTAAGAAAATGTATTACGATTTACTTATACATCAATGCATTAGGCACCAGAAAAAAATGTAAGACGCAAACATTATGTAATGTACACTAAGCAGTGTGTAAGACAACTTGACAGTACTGCAGTATTTAAATACTTACTACCGGTATATAACTCATTTAATTTACCGATGTGAGAAGCAAGACAATGTGGGCTCTGATTCATTTAATATGCATATGTTTAATGAACATTAAATGTAAAGTTTTGGTGGGGCAGAAATGCGATTTAGTAACAACAGAATAATACCGTACCTCTGATCATCATAACTTACCAATGTTGAAGGCTGATATCCGGGACATCATAGGAACTTTAAATACTTTGCCATCGCCCCCAGTGAAGGGCCTCATCTTGGTGTTTTCCGGCTGGAAGCGGTACTTCCATAAGCCTTTGAAGTAGATGGAGTTAATAATGACCAAGCGGGCCAGGGCAGAATCCAGCATTTCTGCTTTGATCAGGCTTGTGATGTGACCTGGATAAATATTTAACAAGAGCATTATTAGAAATGTCTGTGTGAAAAATTTGTTTCAAACAAAATCTACGTATTAAAAGTGGGCACATTATGGGGGAAAAAATACTTATTATAGGCGTTCCAATCAGGGTGTTATGTTGCCAATTCGGACTGATATCAATCATCCAGTAAAATCGGACAATACTGATTCAGATACCAATCACATGGATCAGCTGCATTGGCTTGGGGAGCCCTGTGGTGTACTGAATAAAGAGCTGCCTTCACTTTTCATCTTTATGGGCACTTGCTTTTTTTGCCCCATACTCTGGCCCCCTGCAGCAGAAGACACTAGTCCAGCTCTCAGTGCCACACTCGTCACCGTGTAAACAAAAAAAAGATTTACCCAGTGGTTTAGGATGTCCAGTGGAACCACGGCTATTCACAGGGGATAGGGATCGGGCCAGCCCACAAAGAACAGAAATCCGGGTACTGATAGTCATTGAAATAAATAGGGTGCGATTTAAAAAAAAAAAAAAAATTTAAACCCCAAACATTCTTCAAAAAATGCTGATAAACATTCAATGGCCTATATGCACAGAGTAGGTGTGACGTATTTCGGGGTAAAAGGTCCTCAGGCATCGGCCTTTCAGGTCATGGGAGGCGAGGCGCTGGTGGTTTGAAGAGGTTTTACTTCAATTTCTATTAATTGTGAACATTTTGGGGTATTTTCTCGGGATTGAATGTGTTGTTGAGTGTATTTGTCATGATATTGAAGAAGAGAGGGGACAGTACATCATGCTATCACTGCTGTGTGCCTGTCCAGATATACGGGCTCTTCACAGTGTAACTCCAGTTTGATAAGCAGCGGAGGCAGTGGGTTAACACTCGCAGGGATGAATTTGTAGTTATGTGCACCAAAGTCTATTCTCTGCATTTTCTTCCTGCTGATGTAATAATGCAGTAGTCAACCCCACAAAGGCACAGTGTGTTAAAAGATAAAGAGAAGACAGATACAGAAGGTCTCATTAAAAAAAAAAAAACATTATAACTGATAGATCTGCTGCAGTTCATAAATTGACCTACCTCTAGTTTTGTTGCTGACCCAGGTATTGATCTTATCTGCTGCCCTTTGGGGGTCACTGAAGTCCATGCTCCTGCTCTCAGCCTGGAAGTTTGCTTTGTTGGTCTCAACAAAGCTCTTTTGCATGGGGAAGCCCTTTTGGCTGAACATGCCGTTGGCAATGAGAACGACATCCTGATTGGACTTAGCAGTCAAGGTCTTGTGCAGTTTCCTCAACATTCTGTAAGGTCCTATGTAAATCACAAATTTGTCCTGAATACAAATTACAAGCCTTTCTCACAACTTTGCTTGGAAATTCTTACAGACTAACCATTTTTCTTGTATCGGAGAGCACTGAGGACTTGCTTGCGGGTTTCTCCTTGGGCTCCTGGTAGCAGCATGCCAAGGACAGAAGCCACTCCATGAGGTGAAAGGACCACATTATCCAGGGGCTTGGAGCGGACGACTTGCTTAAACACCTGAATACCAAGATCTGATCCCCGTTCGCCATAAATAGCAACTTGGGACAGTGCACTTGTATGACAGACCAGTGCATACAGAACCAGCAATGCCAGGTGCCTCATTTTGACTTGAACAGCACCTTGACAAAAACACAGTAGTATGTGGTATAGAGCAGCATACAGACTTTCAAAATACATTTGGGAGATACAAAGTGAGCTCATGTTTTTCATTTTTTGATGTGCATTTGTTAACAACAATCATTTTCTCCTTTGGTTATCTTGCAATGTCATAAGATTTAATTGAGTGTTGCAGCCAAGCCCTTAGCGACTACCACAAAATTATTTAGAGAATACGATGTCCAAAACAGGGTTTCTGAGAAATTCAATCCATGCAAGTTCCATACCACTGAGAGAGACAGATGACCATTCACACCGAAAAAGCAGTTTAGCACAAATGTATTGTATTTGGAAACCAAGGAAGCACAAACGGTGCCGTGAAAAACTATCAGCCCTCTTGTCAAATTCTTACTTTTTCTTATCGTTTGCTCACTTTAATTTTTAAGATCATCAAACACATAAACATCAAATATAACTAAAGTAAATAATGGATAAGGAACCCTAACCCATTTAAATATTGATTTTATTTATTAAAGAAAAACTATACAAAGCTATCAGACCCTGTGTGGAAAAGTGCTCGCCCCTTAAACCGACAAACTGGTTGGGCCACCCTCAGGACCAACAACCGAAATCAAGCATTTTCTGTAACCGGTAATCAATGAGTCTTTCACACCTCTGTGGAAACATTTTAGTCCACTCTTTGTTACAGAATTGATTTAATTCAGTAACACTGGAGGGTTTAAGTAGGAATGGCCATTTAAAAGGTTATGGCACATTATATCAGGTTCAAGTCGGAACAGACTAGGCCACTCCACAATCTTCATTTTACCAAACACTGCTTTGTTCAATTATACCTTATTGTTACCTCATGCCGTTGCACAGGAACCTCTACCTCAAGGGCAGATTCTATCACGAATTTAATACACTAAAAAAGCTAACTTTTATTATGCTGTCACTCATTACGATGGTATATTCCCCACTCGGTGGAGGGCTGCCAGCCATCCAAACTAGTATGCACTCATGCATCATAGAAAAAGCTTCAATACTTCACAAAAGCAAATGAATGTGACCTCATTTTCCCAAAATGTTTCTTTAAAGGTCTTAGAGTGGTGCGTGATGGTTAGACTAACCCCAAATTGAACGTGAAACAAAAAAAATGGTTTGAACTGGAAAATTATTTTTTTATTAAAGATGTGAGCCCACTTTAATTTAAAATATATCGAGATATGGTTAGAAACGCCTTTTACAGGAGGGATATATCTTAGAAGGAAATGACACATTTACAGTACTGGCCAGTTAATTCAAATGTACCGGTACGTCAAATAAAAGTCATACCCTGTCGAAATGAGCCGTACCATACTGAATCTAATCGGAATCCCATTGAGTCGAACTGAAACGAAATCGTCCCACTTCCAAATCAAATCATCCTTGAATCGTTTCACACCCCTCGTACTGAGACCCGTATCGAACCGTCTTTTGTAGAGAGATGCATGCACACACCTGCCCCACCCGTTAAAAAATTGTGGAATTACATTTTTTACATTCATCAGTTTTACGGGATTGCAGGAAAACACGGCCATTAATTACACTCAAGATTTACAGAAAACTTATAATAACTATTATAACTTTTCACCTCATGGAGTGGCTTCTTTTTTTGGTAGCATATTTAATGCCATAATGTCGTCAGGTGGTGGTGGTGGTGGTGGTGGAACCAATTTCAACCAAAAACTGTAACACTTAATATTCTTTGTTGATGCTGTGTGCCACGCTCGGAAAACAAAAGTATTTTGATCAAACACCCCTTTACGTCATGTGCTTTACACCGAAAGTAAAACGACCAAACTCAACGTATTTAACTGCTTCGATTAGACATATAGCCGTTTTGTATGTTATTTACGGTAACAAATGTACCTAACATCGCTAATGTGCAATGAAAGCGAATGCTTCAAAATGATTATGATAAACTGAGTTTGGCCAAGTCTAATGTAGAATTAAAGAGTTTTCCAAAACGACGTTAACTTACTGTGACGCGCAAACGCGTGCTCCTCTCGCACCACAGGTGAAACTAGAACGTTCTCCGCCCAAATCTCAACGTCTCACGGTCGTCCGAACAAAATATCACACACGTGTGAGGAGCACATCCAAAATGATCATCACTCCAAAAAAGCGCAAGTTGAAACTGACAACGCCGTTTTAATACGACTTTAACGGACCCAACTCCTCCTCCTCCAAATCAAACATCTATGAACGACGTGTCGGGTGGCACTTACGTACACTACACGTTACAATGGTAACTTCCGTTAAACCTTCAAAGTAAAACAAACAAATAAATTACTTCACGATCAAAGAAACATTAGTCCTCTGTTGCAAAAATATAAATAAACCAATAAAACGTTATTGAGTTGAAGAGGAATACAAGTAAACATGTGAGGAATTGTATTTAACGTTAATGTGCCCAACACCTTTAAAATGTACAAAAACTGTTCTGCTGGTGTCAACAAAAATAATTACACAGGCTCTAGGGCAGGAATGGGCAAATGGTGGCATAAATATATTGCAAAAGATAAAATAAAAATAAATTGGAGTGTATGGGAATCCGTGGGTGCCGAACCACGAGTATGTAGTGGTCGACTGTAATTTTTAAGTTGTAATATCACCTTTCACCCCCACATGTCTTATACTCCTATACTACAAGGTAAGTCGGACTAATATTTCTTTGCAGATTTGGAATGATGCGCAGGACAAACATAGTACCTCAATAATATGAAAATTGTGAGTGAGTTGATTTTTGTGAAAAAAAATCTCAAAATGGGTTCTTGCACTTTAATGTTGGTTTGCTGTTCAGCAGCTTTCTGACGTCCTTTTTGTGCAAGACAGACCTTTGTGCCTGAAAAAATAAAACACAGTAAACCCTTTGTTGTTGGGTTAGGATAATGTATCTTTTATACATACATTTGGAAATTATGCACAGTCTTATGAAAAATGACATATTTTAAGAGCACATATGCATGTATTTTGTATTTTGCCTAGTGCCATTTTGTCATAGGTTAGGAAGCATGTGGTCCTATGTGGCCCTCTCCCCAATAGCATGGATGAAAAAACTAATTAATACATTACCACTGAACAAACACATTTTTATACTGTATATGAGCAGTTTGCAAAATGAATGGATGGATGGTTGCTAATAAAAGGAATGAACATATAAGACGAAGAGAAGAACAGAGGAATTGTATTTTACTATCTGACACCTTTAAAATGAACATTTACAACAGCATCGGAATTAGGGAATGGAAAAACACTTCTTCTGTCAAGTAAATTCACGACACAGCAACATAAATTACTTGTTTCATAAATAATGATCTTTCCAAGGATGAATGAGTTACATTCAAGATCCCAGCCACACTATTTTGTGTAGCAGCACGGCGGTTGAATTCTCTCTTTAAAAAAAGAAAAGTAATGTGTGGTCATCACTGACATGCTATTATGGATATATTTTAATGTCTTTATAAATCACTGGCAACAGGCTTGACTCAGCCATTACAGTACAGTACTATACTACAATATAATGTACTGTATTCAGTGTCGTGGGATTGGGTGGTCTTTGCGACTGTATGGTTATGCAATTGGGTTGCATGTACAGCTGTGATGCTAAGATGTGACTTGTGAAAATAAACACTCATGGAGGAAGTGGTTATGTTATTTTTTGTCAGTGAGTGTGCGTTTCAAGGGCATATTGAGTGAAAACAGCTGTGAGCTTGAATGACAAACTTGCAACATACTGTGTAAATCCCACGTTTTCTAGAAGTAGTTGTGTGACTGTGGAGATATCATCATGCCCCCGTGTCTTCCAAAGAGAACATTCAGTTTCAAGATCTTCCAACAAGATTGAACTTGTGCAACCAAATCTGCACAGGTAACAGAAAGCTTAGTCTTTCAGAAGCTTTTACGGTACTAGAAATGTTGCACTTAATGGTTCTCCTTATGCTTTTGTTTGTTTGTTTTTTCTTTTAGAGTCCTCCTGCTTCCCCAAAACTCCCAAAACACATGTTAAGCTTAATAAGGGTAGAAATATGAGTGTGCTTAGTCAACCGCAACCTTTTGACTATTGCAAACATGACAAATAAATAAATTGACAAATAATATTAAACTCACATTGATAGAAAGTCTGCATCATTACCACTTACAAAGCAATTCCTCTGCTGTGAGTAGTTACACATGTTTATCCCTACGTGGGACATATTCAATAGTAATTAGGACCTATAAATTTATCAGAAAAAGCAACACTAATGCCAAGTGCAACAATAACACAGTAACATATTTGAAGGATTGCAGACATGAAAGTGTACAGAATGTGTACAGTTCATAAAAATATCTTTAATCATCAGCTCAATGTTGTCTTACACTTCCATTAATTAAAAAAAAAGAACTTTGATCACAAAACATTTTTTCAAGCAGTGTCATCAGTGCACAGGCGATTGAAGATGGCAGCATTTATTGCTTCAACCACTGTTGCAGATGTAAGAAGATTTGATCTCTGGCAAGTGTTAGCTGGAGGGAATCATTTGAGCTGGCAGGGTACATGTTGGCACAGTGGGCGGTTCCTGAATTACATAAAGACAGTAAGGGACATGACAGTGGCAGTAAACATTAAGACAATATCTAACAGTGGTAAAAAAAAAAATAAAAAAAAATCTTGTTTTATTTTAACAAGTGAAGTTATGATACCACAGACAAATCATCAATAAACTAGTATGACTCAATGCTATTAAAAGACACAAAATAATTTGATTAAATAAGACCCAATGCTCATTTAAATTATCTAAATGCCACCTCCATCCATTTTCTAAACTCCATGTCCTCATTGGAGCCTATCCAATCTGACTTTGGTACAAGAGGCGGAGTACACCCAATATTGATCCTCATGCAATTGGAGGGCACATACAGTATAAGCAATTGGAGGGCATATATAAACAAGCATACATCTGATGGCAGGCGTCCTTTGTTGAAGCGTTACAATTAGAGATGTTTTTCAAGCTAATAACTAAGTTGTTTATTGATATTATACTGTATTAACTTCAATATTGGAAATAGTAATCTGTCAATACCATTGCTGTGAGTGGATAATAGAATTTTTTTTGGGATGACTTAAGTACCTGACTGAACCCAAACTAACCAAACCACATCTTTACCATTTGGTGGGGTTTTTCATGGCCTCATGCTCTTACTCACCTTTGATGAAAACAGCCGGAAGGTCAGCCCTGATGTCTTGAGTGATGCCCAGTGCATGCCAGGGATCAACAGACCCATTAGGGAAAACTATTCTGGCCGAGTGGATATCATAGCTGCCATAATACTCATTGGTCTCTGCCACAGCCTCCGCAAGCTCCTCAGCGGTGATATTGTAGAAGTCTGCACACTGTTTCACATGATACCTTGATGGCAATTTAAATAAGAATCGGAAAAGTAATCATATTTAATATTAATAATAATATAATAATAATCAACTGAACAGGCTTTTAAATGTTGTGTTTACTCACTCCAGGGGGAAGCCAGCAAACGGCTGGTTGGGGGAGTCAGTGCTTTGATAAAATCCAAATTCAGTGCAGGTTTGGTAGACCCACTGTCTCCCTGGTGACACACACAGTTTACTCACAGCTACCACATTGACTTGATTGATGGGAGCAAAAGCACAGACAACATAGCTGAGTAGCTCATACAAAACACGAGTCAAAACAAATAGTTATTTCCACACAAGTAGTGACATTGAGGTTTTTAGACCTCAAGAGGAAACTAGTTGTACGTAAGTGGGTCTAGTCCTTTATGAAGATAAATGTTTTTTCAAGAGACCACTTCCTGTTGTGATGATCCCAGCCCTCCCACTCATGAAAGTGAGGCTGGGAACCAGAACAACTGCCCGGTGACAATGTGCCTGGTTCCAATGTAAAAAGAAGAAAGGCTTTTTGATTTGCTGCAGTAAACACAAAAATACCCCTCTTTCCGCTCTGTCTTTGCTCATTTTCACACTCTCCGTTTATGAGACGGATAAAAATCAAGCAGCTGTAGCTAAACAGTAAATGATGGGCATGAAATGGTTTCTGAGTGGGTAAAAATACAGCACAGTTACAAGGTGAAAACATTTTAACGATTGACCATGACCCTATACTTCATCTTTCTAAACCAGCTCTAAACTCTTATTTTTTAGTCTCCTCAGGCTGGCATTTCAGTCATCGTTTCTGCCTTTTGGGCTTCGGAATGTTTCAGCATGACATCATTTTTTCCATGTGTCACTAATACTCTGCCATCGACAAAAACATGCCACCTGACCTAATAGCCAAAAACACTATAAAAGGTCAATTGAAATTGTTTATGCAGCAGCAGAAAAATTACAGGTTTCATTATGAACGTACCAAACCAAAAGAGAAAACCTACATTTACAGACATGAAAATACTTTTCCCTATGGGACAGAGTCATTCTCACCTCCCCCTGCGGCCGGCCCATCCCAGGATGTATTAGTCATGTCTCTCAGATTGTTGTTGAAGCTGACATCCAGACATTTCATTGAAAAGGTGTCCATCATGAGGCGGGCCACAGCAGTATATCGGGCATACGGGTCACCAAGTGATGTGTCCGCCATCAGCCCACAGAGCACCTTGATTGTGACGTTGGTGCCCACTACACCCTAGAAGAAACAAAACAACAAGTCAAAGGTGAAATCTTTTGGCGGTAAGCTTTCCTTAATGTCATCATTTGCATAGTGGTTATCATGTCTAGCTCACAGTCAGGAGATCAGGGTTTGAATCTTCGTTGGAACATTTGTGTGAACTTTCCAGATTGTCCCCGTGTTTGCATAGTTTTTCTCAGTGTATTGCGGGTTCCTTCCAAATCCCCAAAACACGCTTCTTGGGCTACTTGTGGACTCTACATTACCCGTATCTATGAGTGACAAGGTCAATGGTTTGTCTATGAGCCATGCATCTATTCTGGCAACCAGTCCAGGGTGTCTCATTTGCTCTTCTGGATAACATATTTAAAGAATAATTATCAAATAGTTATCACACATTTGTCTATTATGCTAAGATTGAACAAACATATAGTACTGAGTGATTTGATTACATCATATTCCTATAGCGTTAAGTGATTTAGTAACATGCACATATAGTTTTAAATTAGGGCACTAGTATTATTAGATTACAATATACATGTGTGAAGTGAGGATAAGCGGTATAGATAATGGATGGATGGATGGATGAATGGATGGATGTTTGATATTGGCCTGCAATGAAGAAATTGCTTCCGCTCTTGTATGTACTTGCAATGAAGAAAATGCTTCTGTTTTCATGTCTATTTTTTATGATAATCATCCGGGGAGAAAGTGTGAAAAGAAGAAGCAAGACGGGAGCCTCGACTTTCGTTATCCATCAATACGTTTCGTTAACGTCAATGATATACCGGTAATCTAGAACAGGGGTGGCCAAGTCCGGTCCTCAAGAGCCACAATCCAGCCTGTTTTAGGTTTATCCCTACGGCAACACACCTGATTCAAATCATCAGGCTCATTATCAGGCTTTTGCAAATCTTACTGATGAGCTGATCATTTGAAATAAATGGATAAACCTAAAACAGGCTGGATTGTGGCTCTTGAGGACCGGATTTGGCCACCCCTGATCTAGAAAGTTGTTGATGTAACTGAATGTTTTTGTATTGTAACGCTCTGGCGTGTTCAGACATATGTGCACAGTAATCTCTCACCCACATGCACACACATAGAGAAACAAGTTCACATGTTTCCAACGGCTTGCATGAATCCCCTACCCCTTAGGTTGGAAACACCCATGTAAGCAGGGACCCTGAAAACCAATAAAAAGAGAGGGAACGTAGAGATGGTTTAGAATTTAGAGAGGAGCATTGCTGTGTGGACTGTGCATAGCAGAAATTGTGCTTTCTCTTCGTTCTCCTCCTAAGATGGTAACAAAGAATTGAGTGTCTCTCCTCTTCATTGGTGTTGTTATGAAATGTCTAATTGATGAACCTGATACATACAAACAAAGCATGGGAAACCTTTTCTTTTCATATGCTCTTTTGTTTTGCATTTGTACACGTGTGTGTGTGTGTGTGTATATATATATATATATATATATATATATATATATATATATATATATATATATATATATATATATATATATATACACACATATATACACATATATTGTACACAGTATATATTTGTGTTTGTATGTATTTATACACACACGTATGTGTATGAGTGTAAATATCTACATTTTAAAATAGAAATATTCATATACTATAGTGTATATCTCATTTCAATGAGATAGCTGTGGCCATTTCCTAAGTTCGCTACCTGCGTACAGTGACCAATTTGCATTTGCAAGTACCGGTTAACACTTGACAATGGTCTCAGCATTTTTTGCATACTAAAATGAGGTTAAAATCCCCATCTGCATCTCTCTTCCATACTGGGTTATGGATAATCTGTAGTACTTCTTAAAGTCACCCCACTCATTACTAGCAGTCAGGAAAGCAACTAATACAACTCCTCTGGTTAAATCTGACTTTTGTTTGTACCTACAGTACATCCCTGTGGGTTTGCTCAGGACCTTTTGTCGCTGAGGCAGTTGCTGGCCACGTTTCTCTGCTAGTATTAGAGTCTTAGTGGCCAACGGATCCTTTCACTTCCTTTAAGGGGTCTGTTTAACTTTAGGGGACAGGAATCTAGACACTCAAGAGTCTTTTGTTACTTTTCACACAGCATTTGCAATCTGATTCACGTCCTCTATAGCCACCAAAGTGCACTGAAATAGGAAAGGACCGAAAAAAAAAAGAAATGCGGACTAAATGGGAATGGGAACAAAATCATTATGGAGAGGCCGAAGAAAAGGCCACAGACATTTTGTATAATAAGAAAGATGCAACACTATATGTGCAAAAGAATTATAAATATACCCAATGAAAAAAATAGGTCACACTATTTAATCAATTAGAGGTTGGGCGTTGGGCTAATTCCCCTGAATCCTAATTCATTTGAATAACGAGACATGTTGGACAATTGTTTCCAAACTTTGCGGGAAGGCTTTGTGGATTCTGTGGAAGGCCATTTGATATCATCAATGTTCTAGTGGGACTGTGGTCAAGTGCACAGAGCAAGGTCCATACTGACAATGGGTGACTGCATTTTGAGAAACACTTATTTTTGTTTCCTTTGCAATTATTCTTTTCTTTTTGCAGTCATCACGATATCATCAATGTCATGTTTTGTACACAATATGGCTCTACAGTTTGGGAACTTAGTAGTTCAGCATGGCTTTTGAGTCAGTACTCAATATGGTAAAAATATATTTTTTATTAAATATTTATTTTCTTAATAGTGCCTTAAAAGGCCATATGTTTTCTATATGGTCTTTGCCGTGCAACCTTGAGGTAGGTGGCTCGGCTTATTTTATAGTACTTTTTTTTAATGAATTCCATGTATGAGCGACGTCATCACATTGAACTCACAGGACCTTTGGGTAAGTCACTGAAATTTGTTTCTTGATCCAATTTGATTGTTCTCTTCAGAGTAAATCATCATTTTTTACTTTCAAAACAAAAAATACAAATTACACACCATGTTTCATGTGAGTATTATATTTAAATTATTTTTACTACTCCAACATTTAAAGTTGAACCAAACATGCTCCCCCAGTTGTATCTTCTTAACTCTGCCCAAGACATCTGCACTCTTCTGACACATGTATCACGGTTTAGGTCTAAATGGGGATTCAGTATATTACTGAAAAATGTTTTGACAGCACTATAGCAGAACAGTGATCAAAAATGAAACCTAGAATTGGGGCAACCGTCTTACACAAGTACTTGAGCCAAACCACCACAAGGCACACAGATGCACCCAACCTTGGAGACCCTTGTAAAGGCGCTGCTAGATTAGATTTCTATTTACTGCTTAAACTGCTTCATAGCTGTTGTCCACTCAACCAAAACAAAACTGGCACATCCAGACCAAAAAGTGAGTAAATCTCACACGCAGTTAATGCATGATGTGTTATTTTTTTCAGGGACGGTGGCTATTAGTCATTAAGAAAATACAGTGGATTATTGTCTCATACAAGCTAAGAAAAATACAACAGGTGTAGATGATGCTAAAATCAAATACTTTGACGCGAAAATGATAGAATAATAGTACATCATATAATCCATTATTTAAAAAACGTGTGTGTGCGCGTGTGCGTATTCAAAACGAGCCCTTCAGCTACTCAATCGCCGACCTTATCTTAAAAACTAACATAATAGCTTGATAAGAAATTTAAATCTAGTGTCAGCAAGTTGATCATACTGAAACTGTCTCAATGAAGGCTATATAGACTTCTTGTCTGCAGTGGTTGCCAGGTAGCTTCTGTGCTGCACTGTAACACTTTTTTTTTTTTTTTTACCACTGTGAACATTACCATTTAACACTTTATGAAATGCTAATTTAACCAGTAACTGCAGGAACATTTTTATTGGGTTGCCAATTATGTAAAAAGTGAGAAAAAAATGTGTTTTTCTATTCAAATACAAAAACTCTGCAGAACAAATTTTGAATACTCTTTTTTTAATTGAACATCTGTTCCTTGGAAGTTCCCCTGAGTTTATGAGAACAATATTTTTGATACAGACACTATTTTGGCCTTAAATACAATGAGTCTATTATTGCCTACCTCAAACCCCCTGTTGTCTTCATTATACTGGACCACATCCATGAAGTTGCCAGCAAGCATTTCCAGGAAGTAGGCAGAGTCTGTCTCTGTCTGAATCTCTAGTTTGGAACACAAGCTGTATGGAAAAAAAGGTGGAGAGAGGAAAGAGAGTAAAAACAAGGACATGGTTAGAGGAACTACAAATATTTGGAGTTTCCCCACTAACTAATAGAGTCAATTAGACAAAAAGATACACTGGCATGACAACAAAACATGCATGAACTACTATCATACTAAAAATAGCATGCTGCTCTCTGATATGTTATGGTTTGGAAGCTGCTGACTAGTATTCAAATAAGAAGATGTCAGCTTTGACAGTCAAAAGAATCTACAACAAGCTAACACAAATTTTACGATGCTCAATGTGGTCAAGACAGCACTGAAATAAAGACAGGGTTTCAGTATTATTTCAGTTAGACTTTAAAAGCCATTAATGGCAGTCATCACTGCTCAAGAGTCACAGTAACAACTTAATAACAACAAATACTGCACCAAAATACAAAATACAACCACAGACAGGCAACAATTAAGGCTTTTCATGTCTCATGCTAAATACACTCACTTCTGGGAAAACATAAGAATTGTTTAATTGATGGTCCGGAATTATATCTGTGTGCAACTGATTGTTGATTAATCATGTCTTGATGCAATTCGGCAAACATTTGCATTACAGTATTTGGCTGCAATCAGATAACACAATTGATTGAATTTTAATAAAAGCTACTATTAAATGGATTGTGTCATTTCAAATTGAGTATTATTGCCTTTGTAAAGGCTTTTTTTATACAGGTATTGTATGCCATTAGATTGTACAGGCGTACCTAATGAACATGCTTGCGTGTGATGAAAATGCACTAAAAATATGGATGAAATAGACGATATTTGTGAACTTAAATCCGTTTCTTTGAAGAGATGAAACTATTCATGATTTTATGTAAGATGATATACACCATTCAAGCTGTCTCATCTTAAAAAGACAGACAGAGGTAACCAGAAAGAAAGTGTAAAGTACAAAGAGTGTAAGCACTATACTTGAAGTCTTTGGTGATGTTGTCATAGGTTGCAGGGTCACTGAGTTTCTCTATTAGGATATCTGAAGCCTTTTTTACCAGTAGAGGACAATCAAAGTTCTCTGAAGCCAGTGAACGTCCCACAACCTCCAAGTACTCTGGTGAAAACACGGAGACAGACAGAGGTGGCAGTTAAACAATAGACCTCACTAAAAAAAATTCATAATAACATACCAAAACTAAAATGAAATGCAAAGGATCATAGTAATTTCTAAGTCAAACAACAAAAGGAGTAATTAATCCAAAGATCCACACAGATGAAGTATGAATTGGGATAAATATAAAAGGTTGAAAATAAAATGATCAGGGTTTTGTTTTTTTTAATCAGAGAGAATACAATTATTTTAGAATTAAAAATCTGCAATTCAGAAAAGAACCCCTTGAATGTTATAATATTTGGTAGGTTGTATCTGTGGTAACAATTCTGACTGGCTGCAGAGTTGTTTTGGCAAACAAAAAATACTTTTGGTACTGTTGACAGAGTTGGAAAAGAGACAAGACATGTTCACAATGTATACTATCAATGTGTACTTTGTCTCTGACATGTTCTTGAAATCAGTGAGAAAGCATTTCAAATGTGAGAAACTCTTCAAAATTGCATAGACATTTCAAATCCCCTACATGTCTTCGACCTCATTGGCTGCAATTTTATACATTTGAATAAACATTGTTGTGTGTATATGGTACAACAGAAAATACAAGTCTAAGTTAACATAAAATGTATTCGTCTTCAGATTGTGTATATTTTTTGTATATTGTAATACAATGCAATGTTGCATCATACCTGGAAAGTTGACAGTGGCGTGAATTGGTGCACTGGTGGCCGCAGAGGCATGCACCAGATGAGGATACTTCAGCCTGAACCACGCTGCTAAAGAACCCGGGTACGACCCCCCGAAGGCCACCCACTTCCTGTTGGCCAGTCCTTGAGTCTCAGCCATTACAGTCCGAAAGTGGGCCAGGTCAGCCAAAGCCTGACGGCTACTGAGGAACCGAAGGTTCTCCGTGCTCAGGTCCCTAAATGGAAAGATCACTACCATTTTCAACATGCATCAGTTAGTAAGATGTAAGTAAAATAAGTAAGACATGGGCTGTCCTAATTGGAATTCATGGGTATTTGGATCAGTACAGTCATCCTCCCTTCATCGTGTGTTCCGGGTTCGCAGTCCCGATATTTTGCATGCTTTTTTTTTTTAACAGTTTGTAACTCTAAATTGTTCTGCCTCTAATTTATTGTAGGTATAACTCCACTGTCAACCACTAGATGGTGGCACAATAATGTGTTTAACACTGTCAATTTGAAAGATGAATAATGAAAACAGGAATTGTTACAACTCAGCCTATTTATGATGACTGAATATCATATCCTCTTCAATCCTGCTTTTTATGCCTACAGAAATAAGATGTTCCCGATTGTAATTTGCAAATCAAATTAAGCAGTTTATGCCTTATTAAAACACATAATTAAAATCAAGTCATGAAAAGTTTTGCTGGGCTGGACGCACACATGTTAGCGTGCGGCAAGGCGCTTATGTTACCTACTAGTGGGTGCTACTTACGACACACCAGCTAGCTAGCTAGCAACGAGCTTCTGCTGGCTACTAGTGCAGCGAAACATGGAGCGGAGTCACTCCTAAATTAGTAATCATAGCATACATGGCAGCGAATAAGCAACACCATGTACAATTATTGTTCGCACAAAGGGATGACGAGTACTAGTAATTAACAGAAGATGAAGAAGCCAACCTAATTACTGAGCTATGTAATTGTGAAACACTGGAATAAAGTGCTTGGGTGATCGAGTCCACGTTTCACAGAAGTCTGGCCGGAACCATGTTTAAGTGGAGTGTATTCAACTTTGAACAGCAAAATAGCAGGCAATTTAATAAGTGTCCGGAGAGTAAATTACAATTACACACACAATAATGCTATATATAGAGCTAACCAGGACGGGAAACTGGCATTGCGCCGTTTATGGCGTTACGTTACGTGGCGGCATACGTCAGCCGGGAGGAGTGGCTAAGAAAATTAAAAGTACTGTATATAATATAGTATATTGAATACTCATAATATCATGAATGCTATTTGTTAGTATTCAAATTAGAGTCCTGAGGGTTTTGTTTTGAGACAACTGTTCTCAAAATTATACTACAGCAGATCCTGTCCTTTTTAAAATAAATTTATCTTTGCAAAAGTACATACAACCCATTCAGAATACACATTTTGAACAGAAATTTTGTAAATTTGTGTTTAAAATTCCCCCACTGAAAATTATTCTATATAAGAAAATACAGTTTGCTGCTATTCGCAATGTGAATTTAAGAAATAAGGAAACCAATTGTTCATTTTATACTGTCATATTTTTATTTTTTACAAAAACCCTTGCTTTAGGTCCCTGGGATTAACCTTCAAAAAAGTTATATTATTTTGAGCATTGCACTGTAAATAAAAGTTTTATTCATTCATTCATGAAAAATGATAATAACACATACGCTGTTGGGTGACTTTTTCCATAGAAACGATGCTCTAACATGAAGCAAATGGCTCCCAGTTTCTCTGCATATGTGAGCCAGGTACCATGTTGCATCCATGCTGGATTGGCTGGACCCTCTCCACCGATCATAAGAAACACAGGCCCATCCGGCTTGTGGAAGGCATCATTCACAAAGTATCTCTGAGATAGCAAAGGGAAATGGGGTCATGAGAAAGTTTTCTGAAGTGAAATTGTACTTTCTACTTTGCATCTGTAGACTTCACAATCCATTTTTCACAATCATTTAATTTACTACAACTGTAAAATCTACGTGGGAATGTCACCTGATGGGGCAACATATAGGAACGACATTCAAATATACCTGCTTCCAAACTCTGCCGTCTGCTCCATTGAAGTGATCTAGTTTCTGTATGAACCATTGATCGTCGGACACATGTCTGGGTCTCTGCCATTCATAAAAACTACCAAAACCCTTGAGTCGTCCCTCTCCAACCACAAAGAGAACAAACAGAAAAGTCAATTTACAAACAATTAATACATAGGTCGGTAAAACCATGTTGACATAAACAGGAACACTGTGCATGTGACTAACATAAAGCGGTCATATGACCTCTTTTGCAACTTCAAGACACTCGACGAACGTCGGAAGATACGAAATTTATAAATACGACAAATTAGACATTAGATTAGTTTAAAGGTGGTGCAGTCATCTATGTCGTTAGTCTTATTCGACCAACATCTTAAAACTACCAACATTCACAAAATTAAATTGAACAACGTACAAACATTTGACTGTAAACATTACGATGCAACCAAACCAAACTATCGTTTATACGTAACAGGCAGGTGCTTTTAAACTAAACCTAGGAAATATGTGGGGGGTTTAACTGTAAACAGTGCTTTAGTCTGACAGGTAAATAGTGTCATTTATTTTCATGAACGGACATCTTTCGAAATTTTAACGTTAAAGCTGTTACAGTATATTACTGCGGCACTTGAAGTATACACGGGAAGCAGTAGTCATATCCCCTGCCAGTAGGGGCAGTAAAGAAAATACTTCTAGAATTTCTGTGCTGCAAAGAAAAAGAAACGCTTCCGGTTTCCCCTGGTTGATTTTGCTATCGGCAAAAGATTTTTGAAGCTTGCAACCATGGAGGACTCCAAAAACAAAGAGAAGAAGCAGGCCGAAAAATCTCATGAGAATGAAAAGAACAAGGAAAAGGACTCACAACCTTCGGGGAAGGATAAAGAGAAGAAAGAGGAGCAGGAATTGGTGACTACTGCTTAATGCTTGATGATTCAAGCTGCTGGATCTAGCCGGCTTATTTTGCCTTGTCACTGCCACTTTGACAACATGGTTGAGCAGGCCACATTGACTGTCATTTCAAGTACACGTGCATAAATAACACGTGTGTTATTATTATTTGTTAGGCTTTAAAGTTTGATATTTAAGTTTATTGTGGGCGCTTTATAGTCGCGCAGACAAATTCCGCGATTTAACTTCTATCGCCGACACTAGTTAGCCTAGAAGCTAATTTTAGCATATTGTGCTAACGGCCAACTTGCATAGGGATGGCTTTTTACGATGTTTGTGCCATTTATGATTAAAAATACAAAACATGTTTATTGACTTACGACATTTCCATCAGTTCTGTCATTGTCTTATTTATTTGTTTAGTCTGAGGAAGATAAGCAGTTACAAGAGGATTTGGAGATGATGGTGGAGAGACTGAGCGTGAGTATTAATTTATTTAACCATATGAATTTTTACAGTACATTTGAGAATAACGCTTGACTTGACCGAAGTGACCCTAATCTTTATTCACTCATTTGCAGGAAAAGAACACAGCGTTGTACCGTCCTGCATTGGAAGAGCTGCGCAGACTGATTCGCTCTTCAACCACTTCCATGACATCAGTTCCCAAGCCTCTAAAATTTTTGCGCCCACATTATGGCAAGCTTAAAGAGATTTATGAAGGCATGGGCCCTGGGGAAAACAAGGTATGGCATTGATTTACCTTACACACGAGAGAAATACACAGACCTATCAAATCAATGTACCTACAGAGTTCTGATAGTCCTCAGGCTGGCTGTGTACAAACGAAGACAGGCCTGTAGGCTGGTGGTCTGTTGATTATCGAAGCAGACCACAGACAATATGACCAAAACTGTTAAATGCCTGATTTTCTATCTTTATATGTTGGGTCTGTCGCAGTTTAGAAAAACAACAACAAAAAATGCCTCTTTTTTAGATTTGAAATATCTTTGTGTATCAACCAACTGACAACATTCTGGGAAGGGGAAACTTTAATGTAGGCTTAACTGGCCCAATGGAATGTATTTGAAATTGCTCTCACTATTGTCTTTGCAGCATTTTTGTGCAGATGTGGTATCAGTGCTGGCAATGACTATGAGTGGGGAGAGGGAGTGTCTCAAGTATCGCCTGCTGGGCTCCCAGGAAGAGCTGGCTTCCTGGGGACATGAATATGTTAGGTAAATCATGCTGACAAAATATAATCTCAAAATGACTGGAGCAATAATTGTTTCACAGAAGTCATTTTTCAAGTTGGCTTTTAGATGACGATAATAAAGCAAACAAATAAGTGTATCACCCTCTGTCATTATTTCACAGGCACCTGGCTGGTGAGGTGGCTAAAGAGTGGCAGGAGGTGGAGGAGAATGATAAGACCCAGCAGGAGACATTGATGAAGCTGGTGAAAGAAATTGTACCTTACAACATGACACACAATGCTGAGCATGAGGCTTGTGACCTGCTGATGGAAATTGAGAGGCTGGACATGCTGGAGGACTACATTGACGAGAATGCCTATGGCAAGGTTTGCCTCTACCTCACAAGGTATGTTCACATTATAACTTGTTAGAATCACATGCTTTGGTGTGTTTAATCAGGTCCTTATAAAGCATTTGACACTTTGCTCACCGCTGTTGCAGTTGCGTGAGCTATGTTCCGGAGCCAGAAAACTCTGCACTGCTGCGCTGTGCCTTGAAGGTCTTCCGGAAGTTCAACCGTCATCCCGAGGCTCTTCGATTGGCCCTGATTCTCAATGACGTGGAGCTCGTAGAAAACATCTTCACTTCCTGCAAAGACATGTAAGGACTTTAAAGCTTATGATGAATAGCTCTGCTCTGTGGCATTACATTTAGGCTCACTAACTCAATTGACTTTCCCTTGAAGAGTTATTCAGAAGCAGATGTCCTTCATGCTTGGTCGCCATGGCATGTTCTTGGAACTTAATGAGGATGTAGAAGATTACGAGGACTTGACAGAGATCATGTCCAATGTGCAGCTCAACAGCAATTTCTTGGCTTTGGCCAGGGAGGTAGGAAAACAATAGGGTGATGCAGAATTACATCATATACAAGTGGACTTTTAATGTCAGAGTCAAACCTTCCAAAACCTTCCAAACTCATCCTACAATCGAAATTGTATTTTATTTTCGTATCGTATTTTATGGTCATAATGTAAAAGCATGATTTGGATAGTTTTGATGCACTGGTTCTGTCAGCATACTTTTGAACTATGGTAATCAAAATCTTGTAACACACTATTCCTGACCTCCACAGTTGGACATCATGGAACCCAAAGTCCCAGATGACATCTACAAAACACACCTGGAAAATAATAGTAAGCCTTGGAAATACACTTGCATGTGAAAAGGGAAGTCAGACATTGGCTTTGTGATAATCACCTCATTTAATTGTTCAAATCCAGCAAAGTGCTTTGACTTGCTATTAGATTTATTTACATTTTGCACAATGACAAAGAAATTTGTTTTCTTTTCCTTGGTATTTATAAATGTGCTGTAATATCACTATCAACTGAATGATTGTTTTTCTTTTTTACAGGGTTTGGAGGTAGCGGCTCTCAGGTGGACTCGGCCCGCATGAACCTGGCCTCTTCCTTTGTGAATGGCTTTGTTAATGCAGCATTTGGACAGGACAAACTATTAACAGATGATGGCAACAAGTGGTTGTACAAGAACAAGGACCATGGTACTGAATATATACTAATGACAAAAACCTTTTTTTTGTATACTTGTATTTCTGATCCTATCAATGTAATTTGCCATTTCCAAGGCATGTTGAGCGCTGCAGCGTCTCTCGGCATGATCTTGCTATGGGATGTGGATGGTGGCCTGACACAGATTGATAAATATCTTTACTCATCTGAGGACTACATAAAGGTACATTTGACATCGAATCTTTTTATTTCAACTCCATGTCACTAACTCAAGGGTCAACTCAATCAGTAGTCTCGAAACAACATTTTCTATTTTCTGTCCTAGTGATGGCAGCACGTGAGGTCATCTTGCGTAATTCTTCTTCACCTTTTGTCATCTCTTTTTACAGTCTGGTGCTCTCCTTGCCTGTGGCATTGTAAACTCGGGTGTGAGGAATGAATGTGACCCAGCCCTCGCTCTGCTATCAGATTACGTGCTCCACAACAGTAATACCATGAGGATAGGTGCCATATTTGGGTGAGCGCAAGTAACAAACGCTGTGAATGCTGAACAGTCGATAATTTTCTATGCATCTAGACCTACAACTTTGATTACCTTCTTGTACTGTTGTAAACGTTGAATCACTTTTTCAAAGTGTCTTTTTTTTTTTTTTTTTTTTTTTTTTTTTACACAAAGCTTTACATGTTCACCAATAACCGCCATCTTCCTTTAATAGATTGGGTCTAGCTTATGCTGGCTCTAATAGAGAAGATGTCCTGTCCCTGCTTCTGCCTGTCATGGGAGACTCAAAATCCAGCATGGAGGTGTGGTTTATGTGCTGATCTTTCTTCACATGCTTAAATATGCAAACGAAAAAAAATTGATTCAATTTTCTGTGTTTATTTTTCATCCAGGTGGTTGGAGTGACAGCATTGGCGTGTGGTATGATCGCTGTGGGGTCGTGCAATGGTGACGTGACCTCCACCATCGTGCAGACCATCATGGAGAAGAACGAACAAGAGCTGAAAGACACATATGCTCGCTGGCTCCCTCTTGGCTTAGGACTCAACCACTTGGGTAGCAATCCATCATCACTGTTTTTGAAAAGAGCTCTGGACGTCGCATGACTATTCCTGTGTGCATTTGTTGAAACAGCCACATTGGCGGTATAGTAGCGCAGCATCTGACTAACAATAGAGAGCTGCGATAAAACTAGCATTTTCCCCCTCAACATTCCACCCAAGTGAATTCATACCTTATAATGGGATAACCTGTGCAAGCTGGACAGGTTCGATATTACTAATATATCAAGCGCCAGGAGTGCTTTTTTCAACTATCGCGACGGCAGATAGGGAGAATACTCCGGCTGGATCTGCAGCACCCAGATATCTACAATTATCTCGCCGAGTTTCCTTCTCACTACACAGCTGAGTGCTTGCAATCAAACAAAGGCTTGGAAGGTTACAAGTTGTGTACAATCCGGATTTGTTGTGCTTGCACTGTTATTAGGTATGTCAGCATCTACTGATTTGGCTGCTGCTGTTGTCGTTTGTGCTGTAAAAAGTATTGTTTGTACTGCTACTGTTGACCAGTTATTAAATTTAATTTTGTAATATCTATAAACCATAGCAGCACACATGAAAGTTTTTATGGCATAACCGAAACCGAAACTATTTGCCTCTAATTTTTCACGCAGGTCTTGCACTATTATTATTAGGTATGTTAGCATCTGCTGATTCAGCCGCCGTGTGCCAAGTGCCAGGTCACGTCTTTCGCCATCATTTAATAGTAAATAACTATACAATCAAGCTACAGCTACAGGACTAACTGCTTCATTGATTGACTCCCCTGATATGAAGTAATTGCTACATAGGCGATAACCACCACTATGAGGAGGATCCCACTTCTCCATCTTGCTTTTGGCCCTTTTATTTTATGTAGAATGCTTACCCCTTCTTTTGTCTCCTCTTGTTGTGGCAGCAGTCGCACAAAAGCTGTCCACCATTGTAAAAGTGTGGCACCGGTTACTCAAAGTTGCAACACGTTTTCTATACTGCCAAAGTGGCGTTGTTAACATTTGGCGCAGTGCATTGTCAGATGCTTGACGTCAAACATCTGGAGCTCTGTAGTGATAAGTATTTGTCTTAGGCCCTATGACAGTCTTATGACACAAATCAATTCGTAATTGGGATTGTGTTTTTTGTACAAGAGTAAAGAGTCACATGCATGATTAAAACTTTCACCATGAAACTATTCTCATTGTATTTCTGGTGACAATCATTTGGCAGTTTTCCATTAACTGGGATTTTTTAAAATGCTGTTGACAAAGGTCGTGCATTACTACTCGAAGAGAAATTTGTGCTGGTCTATTCAAATAGTGTTATTCTCTTTCTCATGTCTTGTCCTACGCTCCCTATCATTATTTCATCATAGGTAAAGGAGAAGCAATTGAGACCACTCTAGCAGCTCTCCAAGTTGTTCCTGAACCCTTCCGCAGCTTTGCCAACACACTAGTCGATATCTGTGCTTATGCAGGTTAGTTTTTAACTATGAATAGTGATTTCATCAGTTTGCACAAGCAAGTATCCATTTTTCTTGAGGGAGTCTTCTCTTATGTCATCACCTGTTCTAGGTTCTGGCAATGTATTGAAGGTGCAGCAGCTTCTCCACATCTGCAGTGAACACTATGAGGCCAAGGAGAAGGAAAAAGAGGAGGACAAGGACAAGAAGGATAAAAAAGACAAAGATAAGAAAGAAACAGCGGACATGGGCTCCCACCAGGTAAATTGTTAACTTTTTCATATTTACTTACTAAGCTTAATCACTGAATTATCACTTTCTTTCATCCTAGGGAGTAGCTGTTCTTGGTATTGCACTCATTGCTATGGGGGAGGAGATTGGCTCTGAAATGGCACTGCGGACATTTGGACATCTGGTGAGAAATACTACTGTATTTTCCGGACTATAAGTCGCGTTTTTTTCCCCCATAGTTTGGCCTGGGGTGCGACTTATACTCTGGAACGATTTATGTGTGAAATTATTAACACAATATTACCTGTATATCATTTCACATGTTATTTTAACCCACATAAAGAACATAAAGATAAATCCTAAAAGCTATTAAAATGCATGAATAATTTAAACGGTTAAAATCTACTATTTTGTTAAATAAGTAATTAAAATAGTATGATAAAAGGACAATTTGACTGTCTATCAATCCATCTATACAAAATAGTGTACTGTTCCTTTAAAAGGCGCCGTGCCTGGGAGTGCATGGTCTTGCGTCCTCAGCCAGCCACACACACGCACGCACGCATGAGAGCGGAGGAGAGAACAGATAATTACGACCGAATCCAAAAATACTTTTGGAGACTTGGAAACATTCTACATGGTCGGCGACTTGTACTCCGGAGTGACGTATAGTCCGGAAAATATGGTAGTTGTTTTTGGCTTTCACCATTTTCTCACCACTGTTATTGTGATGCATGGGCAAGGGTGCACACAATGGTGCAGGTTTGCGACCAAAATAAATCATGACCACCAGAACAATGCAAGAGTCTGGTTCGTATCCCCGATATTTGACAGATAAGTCACCTGGTTGCTTCCTGAAAACAAATAGATTGCAGAGTTTAATGAGAAAAAACACTTAATTGTGCACCAAATCGCATGGAACAGTTGACCATTGGATTGGAGAGTAGAGGTACACACATTGTGTGTTTAGAGAGGGTTAACACACAATGTGGACAAGGACAATCGAACCTCAGTGAGTAAGGATTTTAGTTCGGCCCACTAATCGGCCCTCATGCGTGTGATGTGGTCACGAGGCGGCCAAATTTAATTTCAAGTTGAAGAACCTTGCTCTAATTCACCTCTCTCGCTCTCTCTCTCTCTTCTTCGCCTCGGAAATATGCAGCAGCAAACCTGCTGTGTAATGGTTGGCTGGTATGCTTTTATTTTGAAGGCGTAGAATAGGAGTATAGAGGAAGTGTGGAAATTAAATAAGTAACTTGCAGAATCCGAGCCCATGGAGGGGAGAAGAAGAATGAGACGAAGAATAAGGTGCGCAGGCGTTTCACCGCGGGAAATTTGAAACCAGAATGCTGCTTCATTCGCGCACATCGAAATTGGAGAGCTTTTTCTTCGTAGAAGGCAAGCCTTGCAAAACAAAGGTTTCTACTTCGCAATCAAGTGGCCGCCACTCACCTGCGTGAAGACTGTGTGTAGTGCACACTAGTGTACGTTCCCGCCGGGGGTCGCAATGAACGTAAGTACGCAGTTGGGTAACTACTAGTGGCACGGTCGCAGCATGTTTGAAGCGTGTCCACAGCGGGTTTCAATAGTAAATTAGCCAGCTAATGATCTTTTAATAAACCCCTGCCGTTAGCATCTCTCCCGTGGCAGCGTCATGCACGGACGCTATTTTTTTTGGGGGGGCGGGGGCAGAACAGGGTCGGCGGGGCTATACGTTTTATGAATAAGGGCGCAGGATCGAGGCCGGAAGGGTACCCAAGAGTGGAGAGTCGTGGCCGGACCGGACTGGCAAAAAAGGGTCAAGTGCCCAGCTCTGGCGCTAACATACACTGCTGCGGCTCATTAATAAATGAGAAAAAGAGTTGCGTGTGCCTATGAAGAACCAATTGGACACATGCGAGCCAAATTGTTTAAACAGGTTTCAGAGGCCGTTCGGCCACAGTTTGTGTGTGTGAGTGCCAAATGCACACAGCTCACAGGCTGACTGACAGAGGCGACGAACCAATGCGAGTGAATATTGATGACATATATATATATATATATATATAAACAAAAACGCATGCAAATGACTATTTATCGAGTCTGAAAATACTATTGTGTCCGTTTTTTTCCTCATCGAGCGATAAGTTAATGTAGTAATTATCGTGACAGGCCTACATGTGGGTGTTGTACAAATTTTGGACCAATCTAAAGTGTTGAAAATGGCTTATGCTCTTTGATGATGTAGTCTTAATGGTTGAAGCTGCAGTGGGAGCTCTGTATTTGATCTAAATGCTGCTTCCTTGTTGTGCTATTTCTCAAAAACAGCTTCGGTATGGTGAGCCCACTCTGAGGAGAGCGGTGCCTCTTGCTCTGGCTCTCATCTCTGTGTCCAACCCTCGTTTGAACATCTTGGACACTCTCAGCAAGTTTTCCCACGATGCTGACCCCGAGGTCTCGCATAACTCAATCTTCGCCATGGGCATGGTGGGCAGTGGTGAGTCTGGATCTACTAAATACTGTTAATAAAGTTGGATGTAGGACTAATTTACTGTCCATGTATAGGACCCAGCCATTACATGCACATTGATTTAAAAATATTCAAGTTAAATATTGCTGTGGCAGTTACCTCGCTCAGGAAGTCTTTATTGTTTAGCAACAAATAGTTACTGTGTATTAGTAACGTATTGTTGAAAACAAAAAATAATGGTAACTATGAACTAGTTTGTTTTTAAAACAATGAACTTAGTTCGTTTGTTTTTAAAACAATGAACTTAGTTCGTTTGTTTTTAAAACAATGAACTTAGTTCGTTTGTTTTTAAAACAATGAACTTAGTTCGTTTGTTTTGTATAAACTAAACAAGTTCAATAAAAAACACGTGAAATTTACTTTGAACTAGTTCGTGGACAAAAAGAACTTCAGCAACACTGCCAGTGAGCATTGCTGTTGTAAGTCAAGTTATATATAGAAATGATTACATGTGGCGTTATTGACTGTTCCCGATCGTTCAGAGCACCCCTAATAATTTTACATAGTATCCATCCTATTTCTAACTTACTTATTTCCCCCACCCCACTTTTTTCAGGAACAAATAATGCCCGCTTGGCTGCAATGCTGCGGCAGCTGGCACAGTATCACGCCAAAGACCCCAACAATCTCTTCATGGTTCGACTGGCCCAGGTATGGGGTGGCGTCACAAAGAAGCCTGTGTGCTTGTCTGTGAAAAATTATTGACTTTGCCCTATTTGCGCATGTACAGGGTCTGACTCACCTGGGTAAGGGCACACTCACACTCTGTCCCTACCATAGCGACAGGCAGCTGATGAGTCAGGTTGCTGTGGCTGGGCTGCTCACGGTGCTCGTCTCCTTCCTTGATGTCAAAAACAGTGCGTTCTTATTTCCTTAACTCTCACACACAAATACGCTTCACCATTCATAATCATTCTTCCGTGATTTCTTTGCAATAAAATTCCACCTGGATGTGACTGTGTGATTTGCAGTAATCCTGGGGAAATCTCACTACATTCTGTATGGCCTGGTAGCAGCCATGCAGCCACGTATGCTCGTCACCTTTGACGAGGAACTTCGACCGCTGCCCGTTTCTGTCAGAGTTGGTCAGGTAAAGGTTTTGAGTATATGGCAGATGTCAAGACTGAATGATCAAGGAAGTCGCCATGGTTGAATAACATTAATTAAGATGCCTTTTATTAGTCCCGCAATGGGGAAATTTGCACGCAAAGCATGACATGTTTGAAGCTTTTATATCATCTCCACAGGCCGTGGATGTTGTGGGCCAAGCAGGCAAACCCAAAGCCATCACAGGTTTCCAGACCCACACCACACCAGTTTTGCTGGCACATGGAGAGAGAGCGGAGTTGGCCACAGAGGAGTACTTACCTGTCACCCCTATCCTGGAGGGCTTTGTTATTCTTCGCAAGAACCCCAACTATGAAACCTAGACCATCAACCCAACCACCCCCCCACCTTCCCATTCCTCCAGCCTCCTTGTGTTTTCAAGATTGACTCTCCATGGCTCTTTGCTATCTTTAGTACTTGTTTTATTACATTGCTGGAAAGAGCAATGGTATGATGCTTGTGGCCAGACCCAACTGTCTTAAAAAAAATCGATGGTTGGGGGCCTGGCTAATCGGACTGCTGTGACATGGGGTGAGGTTCACTTGGACCTCAACCGCTCAACATAGATCTGCCCTGAACCAGCGATTGGCTTCAATTGAAACATCTTCAAAATCCATGTTTCGGTTCTCAGAACATTCACCCAGACTTTTAAATGCAACAGATGTTTTTGTCCTCACTATTTACATCCTCAGCTACCATTTGTAATGAAATCATTCAACAGTTGTTTTTTGTCTGCTTTCTTTTTGTTACAGTTCTGTATAAGATTTGTTCAAAAATAAAATGAGGATTCACACTAAATGGATATTTTTGGGGGTTAGCTTTTATTTTGAAGGTGGCCAAGCCAACTCGTTGGCTGCATGTTACCGTAATGAGGGCTGGCGTGACCGCAGTCAAATAACAGTAGTTTACATTGCAATAAAACCTAATGCTACTCTCTAATATGAATTGGGTTCATGTTAGAACACATCTACAGTGAGGAATCGTTCCGTCATCGATTGTGCATTAAATTATCAGATGTATTTGTGATTTAATGGGACACATATTAGTTTAATAAACAACGAAGGCCGTGTAACCTTTGTTCAATGTTTGTCGTTCAGCAATTGGGAAACATTGGGTTTGTTGTGATGTTCCTCAGATGTTTAGCGGAACGTTGCAGTTCCACTTGCCTTTTACGACCGAGAACTCCTTCCAAGTTCCACGTGACGGCATTTGGCCGGAATTACCATGATACCGGCTTCCGGTAAGACTTTCCGTCCGGCTCTGTGGACTCAAGCAGAGAAAGGTAATGAAACGCTTTTACTTGTAATTCTTACTTATATGCTCAATTACTAAACATATTTTTGGTGACTGTAGCATATATACACATAGCGCGGTCATTCATAAAAATGTCCATGGGTGTACTCGTAATATTCCAAGATGTAGTGAGTGTTAAAATTGCTTATTATGACTGCATGCAGCTGTTTTGAGGGATTAGCACGTCTGCTAGCTAGCTCACAGTTAGCGTCACTATCCTCAACCGACGTGTGGGTTCTTGCTTTAATTTAACTAATGTGGCTTCTAACACAAACACGCCAGTACAGAAAACAACAACAAAAATCCTAGCTCACGTGACATGGTAATACAATGCATTTTTTTTAAATAAACATATTTCACGTTATAGTATTCCCTTAGGAAAAAGTTGTATATAAGAAGGATACTTTATAAAGTATACTTGAGTATAAGTATATAAGTGTACTCTGAACTATGTACTTGTAGTGTAATACAAAGTATACTAATTTAATACTTTTTTTTAATACTAAATTGGAAAAAAATACGTTTTTTTAAAAGTATACTATAAGTATACTCATTCAATATACTACTATTATACAAGTCATGTACTTCTAGTCCACAGTTTAGTTTACAGGTTTAAACTTGAAGTGTACCACAAGTACAATTATTTATCTACTATTAGTCTACAAGTCGTATACTTCTAGTCCACATTTTAGTTTACCGGTTTATACTTGAGGTGTATTATAAGTACAATCATTTATATACTACTAGTATACAAGTCATATGCTTCTAGCGCACAGTTTACATTACCGGTTTATACTTGAAGTATGCCAAAAGGACACTCATTTATGCACCATTATACTTGTACAGTACATTTTAAAATAGCTTACTGGGCATTTCCAAATATATAGTAAAACTAAATATGTGCATTAAAAAAAGTCATGATATCAAATATTCCTTTATTGAGAAAGGGTAGTTCAGATTCCAATCGTTTCCATTTTCCCCCATTTATTTGTTTTGCATAACTAATGTTACATTTTTTCTCTAATTTTCTTCCTCACATCTTGAATTGTGGTGTCAGGGAACTTCACCTGATTATGTGCTGTGGGTGAGAAAAAAAACATGTGAAACAAAACATTACTGACATTTTATTTTTCAGTCACCACTCACAATTAACAAGACATGAAGGGTTTTTTATACACTTCTGAATTTAACTTAAGCGCAATAAGCAAAAAAATGCTACAGGGGAATTGGATAAAATGAGCCACTTGAAGAGGTAGTGTATACTACATAGTATCAGAAATCATTGTGGGTCATTTGCAACTCTCATACATCGTACTCACCAAATATAGCATCAAGTTTTGAGTTTTTAATCCACCCAACTTCATTGTCCAAGTCAGGACACTCCGTGATTTGTTTCGGGTAGCTTTGTTGATCCTCCGAAGTCATCAAAGTATAGCATCAATTTTTGGGTTTTGAATCCACCCAACTTTGTTGTCAAAGTCATGGCACTCTGTTATTTGTTTTGGGTAACTTTGTTGATCCTCTGAAGTCATACAAAAGATCTTGCCAACCTCCACAGCCCTATCTTTAAAATAATAAATGGCATAAGCCATAGTCTTATTTGAATGCTTATGAAAAACCCGAGATGACAGGAAACAAAGTATTCGTTCGTATGTTTGAATGGTGGGGGGAACAATGCCTCAATAATATAGCAGTGAAGCACTTTATTTTATTTATTTTTTTCGTTTAGTAACTTGGAATATACAAATACAACAGACAGACATGAACAAACATGCCTGCATGTTTCCAAAGTGTTCGTGTTGATCTGTAGTTGTGATTCGGTAGCACGTCCCTTGCTTTGTAACACTAAACAATTCAATGGTTTTTAAGACTGTGATTTTTGCTTGCACAGAGTTGGTAAATCTGTATGAACTGAACTCCCACTGAAGAAGAGGTACAATAGTGCTATGTGCTTGAGAGGGCCAAGGCTCTACATCTAGTATTTATTTTTATTTATTGTTTTTTTTAATTGCTATTATTTTAGTACATTCTTATTTTAATGTCACTAATGTAGTGGCTACTGTATCTATATC
This sequence comes from Filicampus tigris, assembly GCF_054856515.1. Classification (NCBI taxonomy): domain Eukaryota; kingdom Metazoa; phylum Chordata; class Actinopteri; order Syngnathiformes; family Syngnathidae; genus Filicampus; species Filicampus tigris. The sequence goes on along the minus strand of NC_141223.1, from coordinate 10,151,545 downwards.
TGCATTATGCCCAAAACAAAGTACCGATAAGTGAAATAATGGACATAGCTAGCAAAGCTGTTATCTATGTCTCTGTGTGTAGAAAATCTTGAAATCACACATCCTTCCAGATACATCCATGTAAATATTGCGAGCTGGAACAGGGAACATCAGTTATGCATAACTTCCCTCTCAGTATTTGAGAATCAAATGTTTTCACGTTTCAACAGCGAATTCCGTGTTCTTTTCTTCAGATTTGTACAGAGGTGCACACCCCTTTCCCCATGAAGAACTCCATGAAATGAAAAAAGCACCTCAGCCTATAACAGGACCCCCCTCCACTCCCCACCCTGCCCCATCACCGGGCCTTTCACAGGTAAGGACCTGTTGGTAAGGAAATAACAGTCACTGTAATGAGTTTTTCACGAAGCTCTTGAAGGAGCCAACCCCCGTTTTTAACGGAAAACGCATATCGGGGTGTTATTAGCAGCTTCTTTCATTTTATTATTTCTCTCTCTCTCTCTCTCTCTCTCTCTCTCTCTCTCTCTCTCTCTCTCTCTCTCTCCCCCTCCCCCCCCCCCCCCCCCTCCCCCCCCTCTCCCTCTCCCTCTCCCTCTCTCTCTCTCTATCTCTATCTCTATCTATCTATCATGTATTCCACTTTGCTCTTGTTGATATCACCTGCTGTCATTTGCAGCCCTCTTTCTTCCCTGGGCATCCCTCTCCTGTTGTGTTTGCCACCCCAGCGCCCCCTCAAATGAACCCAACACCACAGCCCAGACAGGTAGGAATATTCACATTTTCTTTGCCCTGAAGTTCATTTGCCGCCACATTGAGAGACACAAACCTATATGCAGTAGAAGGATTTAGCAGTATTCAAAAATAGCTTGAATGTAAGAACATGTATAGCTCCAGTACTAACTAAAATCAAGACTCGACAGTGTAAGTGGTTTACTTGCATTCCCAGCTATAGGTATATGTGAATTATAAAATTGGTCTTGTAGCACTTGTGTAAATGACAACAAATTGATAGCAGTGCTGTTCTTATCGTTCAATAGAATACGATCACATTTTTCAACATCTGGACATGTCGTAAACTTGCACCTGCTAACCTGTAATCTCTGCCGATGGCTGTCATGCTGCTATCTGCAGTGGTCAGACAGCAACACACACACTACTATAAACAGTGCTAAGATTGAGTTATTGCTTAATTTCAAAATATCATGTTTTCAACAGGTGAATAATTTTTCATGTTTAATGTCAGCAAAAGTACTAAACTAATGGAATACAGTAGATTATCTTAAAATATAAAAATCATTTAGCATGTCTTCCATCTTGTGAAAATTTTAATTTAATTTAATGTAGTAGGTAGACTGCTGTGATTGCTTAGAATAAACTTCTGAAAGTTGAACAGTCCTAATTTGGTGTTTCCGCATTACAGACATCACATTAATGTGAAAATTATTTTTTTTTCCAAAATTGGACATAAGTGTTTTTCACAGGAAAGCGACAATAGCAGGCGTAACAATACGTACTTACACAATAAGGCCCTTTGCCTTTAACACGGAATCTAGCAAAAGTGATATGTTGTGTGTGCACTTTTTCACAGCAACAAAGCATCCCACAATAACACGATTAAATGTGTTATGCCGTCAGCCCCAGCATTGAATGTCACACCATATTTTGTATAAAATACTTGCTTGGTCATTGACATTGCTTTCAACGTTACAGGGGAGGAAAAGTGTCCTGTGTGAAACTTGTGAACCTATTTCAGTATTATGAGATTATGTTTATACGGGGACCTTCCTGACTCATCTGGTTCTCACCTTTCCTTTTTTTTTCTTTCTTTTTTGCCATAACTCTACGTACAAACCATAATACAGTAGTACCTTGACAAGTGGACTAACTCACTAGCTATTGCTTGGTCCAATTTTTATTTTATTTTTTTCGTGGCTTTGTTGTTGTACAGTACTGGGAAGCATAAGATACGCCGCCACTAGATGGTAGCAGAAAACACCTCAACACCTAGCCGCACTCTACAGTTAGGTTAAAAATAACTCCTATGCACATGTTCACAAACAGACACGCACATCTGATATGTGTTGGTGTAACTATGTTGTTTGTACTTGACTGCACAGCATAGCGTGTAATAAAATCACAGTGAAAAATGAATGAATGAAAAACCAACGCAAGGTTATAGGATCTACAGTGGTGCCTTGAAATTAGGGCTGAAGCTACTGAATATTTTGCTATTTGGATATCGTCCTGAAAATTTTATCACAAAGTAATTTTTGGTCAATGAGACGTGATGCCAGAACCACAATATAGCGTTTTTGCTAAGACAACACATTTGAGGAAGCCTGGTTTGTTAAAGGTGATCAGCCGTAATGTCAACGGTGTCAGGCTGTCAGAATCAAAGAGTGCATAATCATTTACATTGACTGCTTTTGAAAAGTAATGCAACGGCTCTCGCCAGCGCTTGAGCGCTGCTAATGCTAGCTATCTTAGCAGAGTAAATGATTGATGGGTTTATTGTACTGTACCTTCTACCATCTTCTGGAAGAGTATGTGCTAGTTGTACATGTTGCTATATCATTTTTTCACAACCATAAGGCGTACCGTGTGCACTGAGTTCCGAAATTTGTAAATGTTGTGTGACTGATGAGCACTCCGCTTGACTGACTGGGAGCATTTCGCGCTGACACGCTGCTTATATAGAGAAAAGGCGGACATGAGGGAGGACAGCATGCGGACTTTAAAGGGGGAAGGGTTGACATGAAAGAGGACGCTAAAGGCACGCCCCCAGTAGTTATGTAGTACCGGTATGTGCGTTGTGCAAAACAACATCGAAAATGGCACCTACAAAGGGACACGCTTACGAAGCACAGTTTAAACTGCAAGCTATCAGTTTCGCGGAGGAACATGGGAATCGAGCAGCCGCAGATCAAGATCAACAAATCTATCCACAGCGGCTATTTGTTCACATCCCTGCCACTCAATATGACAGCCCTGCCCATTAAAGGCACATACTGTATACTATAATGTCGAGAATGTGAGAATGGCGATCCCAAGTGTACAAAAATAATACGTGCTCACATGAATATGATCTTCCTATATTGTCATCCATCCATTCATTCATTCATTCATTCATTTATTCATTATCCGTACATCTTATCCTCAGGAGGATCATGGGTGTGCTGGAGCATATTTTGTCAAGTCATATTTTTGCTATAAACACGTCACCATGATGCTGGCCATCTCTGCTAAAATAGACTACATCCTGGTTAACAGATTATTCAGTTCTACCTCTGAAATTAAATGATAAATTAATGTAACGTTGCTGTCATGTGAAGAACGTGTATGTCCAATGTTGCCATTTAAAAAAAAAAATTCATATTAATGTCTGTAACCCATTAATGTGAAAAAAATGGACATGTGTTTTTCACAGGACAGTGATGATAATCAGTATTTGGTTCAGTTTTTTTGTGGTTTCTGGGGAAAAAAGGAAACATAATGACCAAGGCCATTATTTTAGGAAGGTGACGAGATGTTGGCATTTATATATGCTTCTCCCCAAATTTCGTCTATTGCCGGGATGGCCTGGAATATAACCCTCGCGATAAGCAAAGTGATTATTTATATACACAACAAAATTGGGGCTCAAGAAAATACTAACTAGCTAGTAACTCTGAGAAACCACTGGTCACAGTGGCAGGTGAGCAAAAAAGTTAGTCAAGCCCTTGCTGCAACGTTGCCATCTACTGATGTCTCTTAGTCTCTTATGTAGAAGCTTGAATTTCACAGAGAATCTGTACAAGACCCTCTTACAGGTCCGCTTTTATCAACTGACTTACCTGGGCTTATGGAAGTCGGGGCAGGGCCCTATAAAAAAAGGTGATTTTTCTGTCAATCACTTTACATTCTTGCCATGAGTTGACCAACCCGCAGGCGATTCTGTGCGACGCAGGGGTTGTAATAGAGAGGGCCTATCAGAAGTCCTATAGTAGAATAGTTTCATATTATTCTGCTGTAGTCCGCTCTTGGGGCCTACACAATATTCATTTGTTTATTTGTCGGTTAGTCATGTCATTGTGGCATCCGCGGACCAATCACATCATCGTAAAATACACTATGACAATTTTCTGCCAATCCTGATGTTGAGGGAGTTCCCTTTATAGAGCTCTGCAGGTCACGTGACTGATCCCCACGTGTATTTGTTCAAGCAACCAAGCTGACAGGACCATAGCGGCGGCAGTTTATTAGTCAATATTGTGTCCAAGTGAACTCACATCTCACTGTGAAGAAAAGGACATAATGAGTGGATAGGTTGGAATATCGCAGATGCACCAGGAGTGCTTTTTCAACGACGGCAAATGCAACTGGTGAGTCCTTGCAAAATTGTCGGAGGGTTACAAAGTTTGGGTTTGGGTTGGCACGATCAACCAGGCTCCGCCATGGTGGCTGTTACTGGCGTGGAGGGAGCAGAGGCCGGCTGGGGCTGGCCGGCCTAGCTCCGAGGGCAGAAGAAAATGAATGCCCGTGGGCGAGGAGGGGGTGCCGACGCGGGGCGTCTCGGCCTTACTTTAGAACCAACACACCGGATGGGGTGCTCGCTTGCACAACCCCGACGCTGGAGAGCACCAGCCAACATTCGTCGACTGGGGTCAGGTGGTCTATGTGGCCCAGTACCAATTGCTTGTCAGTCCACGAACCGGTGGTTGGACAACAATGCTGTACTACACTCACTTGAAGTTATCATTCTCTGTATGCTGCTTGTCACAAGTCACTGCTTGGATCAAAATGGAGAATGTCTTTGGCTTCTTTGCTTTGATTGACCGTGGTGGGCTTTTCTCTCAAACTGTCCCACCTTATTGCTTCCAGTTAATGCATTTCTGTCATCTTTGTTTGTGCTGCTAAAGGGAAGCTTCAGATCTCTACAGGTAACTATTTTTTCCTCCTTTTACTTTCTCCTTTATAACCATCTTGACTCTCTTGAGGGGTGTGCCTTTGTTTCTGTTACTTTTTTTGCTACAACAGTCATCTCCCGGGTCAGCAGCAGAATATCTATGAGGAGGCAGCTTTCTATCTTTCTGCACTCAAACCAGATTTACGAGCCAGCTATGCAGCCATCAGGCTGGGGGAGCTTGCTTCACATGGCCTTGGGCTAGTATCAATTAAGTAGTAGTCAATTGAATGTGACCATTTTATTTTCACTTTACCGGAAGGTAACCAGTTACTTTCCAAGCTCAAGTTTCCCTTGATGTTTCTCTACTTTCCTCATTATGGCTTTGTATTGACTCATTGGTCAATGTCCTCACTTTGCCTTCTCTCCCTCTATCCTTCCTCCCTGGTCATCCTCCTTGTATTCTCTCCTATCTACTCTCTAGCTCTACTACACCAACAGAACAAGTTTGCCTCCCAGCAGCGGGCCTCGAGGTGTTCCACCCAGTAGTACCCCTCAGCCTGTAACTCCCACCCATGTCTACCAGCCAGCCCCTGGTTCCCAAATGATGATGATCCCAGGACAACAGTTGCCCTTCCCAAGCTCACCACAGGTGGCAGCCTATTTTATACAAGGACAGGTAGAGGCAAAACTCCAGGGAGGGGGCCGTTGATGTAGTTGTGGTGGTGGTGCTGTTTACAAAAGAATTTTACAGTCTGTCCATCGATGGGTTGAAAATTGTGACTTTTAGAACTCTGAAAAGTAACACACTATTTGGACTCTTTGATGTCAGCCACCTTGATATCGCAGTTCCTGAAAGGTTTCTCAATTTCTTAACTCTAGTGCTAATAATTCAAAACCATGATGATTTTAATTGATATCTATCAAAAGATGACAAAGACAGCTCTGCTCACAAGTTTTTGTGTTTTTAATTCACAATGGTCTGCCCATCTTCAAATGATGTTTTACTCTGCATACAAGCAAAAACACCTAATGTCTTTGAATTTGATTTGAGAAGATGGCCATCATGGCTGCGATGGAGAAATACAAATTCTTGTGTTTAGTTTTCTACCAAACTAAAGGTTTTCAGGGAGTTTCTTCTTCACTGTTACACATCTGGGGTGCTTTTTCAAACAAAGTGAGGGGTGATGCGTACTCTGATGAAAGTATAGAATTTGGTCAAGTCATTATCATTAAAGTGGAAGTCAACGCAAACAAATTCTCTCCAAGAATATGTTCTATGTAGCCCCACTAGTCTAAATTGATTAAAAATGCATTTTTCAATTATGAGTTAAGCAGTAAAATCCACCCACTTTTCCACATCTAAGGGAGCGGCCATTTTGCTGCTTGCTGTCGACTGAAAATGACATCACAGTTGCCCAGGGCTCAGATAATGACCAGTCATGGCTCAGCTTTGGAAAACAGGTGAGTCGTGACTGGGCTCTAAGCAACTGTGATGCTATTTTCAGCCAAAGTGACAAAATGGCTGCACCCTGAGATGGCTAAAAACAGGTGGATTTTGCTGGTTAACTCATATTTCACATACGCAATATTAATCAGAATGCCATGTTTAGACTAGTGAAGGCACGAAGAACATATGATTGGAAATGATTTTTGGGGGTCGACTTCCCCTCTAAGTCAACATTGTTGAAAAGGGCACATATCTGTACATGATTTAAAATTGTAGTGACGTGAGTGAAAGAAACAGTGATGATACCTCACCCAACGTGAGGTAATAATGACCAGAGTCGTCATATTTATTTGTTGTTGTTGCTGCTCTCCACTTCTTTTTCAGGTAATATTTCCTAACTGCTGAATAGCACTAGGAATGCACTGATACCAATTTTTTTCAGACAGGGTACAAGTACATGAATTTAATTTATACTCGCCGATACCAAGTACCGATACTTGATAATGCCATTACATCTTCCAATTATGATGAAATGGGTTTTATTTTAATCAAATATTATTCACAAACTTTCCTTGAAAGTTAAACTCTAATATAACAAGACTTTCCTCCAATTTGATTGGCTATGTCGGATTGGCCGATATTTGTGATGGGCTGTTGTCTTAATTTGCCAATCCAATCAACCACGAAATAAGACATTGTAGCCGCAGTGTTTCCCACCTATAAATGTACTTGTAGTGTGCCGCCACAAATTAATTTTGGCTGCCAATAATACATTTTGGCGCTACCTATCTTTATGTAACCAACGTATTAACTTTCTTTTGCTGTGCGGGGATGCCGTGCTGCTCCTTGTGGGCGTCTGCCAATATACCACCACTTCTGTTATTCGTACGATACTGTATACGGTAATATCCAATACGTCGAATGACTGAAGCATCAAAAGTTTCGCATATCGCAAAGCACAGACATCTCAAACTGTATCGATCCCCCATGACTCTCCAGCAGGCGTAGTAGCTCGTCACAGCACACCTGGTGCTTCCTTTGTTGGATTTGTATTATAGCTTGGAAATACCACTCCATCTTGGCCAAAACCGACAGTCGTCAGGTTCTTCTGAATTTTGAATTTCGCTGCGAAAAGACTATTACGGGAAGCGAACGTGCGAACAAGCACAGCAATGTACAGTATTTATTGTTTTTTCTTTTTTTCCTCTGCATATTTTTGATGGCATTAATCCATGAACTCAATTGTCCACAATTATACAGTTTTAAAGTTGTGTAAAATTATCTTTGTGGAACAAATGCAACTGTCAGTGTGACGATCTCGCTTCGTAACACGCTCACTGTCTTCAAAGATTATGGAAAAGTCCCATATCCATCAATACAGTACGACTATTATACAACGTCAGCATCCCACTTCACTTCATTCTGTTGCAGGAAGTACGACTCATAAATTATAATCATAAAATTAAGTTCTTCATTAAATTCATTTTGAAAAGTTTCCAACTGAAGTAGTTAGGTATAATTTTATGTACTGTATGTTTTGGAAAACAAATCAAAAACAAAATAAAATTCAGCTTGTTGTCAACGGTTTTGAATAAACAGTCTATATTCAAATCGCACTCCTTGTTTTTTCTACATTCCTTCCTTGCGGCATGGCAACCATTGCTAAACATTAGCAAAAATACTACGCTAGCAAAATGGTCGCTTGCTCGCCCGCCTGTCCCGGCCCTCCTCCGTTGTGGCTTCATGGCGGAAAGCGCAGCTGGCTCAGCAGGGGCCGAGCAGCATGTTGTGAGGCGTGTGCCAAAACTCGCAGGGGGCTGCGGCTCTTATGTTGCTGCCTTAGCAGGGCTGATCATCCATTCTGTAGAGCATAATTTGCAGTCGGATTTAGTGTTGTCATTTGTGTTTACCTTAATGTATCTCCACACCGCTGACATGGGTCCTACTGCACCTGTCCGGAAGGTATATACAGTATGGCAAGCTGGTAAATTGATATATTGGTGTTGTAGGATTGAAGCATTAATATAAATATTACTGAATGACAGTAGCAGTGCTGATACAAATACTGGTAATGACGCATTTATGAATATCTTTATCACTTTCTAGTTGCAATTTCCCTCCCTGCGACCTTGTTTTGTACTTATATATATATATATATATATATATATATATATATATATATATATATATATATATATATATATTTTATATATATATATTTTTTTTTTTTTTTTTTTTTTAGTACGTGGCCACACCCCAACAATACCCTGTACCAGCTGCAGCTCCAGGTTTCTATCCAGGGACAAGCCCGGCTGAATATGGTAATTATGGTAGGTGGATGGAGTGTTTGCCTGAGCCACTCACGCACGTACTGAATAATGTATGATTAAGGTTCTGCATCAAACATTGCATATTAAAAGTTTGTTCAGTTGTTTTTCTGTCATTTTTGCCAAGTTTGGTTGCACCCTCCAGAGGAAGTGGCAGTGTGTAAAATGTTTTGATTTTTCAAAGTTCATTCAGTTTGAAAACCTATTATTAATTTGAGTAATGTGTGCAAAAATATGTTCTATCACAACAATGTACATTTTTTTTAATATAATCGTAGGTGAAGTCATCTCTAATTATATTACATACGGCACGCCTACCCTGCAGGAGGCTGCCTGTCTTGCCGCCATCTTACTGCTACGGGTACCCGAAAAAGACAAATTTAACGAACGTAGTTCCCCCACATCATGACTACAGCATGTGTAACAAATGCAATGCATTTACTTTGTCACCGAATTGCACGCGCTCAAAATGCGCACACTTTGAACTTAAGTCATTGCATTCTATTAGTTCATCTCTAGATGGCACTAAGTTCTAGACATTGGGCCTTTAAGTGTCACTGCATAGCAAATATTAAACTGCCCCCTTCCCAATAGGCGTCTGAGTATGGTCATGCTTTCAAGCTAAGCAATCTTGTTGCAGCTCATTACAGTAGAGAGCTTGCAATACAAGTTATAATTATTTATACAGTATGCGTATGCAGGTGTATTGTAGGTCGTTATTGTCTATTCAACAGTCCAGTTCTCAGCTTTTTAACAGGTGTTTGGAGTGAGGGTTCTTTTTAAGTAAAATAATTTGCTTGTTAGGTTAATCATTCTTAGAGCCATTAGATTTTTTTGGACCTATTTAACCCATCAAGGCCTATAGCGCCTGGCTAAAAATCTTTCTAAAACCTAAGGTTGACTTTGGAATCACCCTCGAAAATGTTTTCCCAGAAATTCAATACCTAGAAAATAATCAATATCTCAGCCCCTGTAGAAGATAGAAACATAATTCCAAATGAAATGTGTTCTGAACAAAAAAGCTAAATGATCAAACTTTGTTTTCCATTGAATATGTTGTCTGTCTTTGTTTCATTAGCTCATCGGGTGAAGTTCAGATTACTTGAACAAATCAAGGGTTTCCTGATATTTGTCTAGTAATGTGAATGATTGAACTTGTAACTTGGGGGCGGCATGCCTCAGTGGTAGAGTGGTCGTTTCCCAACCCGGAGGTTGTGGGTTCGATCCCCGGCCATTGTGACCAAGTATCCTTGAGCAAGATACTGAACCCCAAGTTGCTCCTGATGCTGCATCATCAGTAGGTAGAGGAGGTACTTGAGTGAAGCTTCTTTGAGTACCAAAGGTAGAAAAATGCTATACAAGTGACAGTCCATTAACCATGACAGTCCATTTGCAAGGCAAACTAAATTTTACAAGTGCATCTTAAATAACACAACTTGCAAGTTTAAGTAGTCAAAATTGACATTGTAAAGTCAAATTAACTTTTCATTTTTGAGTTTTATGTACTCGCGTTTACTGGCATTATCTGAGTTGTCTGGATCAAAATGTTATAGTCAATTTAACTGATTTTGAGTTAAATTCACTTAAGTTTCCTGCTATTATCTAAGTTGTCTAAACAGTTATTTTCAGTAATAACAACTTAAAATTAGATATCTACTTTACTTGGGAATTTTGAGGCAATCGGTTTCCTGACTTTAAAGTAAGTAAAGTGAGCTTATTACATTTTACAGTGAGTTCAACTTTCCTGCCATTATACTTTTGAGGAATAGAGGGAGGTAGCGAAAAATGAAAGGCTAGAGAGAAAACACGACGACTTTCTCAATGATCCCACGGCATTCACGGCAGCAGAAGATAATATACAATGTTGTCACCTTCCCAAAATAATGGCCCGAGTCATTTTTTAAGTTTTATTCAGAAAATCCGAACCAAATACGATTTATATTTATTACTCATTTAGTTTTAAGGGTCGAATTCAATTATCTGTTTAACTAAGCCAGTTTTAGCAGAGGTAGCCAGCATCCTGAGTATGATGTTTTTGTCAAAATATTACTCTTTTTATGAGGTTGACGATATAATAACAAGCAAAACATTGTCAAAATAAAGCAGATGAGACGCAAAAGAAATACATCAAGTTAAAAAATTAAACAAGCACCACTGTGAAAGATGTATTGCATCTGGTGTTTTAATGTACAGTAAATATTGCACATAAGTGACACTTGCAAATGTTTTTGTATGTGTGAGCTGTACAGTTATCTAGTGCAATTGAACAGTCTTCTTGCTGTAGGCAGGAAAGACCTGCAATCGCACTCCTTCCTTCACTTACCCTACATGTTTTTAATGTACAGAAAATATTGCACATTAGTGACACTTGCAAATGTTTTTGTACGTGTGAGCTGTACAGTTATCTAGTGTAATTGAAGATTCTTATTGCAGTAGGCTTGAAAGACCTACAATCACTCTCCTTCCTTCACTTCTAAGTGTAAAAGTCTGGCTGGTATTGAGGTTGCTCAGGTCAGAGGGAGGAGTAAAGTTGAGACATGCTGGAAGAGGCAGAACTGAACACTGAAAGAAATCATTTTGAGTGGACACCTGTAGAGGGGGCAGGAAGAAGTAAAAAGGGGCATTCAAAAGACCCCCCCTCTCCCCTCCATTTTGCAGTCCATCTGCAATTTTGCACTCGGGTAGACATTCAACATGGGGAATCGCGGGTCTCACGAAGTTGATGACTCTCAGGGTAGGTGTCGTCGAGATTAACGGTCTCTCTTTGCAGCCCACCCCCACCCTAACTGCTCATGCGCCTGTGTTTAATGACTCGTATGTCATGCCTCTTATTTACAGTATTGGGACACTGTCCAAGAAAAGTTGCATTCCTTCTTCTGGCTTTCTGGTTGTGAGCACGCTCTTCGTCTCTCCTGGTCTATCCTTCCCTCCCTCTTGCAAACTATCGCATGTGGGTTTTGACTATATTTAGGCTGTGTTGCTCTTGGTCAACAATGCAGACTCAGTAATGTGAGTTGGACTGTAATACTTAGAGTGGTGGAGAGTCAGAGTGTGTAGTTACTGCTGAGCTGAAAGAGAGGCCTCTTCAATTTGAACATTTTGTACGCCGTTCCTTCCTTCCTTTCCTTTGACAAAGCTGAACTGTTGAGGCCATTTACAAGGCCAGCTAATATCAATGAAGAGCAGAAAGTCTTGTTGACAGTATTGACAGGTTGAGCCAACAAAAGTACGTTGAACTTGTAGTGTGTGTGTTTTGTTTTTTTTTAACAGTGGAATGGGGTTATGTAAGTAAATTATTTCCAGTTCTTTATGCTTCAATTCATAACATATACAAGCTTTAGTAACAGGGTGGTAGAGTTGGAGTTGAACGGTTATGTGGAAAAAGAATCTGTTGTGTCATAACCCAGAGGCCTACCTACACTATGGGCCTCCTCGGTGCTCTCGCAGACTTTTGCAAGATTGCGCACAGATACAGTAGAAAACTTGGAAGATGACTGTAGTTCTTTCAGTTTTACTGATATGTTATGCTTACTTCATAACTTCATAATTGGCAATAATGAAAAGTGTGGCAACACATTTTTGTTTTAAGGCCCAAATGTTTTAGTGCAAACTGCAATGTATTATTCTAAGTTGTATTGAATTCTTAGTCTGAAGTTATGAAATATTTTCAATGTAAGATTCAAAACATTGTTGAGCATCTTTTAAAGAGGAAATCAACCCAAAAATCTTCTTTACAATAATATCGTATGCAGCTACACTAGTCTAAACTTGACATTTTCAGTCGATCAAAAGTGGCAAAATGTCCAACCCCTGAGATTGCGAAAAATGGGTGGATTTTGGTACTTAACCCAAATTCCACAAACACAGTATTAATCAGAATACTGTGTTTAGACTAGTCGAGGTGCATACAACATATTATCGTAAAGAAAATTTGGGAGTTGACTTCATCTTTAAGCTACAGGCATCAGTAATATACACTTCTGGGCAGATCAGGGAAAGGAAAACAAAACAAACTAACTTAACTTATCCTTTCACTGTATTGATTAATTGATGAGAACTTACAGATACATAATAACAGAAATTTTTTTTTTACAAGTGTTTGTAAATTTGATTATTTCGTGGATACAAAAAAAATACACGCTCCTGTTCAAATGCCATGTTTTTGTGATATTTAAAAATTGTGGCAAAGATGAATCAGTTAACGATCTTTTCTACCATTACCCGGTAACTTAATGTGACCTATTACCTGTACAACTCATTTGGAAAAAAAAAAGTTTTTTCGACATAAAAGGTCAAAATAAACAACTGAGATAAAACTGTTGCAGAAGTGTGCGCACTCTCTTACAACTGTGGTTGTGGCTATGTTCAGACTTGACCAATCACATTCAAACTCGTTAAATGGGATTCAGCACACATCCATCACCATCAGTGCCCATGATAAACTCACAATAAATTCAAGATTTTTTTGGTCGGCTTACCCGTTTTACTGATGAATGATGGGGCACTAAACACAAATGTACTAACTACAGAGCGTTATTAAGCAATATAAAGAGTCCAGTACTGCACTATTATTGAGCATACTTGATCACTACTGTATATTGCGTATACCCTGGTGAACATATGTGCATTTTAGTAACGAGATTATACCTAGAGTGGATAATAAACTGCAGCTGTTTTATTGTTAATCACAGGAGAAAAAAATGTCCCTGTCCACCCAAAATGTTTTTGCACCTCACATGAATGAGTGTGTCTTGATAGGCTGTGTCGCTGTGTCCTTCCTTTGTGTCTCTGTGCTGGGCTCGTGTTAGTGTCATTATACGATTGTTGACTTAAGCCTGTATGTTTTGATTAATAGTATTCTGTCTGATCCACAGCCGGGGCCTACTATCCAGCCCAGCCTCAGTTTACTCCCCCAGTGCAGACGCCACCCGTCATCATGAACCCTGCCCCTCAACAGCAACAACCGCCACAGCCTCAGCAACACATCCACACCAAACGGGAACGTAAACAGGTCACTGTTCTATTAACCCATTAAGGACGGGAGCGCATAACCACGTTTCTACCACTAAAGCCAGGAACGTTGTTGCGTGTTTCTCCCTTTAAAGCCGGGAGAGCGTACGCGTCATTTTCTTTTTTTTTTTAAATCCAATTCTCGGTCTCTTAGCTAATGAAATGCATCAGAATAGACATGTGACGGTGTTGTGAGTTGTCGGAGCATATCCGGAATTTTTTCGAGAAGTAATGGCGGACGCTCTGCTATAAGTCACGGCTATGATATAGACGACACGACAAGCTCGTGGACTTTAAAGCCGTGAAACCATCCAAATGTGATGTATGGTTAAGATATATGTTCGTAGACAATGACGATCCCAACGTCTTTGTAAGAGAAGACATCATTGTAATTATCGCTCGTTTTTTAAAATTAGAAATAGTGCTTCACTTGCATCTTCGATTGAAACAGTAAAGATTAATGAACTCGTGCCTGTGTGAAAGAGCAATATCTAAGCTCTGAAATTCTTTTGGATTTATGTTTCTATCTGCTACAGGGGCTGAGATATTATTTTGTAGGTGGCGAAAATGTCAGGTTTTCAAGGGTGACGCCAAAGACGACCGTAGGTTTTCGAGAGATGTGTCACGAGGGTTTTCAGGCTTTCATGGGCTAATGGGGAACACATATTTGTGCACTGTACATTATACAGCAAAGTATTCAGACCCCTTGAAATTTTTCACTTTCTCTGTCATTGCAGCCATTTGACAAAATCCAAAAAGTTCTTTTTATTTCTCACTAATGTACACTCAGCACCCCATCTTGACAGAAAAAAATCGAATGTAGAATATTTTGCAAATTTATGAAAAGTGAAAAACTGAAATATCTTATGGTCATAAGTATTCAGACCTTTTGCAAAAAAACCTTCATATTTAACTTACATGCTGCCATTTCTTCTGATCCTCCTTGAGATGGTTTTGTTGCTTAATTAGAGTCCAGCTCTGTTTAAACTGATTGGACTTAGTTAGGAAAGGCACACACCTGTCTATGCGGTATGACCTTACAGCTCACTGTGCATGTCAGAGAAAATGAGAATCATGAGGTCAAAGGAACTGCCTGTTAATTTGGAGAACTGAGATTTCCGATTCCTAAACGCAACACACGGTGCGTAGTCACAGCAACTGTGAGGCAGCACGTCCTATTGCTGCTCGATGTTGCCTGCTGACTAATACCAAATACGTCTGTGTATTTCACTCATTTGCTAGATTGTGCATTTAATATTAGCATTACGCGACGGAGACAACTTGACATGCGTTAAGAGTCAGTCATAGATGGGTGTAACGGAGAGAATCCGGTCACTTTTCAAAATAAAATGTTTTTCAGCCTCAGATAACAAATAAACCAGAGGTACTGTACGTTTTTTTTTTTCTTTCTGTCATCTCTGCGGTCTCGGCCCGGTGGTTGGGGACCCCTGATGTAGTACCTGAATATCTGTGTTGAGCTTTGTTCTTTTGCCTTGAGACTTTGGCTGGGTCTCTTTATGCTGCTTATCTGTGATTGGTGTTGCCTTTGATTGGACTTTGACTTGGCCCAGGGACAGCCATGAGAAAGAGGCATTTGGGAAATACATTTGCTTGAGTTTGTGAATGTGCTTCAGCCTAAGGTTTATGTGCACTCATATGTACAACAAAAACATTTGTGTTGCAGTCTTGAAGTTTTGGGCGATTTGTTTTCTGTGAAAATCTAGAAATAAGTCATATTAAAAAATGAATGTATGAGCAAAGAACCACAAGTCTATTAGAGAGTGGGTAATATTTTGTGTCAGTGTGTATGGTTTATAGTGTGTATACAATTAATGTCAGAGCACACTGATTGCATTTAAAATCGTTAGCTTTTGTATTGTTTTCTTAACCTAGTGTTCATCTGTCTTGCTCTATCTTCATGTCAAAGTGGAAAAACTAGAGGGGGAGGGGCTGTGGGACATGTCAGCACATTGCTCAGCTCCACGTGGCCAACTACCCTCCCCTCCCCTACTGATTTCTGTGGCACTCCCTCTTCCTCTTCTGCTGATTTCCTCTGCTCTCAAGTAAGTTTGCAGCATGTCTGGTCAGAGTGAGGAAGAATGAGAAAACAGGCTTATTTTGCTCGTAGCAGCTCATTTGATTATAACCTTCCCTCTCTTTGAAATGCTCCTATTCTTTCATACAGCTCCCACCCCTACTTCCCTCGTGGGCCTCTTTAACTGTCTGTTAGTCTGTGAGGGCGGGAGTTGCACATTCCAATGCCATAGCATTAGAAGCCCAGTGGCCATCCTTTTTTCTCTCTCCTCCCTGTTCTGTTCAGCAAATGAGTGAAGGAGTGAGGGAGTGAGGTTCCTAGCTAGTCTACTTACAGCCCAGCCCAGCCCTCTTTTCTGTTCTCAGGCTGGGACAGTTAAGATTAGCTAAAACGTTCCACCACACGCCTGCTTTATAGTGTTTAATGTCAAGCCTGGAACTGGCTAGAGAGGCCATTCCTCTCCAGGGATGATAAAACTTTGTTAGGAACAGCTACCAATGGACTGGGCCTGGCAAAGGTTAGTTTATGGTAAACAACCATTTTGTTTTTTGAACTCAAACCTTTTGTGGGGATAGTCGTGCATATTTATATATTATGTATTGTATTTGTTGTTCATATTTGCTCATGGTTAAGTGTGACCTTTTAGTCTCATGACTGTCCACGTCACTTTATTTAGTAGCATTCTGGCTCATACCAGTTTCATGGCAGCTCTGACTTGCTAGAATAAGCATGTAGCGAGTGAGTGAGAGAGAAGGAGAGGGAGTGTTTCAAAAATGTTTGTGTGGCACATAACGTGAGAGTGATTACACTTCCAAGTTTTTCTCTCTTCAGCAGCGGAGCAGCGTGTGTGTGAATGCAAAACTACTGTCAAGTCAAATTGCAATCTGTCTTCCTGAAAGACTAAACATTTCATAGCCAGCCAAGGCTGCAATGGAGTTTTGTTCGATATTTCAGTTACAACAAGTGATGTAGGACATTACTATAGGGGTTGAACTGGTGTGCTGCATTTTACAATATGAGAAATATAATGCTCATTTGAGTGATAAAGCATGTGAGTCATATGACAGGCAGGAAAAGGTGAAGATTATGGGCATGCATGATGAGATTGTTGTCTCAAGTATTACTGTGCTACTACCCAATGAATATTGCTAATATGACTCTTCTTGCGGCCCAATTCAAATTTGTAGTGTATGTAAATTATTTCCTTAAATCTTTATGCTCACTTTGCATAACCTTTACTATTTGGCACCTGATTTCCCCTTTCTTCCGTAGATCAGAATAAGAGACCCAAACCAAGGAGGCCGGGACGTCACAGAGGAGATTATGTCAGGGGGCTGCAATAGCTCTAGCTCGACCCCACCACAGGTCAGTTTGTTGACTTAATTTGACTTTACTGTTTTTTATTTTTAAAGAGGATTTCATTCATTAGCATGCTTTTTTTCCCCAAAAGCTTGCTATGTTGTTTTTTCTTAACAGACATACCTTAATCATCATGAGAGAAAAATTGGAATATGGCTTGTATTACTTTGGATTCTTCAATCTTCACACCCAAAATTGTGATTCTTATTTTTGTATAGACTGCCATATCAGAATCAGACACAGGATTGTTCCAGGCCAACGGTGAGAGCACCCCAGCTGCTATTGCTCCAGCGCATGCTACAGCAGATGAGTTCCATGTGCAGACATTCTGCTATACTCAAGTGCTAATAATCTCCACGGTTGCTCTGATCAAGCACCTATGCTGATATCCATATTTGTACTATACAACCCTAAAAGGCATATGAAGACTTGAAAAAAAGGTAGCTGCAACCTGTGAAGATATTTTTTGAGGAGAGTAACATGAAATGACACGAGACTCAGGTTAACCTGCAAATTTAGTTCACTTTTTCTATGATTTATTGAATTTTATCTGACAAGAAAAGTCATAGTCCACCAAGAGCATAATAGGTATCAAGAGATTTAATATGCCATGGTCCACATTGAAGATCATTGCAGGATGGGTGGAGGAGGCTTGTGATTTGGTACTACATTATGTGTATGGTGTGCAACACAAAATATATAAGGTAGAGTGAAAGTTGAATTGCCCCTTGAGTGATTAAAATAAGATCTACTCAACATTATTTATATAGTGCGTTCACAACAGCTGCTTCTGAAACAAAGCACTTTACAGATCAGATGAGATGAAACATAACACAAACATAACAAACCATCAAAATCTTTTTCGCTATTCCTACATAAGCTTGATGAAAGAGGAGCAATTCAAAGTCTCCTTTCACCAGTTAAATCAGGGGTGTCATGACGCAACTCATGTTTGCTACACGGTAAGTTTGAAAGTAAACAAGCAACTGTAGCGCCCGTTGGCAAGTAAGAGACACATACAAAAAGAATTGTTCAATTCTCCGTTTCCAATTAGATCCAGTTTAGAGATGAAAAATTAAGTCATGCACTATATGTCACTGCCCACCAATTAGATCCAGTTTAGAGATGAAAAATTAAGTCATGCAAAATATGTCACTGCCCACTGTGGAAACGTGGACTTGTTTACATGAATTTTGGACATGTTTACATGTCTAATTTGGGTAACTTTTAAAATACATGAAAATACTGTCCCCAAAAAATCTGATGGAGGCGCTACATCTGCACTACGGCAACGTTTTTGTGCTTAGATCCACAGAGGAAATGTAACCTAAGTTTTACACAGAGGACAGTCAGGATGTGTACCTTTTTGTTTGACGGATGGATGGATGGATGGATGGATGGGAACCTAAATTATACAACAAATTATTAACCAAACCATATCTAAATGGAGTACAAGTATTTTTTGGGTAGGTGGGGGATGCCCAAATGTCCAAGCACATCAGCACCAAGTTTACCCATCCATCCATCCATCCATTATCTGTACCGCTTCTCCTCACAAAAAATGTTTGAACTGAATAGTGCTATATTGTTACAATTTGTACTAATTCATTTCATTTTTTGGACATGACAGATGACAGAGGACAACCTTTGCTGCCTCCTTTGTCACAGTCTCCTGACATTGTTCAGGATGACCTCACCCCCGGAGAGGCTACATTCTCTGATATGAACAATAAGCCAACTACACCATCTCTAATATCAGACGCACATGAAACCCCTGTCAGCACTATTTGTATTTCTCCCCCTGCGTCAATTGTTCCCATTAGAGACATAATGTACACTACCACATCTCCCAGAGGACTAACGCCAGATCCCCAATCTGCGCCTGAGGTGCCTGCCTACCCTGCACCACTCCCTGATTCTGTGCCTACCTCTGCTGTTCAGGAAAACCCAGAAAGGACAGCAACAAATCTTGAAGAAGTAGACGTGGTGATTAGAGAGGAAGAGGTACAATCAGAGGATGCTTCATTTATGGACAATTCTCTCACACTCTCCTCCGCCACAAATGGTGTGGCTGCAGAAGTGCCAGAAAACCCTTCGGTCATGTTGCCATCTAGTCGCCAGGAGTTTCCTCTGGAGTCTCCCATTGCTCAGCCAGAGGAGCTCTGTCTTTCCAATGGTTTACCTCTTTCACCCCGCCAAGACCCAGAGGCCCTTGCTACTAGCGCAGAAGAGCTTGACGACAGCCCCATTGCTGAACCTGATGTTTGTCTGCAGCCTGCCATGAAAACCTCCAAAGCCATCAATGAGGCAGTGCCTACATCACTTGTTGAATCAACCACAGCGCCTGTTACTGAGTCCGTTTCTACAGTCAGTCCAGAGGTTCCTGCTGAAACAATCACCCATGCAGCAGCTTCCCAGCCCGTGGATGAAGAAACAGTTCCTCCTGTTTCCCAAGGCACTAACGAGGATACTGTCAGTTCTCAATGCAGTGCTGTGGGAGCAACGTCACCGCCACCGGTGGCGGGCTCAAAAGATTATCACGACCGAGGAACAGTGGCAAGTTCTCCCCAGACTGTCCCCAGTGCCCTTGGAGAAACGACTATGCAAGGTGTGTCACTTTCCACTTATTTAAAGTATGCATTACAATTCTGAGTTATATCTGTAGTTTTCTCACTTTCTAGAGGTTGTTCTCTATCATTCTGTGTTAATCGTTCTGTAGCTGCTGTGTCTGTGCCAAAGAAAAAGAGGAAAATTAAAGATTTGAATAAAAAGGAGGCAGTGGGAGATCTATTGGATGCATTTAAAGAGGTGGGTGTTCAACTGTTTGAGCCAGGACATGTAACTTCCCTGCGCATAAAAATAAAATGAAATTACTAGTAAGTGGTATGTAATGTAACTTTGAACCATTCACATCTTTACCCCCTTTGTTTCAGGAGAAAGTAGTTGTACCACCAGAGCCCGAGGTTGTTTCGGCCCCATCAGCTGAAACTAAACTTCCTGCCCCGTCTCCTCAATTAGAGGACAATGACCTAACTTGGGAGGACAAGGAGGACAAGGCGGACAAGGCGGACAAGCTGGATGATGAGAACATTCAGCCAAGCCCTCCCCAGCAGACAGCAACCGACAAGGAGTATCAGTATAAAGAGGGTGGGTCCATTATCCCAGTTGATGGCTTTTCCTGGTAGTTCAGTCAGACTTCTTTCTCTCTCACATACACATTTTTTTTAATTTTCCTGAAAAGAACAGTATATCTAACCATCAGTTGAAATTAGTTTTGTGGAAAAGTGGTGATTTTGATAGTCATGCACCGATAGAAAGCAAAGGTAAATTCAAAGCACAATTTAAACTGTAGCCGGTATTTGTTACTCCTGATATAGAGATATTTTACGGCTGGAAAGTGGTTGCATTGTACAATATAACTATTGTTCGTAGATGGCCGAAATTCATAATAGTTTAACACAGTGTTTCCCAAAATTTATGAAGCCATTTTACATAAGTGAATTGTCGCCGCAAACCACCAAACAAGAATATCCCAAAAGTATGAATACTGAACTAATGATGATGATCTTGTTTCAATTACCCTACAAATTTACTTACCGTTACTGATCGTAAAACCTAGACCTGTTTATTGGCACACAGACTTTATATACAGTACTTGCAGGACACCATGACTTACTCGGTTGTATAAATGGCCACAGGTGGATACACAGGTTTATTGTACCTTCTGCCATCGAATGGAAGAGCATTTAATTGTTTTGCCTGCCGCTGTACATCGCTGTTATAGATGAACAAAGATGTATTCATATTGAATAAATAATAATTTTCAGACAAATTAAGTCAAATTGGATGATTTCTCTGTCCTTAATTATCTCATGGCACTTCGAAGTGTGCCACAGCATCCTCTTTGGGAATCAGTGGTGTAACAGTATTATCATAATAACCTGTTAACTGATACCTAAAAACCTTCGTACATCCATCTCTATCTTGTCCTCAATAGGGAAATTAAAATAAAATGTTGCTATATTTCAAGTGGATGACATAATCCAACAGTTATCCTTGAACTCAGCTGTCTGAAAATGTTTTGACGCAAAGTAAATAAATGTTTCATGATTCATTCATGTATTTTATTTTCAGAACAATGGAAGCCAATCAATCCGGAGGAGAAGAAAACGTATGACCGGGCTTTTCTTCTGGGATTTCAATTCATCTCAGCCAGCATGAATAAGCCTCAGGGTCTTCCTGCCATAAATGACGTCGTCCTGGACAAGGTATACCCATCGACACTAATAGCATACAAAATACTGTACAAAATTCAGTACGTTTGCACAGATAACACTTTTTTTTTTTAAAAAAGCGATGAGATGTCTTTACATCTAAAGCCTCCATAAAAATTTCAAAATGGGCCGTAGCATAGAAGTGTGTAATACAGTACCATCATTCCAAAAGGTACATCCTCTTTATTTTAAGATTTTTTGTCTCCCTTTATCACTCTTTGAACCACCAGCATAACTCCCAATAGAATGCTTAACTAATTGGTGTGTGGCATGTGCAAACATGATGTTTTTTTCTTGTAGTCATCACTTCCCTAATTGTAAAAAGCATTAGTGGGGATAAGCGGTTTTGAAAATGGATGGATGGATGAACAAGAGAGCCATTGAAGAATAGTGGATATTACGGTCACCTAGAGGACACAAGTGGGATGCTCGATCAAAACTTAGTTTGTTTTGTTTCTTTTTTCCTTGTGTCACTGTGCTTGTGTTGGCTGTTTTGGGGTTCACCCACAGGAAAAGACTGGCATGGTTGTTTGATAGAAGACAACATTTCCTGCGTTTGTAAGTGTGCATTTTCAACTAGGATAGTCTTCAATTTTCCAATTACCATTAACAGGATAGAGAGTAAAGACAAGGAATGAATAGCAAAGGATGCCTTCATACGTACTGTATAGACAAATGTATTGCATTTCAGGCTTGTATTTGCAAACAGAAAAATATGCCAGTGCAAAATCTTTGCTTTTATTCAACGCATTTGTCTTTCTGCTTAGGTGAACAAGACTCCTCTCCGCCAGCTTGAGCCCAGTCGCCTGTATGGGATGAATTGTGGTCCTGATTTCACACCTTCATTTGCTAACATAGGCAGGCCGGGTATGGGAGGAGGAAGTAGAGGACCAGTAAGTTAATTTTTCTTTGTTATGACGATCACATACCAGCAATTTAGCAGTGCTGTCTGATTATTTTGGTCCGCTAATTTTTTCTTTCCTATCTTTTTTTGTTAGTCACCGGGTATGGGTGTAGGCATAGGTGGTCAGCGTCGGTCTCAGCAGATGCAACGGAAAGAACCAAGGAAAATAATTACCAGCATGTCACTTAATGAGGATGTGAAGCTGAACAAGGCCGAGAAGGCATGGAAGCCTTCACTGAAAAAAACAATACGTGGATGTGCAGGAGAAGAGACTGTGGATAATGATCCAGATCAACTCAAGACACAGGAATTATTGAAAAAGGTCCGCAGTATCCTCAACAAACTGACCCCTCAAAAGTTTAAACAGCTAATGAAACAAGTGTCAGAACTAACTATTGACACAGAGGAGAGGTTAAAAGGTGTCATCGACCTCACCTTTGAAAAGGCCATCTCTGAGCCAGACTTTTCAGTGGCCTATGCCAACATGTGCCGCTGCGTTATGGGGGTATGTATCAACAGCTCACTAATAGTTTCTTCCTATTGGGACAGTTTAAGGCTAAATGATTTTTATAATAAATGGAAATGGCAATAACAATTCTGAACTTTTTAGCTAAAAGTCCAAGCCACAGATAAGCCGGGAGACACTGTGAATTTCCGGAAGCTGCTACTGAATCGATGCCAAAATGAGTTTGAGAAGGATAAAGATGACAATGAGATCTTTGAAAAGAAGCAACGAGAGCTGGAGGCTGCAGAAGGGGTATTATACTGCAAATTATTTTTTTAAAAACTTTTTTTTGTTATTTTACTGTAAACTTACCCTTTTTTCATCTCTATATATATTTTTTAATTACTACATCTTTGTGAACTGGACATTACATTTTTCCCCACAACAGGATGAGGAGAAGCAAAGGTTAATTGAAGAGCTTGAAGATTCTAAAAACAAGGCTAGGAGGCGCTCACTTGGTAATATTAAATTCATCGGTGAGCTATTCAAACTAAAGATGCTCACGGAAGTCATCATGCATGAGTGCATCGTAAAGCTACTGAAAAACCATGATGACGAGTCCCTGGAGTGCCTGTGCAGATTGTTATCCACCATTGGAAAGGATCTAGACTTTGAAAAGGCCAAGGTACAGTGCACACTTGTAGTCCAATAAATCAGCTTCAGCTTGCAAAGATAGCAATGTACAAAACTAAACTAAAACACTGACCAATGTGTTGTAATGGTCTTTAGCCTCTCATGGACCAGTACTTCAAACAGATGGAGAAAGTAATAAAGGAAAAGAAGACCAGCTCCAGGATCCGCTTTATGTTGCAAGATGTGATGGACCTTCGACGGGTAAACACGCAGCTCTACACCTGATGTTTTAGCAACTTTCTTACACTTGCTCACAGCATGCATTGGTGCTCACACATCATCTGGCAGTGTTTAATGTCACTGCAAAGTATTATCAAATTGTGCTTTGTGTGTTTTTTGTGTAACTGTTTTTGACTATACTTCTCTCAGCTTTGGTGAACTACATGTAATGTAAATTCCCATGTGTCATCTCAGAACAATTGGGTGCCCAGACGAGGCGACCAAGGCCCAAAGACTATTGACCAGATCCACAAAGAAGCTGAGCTGGAGGAGCACAGAGAGCAGATGAAAGTGCAGCATGCACTCATCTCCAAGAAAGAGTCTTTCGGCGGTCCAGGAAACAGGATGGGTGGAGGAGGCTCAGGGAGTCGTGGGGGACCTCACACTCCTGGTCGCGGGGTTCCACCACAAGATGATGGCTGGAACACAGTTGCCATATCCAAGAACCGAACATATGACGCAAAATTAAAATTCCCAAAGGTACCGCAGTTCTTGTCTGTTATATGAATCTAGTACTAGCTTTCCACCCTGCATTAAACACAACCTTGGATTGGATAGAATTTAGAAAATTAAAACCCATTATTTACATCCAGTCATATAGTCTAATCGCATGTCAGTATTAAGTTAAGCCATATGCTGAAGCAGCTTTGATTCAGCTCTTGTATTCAGCTGGAATTTTGGTTTTAGTCAACAAACTGTTCTTTTCAGGCACCTGCTTTTGATATCCACACTCAGTGTCTCGCTCCAGGGGGCAAAGGTGCTTTGAGCTGGGGTAAGGGCAGCAGTGGTGGTAGCACCAACAAGCTCTTGGATTCTGGTAGGTCTCCCTGTTAGATATCTCTGGAGCTTTGAGTATGAGCAAAACAATCTATAAATTTATTGTTCTTCCCAGGCCCAGAATTGGGCGGCCGTCCAGCTACCAACAGGTTCTCAGTTCTACAACAGGCCTCGTCAGGCACTTCAGCTGAGTCAGACAGGCGGGTTCCTCAGAGGTAAGAACAATTGTAAAGGTGTAAAACAAAGTTGTAATGTTGTCCTTGCAGACCTGCCAACCTTGTGATATTTATTTTATTTTTTCAAATACCTCAATAATGAAAGTGCGTATACATCTTGGCAATTTTCAAGGTCATGTTATAAGAGTAGTACAAGATTTTACTTTGCAAAGGTCTTCATGAAAATCACGTATTCTTTGAAAATTCCTGTTTACCAAACTCACATGACCATGAAATGTTATCTTTTTTTAATGTTCTCTGAGTTATTTGTCAAGAAAATGCTAGAAGTTAACACTTAATATTTTCCTGCAATTGGTGGGTCTTCAACCTGATTTTAAATGGTTCACAACTGGTTTCATTTTTTCACATTCACCTGGTCCATTAACCTTTGCTAACAAGTTGAAGTAATCATCTAGGGGTCATAAACCACAGGCAGAAGTAGGCAAAAAAAGTTAATCCACACTTGTAATCGTGCTATGGCGTTACAAAGACTTTTCAATTGTGACAGTAGTATTTGTATTTATTTTTTGTCATTACAACTCTGTTTTGCAGCAGAATTATTTTCCCATGTTTCCTTTTAATCTGTCCCTATATAGAAACAGCTCAAGTCGAGAGCGAGGCGAGCGCTTTGACCGTTCCGACCGGGCTGATCGTGGTTTTGACCGACGCGATGACCGCGAGCGAAACAGGCCACAGGTTGCTGCAACACGCAGCTTCAGTCGGGAAAATGAGGAACAGAGTCGGGAGAGAGAGCAGCGTGGGTCAGCAGATCCAGTCCGCAAAGTAGCAAATATGACAGATGACAGAGATCGTGGCAGCAAAGAGAGAGCTCAGAGCCGAGAAAATGGTATCCGAACACACTTATACTCTCGTATTCATACTCATGTGTGCCAGCATTACCATTTTAGCAAACATGATCTTAATTCTATGTCTGGTCACTACATTTTGGTATTGTTTTGATTATATAAACAGTGCGAAGGGAAACAGCTGACACTCCTCCACCTCTCCAAAACACGACAAAACCTGCCTTGACTGTGGAAGAGCTAACCAAAAAATCCAAAGCCATCATCGAAGAATACCTCCATATCCTTGATATCAAGGTAAGGCATAACATTTGTTGTTTTTTTTTTCATGTATGTATATATCACCTCATTATGATGGTCACTTCACAGTTTCGGTGGACAGGGGCTCATACTTAGGCACAGGATTTGTTGGGATTTCAAATTGAAGCATTTCCAATAAAAAGAAAATTATCTTCTCATTAGTATACATGCATTTATAGTTTTACAAAAGTAAAACGTTTTTACTAAAGAAAAAAAAAAAAAAGGCACACACCACACACACACACACACACACACCCCCACGCAACCACACACACACGATCACACACACATGCACACACACATGCACTTTAGGAGTTGTGCAACAAACATGTGACTGAAGAGGTAGATAGCTCCTAATCTCACAACACGACCAATATGTAAGTCAGATCACACTGACATCACTCATGCGTCAGTGAACCAATTAAAATGACCACAATGCACATTTTATTAACATTTGTGAAAGGGACAGTTTGTAGAATTTAGTGACATCGAGTGGTGAACAAATAGAATGCAAGGACCTAAGTTCAAATGCGCACACTACGGTGATTCAGAGAGACCACACTTTGCAAGCCTGCCACCAATTTCTTCAGCAGAGGTGCAAGCAAAATGTCATCACAAACGATTTCTAGTATACTCTCAAGTGACGTGTATTAGCGAAGTAATGCTATAAGTGATGTGATAGAACATTGTTTTTCATATTATTGAAATTAATAGTTTTTTTTAAATGAAGGAACTTTGAGGAATTAAAACTTTCTTCACACTGTCTCTTTACCATCCTATTAACGAAGCATAACACACTACAAATTATTTAAAAAGCTGTATCATATGTAGCTTCCAAAATGCCATGTTAATATATGTTTGAAGTTATTTAACTTAGCATGTAGCGTATAGGAATAATATAGGATGACTTGCGTCCGATCTGCTCTTGTCTTTACGTGAATGCATAGTGGCGTCATTTTCACATTTGAAAATGGCAGCGTTCAACCAGAGCTTGTCTGCGACAGGAGAACTTGTTTTAAACTACTTGTAACTTGTTTTTATCAAGCTATTGTTCTGATAAAATTGTTTAAAAAAATGGCTAATACTGTGCTGATTAGACAAATGAACTCCATCTTGATAAATCGCATGACATTTACATCAATCTGCGCGTGTTACATGGCTGTTAAACCACAGCTCTGCTTAATGGAGTAGCACATTCATCATTATTGGCAGAGATCTTGAGTTGCAACTTCAGGCACTGCTATTTTTACCTTCCTTGTAAACGGCAGGTCGGAATAGATCACATCGCATGTAAATAGTTGTCAACTAGTGGCCATCGGATTCTCGGTCACCTCCAGGACTAAGGCCCTTCTCCCGTTATCACTCAGTTTAGACTGGCGGCCACCCGAACATCCTCCATTTATGGATGATGGAGGCCACTTAGCTTGTTTGGACCTTCAAAGCAGAAACGTTTCAGTATCCTTCTCTACATCTGTGTTTCAATATGATGTATGAGGTTCAGGTGCTTTTGAGCATGGTGGGGATAAGACTTTACTGGCGAAGCTAAAATGGGTGCTAAAACAGTCTTCGTCCTCTGCTCGTTCCCGAACGTATGGATGTACTCTGTCGCCGTGCTTCCTGGATCCTCTCGACCCCTGCCTGGTAATTGCTGACTCTCTTAGTGCGCTTTGGCTTTGCTGCCCTCCGCACCTTCACCCAAGCAGGGCTGATCTCCAGCTGTTGAGGGAGCGCCCCCAAACTCGCCGATCAGAAGTGCTATGCACTCTTGCAACTCCCAGAAGGATCACATTGTTAAATGCAAGGTCAATGACGGACAAACCGATTATCCCGAGGGAGTTATTCCTTTCCAATTACCTTGATTTCTTCTGTCAGATGGAGACAGGCGCCAGTCAGTGCAGTGCTTTACTTGAATTGTTGCCACCTGACTGTGCCCACTTGGACACCTGGAGACAGTTTTTAAAAACAACTTGCCCCACATCACCAGCTTTGAAGATAAAATGTTAAAAAAAAAAAAAAAAAAAAACCCATGAAGCCATTATTAGGTGTAGTGATTCTAATTCAGGGGAAATGTTAATAAAATTTAGAATAAGAAAAATGATCTGCAAATACTTTTCAGGTGAGCTTAAGTCTAGTTTGTGAACAATAGAATTTTGACAGGTATCTTGCACTTTCGCATTTAAATTTGAAAGTGGTGTAAATGTGTATGAGCAGTACACATTTAGATTTTTTTTTTTAATGGTTGAATTTGAGGATCACTTTGTCATGTAAAAAGAAATACAAATATAAATGTCTCAGCATGCATAGGCAGTCAAGGATATTTTTCTCTGTCCCCACAGGAAGCCCTGCAATGTGTGAACGAGATGAACTGCCCTCAGCTATTGTCTGTGTTTGTACAATTCGGACTGGAGTCAACACTAGAGCGCAACACCATTACAAGAGAGAACCTGGGTCGGCTGCTGCACCGACTCATTAAGACAGGCATCCTCCCGATAGAACAGTACTATAAAGGGTCAGTAGGAAACCTCAAAAAGTCCTCATCATGCCTGTTAAGCTAACACGTTTTCAAGTCAGCGCACACATTTGTTTTCAAGCATTTGGTAAGGAACTCCTGTTGTGAGCACACCATTCATGTTTATCATTGCGTGTTGTTGTCTTCTGTTATGTGTTAATATTATGCCAGTTATTTCTGGTTTTAGAATCAAAATACTTTTGGATTGGGCCCTTCCTTTAGTGTGCTTTTAAGTGGGGATTTTGCAGTGTTAAAACTGCTATCAAGATAGAATGTAGCCTCACTTCCCCGACCCCTCCCCCACCCCCAAGCTCTTTAGAATTGCAGACTCCCCATTTAAGTCAGATCATTATCTGTTTTATGTAGGCTTCATGAAATGCTGGAGGTAGCTGAGGAAATGGCGATAGATATCCCGCATATCTGGCTGTACCTGTCAGAACTGATCACTCCGATGCTCCATGAGGGCGGGATCCCCATGGGACACCTTTTCAAGTGAGTCTCAAACCTCTGCGCCTCAGCAAATGTTCAAAGACAAAATGGAAAATATTTTTTTAAATGATGTGAACGCTATCTGTTGGATTTTACAGGGAGATTTCAAAGCCTTTAATCCCTTTGGACAAAGCTGGAGACCTGCTTGTCTGTATCCTCACTTTACTCTGCAAAGAGATGGTGAGCTCATGACTTTTGACTCCACACATCAAGTAGTGTGGGAATCTTAATTTCAGTTGTATCAAACAATCTGAAGGATACAATTTTAAAAAATGTTGTTTTTTTTCCTCATTAATTCACAAGACTGAATTCAAGAGTCAATTAACTCACTCACTGCCATTGACAAATGTACTAGTTTTTTCACAGTCCAGCCATTCAATCCCAGGAATGTATTTATATTTTTTTCTAAACTTTTCAAACGTTAGAGTAAAAGAGGGTCTGAAAATGTCTGGCAGTGAATGAGTTAAGGGTTTCATTTAATGTGACCTTACTATTGGAACCTGGATATACACTGAATCCTAATGAATTTGAGGATGCCCAGTGGGATACACTGTGGTTGTCTGGAACCATGCATTTCTTAGCTAAATTAGGTGGGGCGTAGTAAGAATCACATTGGATGTTTGGAACCAGCATTTAAAAAAAAAAGAAAACGTACTCATATCTGACTTCTGAGTGTTGTTTCGCCTCACCTTCAGTAAGTTGCAATGTTTGTGGTGGCCTCCCACAAGGAAAACACGGTTGTGTTTTTCATTCTTTATTTGTCGGACTACATATAGAGAAAATACATAGGAATGGACCATATTGGGGGTCTCATCAGTCATCAATATGCAGATACTTTCCATAAGATAATTCCTATTCCTCTCTTTACACATTTGTCAGTGAACCTGTAAAGCAGGGCTGCCCAAATCCAGTCCTCAAGATACCCTATACAGCCTGTTTTTTACATGTTTCCCTCCTACAGCACACCTGACTCATATGATCAGCTCCTGCATAGGGGCTCTCGAGGAGCAGACTTGGTCACCCCTGCTGTAAACAGTGCGCTTGCATCAAAACCTTCTCAGTGTGGAACCTTTATTTAAATTACCATACTTTTAATGTGAGGGGTCTTTTTGTTTAATGTAGACACTCTGGTGCCTTTATTTTCAGAGGTAGGTCAAAATGTTTTTTTCATGAGATTTGTAAATGTGTGTCTATCCCACAACCAGAGCCATAGCAAGGTGGGGACAATGTGGCGGGAGGCAGAACTCCAATGGAAAGACTTGCTCCCTGAGGACGTAGATGTCAACAAGTTTGTGACAGAAAAGGTAACGGGTGATAACCACCATCATCTAGCTTCTCCTCTACCTACCATGTGATAGATATCTCTTTGAATGATCTATTGCGGTGGAGACCTAGTTTGAAAATATTACTGTTCAGTTGAAATGACTTTCTGAAGTAGTAACAAGGTAACATTTCTGTTTTTCTTGAAGAATGTGGCATTCACACTGGCTGAAGCATGTGAAAAGAGTAAAACCAAGAAGATGAGTTCTGCCGAGCTGAGCAGACAGCTTGAAAGACTGATCCAGGACAAGGCTGATAGCAAAACAATCATTGACTGGATTGAGGTGTGTATTAAGTTATTTATTGGGCTTTTATTTACATTTGACTTCCATTTACCGGTATTCCATTCATGGTTCTGGAAATGATAGCCTTTGAATCATATTTTTCCCCCATGTAATACATGTTAAAAGTAGGCCCTGTTTGTACTAATAAATTATATGACAAATTATATTCATTACCTTGGTGTTCAGATGTGTTTTTACCCTTTCGTTGTCTCCTATCACAATGAAAAAAATAATTAAATATGCCGGGGGTCGCAGCCGTAAGAGTACCTAGGTCAAGGGTGGAGGGTCGCGGCCTGACCGACAAAAAAGGGTCAAGTGCCCAGCTCTGGTCTTTTGTTATATCTATATTAAAAGCAGCTTCATCTTCCATACTAGACAAAGCTGGAAAGTATCCAGGGTTATTGTTTTAACATTCTATCCTCAGTAAAGCAACATTTTGGGGTTTTACAGAAATGTTGTACAATGTTTCTATCTTGTAGGCCAACCTGGATGAGCAGCAGACCTCCTCCAACATGTTTGTCAGAGTATTGATGACCTGCATCTGCCAGTCAGCAATCATCTGTGAGTTGCCTTCTTTACATCCTCAATACAAGACTATAAATAAGCATTTAACTCTGACGAATCACGGCCATGACAGACAACTACTGATTTATAACAGGGGGGAAATGAATGTGCAACCTTAACCGAATCCACACTTTTTTGGCAAGACTTTGCATAAAACTTTGGTTTGTCTATGGGGGCTTATCCACCCAAATGTTTAGTTATGTTACAAGCTGATATTGGAACAGAGGGTCTGGCTTGCAATCTTCATTGAAAGTTCTTCCTCACAGAACTAATCATGCATTTACGGACCTTGCTTTGTGGGTTGTTGCAGTCATACTGGACACAAAATGTTCCCACAAAATTGTAGGTTAATTAGGTTAATTGTAGACTCTAAATTGTCCAAAGGTATGAATGTGAGTGTTATTGGTTGTTTGTCTATATGTGCCCTGCGATTGCTTGGCTCCAGCTCACACACGACACTAATGTGGACAAGCGGTACATAATGGTTGGATGGCTAATTAACCAATTATGGTGTTTGTCTGACATTTTGTACAGTGTCCAGGTCAAAAGGACATTCAGTTCAACTGCTGCATGCTATCAACGCTGTATGTGAGCTACAATGAATGTCCTGCTGACATTGCTTTTTCCCCAAATGACCTGCAGGTGATAATCCCTACAAGGTGAATGACGAGATAATCAATCAGAGGGCCATGTTGCTGCAGAAATTCCTGAAGGATGAGCTGAAGGAGTTGCAAGCTCTCTATGCCTTACAGGCTCTAATGGTGCACATGGAGCAACCGGCCAGTGAGTGACTATATACAAACTAACTGAACATTTGCCTGACTTATTATTTACTCAAGTCTTTGATTGCTTCTTTACACTGCCATGAATGTCTGTGCTGAGATCAACTGTTGTCTCTTGTCCCCTCCATCAGATCTGCTGCGAATGTTCTTTGACACACTTTATGATGAGGAAGTAATCAAAGATGATGCCTTCTACAAGTGGGAGTCATGCAAGGACCCCGCCGAGCAGCAGGGCAAAGGCGTGGCCCTCAAGTCTGTCACCGGCTTCTTCACATGGTTGCGCCAGGCGGATGAATCTGACAACAGTTAGAATCGCTGGAGCGTGACAGCTGGACTTTAATTGAGATCCTATGGGAGAGGACGTTAGGAGGATTGCTGAATCGGCTAGTTCCTTCCGCAGAAACAGAATCAAAAAGCAATAAAAAAAAAAATCTTCAGCTGGGAGAGATTGTATTATCGATCGAGCGTTCGATCGTGTCATTTTTTTTCGCTATGCAATTGAATGTCCTAGTTCTAATGAATCCACATGACGAGAATATACAGTAGATCGTGAGAAGGTTGAGAAGTAGGAGCTAGAACCATTTACTTCAGTATTTTTTTGTCTGCTTGCTTTGAAGTTTGACTCCTATTTTGAAATGGCTTTCCCTCATCTCAGCAACACTATGCTGACAAATGCATAAATATGTAAGAGGCAATATATTTTCGATGATGTCATCCTTTTGTCATGGAAACTCCGCAGCAGTGACAATGCTGCATTTGGTGTTTGAGCTACATGTCCATGTAGACGCTTGCTTTTTTGGGAGTATTTTTTTCTGCATTGAATGATTGGTGTGTGTTTTTTAGTAAAAGAAAAAATATATATAAAGAAACGTGGACATTTGAGACGGAAGTCATAAGACTTGTAGACTTCTGAAGACTAAAACCATTTCACAAGGAAGGACAACGTCACCGTGGAGTCATCATGAACATTGACCGTTTTGCTGCTGGGGACGATGATCAGTCGCCACCCCGTTTAACTTAGCCTCCGCTGGATCTGTGTTACTCTTTCCTTGTCTGTACTTCACAACACAAACTGAAGCCAGCAAGATTGAGGCCTTGCTATGAAACTTGAGATACAGTTATTGAAACTTAAAAAGTTGCATAGTTGAAACCCCACTTTACGATAGTAACATTTTATAAAAATGTTCAACAGGACAAATCTGAAGGCCTTTTTGCTTCCATGAGTGGAAACGGATTTTAGGAGAGTTCTGTACATACAGTTTTTTTGGTTTGGGTTTTTTTCCACCCAGAATGAGAGAATATTAATGTAATAGTTCGTTCTTGTAAAACAAAGTGGAAGTTTACCCCTGTATTTATTTCTCTCCACAGCTGGCTCGAAAGTGCTTGTAATTATAAAATCAGAGTACAGTAATTGATTGCAGTAAAGTCAAAATGTGTAAATAGTTCTTTTTGCTTGACTTTTATTAAAAATATATTTAATTAAAGAAAAGTATGCCTCTATTCACATCCAAAACTGGAAGAACTAATAAAGATTGTTGCAAATATAAAATTCTTAGAATTTTTGTCACATTTCATTGAGTGGATGGATATCACACATCACAAAGGCCTACGAGTTTCACAGTGAAGAATTTTAGCTTTTTGATGACAGACTTCCATGAAAGGAAAACGACAGCAGCTCAAACTGAGACCTTTCCAAGTGTTTTTGACAGAGACACTTAAATAGGCTTTTTTTATGTTGACCTTCTTGAGACTCGTCAGCTCAATACAGTATTTCACTTAAATTTTTCGCCCCTATTTTTCCCATTACACAATACTATTTACTATTTTATTTTTATTTGTTTATCGTGCTGGCGTGTTTAATTACTATATATATATATATATGTAAACAATTACAGTTGTTGCTACACTTCCATTAAAGCAGCATCGACCTTAATAAAAAAAATTCACAACTCTTGATGTAACATTGACTAACCAAAAACAGTAGTTGAATGGAACTTCATGTCCTGAGGGGGTCTGTATCGTTTTTACTGGCACAAAGCAACTTTGAGGAGGATGGGATCAACCCTGGAACACAAAAAAATACAAAAGTCCTGAATTGCTTTACGGCATACTCACTTCCTCCTTTCGCTATAAGGGCGGCTCAGGATTTCATGACTGGCACGCATGGGATATGTGGTTGATTTTTGTCAAAACACTACCGCTTTTGTCCACATGGCGCCACCATAATCAACAAAAACGGACATATGACACAGTGTTTGTTGTTTTAAAGCAGGGGTCACCAGTCCAGTCCTCATGGGCACCTATCCTGCATGTTTTCCATCTCTCCCTACTGCAATACACCTGTTTCAAATGATCTGTATCGCTATCAGGCTTCTGAAAAGCTTGCTGATGAGCTGATCATTTCAATCAGGTGTGTTGCAGAAGAGAGAGATGGAAAACATGCAGGATAGGTGCCGTTGAGGACCGGACTTGGTGACCCCTGCTTTAAACCAATAGCTCGCTGGCATTGGCTCTCTGTTCACATGTTCCTATATCTGTTGTAACACTGTGGTCAAGCGAATGCTGAATTGGGTCATTAATTATACCTGCGGCCCCCGAACCACCACCCCCAGATTGAAAGCATTTTTTCTGAGCGCCAGAAGAGAAAATGGGCTGACAGAAGACAATACTTTCACCACAATTGATTCTTGTAGCTGCTAGACAAAATAACTAAAAGTGAAATTGAAAACACATTTGTGTTAACAAAATAAAAATGACAATATTTGTACAACAACTTACAAAACGAAAATGAACTGAAACTTATAAAACTGTAACTGAAGAAGCAAGATCGTAGTTTACTTTACTTTATTACACAATACTTCATGATTTCTTTTTGTATTTTGTATACTGCAACGACTTCATATATTAAATAAACAAACAAACAAATAAACAATTAACTAACTTACTAAAACTAATACTAAAACTAAGTCTTTAAGTGGACATGTTTTCATGGCTCAAATATGTAGTCATTTGTAGGCACTAGGCAGCCTCCATTTTCCCACATTCTCATCGAGCAGGATCTTCAATCCTGTTCCTTCAGGTCCGCTGTCCTGCCTGTTTTCCATCTTTCCCCACTACAACACATCTGATTCAAATGATCAGATAATCAGCAACATTTGCAGAAGCTTGATAACAATCCTGGTCGTTTGACCCAGGTCTGTTGCAGCAGGGAGGGACGGTAGACAGGCAGGACAGCGGACTTTGAAAAATAGAATTGAGGTTATTTGATTGACAGTTGACATCTGATTTGTTTTAAATGTTTTACCTGACTTCTTTTAAAAGCCACAATTTTCTATTGTCCCCACCTCACATTTTGTTCTCCTGTACTTTTGTTCCTCACCTTCTCAATTATCAATTAATCCTACAACCATTCTTCCCATTATTATCAATCACTCTCTTTCATTAATTGTATTTTATGTCAGTGTATTTGTTACATGTGCAGCGCTGGTTGGTTGTTGTTGTGAACTGCGGTACCTGAAACAATCTCAGGTCATTTTGATTTAGTAGATAAGGGGCCACAAGAGTGATGTGAGATATGAGCAACACATACTGCACGTCCACGTCAGCAAGGCCTGGACAAAGAGCAGTCCACTATTTGTTGTTCTTTGACTTGTCTAAAGCATTAATTTGAGATTCATCCGTTTTGGGATTCTCCTAAAAGCACAATGGCTGTCTGCATTTTAATAAAAGAGATGCAATTTATGACCGAAACTAATCTGATCCACTCTTTTCTCGACACAGTTGAAGAGGAGAATCCAGAGTTTTGGAGATCACAGGCCAAGAGAAACGTTGCAAACAGCTTTAAATAGGAAGCAGAACACCAATGTGGCCAAAAACATCCTGTTTTTCCTCGGAGATGGTGGGTGGCAAAAGTCACAAAAAAGATGTTAACCATTACAATATGTTGTACACACTACTTTTTGTAAACTTGGTTCATTTAATTTGCATCTTGAGCAATTTAATCTGGTGAGATGATGTGTCCAAAATGGTTAGATGCTAAATGAAAAATCCAAATCATGTAAAAACAAAATACAATGACGGAAATGAAATGGATTATTATTATTTTTTTTGTCAGTGTATTAGTATAAATACATTGCCATTAGAAAATGACATGAATGCAAAGTCTGCATTATGCATGTTCACATTAGGTATGGGAATAACAACCTACACAGCGGCTCGTATCCTCAAGGGACAACTGCAGAACCACACAGGAGAGGAGACTGTGATGACCATGGACACCTTCCCCCATGTGGGCTTGGCTAAGGTAACACACATACACACGCATGCACGCTCACACTCACAGATACCAAGTAAATTTTATTCATATAATGTACAGTATACTATAATCCTGCTTTTGTCTCAAAGGGTTCTCCTACATCCTGTACAGGCTTCCTTAAGCCTCCAAGGCTCAATTGATTATGACTGTGAAAAATTTTAAGGCCATGCATCTGCTGTTTGAGAGAAAATGTATATACTGGTATCTCTCTCTCTCTCTCTCTCTCTCTCTCACTCTCTCTCTCTCTCTCTCTCTCTCTCTCTTTCTCTCTCTCTACAACTTACAAAACGATACATATATATGTATATATATACATATATATATATATATATATATATATATATATATATATATATATATATATATATATATATATATATATATATATATATATATATATATATATATATATATATATATATATATACACATATATATATATAAAACCGAACTCAACATCCAAGGATCTAATGATTTTCAGTAAATTTCAGGTGTGTCTACCACTCTTGAACGGCACAACAATACACTCTTGTTTGAGATGATACAATGTATCATTGTTCTATATATGAATGATCAGTTTTAAATTGATCATCTTATTCAAAAAATGTATTTCAGTAATGGTACCCTAATCCTTAATAAATTCATTAGCATCCTTTTTAGACCATGTTAATGCCCCCAGCCACCAACATTTAGAACACAATTTGATATGGTATTAAAATATGTCATTTTGTTCAGTACATTCTAAAAATGGTTGGGTTAAAAATAACACAATTTTGAGTCAAAAATGGACCGATCCACTAATTGGGTCAATTTGACCCACCTTGCATTATTTTGTACAAAACAGTCACATTTCTTTGGGGTTGTTTTGTACAAAACTACCAATTTTTTACGTTGTTTTTGCAGAAAACAGTTGTTTCAAATTGACCCAAGTAGTGGATTGGTCCATTTTTGACCCAAAATTGTGTTAATTGTCACCCAACTGTGTTTAGAGTGTGCGGCAGGGGTGTCAAAGTAATTTTTTTGTCGGGGGCCACATCGTAGTTATGGTGTCCCTCGGAGGGCCGTCATATAAATGTGTGATCGCCTTATATGATCACATATACACAACAAATTGTTGGATAGCTAGTTTTGAAATTAAAAGCCGGTAAGTAATTATTTGTTCATTTTTTTTCAATGTGTTTTAAGGGGAGGATTGGTAACAAATAATACACTGCAGTATGTCATAGCTCAATGTTGTCAAAAGTGGAAACAATTTGCAAAAAGTGTGAAGTTGACGCAAATGTTTTGCCAAGTAAAATGAGCTTGCGGGCCGGATCTGGCCCCCGGGCCTTGACTTTGACACCAGTGGCGTATGGCCTCAAATGGCATGATATGAGTAAAAAATATATGCGCTTATGTTTTTGAAATTTCTTCAGGAAGGCCAAAGTTATTTTGTGTTTGTTTCTGATTTCATGTTTGGATGGGCATTGAGTTAGCTTGCCATTCAAGCACAATGTGACAGCTCTTTGCTACATCTCAACCAAGATCAAATTGGATTTTCCTTGCCCCATGAAGAGTATGCCCACATTGGCTGTCAGTACGTTGGATTAAAGGTTCTCCTTGTGCTTTGCGCAGACCTACAGTGTAGACTTCCAGATTGCAGATAGTGCTGCCACAGCCACCGCTTATCTGTGTGGGGTAAAAACCAACCTGAACACCATCGGCATCAGCGCAGCAGCTCGAAATGGCGTTTGTAAGAGTCAGAGGGGCAATGAAGTCACATCCATCTTGAAGTGGGCCAAAGATGCAGGTGAGGATACTGAGACAATGATGACTGCAAGAGGTGTAAATTTATGTTGAAGTAAAGCCTACTACCTTTATTCTTACACTGCGATTCCGTGACATGAAAAGTTGTGGCAATCATGTGTAAGTTATTAAGTGTGAAGGAGGTAAATGCAGCCATACTGGCTGGTCTGTTATATGGCCTCCTGTGGTGAGAGAAAAAAAGCGAATGATTTTGAGCTGCACTTCAAGTGCAGGCTGTTGCAGGCACTATTGACTGCATTGTCCTGTTGCTCTACTTCTATTCTCCCTAAGCTCTGTTTGAACCAGGTGATCTGCGATATGAAGCTGAGAGAGACCCCGACATGGACCCACCAATCGTCAAGACCACGGAAAAAGCCGTCCGCATCCTAAGGAAAAACCCGAAAGGCTTCTTCCTTTTAGTGGAAGGTGAGGACAAGCAGTCCATGCACCCTTTGATTCATCACTCTAAAAACAGTTGGGCTAAAAATAACACAATTTTGGGTCAAAAATGGACCGATCCACTAATTGGGTCAATTTGACCCACCTTCTTGTGTTGTTTTGGGTAATTTTGTACAAAACAACCCCAGAAATTGGGCTGTTTTGGACAAAACTACCCATTTTCTTGGTTGTTGTCTGTAACTACAACCCATAAAGTTGGGTCAAATCGACCCAAGTAGTAGATCAGTCCATTTTTAACCCAAAGTTGTGTTATTTTTAACCCAACTTTGTTTAGAGTGCACAGTTAATCAGGCAGGCAAAGTTTGCCAAATGCAATCCCCAAGGAGGTGCTTTGCTAAAAATAGAAAATAGAATGTTTTTGCACCTGCTGGATTAATCCATATCTCATAATGGTCACCAAGGGCCTCACTGTAATGGATGTTTGCGAAAACATCAATATGGCTTTGCATTTATATATGGGCAACATTGTGACTGATTCAAGAGTTGAAGGTGTGGTATTTTTTGTGCACAACCTCCGAATCCACAACATAAAAATGTAACTGTGACTTGCAAATATGTTCATCTCAATGAATTTTTTGTAAGGGGTTGACAGCGTGTGTGTGTGTGTGCATCTTGTATGTGTGCTGATTGACTGTGCTCCCCACAGAAGCTTCCCCAAGCCACCCACGACTGTTCACCGGAAGTGACGAATAGGCGGAACTGGCGAAAGTTCCGTCACCGGAAGTGACGAATAGGCGGAACTTTGAACTTCCGTCACCGGAAGTGACGAATAGGCGGAACTTTGAACTTCCGTCACCGGAAGTGACGAATAGACGGAACTGGCGAAAGTTCGTCACCGGAAGTGACGAATAGGCGGAACTTTGAACTTCCGTCACAAGAAGTGACGAATAGGCGGAACTTCCGTCACCGGAAGGGACGAATAGGCGGAACTGGCGGAACTTCCGTCACCGGAAGTGACGAATAGGCGGAACTTCCGTCACCGGAAGTGACGAATAGGCGGAACTTCCGTCACCGGAAGTGACGAATAGGCGGAACTTTTAACTTCCGTCACCGGAAGTGACGAATAGGCGGAACTTTTAACTTCCGTCACCGGAAGCGACGAATAGGCGGAACTGGCGGAACTTCCGTCACCGGAAGTGACGAATAAGCGGAAGTTCCGTCACAGGAAGTGACGAATAGGCGGAACTGGCGGAACTTCCGTCACCGGAAGTGACGAATAGGCGGAACTTCCGTCACCGGAAGTGACGAATAGGCGGAACTTCCGTCACCGGAAGTGACGAATAGGCGGAACTTTTAACTTCCGTCACCGGAAGTGACGAATAGGCGGAACTGGCGGAACTTCCGTCACCGGAAGTGACGAATAGGCGGAACTTCCGTCACCGGAAGTGACGAATAAGCGGAAGTTCCGTCACAGGAAGTGACGAATAGGCGGAACTGGCGGAACTTCCGTCACCGGAAGTGACGAATAGGCGGAACTTCCGTCACCGGAAGTGACGAATAGGCGGAACTGGCGGAACTTCCGTCACCGGAAGTGACGAATAGGCGGAAGTTCCGTCACCGGAAGTGACGAATAGGCTGAAGTTCCGTCACCGGAAGTTACGAATAGGCGGAACTTTTAACTTCCGTCACCGGAAGTGACGAATAGGCGGAACTTTTAACTTCCGTCACCGGAAGTGACGAATAGGCGGAACTGGCGGAACTTCCGTCACCAGAAGTGACGAATAGGCGGAACTTCCGTCACCGGAAGTGACGAATAGGCGGAACTGGCGGAACTTCCGTCACCGGAAGTGACGAATAGGTGGACCTTTTAACTTCCGTCACCGTAAGTTACGAATAGGCAGAACTTCCGTCACCGGAAGTGACGAATAGGCGGAACTTTTAACTTCTGTCACCGGAAGTGACGAATAGGCGGAACTGGCGGAACTTCCGTCACCGGAAGTGACGAATAGGCGGAACTTCCGTCACCGGAAGTGACGAATAGGCGGACGTTCCGTCACCAGAAGTGACGAATAGGCGGAACTTTGAGCTTCCGTCACCGGAAGTGACGAATAGGCGGAAGTTCCGTCATCAGAAGTGACGAATAGGCGAAAGATTCCTCGGCTCAATCTGGGGGACTACTTTGGATGACTTACTCTGCCATGACCAGTGAACTGGTGTTGAGATTTGAATTGATTGATTGCCTAGTGGTCGCACAAGGAGGTTTTTGGGAGACGTCAGGAAGCGATTTGGCCTTATTATATTAGGTTTTCTTAGTTAAAATAACCTTACGCAGCATGCCTTGAGCGTTATTTACGATTTAGCTTATTAGTTCCTTTGCAAATTTTAGTTTAATAGTTCGATATAAAATATTGGGATTGACATTTGTGAATACATGCTGATGTCATTATTAATTTATTACGGTGTTGGGACAATTTGTGAATTGCCCCGAAGAGGGGATTGAGGTATATTTTAATATAAAATAGCGCAGTTAGACCTTCAGTTACGCCTGTGTTAAGTGAGAAGTGGGCATGCGTGAGATTTAAGGCATCAGCAGGACACTGGTCTGCTAAGGTGGAGACAGGATCCATCATCAGGTAGGGGACATCTGGATAAGATCTCCTTTGTTTTTCCTGACTGAAGTTGAATAGTCTCAAGGTAATCAATCTTAGGGGGTCAGGAGTAGCAAACTTTGTGGCACCTCTCTTTCTTGGGCATCCGAGGGTGTTAGGCATCTCCCTGCTCCCCATAAGAAGAAAGACACGAGACGGGAGGAGCGCGCGCCACAGCAACTCGGAGAGCAACTTCTTTTGGCATCAGCTGTTTTGGTATCAATAAAATCTTGTTCCCAGTCAACTGAATTGTCAGAGAAGTCTTTTCATCATCAACTCAGCCTGGCCTTGCGTCTGCTCCGGACAAACGCATCGACTGACCCTGCTCAACTAAAGTAAATACACTAGATACCCATTTCGAGGGCAAAGTATTCTGGGTAATTTTTAACCTTGGCCAATAAGAGAGTGCTCGCTCCTCATTGGTCAAATTATAAGGAGTCCTCCAGATGAATAATGTTGTCGGTGTGGGAAGTAGGGAAATTCAAGTCAAGTTAAGTTAAGTCAAATGTATTTAAATAGTCCTTAATCACAAGAAAATCTCAAAGGACTTCACATGCCCACAGTTGACAAATGACATCGACGACATCCCCAGCAGAAACCCCCTGAGCACTTTACACTGACAATAACCGAAGGTGACACTTCGTAATCATTGCGTGTAGGGGTGTGTGTGTGGGTGTGTGTATGTGTGTGTGTGTGTGTGTGATGGCACTCATTGCCTGCCAGTGATTCTCTGCCACTAGCCACTTGACATTTCCTCTGGTTTGCACACCCTCAATTACAACACCCAGCCGGCAGCCTTTCTATTTTAGCTCCGCAATTTCTCTTAGTCCCTCATCTCTTTTCTCCACTTTTCTGTGCCCATCATTGTTGACAGCTGTCTTTCTTTACATGATGTTCTGTCAGCTCAACTCAATCCATCAGCCCTCCTCACTTGTTTATCTCTTCTTCGAGCTTCTGTGCTTTCAACCTCCCCCTATGCTGTCAAAGCTCTGTTTTCTCTTGTTTACCCCAGGGTTTAAAATCTGTCGTGGATGCAATGCATTTTCAGAGAGAAAGAAGATGATTTGTTAAATCTTACACCTTGACATCTAACGGTGATTGATAGTACTTGATTTTTAAACATTTGTCTTTACTTTGCAAGTGTAGCTTCAAACAATCACATCAACCCTTTCTGCATAAAGTGGATTGATGTTTGCCGCGGGTGAAAACTTAGTGAATGCCATTTAAGTTGGAGATTAGCACAAAGGAAGTTACAATAGCTGTGCTAATTAGACTCAGATGGCAGGTCTCTCCATTGATGTAGCAACTTTTTTTTTTAGATCAGTCTTCTGAACAAAGACAAAAAAACTTACTGGGGAATGAGGCCGAGTGTTTCAAAAGGGACATCAGGACATTTGTTTTATTATTTATGAAAAAATCTATGAACATGCTTAATGTGTTGCTCAAAGTAAAGGAAAACAAAAAAAAGTTGAAAGAATTCGATCTGTTTATCTGTAATGCTCACCATACTAACGGCAACTATCAGTAAATTGTCACTTGAACTATTTAATGGATGCCAAAATAGGGGCATCGAGTACATGGCCGTGGAGCCTTCACCCATGTAGAGTGGCAACTTTACCTAGCCCATGTTACAATGAGTGACTCCACATTCTTAAGTGGATTCATCAAGTAATTGTGCCAAGAGTGCCATAGATAAAGAAGGTCACAATGATATAACGGCCTAGCTCAAGTCACCTATCTAATTATGTGTCCAAGAGGCCTAATCCAAACATAACCAACTCAATCTTGTCTCACCAGACTATAAAAAAAAGAATGCTACCCTGTAGGATTTTCATTGACCTAATCAATGTGTATACTAACTGTACCCAACACCTATGATGAACATGGCCTGGTTGTTCTTTCACCACACAAATGTTGCTGACCGAATGCAAACGAGAGCAATGCTGGACGTCAGATGGTTGCCATAGAGAAAACACTTATTGCAGTTCTATCAATATGCCCAAAAAAAGATGGTCGTTCAAAAGGGAAATTTTGCCTCATGAGTTTAGAATTGCAGCAGTGACAAAGTAGTAAGCTTCGTTTTTCAAGATGTTCAAGTCATACATCATCATCACCTCTGGCATATTGCTTGGTGTTTGCGTTGCTCTCTTTGTACTCGCTCTTTCCTCCTCTGTTCCTGTTGCACCCTCCTCCTCGTTCACCTAATCATCCTCCTCCTCCCAGTGGTGCTGCAGTGATTAATGTGCTTGTGAAAGCCTGAGCTCTTCATCAACAAGGAGACTTGCCGGCCTAATGGTTCATCTGGAGAAAAAGACCGTTTAACCCAGCGAGCTCGAGACCTCCGGCAGGGCACTAAGGAACCAAAGATAGCACCTGTGTGTGTCAGTGGCACCTCCAGAAATATTTCATAGGGGTGGCCAGATGGGGACACTTCAAATCTTGGGGTGATACACCAAAACTAAAAGACACAATTTCAGAATATCATTAAAATGTTTTAGTAAACCGGCCAGTAGGGGGAAAAAAATGATAATAATAATCAAAAAGGCTTAAAGAAAAGCCTGCTGAAATACTTTGGTTTATTGTGTTATATTTAATGTTACTAATGATCTAACGTGCACAGACTATAACAATACAGCTAACATTTTGAGTCCCGTGACAATTATGTACATTCATTGTACACAAAACAACTACTAGGGAAAAACAGGTGCTGGCATATATAAATAAAAGCAAGTACAGAAACAATTATATATTTTCTTTATGTAACAAGGATTTCCCAGCAGGGATCAATAGTCTTATTCTGATTTTCAGACGCCGTTGGTGTGTGTGTGTGTGTGTGTGTGTGTGTGTGTGCGTGTGAATTTTTGTATGTACAGTATATGTGTATGTTTCAGAGAGAAGTGACACAATTGTAAGAAAAGCTGAATAACAGTTAATGAGATAATGAGACACGCTCATTTTATATTTCTCAGGGAAGTCTCCATTGTGGGCCAAAGATATGTTGCCGTACACCACACTGATGTATGGAAATGGACCTGGACACAAAAT
Source organism: Filicampus tigris (assembly GCF_054856515.1). Classification (NCBI taxonomy): domain Eukaryota; kingdom Metazoa; phylum Chordata; class Actinopteri; order Syngnathiformes; family Syngnathidae; genus Filicampus; species Filicampus tigris. The sequence continues at coordinate 10,107,712 of NC_141223.1, read as the reverse complement.
CATCAATGGCACACGGCCCGACATCCGGAATGTCAACACAAGTAAGATGCATTCTTTGCCTCTTTGTAGTATTTCGGTGCTTTCTTGATTGTCTCGAGGATAGAAATGGTAAAGACATACAATGTAAAAGCTATGAAAAAAATGACTGTTGCATGTTTTTCTCGCTGTCTTACAGCTTTAATTGAATCCCCCCTTTCATATAAATATAAATGTTGACTTAATATTTAATTCAAGAGTATAATTATATTTCACTAAAGCCACATTTTCAAATAATTTGTCTTATTAATTAATATTAGACATTAGTCCTTTTTAATTAGTACTGATCACATATCAGTTTATGACTCATGATATGAAAATGAAGAAAATTCCCGAAGTGTATTTGTCTCTGTATTCATCCCTTGGAGCTAAAACTGCTCACAGTCATTTGTAAGGGCTCATCAGGTGTAATGCGAAAAAAAAGGACCTAATTTCACTTAATTGGTCCCCAAAATATACTTTGTTACAACAAATAATATGTCTTTCTTTGTTCATCTATCTATGCCAGCGACATATGTCATAGGCAGAACTAGATATTCACCTGTTGCCATTTCTACACAATAATGTCTTTTTGTTCAGCTAAACATATTACATATTTCAAACTGAATAAGCAAATTTGGGGGTAAATTGAGATACGAAGTGTTCCAGCATATATACTTTTTGTGACATTTTTGTTTGGAGGTGTGCTGTGAAATTTCTCTAATCTAATATACATGCACGAGCTCAATGAAGTTTGGGAAACACTGACTAATCCATTATTTGTGGTGTACCGATTCATAAGTAATTTAAACCTCTTCATGTAGTTCCAGTGGAGCATTTTTGCTTATTATGGACAGTCACGTAAGTCACACCTTTCTTTCCACAGAAACTAAAGAATACATCCATCTGTCAGCAGTGCCCACAGACTCAGCCACTCACAGTGGCCGTGCTGGCCCGTGGACCCATGGCTCACCTCTTGCATGGTGTCCAGGAGCAAAATTACATCGCCCACGCCATGGACTATGCTGCCTGTGTAGGAGCAGACGTGAGGCATTGTCGAGGGCAAACGACGCCAGCTGTGGTACACACCACCTTCAACAATGGTAATAACAGTGCTGGAGGAGCCCGAAGCTCAGTCGCGTTGATCAGTAGCGTCTTCGGCGCAGCGCTGCTGGCCCTTCATGTGCTGACGTAACAAAGATGTCGTTCCAAGTGTCACATTTAAAGGAAAGGATCATGAAGGTGGAGTGGGCAGGGAGATAATGAACACTTGTGATGTGTCCTGCACTGACTGTGTCATACTGGATATAATATATATAAATAAATGAAGTATTTGTGGAAAAAATATGTTCCCCCCCAAGACCACTGCTCACTTTTTAAAATTATGGCATAAGCTAATTGGCTCCTCTGTCTGTCTGGACACATTTAGTTAAATCAAAGGGAGGTAAGGATAGGCTGCATTTTATTTCTTTCTTTTTCAGTGACAATCAAAAATGGGCATTATTTCTTTGCCACTAATAGGCTTTGATAAAAGGCAGTTTTGAAAAAATAAAATGTATGAATGGAACAAGAAGGTTGTCAAGTCAAGTCAAATTTATTTATATAGTCCTTAATCACAGGAAAGTCTCAAAGGGCTTCACATATGCACCAGATCATATACACGACATCCACTGATCTTAACCCCCAGGAGGGCAAAAAAAAAACATCTGGGGAAAAGTGAGAAACCTTGAGAAGGGACCACAGATGGGGGAATCTCCCTTCCAGGATGATCAGGCTGCAATGGATGCCGAGTGGGCAACATTGTACACACATTATAGTACTATACAGTGTTTGTTAAAGTGATGTAAAAGTTAATCAAATGAAGTGCTGCAGGAAGATGACATCGGTGAAGTGAGCAGGGGCCCAATGGTCGTCAATGTCGAAATCTCCATAGCAGCGCTTCTGAGGATGTGGTCAGCCTCCGATTTTGTAGCAGTCAGTTGCTGTTGGATCGAAACAGCGACCTCCAATTTGGTCGTCATCACCTAATTCCCAAGCCTGGGAAAAGGGGACAGAAAAAGAATAGGAGCGGCAGTAAACAGGCCAAAACAAACAGTTCAACTAAATGCAGAATTGTACAAATAAGACTTAATGTTTATGTTTTAAACATGTGTCCAATATTTGAAGGGCTTCTGTATTTCCACAGACAGACCGTTAATAATGCAAAATATTTAAAGACCACCTATTTTTATCTTTGAAAGACAGATTATGGTAATTATTGTGGACATCTGCTCGGGTTAGAGGTTTATTAAACCTGATTTCGATTTGCCTTGCTCTCATTAAAGTAGAGCCACAGGCCATAATTTTGCTCCATATGATGGGTCTGCTCTCATCTTTGGCTCACAATCAAGACTCACAGATCTTTTAGCACACCAAGACTTCACAAGAATACTAGAAGAAAAATAGTCACATTTTGCCTTGACTTACCTATTTTTGGGCCATATGCTTGTCATGAACAAGACCAATTAGTCTTTATACATATTTCTTCATAAAAAATATGAAGAAAATATGAAAAAAAAAAAAATAATATATATATATATATATATATATATATATATATATATATATATATATATATATATAAAATGATAATGATCATTGTGTGCATGTGTGTGTTCATGTATGCGTGCCTGCCTGGTGCATGTGAGATGCAGCTATTCCTATCAGTTGGGTATTGACTGATAACAAAGCCTATCATTATGTAAGTGGCAGAAAGTCCATTTGCTCTTACAAGCTATATATGCCTGCACAATACAGTATAATGAGATCCAATATAACTGCTGAATAAGAAAGCTATGCATTCAGAAAAATTTATTCATTCATTCTCCGAACTGCTTGTCCTCACTAAGTTTTTTATTAACGCTACCACTTTAATGTTCATTATTGGTATGGAGTTTGCAATAGTGTAGAACTAGCCTTCCTCAAAATTAAAAGAGACGGACACAATATTAAAACAGCTCCCAATATGCAATACAGCTAAGGCATGCTGCGAAGTGCAATTATAAACATATTGTTAGATGAATGCCTCTATGTCAGTGTCATTGAAACTTAAATATTATTTTGTGAATCCATTTTACAATAAACACCTTAGCAAAGAATACAGAGCTGGGCACTCAACCCTTTTTTGCCAGTCCGTCCTCCATCCGCGACCTGGGTAGCCTTCCGGCCTCGTCCCTCCGACCTTATTCATAAAAATTATCGGCCGCCAAACCCCAACCTTTTAAAGCGGTTCCGACCTTACATCCGCCCTCACCCACTGGAGAGAAAAGGCGTCGGTGGATAACGCGCCGCGGGAGAGATGCTAACGGCAGAGGTTTATTTAAAGCTCATTAGCTGGCTAATTTACTATTCAAACCCGCTGTGGACACGCTTCAAACACACTTCAAACGCACCACTAGTAGTCAACCAACTGCGCGTACTTACTTCCATTGTTTTGCCAGTCATATTTTCTACCAAGCAAAGCTCTCCCTCTCCGATGTGCGCGAATGAAGCGGCTGCAGCATTCAGGTTTCAAATTTCCCGCGGTCAAACGCCTGCGCTCCTTCTTCTTCTACGTCTCATTCTTCTTCTCCTTCCTTTTCTTCTCCCCTCCGTGCAGTGCAATGCAGTGTAACATGATTTAGTTATCAATTGATATTTTCATTTTTGTATATAAATTTGAGGATTGCATATATTATTTTGCATTTATTATTTTTCTAACATGCTGCAATATTGTGTTGTGAGTAAATATGTACCATCAGGGAGTTTTTTAAATTTACCATTCATCAGCAACAACTCTTACACGCTCCTCCATTTTCATGTTTTCTCTCTGCTCCTGAACTTTCCCTCCCACCTACAATAGGAACCTATCATGTTATTCCCAACACAATGACAACCAATCAGTGTCCACTTCAGCGTGTGACACAGACCATTGTTTTGTACACCCCAACAACTCAAGCACAAGCCACACGCATGAAAATGGATCTCATCATCATACAGTAAAGTTAGAGAAAATTACATTAATGCGATTAAAAAAAAAACGCTTTAACTGTGTCTGTAATTAAGTGATCGCAATTAATGCACTAATTTGACACCCCTAATATATACAGTATATACACACCACATACTTTAGGTCAAAGAACCCTGTGATTTTTGTTTTATCCCTAGCCAATAGCTAAAAAGGAAATAATAACAGTTAATCTAATTAATAATAAAGAAGTTTATCATCCTTATATGTGATATTCGCAAATGATAAATAGTAACGTATCAGTCAAGAAAGTAAATATAATCTACTTGTAGTACTTGTTTCTGTCTTCAATGCCCCGGTCTAGCAGAATGATGACACCAATCAAAGCTCTTCTGCTGGCATCCAGCTTGTTCTTTCCAGAGTCTATTGGCTGACATATTGGAACCTCAGGGGTGGCCGCACATCTCCTCATGCTCCACAAGCTGTGACTCTCCAACTGGTTCCCTGAAGCCTGTCAAAGCATCCTCTGCTTTGTTCTGTTCTGCAGATGTTTCCCTGCCTCGCAGTCTTCCTCGCTCAGGCCGCTCCGTGCTGTTTTTATTCAATGGACTTATATACAACAAATGAGAGATTTTGTTTCATAAAAATCTTCAATTATGCTTTCTGAACATTAATAATGACAAGAAACAAGTGCCAAGAAATACATACAGTATACCATTTACTTAGTAGGTGCTTTTAGTAATTAATTTCCAGATCCAATGCAGTGGCAGACTTTTCTAATCCTATTGCCCTCACTTCCTTTCCTACATACAACCATTCGGTGGCACCACAGCTCCAGCCACTGAGTAGCTGTGATTTTAAAACATTATCAAATAACGAAGGTACACTGCGGGAGAACTTCGTAGAGCCAATTACTTTCTCTTGCAGAGGATTTATACACACTCATTCATTTCATCCTTCAATTTCTCACAACACACTTACAAGTGCACTCAAAGTAGGGGGTTAATCCCCCAAAAGCGTTCTTTATGCAGGGGCGGAGCCAAAATAATATTTAGTGGCGTGGCCAGCATGAGAGGTCATTTTGGGGTGGCACAAACGCTTACCGTGTATATAATAGGCAGCTAAAAAAAAATTAAGGCACCTAATCACTTCAGCACCACATTGTTTACAATTCAGGCAGTAATGAAGAGGAATGAAATGACAATATCTTGAACCTGTGCCAACATGACGTGTAGTGAAATTCATGGCCGAGGCACTGACATTCGAATCAGATGTGGAAAGTCACAGCATGTACAAAACAGAGCAGCTTATTTTCCATTTAGGGTCTTTACCATTAAAGTAGCCACAGGGTCAAAATTCAATTTTCTACTTTTTTTTTTATATACATAACAGAGGTCAAAATCAATCTGTGACATGGTTGAAGTTTGACATCTATGTGATTTGTCATTTGGATCTGAATTTGGCGTATTCGTTTTGAAGCTCAGTATTCAAATGCCCACACATTAAACATAAATTCATGTGCTGCTAACTATACCAGGACCGTGCGCAATACAAGCCGGCCTGAAAAATGCGGAGTGAGCAAATTTGCGGATTTGTTAATCATGACTGGTCATACAGCTTGCAGCTGATGACAAATTTGAGACAAAAACACATACACAATGGAGGCGGCCAATGTAGCGGTTAGGTTTCAGTCGAGGGTGGCCAAGCCACCCTAAGCCTTCCCTCAAGTCTGCCCCTGTCTATATGTGCAATTATGTGCGATGGAACACTCTTGATGGCTATAGCGTCAATCTTCTCCTACACCATTTCCCTTTGGTGGCATTTGGGCATCTTTCTGTGGCCCATTATAAAAACAGTGAAGTTAAGTCTCCTGACATTTAGAAATTCAATGTTGGATGCAACTACCATCATAATATCATAATATGATAATGAACTCCTAGAGAACATTTTAAAACGACACAAACGTATCTGTTGAGACTGCAGGGTGATTTAAAGAGAAACGCCACATTAATATCAGTGGAATATTATTCAGTACAGTATATTGTTATAAGTGCTCTATGGTGGTTTAGGCCCGCCATAAAAGGCAAGCCCTGAGAACCCATATAAGCCTTCATTTTATATTTTAGAAGCATCATAATTGTTCTCTTTGGGGGTGGATGTAAAAGAACCCTCAAAGGAGCCCTCTGGATTGGCTCCTTGGCACCAGATAATGGGCACCGTGGAGGAGAAGCACTGCCCGGCTATCTTTAGAGTCGTGGTGGGCGTGAAGCGAGCGAGAGAGAGATGTAGGGAGAATAAAGATGCTTCTGAGTGGGCTACATTGGACCTCATAATAGCCCCTTTTGCTCACTTTCATTCACCAACTATTCACATATGACAATAAGTTGAGTGCCTTGAAAATGCATGCGGCTTATTTTAGAAACACCAGCTTGTGCAGCGGCCCCTTGACTTACAAGTGCCTCAACTTACTGAAGTTTTTCAAGTTATTTATCGATTTTTGTCTTGCCTTTTGAGCTGAAATTGCAATTACAGTGAGCTACAGATGTGCCACTGCTTGAGTGAAGTAAAAAAAAATATATATAAATACAAATTCAGTAAAACCTTTAGGTAGAAATCCAAGAAGGAGTAAATTCCTGCCTAGAATGGATTAATGACATTTTAATTCATTTCAACAGGAACGTCACATAAAAGTAGAATTTGGACTTAGAAGCAGACAGGAGACAGAAGTAGCAAAGTACAAATCTTTATATACAAAAATCCAAAGTAGGAAAAGAGAGCTTGGCTGGATGCAGAAGGCATGGAAAAAGCTTGACGTTCTGACAATGTGTCACTCGGCAAACCGTGCTTAAAGGGAACCCAAAAGTCAACAAAAAAAAATTCTTGACTCAGGTAACGACAGCTTTTGATGATATTATGAACTTGGGATGGGAAAATGAAGCTTCAAGATGCTGCATAAACCAGTTGTTGCATTGTTTTTATTTATCCACAGTAGATGGCACTCTCTGTTCAACGTAGGGCTGAAAACACACCAACTTGTCATTTCTTAATTAAACCGCTTTCTTTAAACCAACAGTGTCACCTGGAGGAATAAAAAAATACAACAAATGGTTCAAGAAGCATCTCGGGGCTTCATTTTCCTATCACTATTATGGACCATGTAGGATAAAGTCCCCTAAATTCCTTGCAACTGTACGTCGACTAATGTTCTTAAAACATTGGGCTATTTGCTCACACAATTGTTCACAAAGTGGAGAACTTCACCTTTTTCTTGCTTTTGAGCAAGTGAGCCTTTCGAGGATGTTCCTTTTATTTTGCATACCCAATCATGACATACACCCATTTCCTTGTTCAACTGCGGAATGTTCCATCTGATTAACTTTCACATCACTTTAACAAACACTGTATAGTACTACATATAATGTGTGTTAAATGTTGCCCACTCGGCATCCATTGCAGCCTGATCATCCTGGAAGGGGGATTCCCCCATCTGTGGTCCCTTCTCAAGGTTTCTCACTTTTCCCCAGATGGGGTTTTTGGAGTTTTTCCTTGCCCTCCTGGGGGTAAAGATCAGAGGATGTCGTGGCTATGATCTGGTGCATATGTAAAGCCCTTTGAGACTTTCCTGTGATTAAGAGCTACATAAATAAATTGAATAAATTGACTGACTTGACTTGGCTATTCAATTCAGGGATGGCACTATACACTGCGGCTAAGGGGGCTGTAGCCCCATCAGAAATCTCCGTACCAGAGCTTTAAGACCCTCCATCATTTATTTTATGTTCTATACATGTTTATGAATTATTTTCTCAGCCCCGCTATGGATCAGTCAAGCCCCATGGGAGACAAAAAATCCTGCAGAGGTGCCTGATTCAATTGAATAAAGGTTGACAAGGATATGCAAATCATTGTTTTCCCTTTACATGTGCGTTTTACACACAACTTCATTGGAATCTGATTTTGTGCAAGTAAATTGAGACACGTGCTTGGTCAGGGATTGAATTAAACTCATAATCAAGGTGGATGGAGTCATCGCTGGTGTCGTCTCTTCATTGTGGCAGGTGCAAATGAATGTTCCAAATTAAGACCTACAAAATGTTATGTACGGGAGATGAAGAGAAATACAATGCCACTAGTTGCCAATTCGCTCCTCTTACTGTATCTCCTCCCCTCCCCACGATGGCTGACATGTAAGGTGACACCAGCCAATCACATCACATTGCGCTTCTTACCAAGAGAGCAAAACAGTGCAAGGAGGCGTACACTATGACGACTGCGGGTATATAAAACACGCGTGTGAGCTTGGGCTTGGATGTTCATGTGTTGTACTCAATTGTTCACAACGCAGACCTGTCCAGATCTGTGCCGGTGTGGACTAGACAGACCGTAGACCCCCAACATGAGCATCTGGGCCGCGGGGGAGACCCACGCTGTCCCTCCGCTGTGGTGCTGAGAAGCAACCCTCAACCAAGACAGACGCGAGACAAAGTGATGGGCAACCTCCTCCCCGCCCTCGGTGTCACCCCGGCAGCCTGACACCGCCGCACCACCGCGACCCAGCGGAACCTCCTCGGATGAGAGGAGCGAGCTCGAGCGCGGCTCTCCTTCTACGAGGTACGCTCCCTTCGGAGAAACTCAATTGACATCAGCTCTGTACGTGTGCAAGCGGCTCTACATGCAGCTGCAAAAAAATGGGCTGCATCAGCTCTAAAACGCCAGTGGGTAAGAGTTGTTTTCAATGTGTTCTGGCTAACGCACGGAAGGCTGAAGGAAGGCTGCCACTTAATTGTTTTTGCTGCAACCTTTTGTGTTAGGTGCAGTGAACTGGGGAGCTTGTGCAGCATGCTTTAAACCCAAAACGGGACACCGTCGACATGCTTATTTTTACTCTCATTTGTTCCATGCAGCATTTTCATTGTGATACACAAGACGGTATTGCAATTTTTTGGTTTGTTTTCTTATACGAAGGGGTGTATCGGGGGCCGGTGTCTGCAGCATTAAGCATCGCGATGTTTGGGAGAGTTGCAAGAAGCTTTTCGCGTGCACGCCTGCGAGAGGCGGAGAATCCTAGGTGTTCCTGACAGGGATGCTCCCTTACTTTTTATTGTCGTGACTCCTGACGTGGAGACTCGACCACACACGATGGTGCTGACCGCATTGACCCACTTTAGTTTTAAGGTAGGACGCATTTTGCCTCCGCTCGGCCAGCATCACGATTTTCCACAAACGATGGGGCGATGGATCATTTGTTGCCAAAAAAAAAAAAACGGGCTTGCGGTTGCTTCTCGGTTGTTTATACATTTGCTTTGACGTGGTTTCTGTTTATTCCACGCTAACCCGTGTGTTTGTCTCTCGGCCCTCATCTCTTCCACACGCATGCATCATCCTGGCGTCTCTACCCTTTCCTTCCTTTATTGCTTCTGATGTAACTGTAATGTGTCACCTGCCCACGTGGGGTTTACCCACCGTGCCCCCCATCAATTCATGCAAAACGATTGCGTAATAATATCGCTTGATGCATAATATCACTTGACGATTGACACTTTAGGCACCTCAGAAGAACAATTTCCACCTGTTTCACTTATTCTTCCACTGTAGGCGAAACAACACTTAAGTATTGACCTAATTGTTTGAAGATGATGATGGCGTGTCTGTGCGCGCGCGTGTGTGTACGTGTGTAAGGACGCGTGTGTGAGCGCGTGCGTATTCGTGCATGTGCGAGACAAAGTGAGACCGTGAAGCAGCAAGGTCTCTGTCCGTCTGCAGTTTCCACGACAACGGGATCTACAGAGAGAGGAAATGTGCGTGCGTACGACTGTGTGTCTGAGCAAGAAGGAAGGAACTAATGAAAAAAACAAAACGGTTTAAATGCTCGTTTGCTTAGAGTGAATAGATCCCGCCAGACAAAATTAAAAAAATATATATATACATATAAAGAATGTAGAAATTACAATCCAGAAATTGTGTGATTGCTGAGAGATGTCGGGCCCTATTGACTGACGAACGCCGGTGCGCTGAGCGTAAAAACGGGCGTAACGTCATGTTTGTGCCAACGCAAGTCTAGTCTGGGTGACGTGAGCGACGCAGCACAGTCCAGCTTTTTGTGACGTCCCGGCAGCTGATTGTCAGTTTTGCTATTCATTGTGTTTTATTTAATGAGGTGCAATAAGCTATTTTGCCTCGCAAACTGCAATGCAAAACCGGAGTCAAAATTTCTTGATTTCAGGCTCTTCAACGTGAATTCCGGATTTCCATAGGCCTCCATGAAAGCAAATGTATTTTCTATGTGTTTGAAGCAAATTAAGACATAGACGGAACGGACATTATCTTAGACCATTGGTGGGCAATACCGTCCCTCGAGGGCCGGTACCCTGCATGTTTTATATGTCACCCTGGTGCAACCCACCTGATTCAAATGATCAGGATCGTTATCCAGCTTCTGCAGACATTGCTGATGATATGATCATTTGAATCAGGTGTGTTACAGTAGGAACAGATGGAAAACAGGCAGGAGACCAGCCCTCGAGGGCCAGAATTGTCCACCCCTGGCTTAGACAGACACCTGATGAATATTTTTGCCTGTTTTCTGACATGCTTTGAACTTAACCCGATCCCAGTTTTCCCCAAACTTAAAGAGTGCCAGGTTTCAATTTGAACTCTGAAAAATCCCCTGAAGCCACCAAAACATCAACATGTGAGGAAAAGTCATTCACGAATATGCTTTTCACAACCATAATAACTGTATGTGCATGAAAATACAAGCTTGTTCTATACCGTCTACATGCAAACGTGTGCTTTTATCTGTCAACATAAAAAACATGTTCAAATACAGTCTGAAAAAGAAATTATGAATATTAAATCAGACCATATACTTACTATACCCACACATCGACACAACCACACATTTCAAAACAGGGACTTTATGTATTGGAGTTAATCACAGCGTTAGCAAATATGTGCAAATGTACAATTTCGTCTGATAGTGTAAGTTTGAAAATATGTGTTAAGCAGTGAGCACACATTCTGAGCAGTAAACAAGGATTGGGTTTGTTTCTGGCATTAAAATGGGAAACAAATTAACATACTGTAGCTTGTTTAGGCAGCAATATTCTTAGGGTAAGGGCTCTGATACCTTTTGATCTGAAAGGGGGTGACAATAATAATAATAATAATGATGATGATATAGGACTGAATCACTCCACATTACCTCTTCAAGTTTACGTTGCCTATTCATTTGTTGTAAATTGTCTGCATTAGCCACACATTCCCTCATCTTGCATTGATTGTTTAGAAAAACCCGTGCAAAGTATTTTTCCTCTTGCAGGCTGCCGGTTTTCTCAAAATGTGTTCAGCATGTCAGTCCGTCTCATCTGCTGTCTGTGTGATTAACTGTCTGACTGGTCACGATGTGGTCATGATTCGTTCAATGACAATTTAAAAAAACATTTACATGTTTAAAAGGAATTCAAATGCTTTAATGGTTGTAAAAGTGTGTGTGCGTGGAGGGCGTCAGAGCAAAGAGGATAGATTGGTAAAGCTGGGGGTGCATGTGAAACCAAGGCATCCCACCAACTAGGCTGCCGCTTACTGCCACTGTGTATTATTACAAAAGCATTCCAGGAGCTGGATTTTAGCCATCAAGGGAAGGACCACACAAAGCTTTACTTTTATGTGCATGGCACATCGGAGAATGACTGATCCCGATATTGTCATTGATGTAGACAGAATTCATAATTGCATTATGTTGGTTGAAGAGGTAATTCCTGCGAGTGCGTTTTGCTTTCATTTTGTTTTGATCTTAACAATAAATGCCAACACATTTTGGGCACCTCAGCTCTGACTGGATTCTCTTTGGATTGTGCCATTTTCACTGATCTATTCTGACACATCAGTACGCGTATAGCCCAGGCTCCAATGTCCTCCATAAGACAACCCTACAATATAATGCTTTGAAAGGTGCACACCTGTCACCTCCTCTGAAAAAAGGTGGCATTCACAGAGGCAGCCTAGATTAAATGATACAATACACCCCACCACCTGATCTCATCACACCCAATTAAATGGCACATATTGAATTCTGCTAGGGGGCAACTTGAGCTCAGGCCTTTAAGCCAGGGTGCGTGACGGGTCTAGATATTGGACTTAATGTATGAGATGGGTTCTGGAGACGGATGGAGCAAGTTGGGGTTTTTTTTTTCAAAAAAAAGAAATGGGGCTGGGGACTGGGAAGAAGGAGCCAGGCTCTGACATTTAGAGGCCCACCTCCTAATCTTGTTTTACAAATCTGGTTTGAAGCACCGCGAGCATACTCCGCAAGGTGTGGCGTGGCAAGGGGCCAGTAAGGCAGTGTTGGTATTTTTCTGTTTGGGGGTTTTTTGGACTGTGGACTTGCCCCACGAACTGATGCACACGAAGGCAGAATAGAAGTAGTCACAAGTCCGTCACGATGTGACGTGAGCTCTGCTAAATTCGTGAACAGATGACGTTTGTATCCGAGGGTGGGTGTGTGGGGTGCACTTGCAATCTGTCATTGTGACCCCCTTGTGTTGTGTTCATGACGTGCCTGGCAATTCTATATCAAAAAATGACGGGGTAAAATTGCATAATTCTTCCGTAGCAGACGTGTCTCTTATTCTGTGTTTTTTACAGTATGTGCTACATACACTTTTCCGCCACTCACCGCCTGCCGCCATGTAAAAATCTCATGAAATATCAAACGGACTTCGGGCTGCTGCCAGGAAATCAACTGCATGACATAGCAAGCATGGCATTTAAGTGCACGGAGGAAGCCTTGCAGCCTCCTCACATGTCTGTGTTATCTCAATGCAAATCAATCCAAAAACCTGTTTGAATAGCATTAACTGTAAATGCTAATGGGCAATATGGCCGGTCACTGTATTGAGATACAGAATTCTCACATTGTGAAAGGCATGGCCTGGCATGGCGATTGTTGGTCCATAAATAAGCCTCTCGTACGTTTTGTGTTTACATTAAACACATGTAGGTGCATTGCATTCATATTGTATGGTGATGTGCAAAAGTCTTAGCTTTGTTATTTAATAGACATTTTTCACAGATATTGTTTTGTAAAGGGATATTATAGATTGTATAAATAAATACAAAATTGATGTTGAAAATACCTTTTAGAAAGATTTATTTATTTTTCTTCTTTTTTTTAATGGCGGTTAGGCTAGGTTTGGTTGGTTTGTGTTTTTGTGTTTCAAGAATCTTGATTAGTAATAATGCTGAAAGCAAAAAAGATTCAGAAATGACACAAATTGTGAAACTGATATTAATATATAAATGATGAGAGGAAATGGAATGCCAAACATTAAATACATTATGTGCAATTAGGGGTGCAATACCAGGTAGAAATTTAAATGCAGAGGTATTAGGAGATATTCCTCATAGTTCGAACAGTCCACCCACCCCCGAATCAGAACGATGTTGCCGATCGGTTTCAAACCCTGGTCGGTTTCAAACCCTCCATGAACTGGGAAGTAACCTGCTAGCTAATGAACAAACATAAATATAGCATTTATTAATTTAGGTTTTTCTTTTGGTAATAGTTTGGCCTTGTCTTTCAATGGTCTGTTGAAAGAATGTTATATATAAATGATGGAGTAGCTAAAACAACACATCTCATGGTGACCTAAGACTTCTGCACAGCTATATGTAGAAGAAGCTGAATCTTCATTTTATTTATACAATGACCATGGTATCTTAACAACAATATGTTGAGGCCCTACTGTGAGTTTTAATGTCTTTGGACTTTCTTCCTTCTGACAGTGGCGGTTGATGGTACGTTACGCATGGACTGGAGCCCGTCAAGCTCCCTGTCTGACCTTGCGCTATTGGGGAGCACGCAAACCCACCTGGTGCGCAGACTGATTCTGGCAGCACCTTTGGGTGCACTGGACTTCAGCCAGGTGCCCCAAACTTTCTTTTCATACACTATCTCACTTGGGTCAGTTTTAAAGCAGTCCAGTCAAGTAAGTTTAAAAAAAAACAAAAAAAAACAAAACAGAATTTACTGCAATCATTAAGCACAATGTTTGTTATTTAGAAACCTATTTAAGTTTGAGCCATTTATCTATTTTCTATACCGCTTGTCCTCATTAGGGGCAGAGGTGACTTTGGACAAGAAGCAGGGTACACCCTGGTTGCTAGCTAATTGCAACAAAGCAAAACACAACACAGCACAATGAGACAACACAACATAACACAACACAACACAACAAAGTAGAACTAAACTGCATTAAATTAAACATGGAAGAAGTAAACACTACATTACCAGAGCTGGGCATTCCGTCCCAGGGACGGAACGGTCCATCCGACAGAATGTGAGGACGGAACCGCTTTAAAAGGACGAGGACGGACGGGGTCGGAGGACGATTATTTTCATGAATAAGGATGGAGGGACGAGGGCGGAAGGGTACCCAGGTCGTGGAGGACGGACCGGCAAAAATGTTAGAGCATAATGGCACAAACGCCGTGCTATGCCCAATTCTAGCTTTGCATAGTTAAGGAAAATACCAAAACAAAGAAAACTCCACCCATCCACCCGACTGTGCTCTGCACTAGATTTGAACTTGCAATAAAATATGCTGTTAGGTTTTTTATCTGCACCTTCTAAGTGAAATAATGAGGGAATGACACATATCTGGCCATGAAGCACCTGAGTAGCCAATTGTCAAATTACTTTGGGTCCCTTAAAAAGATGGTGTACATATACATTGTGTTGTAATTCATCCACTGTTCACCTGATTTGGATGTAAATGCACTCAAATTAAAGCTAAGAGTCTGCACTTAATGCACATCCTGATCTGTCTGTGTCATTTCAAATCCATTGTGGTGATGTACAGAGATGGAATGCTGAAAATTGTGTCAATGTCCACACGACACACATAGCAAAGGCATAAGGTCCAGATCTGGCATGAAGCTGGCACAGGTGGTATTCTGTTGGAACTGGCATATGGAATGTGAACCGAACATGGCCCAGGACTGGCAAAGGAGGTCTTGGCTCTGGCAAACAAGAATTGGGCCAGTTGTCGAGTGAAGTATCTGGCCCAGAAATCAATTTAGAACTCTGGTCCACATGTATAGCCAGTCTTCTCCCACCCTTAACAGGCTGGTGAGACGTGGTGAGTAAATGCATTTATTTTATGTTTGGGATAACGTTAAGCCTTTTTTTATGTGTTATTCAGATTCAGATTCAGTTTCTGTTGTCACATATTTCAGCCCATAATGTCACACCTACTTTAAGAATCTTAAAGCGTTATTTTTATTGACAATGCATTGGTAATGACATGCACAAATGACTTGTGTTTACTTGTGTTTACTTACTTACTTTCTCCATGAGTCTAGAAATGTTAACCAGTGGATTGACTCATCGGCCTTTCAGCATAATTAACTTCTAGCGTAGGACACTAAATGCTATCTGAGTCGCACACATTTTAAATCAAATTGTCTTTGAACTATTGCCTGATATTGTTTGGTAAGAAGAGTAAGCAAACAGCTCGATTACTGTAAATGTGCTTGTGTGTGTACTTCATGCAACCGTGGCCCAGTTTGAATGGGGAAAAAAAAGACTCATTCGACATTGCACTGAACAGGAAGACCTTGTGTAGTCTTGTCTTTGTCTTGTCATCATTACTGTACTTGTTGGCAGGGTTTTCATGTTCCAATTTTACAACCATTTAGTAACAATTCACAATGGCAAAGTATGTATATATATATATATATATATATATATATATATATATATATATATATATATATATATATATATATATATATATATATATATATATATATATACATATATATATATATATGTGTGTACTGTATATTAAATCATGTGGTAGGGTAAAGGAGGGGGGGTCTGAAAATGCCTGGCACTGAATTTGACTACGATATCATATTCATTCAGAGAGGAAAGAATTGTAAGTTCCTCAGTTTGTGGTGCCTGTGCTTGAGGATAAGCAGTATCCTCATAATTATAAGCATGATCATACTCTGTATTACATAATTAAAATTCAAATAAGCAAAAAACAAAAACATACAGATACATAAGATGGGATTCATACCCTGCCCTAAATGCTGTTGCTAAAATGTGTCAATTTTTTTCCTCCATCTCAGTTTTTTTTAGTGATTTATTTTGTAAATTCTGGACAACAATCTGATTATTCGTGGATAGATCATGGAAAGCCAGAGCTTATTTTACTTTTGAAAAAGCAACACATCTCCTCGGGGTATATGACACATCTCCTCTTATCCTCTGTCTGATCTGTGAGCTCCACTGTGGCACAAGAGGCTTATTAGACCTCCAGGCGGCTGTTGATACCGTCACAACCTTGGAATCCCCAACGTCTCTTACTCTTACAGGACCCTATATTGACAGAAACAATTGCTCTTTGTTTGTTTGTCTGCTTGTTTGCCTGACATGTTGTTACAAAGAGTGCAACTAACAGAAGGTCATACTGACACTTTTGTAACGAGGTCATTTCCATGTGTGCAGGGTCCTCTTATTCTTTTCATGTTATCTTCTCAACATTGAGCAATGATGTTGTATTTTCGGGCCGTTGATAAAAATATTAATAAGTCCAAGTACCGTTTCAACGTGACGTTCATTGGCAAGTGTACTTGCGGCTCGCTATGACCAGCTCCTGTCCATTCCCCGATTGATTCCATTCGGCACAAGTCACCAGAGTAAAGCGAGGACAAAAAAAGGTACACCCATTGTATTGTGAAATATAGATTCATGCAGGTATGCAAGGTACACCAATATATATTGTAAGAATTATTTATATTTTCAAATAAATGAATACATAAATAAAGTAGGTAGGTAGATCATTTGAACTTGGTTAATTTATAAGTAGCTTGCATGCTGAAAAAATGTGGGCACCCCTGGTCTAGGCTCCGGAGCCGCATGCAACTCTTTCACCCTTATGTTGCGGCTCTTGTGGCTTGGGAAAATAAATTATACGTGTCTGATTGATGTGTATGCTATTTGTCCCCAAAACGTGTATCATGTCTTCTTATTAGGTTAACGTTTTTGGGCACTATCAGATGTGGTCCTAGATCGGATACGTATCGGATATTTTCTGCAATTGGACCACAGTCCGAACCGCAACAGGTCGCATATATCCGACGTCATCTGTAGCCCAAAATGCACTCTGCGTGGACGGAGGTAGAATGCTGGCAGCCCGGAGATAGAATCTGCAAAATTGTTTTGAGTTACGATATTTGACTTTTTTCCTATTTGAAACATGAAGCATAGATTGAACATGTATGGCGATCGTAGTAATTCAACCACGGTTCGGATCGGCTCATTTTTTACACGCAGTTATGACGTGACGTTTACTTCCATAAACACTACGTTTTGAGTGATGACGTAAACACTACGTCCCACATGACTTCGTCTCTTTCTTCTGCGCCTGCGACACAATCTGCACCTGTTGACATAAACATAACCAGCTCAAACCTTTCGGTCAGCCACTTGTTTTGACCCATATTGATTATCAGCACAGCCAGTCAGCTCTGCATGTGGTCTTTAGTGCGGATGTGCCTGGTCCTCATGTGAATGCCCGTCGGACCACAAGAAGTGACAGATGAATGATCTCGTCACAACCTGATACTCTGCTTGTGGGCTTTCAGTCTCCATCTTTTGTCTGCTGTCTTGCTCTGGAAACAAAAAAAATCTCACCTGCTGTCAACCAAAAGAAGTGTACTATTTTTTCTGGAAACATTTTTAAGCGTAAGTTTCATCTCATTGAAGGAATTGTGGCACACTCAGAGATCCACCTGGTCTTTTATCAAATTTGATAGAATGACCTACATTTATCTGGCACCGTTTTCTGTCATTCAAGAATGACAGATTGTGTCCAGTCATGGTGGGAAACGCAATCAAATGTACACTGTGAGCATCAGAAGCAACTGGTGGTTCAGAATCTTGCCTGGGATTTGAATCACCAAACTTAAAATGACTGGATAACCCCTTCCTCTGAGCCATTACCCACTAAAATGCTGCATTGTGTACAACAAAACACAAAATGATTTTCCAGTAGTGTTCCAAACCACCATATCTGACATACTATTTTACATCGTCTATTTTCGGTACCGCCTATCCTCACTAGGATCCAAAGTTTAATAAATCAGACTCTGATGGTCTTTTTCATCCCAAAATGCTTTGCTCTGGGGTACCTGGCTGAAAATTTCACAGGGGGTTACATCATTGAAGAAAGGTTGAGGAACCACTGATCTATATCTTTTGCAATAAAGAAGGGAAAAAAGACAGAAAGGAACCTTTTTTTTTTCCATTTCCTTTAACTGGCGAGGAAGGTTTTAGTAACAGGGTTGCATGTATGTTGAGAGACACAACTTCAGAGCATCAAGACATTTGAAAAAGAAAAAAATATATATGTTCTATACAATCTTATCTTCTCTGTTATATTAGTTGGTCACTAAGAGGGACAAATGAAAAAAAGTCATTTTTAGAGGGTGCTCAAGAGCTGTTTAGTAATCAGTTTAGCCACATTCATATTTTGTAAGTCCATGTTGCTTGATTTTGGGCATGAGTGTATGAAATTTCATGAGAGGGGCAAAAAATCTCCTCCAATTTTGGAATAACCGTTATGTCTGGAGACCTTCCACTTGTCTTCAAATGGAAGAGACAAATTGTTTTTCCTTCTGAGTCATCACAGGGAGCAGTCAGCTCTGTTACATTCACACTGAGTTCAATTACTGACTCTACTACTCCCCTCTGCGTCACACTGTTTTCTCATCCTTCCAGGTGAATGTTGATGACACCATTGAAATGTTACCAAAATCAAGGCGAGCTTTGACCATCCAAGAAATTGCAGCGTTGGCACGATCCTCCCTGCATGGTGAGTTCAATGGAGCGTCTCCAAACAGACACACAGTGGGAACCTAAGGCCTAACATCACCATTTTGTGCATTATGCGGATATCTTTCTTGATGTCTCACACAATGCTTTGACCCACAACTTCCTTCCTTCCTTCTTTTCCCCCCAAAACTTTGGACAGTTTACAAATTGTACAACCTTAACATCATTTCAATTTTGAGGTTGTAGGCAGATTGTTTTCCCATGTTCCAGAAATCATAATACAACATTTTTAGAACAAGGCAATACAGTAACATTTGCTTGACAGGTATTTCCCAGGTAGTGAAGGACCATGTGACCAAGCCCACAGCCATGGCACAGGGCAGAGTGGCCCACCTCATTGAGTGGAAGGGATGGTGTAAGCCGCTGGAAGCGCCTGCAGCCCTGGAATCAGACTTTAATTCTTATTCCGATCTCACCGAGGGAGAGCAGGAGGCGCGCTTTGCTGCAGGTAAGCTCTTGTTTGTGGTTGTGCAGTTTGCTACGCTTCATCCACCTTTTTAAATATGAATACAGCAAGACTGAGGATTTCGAAAGGATCTCAGTGGAATTCAATGGCATATTGGCCCGAGGGGGGCTTTAGTACTACAATAGTATCCTAATTTACAGAATGTTTGAGTTCAACATTTGAATGGAATCCGACCCCAAAGTCTGTGCTAATAACATCATTATTATTCCCTAGTTTTAAATCCCAGCGGGGACCAGCACCTTCCATGTCTGAGACTTCAAACTGAACCAGAGCGGGACTATAGATCTTGACTGACTCTCTCGTCTAAATCCATATGCACTAATCCATCGTGCAAGCCTTTCAATGAACAGCATCTGCTTGGCTGTTGCCATGTAAGTGGCATGCAAATGTGCAGGGCGCAAGCTTGCGTTGTCCAGAGCTGCAGAGTCATTTCATCATCAAAAATGGCAACAAAAAAAAAAAAGAAAAACCCAGAGTCAGGCTGTTCGTTTGCCAATCCTTCACTTTGTAATATTGTCCTCATCTTATCATTGTGTGTAATGTCAGACATTATCAGTTAAACTCATTGACATTTATTTCCATGAATTGTTTTCCTTCTCCCTGGATTTACTCATAGCTGAATTCATTATCCCCAATCCCCCTTTTCACACTCTGATGTCTTTTACAGCCCTCTATTTATTTATCTCATCCTTTCATCCGTTTTTCGCCTCGTCTCCGCCACCAGTCGCTCCCTGCAATGCAGACTCTCAAGGTTAATTTGCTCAGTAAGGTTTTGCTTGTGGCGTGTGCCACCGTGACGGAGCAATTTTTCCAAGTCTATTTGTTCCCTTTTTTCTCCTCTTCTCATGTTTTCACTTGTGTTCGTTTGCTTGAAGGGTACAAATGATGGAGAATTTACGTTTTAACTGCTTCTATACAATTAGTTGGGCCTCTGGAGTTCCTGCCCACTGGTAAAGCGTAAAAGTACATTATTAATATTTTAGTGTTATCATTATTATTTCTCAGGGTACCCCTTTTTCCTCTCAAATTCTAAAATCATGCTTGGTAGGTTCATTGAAAACTCTAAATTGTCCATAAGGTTGACTGTAAATGTTCATGGTTGTTTGCAGAGATGGGCATTTTACCCTTTTTGCCGGTTGGTCCATCGGCGACCTGGGCCGTCCTCGCCCCTATGTCCTTATTCATAAAAATAATCATCCTTTGACCGTCCATCCTCATCCTTTTAAAGCGCTTCCATCCTTAAATTCCGTCAGTCCGTCCTTTTTAAAATACTTCTTGTCCTCCGTCCGCCCAGGACGGACTGCTGGACTGTTCTGTCCCTGGGACGGAATGCCTATCTCTGCTTGTTTATCTATATGTGCTCCGTGATTGGCTCGAGACCAGTCCAGAGTGTACCCTGCCTCTTGCCTAAAGTCTCCTGGGATCGGCTCCAGCAACACTTGTGACCCCCTTATAAGCTGTATAGACGATGGATGGGTGGTGACTAGGCACCGCGGAGACCCAACTATTTGTATACTAGCTGTTAACAAGCCAACATTCTTGATCTTTTTTGTCTTAATATTAACAGTGGTTGATTTGATTTTTTTTGTAAGATTTGCATGGCAATCAAGAATCTTCAAATTTTACTTAAGTACAGATTTTATCATGGGTTTGTGGAATATACTGATTGAATGTTAAAAATGTATAATGTTTGTCCTAACTGTAGCGTAGCAAATATGCCCACCAATAATGCAGTAGTTATGCAGTAAAATGTTTTTTTGTAATGGTGGCAACACGCTTCACATGACTCTATGGATGATATTTGGATGTCGTTAATAATCAAGTCATGCAGATGAGCATAAAGAAGGAGCTGCTGAGTCCTGTTGTCTTGTCAACAGTCCACTTGTAGCCTGGTGATGGTGTCGCCGTGGGTGGCTGGACACACTTTGTAAATGTCATTGAGCATGTAGGTGTGTTTTGTGTGAAGTGTGACCATGTTTGTGTGAAATGGAAAACATGACTGAAGGAGTGTTTGTTGTAGGCGAACTAAGAAGTGGGAGTTTCTTGGACACGCGCACACACACACACACACACACGCACACAAACGTACACTCTTTTTGCAGTTAATCCTGTGGAGCTCTTCACGTTGCATGTTTATGTAACAGTGTGCACTGTATGTGACAACGACTGGATGACCAAGTGTGTTTGTGTGTGTGTTGCTCTGCCAGAGAGCGAGAGAGCTAATCTGTGGAAGTACAAATGTGTGCTGTGTCTATGTGCTGTGTTGAGGGGCATACTGTATATATACACAGTGGACACTTTAATAGGTACATATACAGCAGAGCTGCACATGTACCAGGATAAGTTGTTTAAAGCATCCCTCAGCATGATTTCATGGTGAGTCTTCACCATGACAAACTATAACCACAATTCTAAACATATGGCTAAGGTCATTCCTGTGCCGTTGTGGGTGTGAACACAGCATGCTTGTTTGATAGGAACTGCGAAAGCAGACTTCCATGGGCAGATGATGTAAAGCTGGATAGGGAAATGACAGATCTGCAAAGTGGGCACTTGTTGACCACCTGCCAGGTACAAGGGGACACATTTGTGCATATGCTCGATAGATGCACTATCATGAAGTGCGCCACATGCGGTGCGTAGAGCACCAAATTAGCAAGAGTCCTTGAGCTAGAGCGAGTAAGACAATGATTGCTGCAAAGACAGCACTCAACATCTCATGCAAATCAACACTTGTAGAGTAAAGAATGAGTTCATATGTCGTCCAAAAGATAACGCGAGTTGGGAGCAAGTACAAGGGGTGTGATAAGAATTGAGCTTCAACCACGGCAGCTGACGATCACGACGGAACGTTCGCTAAAAACTACGTTAAAGTTTTAATTTTTATCATAAAATTGACTTACCTTAACTAGAATGCTATAGTGTAATTTATCCAATCCTGCACTTTAAAACGCTTGTCGTGGTCGTCGTGAAAAGTGAAAGTAAAAACGGCCGCTCCTTTTTTTCTTCTTCTTCTTCTTCCTTCCTTCTTCTTTGTTCCCTTTGTTGCCTCCTACTTCATTTAAAAACGAAGAAGAAGCATGGCCGCCGGAGGGGATCATGCATTAACTTTATCTTTGCACAATAACATCAATAAAGTCCTTTGGATAAAATGCAATGTGGGATTGTAGTTAAGGTAAGCTGTTTTAAGACAACCTAAAACAAATCTAACAAACACTTTCACACTATATTTGGCGATGCCTAAGTCATCCGTGGCGGCCGGCCAGGAGCGCACTGCGCTCACGACATTTAAACACAGCTGTTGTACTGTAGGCTACTATCCGATTTTTACAAAACTTTATTAGAGCAAACACATCATTACAAATACGAGGAGAAAGTATCCGGCTTGACTCTGACTAAATCCACGGCACATTTGAATAGTGGACGTTACTTGCGAGAGGCTGCGGTGATGCGCACCCAGTCAGCTCACATATAATACACAGTGGAAAAAGTAAATCCACTTGTGCCCTCGTTAGTTGAGCTCGCGCTGGGAACCGGTCCCCGCCTTTTATGAGTGCCGGCGGGTATGTACAAAGCCTCCGAGTCAACTCATATCTTTGAAACAATGCGTCTTTCTGCAATATAGCTCCCGATGTGCACCGCGATGCACCGAGGGCATGAAAGTTGAAGTAGCGAGGGATCAAGTCAAGTCAAATGTATTTATTTAGCCCTTAATCACAGGAAAGTCTCATCACTGTACATACACACATATATATATATATATATATATATATATATATATATATATACATATATATGTATATATACATATATATATATATATATATATATATATATACATATATATATATACATATATATATATATACATATATATATATATATATATATATATATATATATATATATACATATGTATATATACATATACATATGTATATATACATATACATATATATATACATATACATATATATATATATATACATATATATATATATATATATATATATATATATATATATATGTTCTGTACTACTACATATACTAGACTACAGACTATATCCACCCAAAACTATTGATTTTTTTTTTCCTCATAAAATGACATTGTCGTGGTAAAATTATATTTTTATTCCTGTAATGTTTTGCCATTTGTCATAGTAGTGTTATTTCTGTTCCACTCTCTTAATCCTTCACAGTGTAGCCGTGGTAGAGTTTGTTGGCTGCCACGCTGGTCATTCCTATTCACACCCAAGTCGGTGGTACTTTTGAGTCCCAAAAGTCATTTCCTGTTCTGGTGTGTGCAGAAAGAAAGAAGGAAAGACAGACAGACAGTACAAAAAAAGCACCATCTGCTGGACCTGATGGTCTGAGGGGTTTTTTTTTCCCGTCCTAATAATAACACCCCTGACACAGACGGTGTGTGCAGCTAAAACACTTTAGGTTATTTGAATTGCAAAAGAATACAAAGGAGAATATAAAGACACAGAGGCAGAGCAGAGGATCAAGACAGTGGACGTGAAGAAAATTCAGAGGCAAACTCAAACGCAGCACTTCGCAAACAGATAAAAATAAAAGTTTTTGGCGAGGGAGCCTCAGTGTGGATGCAACAGCAATGAGGGATGAAGCACTTTGTAAGAATGCAGAGACTTAATTGAGAACCAAGGCAGCAGGCTGGTACATATTGACTAAGCTGTAGAAACAAAATAAGGTGCAGGGCGCACTGATTTATTGAGGGATAGGCTGATGTGTGGATGCAAGTAGTGACGGGACGTGGAATGCCAGCAAATGCAGGTAACGAGAGAGGACAGGAGCAGAGCATGATGGCGCAGGGAAATTACTCAAGATATTTCAACTTGTCACAAAGAGGCAAACACAGTCAGGGAGATGAAACCAAGGCTATGAAACAAAAGGTGATGCCAGAGAACTGTTTTATTGAGAGAGGCAACTAGAAAAGGCACACCCCGAAGAGGGTTTTATGTAGCTGATAGAAATTGAGAGTTGCAGAAGGGAAAAGAAGATTCGCTCACCAAGACGTCTACTCTAACAGACTAACAACAGCCTCATCGATTTAAAAGCAGGGCTTAATTTGCAAGCGCCCAAAACGGAGTGTAAACACCCGTGTGGTAGCTGAAATACAAACCGGGCACAGCCAGGATTGCGGCTGCCAGATGTACAAAATTGGAGCACAGGTTATTTTACGTGAAATAGATGCAGATTGATTTAGAATAATTTAGCACACTTTCTGATTTATCAAACCTGACAGCAGCTGCTTTTGCTTCTTTAAATACAACGTGTGAAAGGTAGGTGCACACAGGTGACGACTGGTTATTTGTTTGAAGAAAAATTCTGCCAGACTTTGGTTCGCCCCACTTCGTCATCGGTTCAAGTGGCTTTTTCTGCAGGTGGGCATCCGGCAAACGAGCACTCAGTAACTCGGCCTTGAAAACACATTTTTGTGCTCAAAATTTCCTCTTGTGTGCTTGTAATTGTAGCACAAATGGAACAGCATACTGTAACCTTTGTTCTTTTAGAGTTTTTTTTTTAGCCAAATTTATTGAATGCATTTTGTTTTGACATCGATCACGTGTCTATTACCTACTGATATTGAAGTAGCGCTCAGCCCTACTCTGTTATGTAAGTGCCACTAATTCTTCAATTTGTATCAACTTAAGCTTAATTGTGCACTTCCATGATGAAAGTCATCATAGCTACTGTAACTAAAGCACAATTAAATACAGACGTCACAACTGCTCAGGGCTCAGGTAACAACCAGTCATGGCTGAGCTCTGATAAGTTTTTACCTGAGGTAACGACCAATCATGGCTGAGCTGTGATTGGTTGTTACTTGAGCCTTGGGCAACTGTGATGTCATATTTCGTCGACAGAAGTGACAAAATGGCCGCCCCTGGAGATGTCTAAAAATGGGTGGATTAAGTCTTATTCCACAAATGCACTATTTGTCAGAATGCCTTGTTTCAACAAGCGAGCCTGCATAGAACATATTCCTGAAAAATATATGTTTGGGTTGACCTCCCTTTTAATCACTGATGATATCATTGCTGCACAGTTACCTAATTTCTCAGGCACAGCCTCAGGAATAGAAACACACTAAGTACACCTGCTAAATGACTGCACCGGGAGACCGTCGTCTGTGATGGGAACCTTGCCGAAACCACTCGATTTACAATCACCGCACTTTGCTCCCGCCAGTCAAAAAGCGCTGCATAACATGGAGACACAGGTGTTGCCAAGGCAACCATGCGTTTGCTTGTGTGTGGAGCTAATGGACGCGCGGTTGTGTGTTTTTGCAGGTGTCGCCGAACAATTTGCCATTGCCGAGGCTAAACTGAGGGCCTGGTCGTCAATAGATGGTGACGATTCCAACGATGACTCATACGATGAAGACTTTCTGCCCACCAACGAGCCTGCAACACAGAGCACAGGTATTCATTCAGGCACACACACGCTCACACACACACACGCTGCAGTTTACAAAGATTTGGTTCCAACTGTCCTCATCAGTGTCCATCCAGCTCTCTTTGTGCGGCGTCCTGTGTCCCACTGCCCCACTTCTCATCTGCTTGCAACATTATTTTGCTCCTTTGCGTAATTTGATA
The DNA here is from genome assembly GCF_054856515.1 of Filicampus tigris. Classification (NCBI taxonomy): domain Eukaryota; kingdom Metazoa; phylum Chordata; class Actinopteri; order Syngnathiformes; family Syngnathidae; genus Filicampus; species Filicampus tigris. Next base: position 10,081,721 of record NC_141223.1, on the reverse strand, counting down.
TCCTCTTGCAACTTTAATATGATTTCCTTGCCTGCAGAGGCTGCGTTTGTCACACGATGATGTGTGGCCATGGATATCTGAATGTGTATGTGTGTGTGTGTGTGTGTTACTGTTTAGCAAAGCTTTCATCTTGATTACGTTTAGCAATCCAGTAACTGTAGGTCAAAACATCCAGCACAGTGTCGCCCATGTCTTTTCCTCGAGAAATTTGTGGCCCCTTTGCCGTTGCCTAAGGCCATTACCTGATTTTTTTTTCATTGCGCAAGTCTGCATGAAAACCAAGTTACTGTCTTACCTGATTTGAGAAGAGAGTTAGGAGTGTTTCTAGCTACTGCAACAGTTGGGTTAAAAATAACACAATTTGGGGTCAAAAATGGACCAATCCACAAATCGGGTCAATTTGACCCACCTTCTTGCATTGTTTTGGACAAAACAGTCCAGTTTTTGGGGTTGTTTTGTACAAAACGACCCATTTTTGTGAAAGCAGAAAGTTGGGTCGAATTGACCCAAGTAGTGGACCGGCCCATTTTTGACCCAAAATTGTTATTTTTAACCCAACTGTTTTTAGAGTGTACAATAACATAACAAAAGCATGTTTTTCATTTTAGTTGATCATGCAAAAGAACTTTAAACCTAGAGTGATGAGAACATCAACAGTGCTGTACCTCTATTCATGTTGTAAACACACTGTACTGTAGAGCAGATTATCCATCCCTTCATTCATCCATTTTGTGTACCGCTTTATCCTCACTAGGGAGGCGGGTGTGCTGGAGCCTATCCATCTGATTTTGGACGAGAAATGGGGTAAACCCTGAATTGGTTGGCAGCCAATTATAGAGAACATATAGACAAACAAACATTTGCTTGAATTATGCCAGTTTCCTCACTAAACCAACAAAATAACGATTTCCTGTAATCTAATTGTATTGTGGGGTGGCACAGTGGGCAACTGGTTGACACAACCGCCTCACAGTGCAGAGGTCGTGGGTTCATATCTGGGCCTGCCCTTCCTGTGTGGAGTTTACATGTTCTCCCCCTGCATGGGTTTTCACTCCTTATTATAATTTATTGATTTTTTTTAAATATCGTCTATAGTAGGGTTGAATGGGCTCTGGAGCTTCTTGAAACCTTTGTTTCTTATGTACCTGTACCTGAATACAAATAAAGTTGACCTCCAAAGAGTGGTGGTGGTGAAAGGGGAAAAAAATATAAATGAAAATTCGAGCAGATGTGGAATCAGCGCACACAAAAAAATATCTAGAAATCTCTACTTGCTTTTCTGATTAAAAAAAATGTAGGAACAATTTTTTGACTAGTGTTATTAAAATAATCATTAGTTACTACTGTTTACTAAAGCAATTGTTGCTGTGTTTTCTGTTGAAAACCATCTGTCTTGAACAGTTGTCTGTTTTTTTTTTTCTCCTCATTATTGGTCATGCTTGCATTGTGTCTGTTCCTTCCAGATGTGCCATCATATCCTCCGTACTTAAAGGACTTGATCCACAGCCAGCTTTGTCAACACCTGGGCCTGCGCGGGCCATGCTGCGAGGGAGGGGGCAGTGGCGAGCCGTCTCCTACGGCCGACTCGCCGGACACGCTGCGCTCCAGCCTGTGCAGCCTCGACGAACACCACCCGCTTCTGCGAGACCTGAGTTGCCACCGTGGAGCCCACGGCAACGCCGCCGAGCTGGCCGCCAAAATTCTGTCGGCGCTGCAGGGTGGGGAGGAGCTTCTACTCGGCCGGCTTCAGAGGGTGGGCCGGACGGGGCCCGGTGGGAGGGACTGCGGTTTCCACAGCCTCGGGGGGAGCGGGCACGGCATCGGGCATCAGGAGTCTCCGGCGTATTCCGTGTCTGACTCGGAGACGTACCTGTCCCCTGGGGAGGATGGCGACACCCCCTGCAAGGACTACGAGGCCACCTTGTGCCAGGCGGAAGCCAACGGGGAGGAGTACGAAGCCCGCAGGAGGATGTCTGACGTGGCCTCCTCGGGGATCGTTTCGCTTGACGAGGACGAAGAAGAGGAGGAGGAAACACTTCAGGGCGAGTCAAACCACCAATGACTCTTCTAACTTCAGTGTCATCCCTCTCTGCTCTTTGAGGTCGCTTATTTACGGCCTCTATCGTGCCACCAACGTTTGATCCCGAAATTCCTCTTTTTCATCCGTCTTTGCCTTACTCGCAACATTTCGACTCCATTTGATCATTCTTAAGAAAGTCATTCTGTCGCCAGCTCTTTTTTTAAATTTTTTTTTTTTTGCAAGCGTCCAAACAATCTTTTCCTGTGCGTGAGAACTGGAGTTCTGTACTTGCTCCAGTAGCCGTGGCTCAATAGAAGCTGCGGGGTTCGATGCCTGCGGATCCAGGCCCGCGCTGTCCATGCCTGTGCTGAAAACTCCCAAAAAGAGAAAGACTGAGTCCACAACTCTGAAATGTTCTTTGCATGTGTTTTGCAAATGCTGACGTTGATGATCCGAGCCGAGCGCGGCTTGTAATCTGAGCCGCTCTTTCTGACCCACCCGAACCCAACCTCCCCACCCCCACACCCACAGGAGAACCTGACCCGTCCACTCCCAAAGACCCTTTGCAAGAGACAACGAGGGCATCCTTTCGGCATGGCTTGCTGAGTATGCCAAACTACGTATTCCTGTCACTACCAATTATGAGCAAATGCTGGAATGTTGTTACAGTGACAGGCCATATTAAGAATTCAAAAGTAAAAATGAAAAAAAAAAAAAAAAAGATTTGTCACAAACGACATGACAGGAATGAAAAGTTTTTATTGTACTAGTTTTCTATCACTCATCAGTTGTTCATATTATATCAAATGTTGTTATGACCGATGGACTGGAATTCTGTGGATTCCTGCATGGAAGACACAACAACTTTTTTGATGTCTTAGAACGCGCACACACACACGCACGCACGCACTGAGCAACAGTGGCAACAACTATTACATATAAAGGGAATGTTACTGAAGTGACTGCTGGTTGGTTTGGACTTGGAAGTGAAGTGGGCTGCGAAAGACAGAAACGTCTTTTTTTTTCCGTGAGGACATGACTCGCTTTGGAGATTACTATATTTTTGTATACGTCGTCTTGCTTTGATCTCTATGCCTACGCGGCGTGCCAGTGTATGTGGTTTCTTGCACGAAGCTATAATGTGGCTGTACATTTCTCCTTTTTGTTGTTATCACCGTGTGATATCGTCTACTGGGAAAAACAAAAACAAATGTGAACGTGTTTCCCTTATTTTTGATTTCAAGAGGATGCTGGGTCTTTTAGCGCTCTCGCCAGTCGTCAACGACTCGACGTTCAAAACGTTTTGAAATGCGCCTCTCCTCTCTTAACGACTTCAGCAAGGCTTTGACTTTGGATCGTTAACCTCCTGCATGGCTGTAACGTTTGCAGAAGTTCATCTGTTCAAGTTCCCCCTGAGGGACTCTCATTCATACAACTCAGGAAGTCCCATCAGACCACAGCATCAGCGCATCCCACCAGCACGCATTAACACCATTCTCACAGCTCTCCTTCGGTCTGCGTGCGTGTGTGTCTGTGTGTGTGTGGGAATGCCTTGTGTGCTGACATTTTTATGTTATTTCATTATTATGAGCATTATTTACAAACAGTGAGAGCACAGATTTGGCTCCCTAAGCCCCTTGTCAGTCATTTAGGAAAGCCTCAATGTGTTCTTCTGGTCGTGATGTGTGTGTGTGTGTGTGTGTGTGTGTGTGTGTGTCAGAATGTCATGTACAGTATTGTAAGATGTCAGCAAGCTCCTCAAGCTTGCACTGTATAGAATCCAACGATTCCCTTTAAACAATATCCGGCAATGGAGGTTGAATTTTTATTGGTGCTGGAGATGATAAAATGAAAGTCCAAATGATGTATATGATGTAGAATGAGCGAATGGTACATCGGGGTTAATGTTGCCGCATCTGCCGGATTGATTTGAAGAGACAGTAACAACTCAGGGGGAAACACTGAAGCGGTGCCTTTCATTCCTCGCCTTTGACCTCCCAAGTTGCACCATCCTCATCATCACTGTCATCCCCAGAAACACCACTTTCCCCTTTTATTTCCATGCGCAAAAGTAGAATGAAACACGGTTGTTCTGCAACTCTACTGGTGCATCTCGTGCAGCTGTAGGACGGCAAAGCAGCGTTTGGAAATCATCGCCTGTTTCGCTAACATTAAATGTCGGCGGATGCAAGCGAAGCGGCGTTGTGCTTTTATCCGGACACGGTGACGTGACCGCACCGCTGGCCCATCGTCCTCCTTTCTCTATTTGTTAACTGTCCATCACGCCCTTGTCCAAGGCTCTCTTTGTGTGTGCGCGCGCGCGCGTGTGTGTGTGTGTGTGTGACATTCAGCGAGGAGACAGCGCATCTTCGTATGCTGCATTTTTTGGCTCATTCATTATACATTCACTCGCTGGCTGACATGTATGCTTGACAACTATTTGTCCTCACGATGATAAAATCAGGAGAACTTTCCCCAACAGTCGCACACACATGCACACACTTACGCACACGCAACCACACGAGCAGCTTGATGCCCCCTCTGCTGTCTCTCCCCTGTCATTCCCGTCAGCCTCACCATCCCCTTTCCTCCCACGATCTTTGTCTCCATCCTTTTAATCTCGACCGCCACGTGTTCGTTTCTTCATCGCCGTCCTCCTCCTCTCCCGTCTCGGCCCACATGGGGCTCATTGTGTACCGAGGAGGACTTCTAAATGCTACCTTTGCTGACAGCCAGGCAATTAGCCCGCCATTATAAAACCACCTGATGAAAAACCACTGTGTTTCTCATCGTTGTCAAGTCTATTTTGAATCCTTCTTGTTCACCTTCCGATACAAGCAGTTTGTGGGAAAGTGCTGTTGTGATGAAGGGACATTTATGTTACAGAGACAGTCAGATACAGTATTTTATTTCTTCGAATGTGGCATCCATTCAGCCCTGGATGCAGAATGTGAAACTGAATGTATGAACTGAATCGTGAGGTCCTGATCCTTGCATGTGACAAAGCCATGTGGAAGGGAAAAAAAAGTACTGAGAAACAGGGTATAAGCAAGTCACTGAAGTCCAGTTGAATGTACAGTGACATTTTCATCCTCTCATACCTTACATCGCACCTTCAACTCACTCTGAAATCTCAGTCTGCCCCCCCCCACCCCCCTTTTACCCCTTTAAGTATTTGCTTCTTGTTTTGGCTGAATGTAATGAAATGAATATTGCCATCTTGGATTTGATAATAATAATCTTGTTTGCTGCATCTGATATAAGTTAATAAAAATATTGATATTGTTATTTGCAAAAAATAACATTGTGTGACGTGATTATTTTGAGTGGTGCAGTGGTTCACTCATTCATCTGAAATAGACTCCAACCCTCATGCGAATAAGCAGCAGCTGATGGATGGATGCCTACGGAATGCCGCCTATAAGTCAGCATTTTATTTAGAGTAGGAAGTGCGGAAAGCTCCATCAAGTGCTTCATGCTCATGATTTGATAATGAATGCACAAAACTGAACTCACGCTGCTTGCAGTCAGGCAAGTTCACCACTGAACTGGCGTTTCCGATATCGCGAGTCTTTGTCATAATCGACAGTTGAAGTCACAAGACAATGCACTAAAACTACAAGTCCTTAAAACAGCGCTCATCAAACTTTTTGAGAGTGAGAGCTCTTTCTTGGAAACTGATTAATGCAAAGCGCTAACAGTCTGAAACACGCTTCTGAAATAACACATTATAACACGTTTCATTTGTCAAAATGTTATTAATTAATGATATTTATTCATGAGAAAACACTGATCATGTTCATGATCCCTCACAGTAATTAGGAAACAAAAATCAATAAGCATTACACTCTTGATTAGCATTACACTATGAATCGATGAGATGTCAACCAAACTGGAACCGTAGTTAATAACCCTAACCCCCAAACCGCTTTTCAAAACCCATTTCATCCCTAATGTGTGTGCGCTTGCGAGTGTCGATTTTCACAGGGGTGAACAAGTTGACAGACAGGAGAGGGTAGAAGCAGCACGAGTGAATGCTGATGAAATATGTAAACAAACACACATACAAATAACCGTTTATCGAGTGTGAAAAAAACGATTGTATCAATTTTTTTCTCATCGAGTGATGAGTTGATGTAGTCGTTATAGCCCAAATAACAATCATTCCATTACTTGATTTCTACAATGAGTCTGTGGGTTTGATATCTGAGGTTCACATATTTACTGCATGAATGTAATATGTCACGTTAGACCGGCTGTCTTACCTGCATCGGCACTTTGACGTGGTATGAGCAGGCCTAACTTTGGATCGACTTTCTGCCACCAAGTTGTCACTCCACCAGTTTAATCTCCAACGACACTCCCTATGCTGCAGCGACACACCCATCTTGGAGGAGGCCGGTCTGACAAATTGTCAAACATTTGCAGTAGAGTCTTGCGCTCGTACGAGAAATGGGATCCGCGCCCTCCCTCGGAAAAACGCTATCTAGGAAAATGGAGCCCCACAAAGTCTTGCTGATAGAAAAAGGGAGGTAAGTTGTCCAGAACAAGAAGGATCTTGGATTTAGGGTAAAATGGTTGAAAGAGTAAATAGCTGCACAACTCGCACACGTGTGGTTTTGGTCAAGTATGAAATATGATGATGACAAAATATCTCTAAATAGGAAACATGTCTGTGGTGTAAAAAAAAAAAGAAGAAAAAAAAAAAAAGATTAACAACCGCTGTACTGTACTGGAGAAAAAAAATCCCCAAAAAAGAGCAATATCATTGAGTATTCAACTTTGACTCAACTTCACAACAACTGTTACAAAAAACAAAACAAAACAAAAAAAAACCCTCATTGTAATCATCATTGCAACCCTTAGTGGAAAGTAATATTCATCACTCACAGTGATCAACTTCTGGCCAAGGAGAGATCAGCTGTTGTTGTGATTGATTAGTTGGTGGGTGGGGCCTATTGTAGATCAATGTAGCGCAATGTATAAAGAATTGATTATTTTCAAAAACATTTTGTCCCTCCGGTCTTTCTCCCAACTGTTCAGTCCATCTGTTGTTTATGCTTAAATGATGTTTTGCCTCTCTTGCCTGAGGCTCAGTTTGAAAACACACCGAAGGGCAGGGAGTGACACAAAACAAGTAAAACTTTGCAAACGCTTGATAAAAATGAGATTGACTCATTTTTATCGTAGGGAGGAAATGTTACTCTTCTCTCTGTATCATAAAATGTCATTGCTATGTTTGTTTTGGTCTCTTCACAACATTAGTTTTTAATTCATTATGTGTCTGGATTTATCGAGTTTTACGTTTGTTTTTCCTTTTGTCTGACCCTTTGTTACCCCTTAGCCGCTCGGTCTCAATTCGACAAATCTCTTTTTAATACCTCTCTGAAATTGTCGTATAAAATATAGATTTTTTGGAGACGTAACTTATTTGTCGGGGGAAAAAAAAATCCATTCCACCATTTTCATATTGTTTGGTCGCAAGGGGTTTGGATGAGGTGGAGCCTGTCCCAGCAGACTTTGGGCAACGGGCTGGGTACACCCTGGACTGCTCGCCAGGCCATGGCTGCTTATGAAAAAACAACTATTCACGCTCACATTCACACCTATAGACAATTTAGAGTCTTCAATGTACTGTATCCACCACGCATGTTTTTAGAATGTTGGAGAAAGCCATAATAGCTGCAGAAAACACACGCAAGCAAGGGGAAAACATGTAAACACACAAGAAGGCCGGAGTTGAGAACGCAGAACCGCTATCATACCTCACTTCTTGTGGGAAAAAATATCAAATATAAATCTAACGTTAATTGATATTATTGTATAAATGTCAAAAAAACAAAAACAACTTTTGCACTTCTACCCAGACACTGTGAAATACAAACTTCTCATCTAATACAAATCAATCATCTAAATCATCTCTCCACTTTATTATTATTATTATTATTATTTTTAATGAAACACCTTGTCCTTATTAGGGCCAAGGTTCACTGGGGCCAATCCCAACTGACTTTGGGCGAAAAGCAGCCTACATGCTATATTGGCTGCTCATCACTCACATTTACATCGTCAACGGGGAAATCTCCTCCCAATCTAGTCTCATCTCATCTCATCTCATCCAGCCTGAGGTCATTCTCCTCATCACAGAATGAAGAGTGACAAAGTATTATGGACTTTTTTCAAATGATGTCACATGTGTTACACCAATCGTAACATCAAATCTCTGCATGGGAAAATAATGCACATATCTAGAGTGTATGTGGGGGTCAAGGGTCACTGATGTCCTTTGTCTTTTGGTAATCGCCTCCTTTCCCCCTGGAGGCAATCCCTTCCTATATTTTCTGCCATTCCATTGGCCAGTAAACTCTGCTCAAATATTCTTGCGTTATCGATAAAGACTTAACGCTTTGGATGAGGTCATTCTAACCGATGATCTGACCCTTCCTTCCAGCGTGCTATTTCTGACCACATGCCAGAGGTATCATCTAGAGCCCGCTCAACTTTATCCCAGCTCTGTGTGGACTTCAACGGAAGGAGGCCTTTGCTCCTTATCAGTTTGTCCGTTACATTCTTGACACAAGTGGTCGGCCCGTTACCCATCTATGGGCAAATGAAGATGGCTATAGAAACAATGGTGCGCTCCAGTGACCCACAATGCACCGGGGCTTTATAAAGAGGCCTCCCGAGTGAGAGATTTTGTTTCTGGAGTGAGAGCGTGTGGCTGAGAAGCAAATCTATGTTTGGTGCTATGGAATCACTGACTTCTCCGAGTCGTAGGTCCTCTTCCTCCTATCGCTCCTCAGCCCGTTACAGCTCCTCCAGTAGTTTTCGGTCAGAGAGCTCAAGGGCGGCACCTGGGGACTCCCTGGATGTTCTTTTAGAGCCTTTTCTTGACTCGTCGGATTCATCCAGCCTGTTTTGTGAAGAGGGCCAGGGGGGGTCATTCGGCAGGCAAGGCAGATCCTCCTGTGGACACACCGGTAAGAAGCTGTGGCTCACACGTGTAATGGAACAGATTGAAAACTTTCATTACCAATGCACTCGACTGCGGACCTTCTCCAGGGTCAAACTAAACAAAAAGTGACAAATGATACACAACCCAAAGTTAGTGTTATGCTAACAATGAGGCAATTACTATTATTAAGTTTTACTTCTAGAAAGCACAGTGCAAGAAGGCCTACTTGGGCTTTAGCACCGGCGGCTCCCATTTCGAGGCCAGTTGCAAACCAATGTTGGAGTGACGCTTATCTGATTCCTGACTAGTGTCAAGATGCTGTTGAGCAAGGCACTGACCAGCTCACCCCTCGCTGAAAAGGTGCAGAACTCCCAATTCACTCTGACGTGTCTCCCGTGCGTGGGCTGGTTCACACTGCAGGCTGCAACACAACGGCAACGTTTGAGTTAAATTTCCCCTTAAGAGATTATGATTAAGAATGGGATCACAATAACACGACCAATTATAGAGAGAAACCGATTAGGAAGTATTCAAAGCCGATCCGTAAATGTCAAGTTTTTCATTTGCTATTATTTCATCATCACAGAGGTTCATAAAAATGGAAAATAAAACCAGAACTTTTCATTGGAAGGAGGCAGAGCTTTAGGAGTAGGGAGTAGAAGTAATGAGCCAGAATATCTGATTGTGAACAAAAGGCTGCAGACCTCATCAACTGGGCCTCATAAAAAAGTTATGGTGAGGGGAAAATATAAAGAGTGGGGGGGAAACAAAGAATGCAGTACAAAACCCAGACTGAAACTCAGATGCCGCTAGTGCCATGATGTGGAGGGAGAAATCAGACAGTCATAATTAAAATTGCAACGATACATCTGCCTCTCCTATAAAGACAATCTTGAAATTATGAAAAAAAAATCTATGTCATAAACTGTAATATATGTTTGATTAAGCCAACAATTGTGAATTCTACATTGACAGCTGAGTGAGGCTTTGCTGCAATTACCTGGTAAATTGCGCTTGATGGTTCACGGGACATGATTATGATGTAAAAAGTTAGTTGAGATTGAAAAATTAGAACAAATTGAGATTACTTAAAAAAAAAAAAATCATAAAAAGGGAAAGAAACTTCTCAAACACTGGTTATAAAAAAGTATACACTCCCCTGTTCAAATAAATACGTTTTTGTGGTATACAAAAATGAGACCAAGATTGTCCTTTCAAAGGTTTTTCTACCTGTACAAAACAATTGAATAAAAAAAAAAGGAAAAAGTAAGATAATGTGGTTGCACCAGTAGACATCCCCTCTTAGACCTGGAACGCAGCTGTGTTCAGAATTAACCAATCACATAAAAACCCATGTTAAATTGGAGTCTGCATACACCTCCAAACATATAAAGTACCTCTAACATATGCTATACACATTTCTGATGTTGTAGTAGGCCTTTCCTTACTTTTTTTTCTGGCAGAAGTCTGAGCATTTTGTAGTAAAAAAAAGACTGTAATTTTTAAGTGTTCATAATTCCCTCCATGTTGACAAAGGCCCCAGTTCCTCCTGAGGAAAAAAAAGCCCCAAGGCGTGATAGCTACAGTGAAGCATATGGCAGCACCACCACGCTTCACTGTAGGTACGGCGCTCTTTTGGTGATGAGCGGTGTTATTCGCGGCAAATATAATTTTGGGAATTATGGGCAAAATGGCCAGGTTTCAAAATCTCTCAAACGCATGTGGGAAACTGTGTTGTGGTCCGATTAAAAAAAACGGTTTAAATGATTTTTACATATTAGAGAAGACTGGCATTTGAGCAGGGGTGTGTCGACTTTTCACTGTTTTTCTGCAACTGTTCAGCAATAGTGGCTCCATTATGATTTCCAAAAGCATTTTAGCAACTAAAAGCAACAACAAAAGATGCATCAACTCTATATTGCATACAGTGTAGACTAAAGTAATGTTATATGACTCAATATAAAGATTTACCAAAGATGCAAACACTTCAATTTTTAATAGGATTGCTTCTGCTATTGTGATAACCATAGCAACCACTGTGCTTACCGGTACTTTGTAATTGGGCTACTGCGCATCAAGGGTAGCCACTTCTTCTTCAAATGACTGCATGAAGAAAAATCAAAGAATGCAAGAGTCACTTTGTATTCAACATACTAAAGCCAATCTATCAGTTAGGTAAAGATATGAAATTATATATAGTATAATTCATTCATTTGTGAACTTGTCTTCAATAAAACTTCCTTTGTTTTTTAGAAGCATCTTTTTTGTTTTGTTCTTTTGAATACGTTCACACGGGGTTTGTCAAATGACGATTTCAGTTAACGCTGCAGCTGTCTTAAAACAGGCAGTGAGCCACAAACAGGCCCCGGGCAACAGTTTGGACACTGCTGGTCGACGTGTTTAAATGCTTTTGTATCTGCTGTCTTCTAATGTGTTGCAGCTCCAGTGGGTGGTGTTCTGCCAGTTTGTCAGACCAGTGCTGGTGGCGTGCAGTGTTTAGGAGATAGCTACTACATGTCCGCAGACGTCAGCCAGTTTGAGCCGCATGACGTTGTGGTGTTGGCGTATAACCATCACGTCGTCGTTCACGCTCAGAAGGTGTGTGTGTGTGTGTGTTCTAAAGCAATCATTTTGTGTTTAAAAAAAAAAATCGGATTGCCATTAATAAAGTATTCATTGAATTCTAATTTCTGCAACTGTCCAACATCAGCAATAATCCACAATCAAGAATAATACAGGTCAACAGCAAATTTCAATAAGACATGGATTTACGTGTCCCTAAAATATCTTCGACGATCATTTAAAAATGTCTTTTTTTTGGAGCACATCAGGTTTTCCAGATTTTTGTCATTTGTTGATTTTCAGTTCGACCTATAAAAGATTGCGCAATATTGAGTTTGCCATGTGTTGTAATTTAAAACTATGATGTTTCCGAAAAATAATTCTATCTGTCGCTGAACATAACACTTAATTGATAAATATGCCTAAGTATACTACTATATTACATACTATTTTATTATTATTAATATTATTATTATGAAAACCTGATGTGTTAGAGAAAAAAAAAGGCAGATTCCGAATCATCGCATAAAAAAAAAAAAATCCAGAATAGATTACTTGCAACTTTGATTAAAAAAATGTAATAAACATGTATTGACCAGTGTAATCAATAACTTGGCTGCAAATATATGCTACAATGTAACAACAAATGTGCAGACATAGTTTGCGAGCAAAGATGCTTACTCAAAAAAGGACACTTCTTAATGTAGCACATATTTTATTGTACTTTGTTGGTATATTGCTTTTAGTTTAATACCTATACACTCATGGAGATAAGTATTTCATATGCAACAAACAGAAAATGACCAAAAGAGTGTTTACTTTTGGTCTGCCTACACACTGTAACCTTTTTCAGTGGACACCTGCAATTTGTGTGCTTCAGGTCATGGATGATGGGAGCGTCAGTGACACATTCACCCATAAGTCTCAGTTCCCAAAGGACATGAACCCCCTTTCCGTCTGTGGGACCTTTAACCATGACGGTATCCTGATAGTGAGTGTCCGCCGGACCAACTCGACAGATGGGCGGGATCTTCTGACTGTCCCAACATTCCGCAGCGAAGCTCACCTTTGAGCACAGACTCAAAGTTCTGCCTAGATCTCAGCTTCAGTTGTGCTGAAGGCATATTAGAATCTTTTTCATTTTTATTAACTTTGCTTCTGTTCAGCGTTCGATGTCTGATGACCAGCTCATCCGACCGGCCACTATATATTTATCATATCTAAAAAAATGTAAATGAATTAATTTGCCCTTTTATCAGTTATTTTTGTCAAACACTTTATTATTTGATCTCCTTGCATGCTAGGCTGTACTTTGATCACTGTTGGTTGAGATGTCTGGATGATTGCAACACTTAGAAAACTTTGTAAAGTGACTAAAGGGCCAAGAAGGGTTACATTTTGGTGAGAATACGGATTAATGTGCGGATTGAGGAATTCTTTTGAAGGACTTTAACTCTGCTTGCATTGGCACAATGATACACTAGATACAACAAAAGGAGCTATGGTGACAACATTTAGCAGTGTGCCTTAATTACTACTTGGCCGGAATGGATCAAATAAAAAAAAAGGCATCATGAACTCAGGAATTGCATGTTAAAATCTCATTTATTCATCCCTGATATACAAAACAGTTATGCATTTTTCATTGTGAAAAACATCTCTTGACATTGTTCCGCTCTCTCAGGTTTGGCCCTCCAGTGTGTTTCCCAAACAGTCTTAAAAAGTGGATTCAAGATAGCCCTCAAAAACTGATGTACGGTTTAAAATCAAGGTCCGCCCCTAACTTAAGAAAGAACTCCATCAGACCATGACAAAAACAACATCATAATGTTGCATACAGCATGAATCACCAGAAGATCTCGGGGAAGGTTTCCCAAAAGCAAAGCAAAGAAGTGTTAATAGACAACATGGACAAAAGTCTTGTGACAGATGTCTTCAACTTAAAATCTGTATCTTTTCCTTGACTATTCAAGGAACAGTTGATGTTAGTTCAATTGTTACTGCTGTTATTAAAGGCTTGGGGGAAACCCTCCCTTTCCAGTAGTCAACTGTTGACACAAGCTCATGTGTGGCTCACTTCCAGTATACATTCATTTTTTGTACTTTTAAGATTTTTCTTTACAAAAATAAGGTTATCTTTGCATTCGCGCATCAATCAAAACACGGTTACGCGAGATGAACAACTGTTATTGCACAATTTGATTATCTGCATGTAGATCATCCAGAAAAAAAAAGGCAACCAAAAACAATTCCGAAGGACTATGATTACTCCAGACTAATAAATATGCATCCAGCTCTGTCGTCTTCTGCTGGTCCCCGATGAAATGAATGGTTGTTAAATGTTTATGAGGGTGAAGCTGACAAAGCCCGGTATGATGCAATGACGGAACTAATAAATAAAAGAACGCCTGCTAGCAGATCTCGTCGAGTCCCTGTGGTAGGCTAGTGAGACATTGGTTGCTGTGGCTATTTGTGCAAGCCCTGGTCAAGTCTCGCCATCTACGAAGTACCTCATCTACAGGTATATTGTGTAGAACTCCTCGACCACATCCAGAGCCAATCGCTATGACATGAAGAAGAGCACCATCACTCACACCATGCTGGTCCCTTTCATATGAGCCTCTCTTGGCATCATATTAAACGATAGTGTGTGGGACCGCCATCTCATTGTCCTCAATTCAGCTACAGGTACTTTTGTGCAGAACAAATTGAAACGTTTCAGACAGTACAGAATAATAAGAGAATTATCCACAATTTAATAAAAATGTAAAAAAAAAAAAAAAAAGCCCTCAAATCTCTTAGAAAGGGAATAGTTGACTTGTATTAAAGGTTGGTTAAGACATTAAATTAAGATTTTCTGTTACAGTCGTGATGTGATATACAAAGGTTATGACCATGATGCCCATCTCCTTTAAAAACATCTGTCAAGAAGTAAAGATGATTGGACAGGTGGGAGCTTGCCAACCAAAAACGTGAATTTGCTCTTGATGCAAATCCATGGCAATGGTATTTTTTTTCCTTAAGGGGCCGCCATGAATATAACAAGCACAAAGCTTTGTTGTAACGCCAGTGATGCATTCACTACACACGGGTCGGAGTGGACGTTATTCCCAGCAGAGCGAGACAAATCAGTGTTTTCTTTCCATTGAACCCACATTAAATATTAAATACACATGACTTACTGCCTGTCATGTCAGCCTCATTGCTGACTCTGAAAGCATGCTGCCATTAATACAATTATGGCTCAAATTTCGCCTGTCAACTTCGCTGCTGATAACTCAAGCAATAATTTAGTGGCAACATCTTTCAATTGATTATCTTTTTTTTTTTTTTTTTTTTTTTTTTTTTTTCCCCATCGAGTGGTTCTACCTTGATTGCATTCATCGAACTGATCCTGTTCTTATTTTGTCCTCCGGCAACGCGCAGGCCCCGGATTCTTGCATTATACAGCTACGGGGCTTCCAATAGTAATGGACGTCAGCTAATATAGCGATTCAAGACGGACTGATGAGGAGGACTCGAGTAGCTGGTTGGGTAATGAAAACTTGCATCTTACTGCCATCCATTTGCTCGCTGCTTCTCGTTCTCTTCCTCCCTTGCTTACGCGCTTGCCTTCCTTCCATTACCGTCCTCTCAACCTTCTCTGATCTGTCAGAGCTATATTTAGATGAGCAGGATACCTTGCGAGCGCTGCCACAGCCATGTTTGCGTGTACCATATGTCTGCGGCTAGTCACAGGGAAGGAGTGTACATTATTCAAATGGCTACAGGCGGTTGGGCACGACTGCCTGTTCCGACCGTGATCTTGAAGTGGCGAGAACACTAACGATTCACCTTTCCAGTGAGAAAAATCGTGCCGTTACAAAAATAGTGCCTATTCAAACGACAAGCGCGAGATAATAGAAAAAAAATACAGTGCATACAGTATCAATTATCGCCATTCTTACAGTACACGCAGTGGAAACACAAATGGAAGACTGGTTGACTATTGTCCTGACAATACAAGCAACGTGAACTACCCAACGTCTGCATTAGAAAATCCCTTTTAAAAAGACTTCACTACGTGCGGAGCAGGGATCAGCGTGTTATGTGTTCTGCTCGCCGGTGCAGTGTCTGCAATGGAGATTGCAAGATTCCTCGAGAGTTGATGGCAACAGTGAAGGGCGATGAGAGAAGAAGAGACTGGCGGAGCAGTAGAACTCTTTCCGTTATTAAATATTGATCCGAAGCCCTGAGGAATTTGGGGATTACGGACCGCAGCGCGTCCCGCCTTGACGCTTCCTCCAACTATTTTTGGGCATCACTGGGACTTTTCGTCAGATTCCGATGGGGTGCGTTCGCCGGGCAGCGACGTGCTCTTTTGGTGATCCCACAGCTTGTGGAGCTCAGTGGCCTCGTTTTCACTGCTGCTGGTGCCGCTGTCCCGGAAGCTGGCGAGTGGGGGGCGCACCTTCACGCCTTTCACTGTCACAGAGCCCTCGATTGCTTTACGAAGCTGGACGGACAGAAAACAGACACAAGGCAAGTCAGGTTGCTTGGGATGCTTGCGAGAGGGAAAGGACCGCAGGATTTTTTATCAGCACCAAGTTCAAAAGCCAGTGTCTGGTGTGGTAGTTCCCATGACATGGGTAACTTGCACATCTGTAAAGGTATATTAACCCATTAAGGCCTAGAGCGCCTGGCTAAACATCTCTCTAAAACCCAACGCTGTCTTTGGAATCACCCTCAAAAACCTATACTTTTCCCGAAAATTCAACACCTAGAAAATAATCAGTATCTCAACCCCTGTAACAGATGGAAACATAATTCCAAAAGAAATTGAAAGCTTAGACGTGTAGCTTTCAAATTGGCCCTAGTTTATTTTTTTTTTTTATTTTTTTTTTTTTAATCAGTGCAAGAGAAGCACTATTTTTAATTTTAAAAAGTTGACTGGTAAATACCATCCTCCGTTTGTTTACAGGATGTTAACGTTGTCTATTTTGCATGACCACAATTTACATCAAAAGTGAAGTAAAGGAAGAGAAAAGAATTCGATTTTTTTTCTTCCCTGTTCCAACCCCAGGTGTTACATATGACTCAAGTGCACCCAATGCTGCAGATGCTTCTAACTTTCCCTACATGTAAGTGACTTCAGATTTCTTATGCAAATTCTTAAACATCAGATTAGGCAACTGGCATAAAACCTTTTACTACCTTGTTCAATATCTGATCCACTCCTGCTTTCCTCAATTCATAATCACAAAGTAATCATCAATGACACTTTATTCTTCTCATATCTAGTTGTGTGCAACTGTATCCACAGAGTCCTCGCTATTTGACTTCTCTCATCATTGGAAAGTTTCAAAAAGCACAGAAAGATTTCTGTCTCTGTTGTTCTGTTTTTTTTTCTGTCCATATAGAGTACGGTAGTTCATTTTTTAAATGTCACATTTTGGCTTGTGAAGCACTTTTTTAATTCCCTGCCCTTTTGAATTTCCTTTATTTGATTATATTCCAGACTGCAACGTAATCCTATCTATCTATCCATCTATCTATCAGATGATGGGGAAAATAGGGGGCAAAAAAAAACTATCAAAAAATATTGAAAACAAATTTACCAATATGTGAATCCGAGGGTACCAAACGGCAAGAAAGCAGCGGCCCTCTGTATTTATATTTTCTCGTTTGGAAGCCAAGTAAATGTGTTAAGCACTGCATGTGTGTCTGAACTTGACTGCAAGTCTGTGAAACACTTGGAACCGCGATTGCTTTGCTAAAAAGTCATCTACGACTGCAAATGATGGTTCCCTAACACACTATTGGAGATCTTGCATTTTCCTGACAACTATCAGTTAGCCCATTCCAATCTATCCGAGCACAATTATGAACATGTGAACAAAACCATCCCTCCACTTCCATATAGACAGGCCAGTGCGCAGGCAGTGATGTAACAGCATGTCTGTGTGACAAAATGTTATGCTGGGAGAGCCTGGGCTTGATCCGCTTTGGATGGGCTATTGTCTGCTGATGCAACACAGAACAAAAACACCTAAATGTCGGGGACAAATAGCGCTGCAATTAGCACACAATCCCCTCCCCACCCATGGCCAATTCCCAAAGATTGGGAGTTTGGGTGGAGGGTGAGGGTAATTTGTTATTGGGGCAGACAGAGAGGGAAGGTGTGCATTCTGACAGAAAATGGACATTAAAAAGAGATGGCAGTATCAAAGAGCCTTTTGTTTGTCACTTTACATAAGTAGAGGGAAGGGTCCATCATTTTGACTGAAGTGTTTGCGTGCCTGTAATTTTGCCCGTACACATGCTGGTAAGTGATGGCAGCCAATGTTTAACACAAAGGGAATTCAAGTTTGAAAAATACAGGAGACTTCAATGTTCTTACCTCTTTAAGAGAAACAACCCCAATGAGACGTCCAATACTAGTGACATAGGCATGGTCAAGGCCCAGCAGGGAGAAGATGGTGTGCGTCTGGAAGGAAGAGAGCAGCAGAGATGAGAAACACTCTAAATAGGCACAGCAGGCACATTTACGTAGATAAAATCAGCAATTTCTTTGCTTTTGAAAAAATGTATTATGAACACATGACAGCGTTGTCTAAAATGATCCTTGTGCACAGGAGGCTGCAAAAGAGACATTCCAGCATGCATGCCTGATGAGCCGCTGTATTGTACTATGGGTTCTATTCAAGCATTTTTTAAATGCAGTACTGTAATCTAGTCCATTGGACACTATCCAAGAGAAGCCTCACACATGCCCTGTGTTCTTACACCACTATTTACAGTACTTGTTCATGCGCCTCAAGTTTTTTTTTTTTTTTTTTCAAAGGAAGACCTGACTAATGAACAAACAATAATAACATTAGAACCAAAAGTTTGCATTGTTGCATCAAGGAGAAGCTAAAAATGACACCTTTATTTTCATCTTTGGTTAAAAAGCACTCAGGCGGGAAGAGACACATCTCCAAAAAACCCTCACGACCAAAGATGGAGTTCTGTGCCAACAGGATCGTTTAGAGCAAACATGACTCAGGAAAGGTTATCAGTGAAAGACTAAATAAAGGCCTAGATACACCAATCCGACGTTGGTAAGCGTTGGGGCGTCTGATTGCACCTTCTGATTGTTGTAGCGAACACCGTCGTAACATCGGACCTCGTCAGGAAGCGTCTGGTGGGCGTTTCAGCAAGTTGAATCGGCGTCGCGAGTTGTGACATTTGGTCGCTCTGATTGGCTGTTAGCTAGCGACTCAGCGCACGGACTACGAACGGGAAATGACAAATGCGGATAAACAGTGAGCACGACTTTGCTGCCTTAATCTTCTTACAAGTATAAGAGCGAGGGTTGACAATGTAAGTATTTCAAGATACTGTGTCTGGAACGTGAGGGTAAACTTCGTGTGGGAGTTCATCGTGAGCGAAAAATATAGCCGAATGTATTGTTTACGTTTTTATAATCTGCCCCCGGCCAATAGCGTTCCGGTT
This sequence comes from Filicampus tigris, assembly GCF_054856515.1. Taxonomy (NCBI): domain Eukaryota; kingdom Metazoa; phylum Chordata; class Actinopteri; order Syngnathiformes; family Syngnathidae; genus Filicampus; species Filicampus tigris. The sequence continues at coordinate 10,062,708 of NC_141223.1, read as the reverse complement.
GGATTTTTCTAACCATGAGGAATAGTGACTCCCGTCGCCGATGGTATGGAAGGGCATTACATTTCACGCAGGGGCAGAAGGTACTTTAATGGTCAGCGTCGGACAACTTGGTACCAATAACATGTTAAAATGTAATGGGGAGAACCTGAATGAGCATTAACTGAAGTAATTTTAAGGCGGAGACTTCTTCTTCCTGCATGTTGTCAACCACGGATCCATTAGAAAATAGGTTTTACTTACTCATTCCGAGTGTTTCCGACCCTCATGGAAGCTCGAGGAACTGTGGCTCTAGCAACCGGAAGTGCCGCAGATATAGCTCAACAGCTCGCTACGGCTACAGCTCGGAAAAAGCCGAAGATGAGGGGGCGCGAGATTCAAACGGCAAACGACACATTCTGAATTGTATTTAGTGATTAAACTGCTTTCTACCAACGACCTAATCACATTTTAATGACAGTTATGTATTGTAAAGGGGGTTCTAGAGGGCTCCAGAAAAGTGCTCAATGTTTGCACCCTGACCTTTAACAGCTGACCGCCTGTGAATGTTTTAGGGCTGTGGAGAGGAAGCCGGAGTATCAAGAGGCTTCTGTATTTTTACTGCAGTAACTTTATAATCGTTCCCATGGAAGGAAGCCAAGTTTCTAATCTGCTCAGCATCGCCTCTTTGTCAGCAAATAAGCTACATTCATTACACATACCCTTATCACTAAATGAGGTTGGAAGTGGCAAACCGAGCGGGCCAATGGAAGGAAAAGAAAAAGAAACCGCACAACTGCTTGGCTAAAAAGAAAAAAACAAAACAAAAAGATAAATATATAAAAGAGTGGACCTTTTGGAGCGGTTTAATGAACTGTTAAAGTTGGCTAGAAGAGTGAATGATCAAATCCATCGGGCGGGCATTGCTGACACTGGTACATAATTGTTGCTCTTTAAATCAGACAAAATCCTTAAAGAAGTCAATCCAAACATTTTCTTGACAAGAATATGTTCTATGCAGCCCTATTAGTCCAAACACGGCATTCTGATTACTATTACATTTGTGGAATATGAGTTAAACAGTAAAATCCACCTGTTTTTGTCCATCGCATGGGGCGTCCATGCAAGTGTGGGTATTGGGATTGTTCCACAGTTGCTTAGGGCTTGGATAACAACCAATCATGACTCAGCTTCAGAAAACAGGTGAGCCATGATTATTACCTGAACCCTGAGCAACTGTGATTTTCAGTCGACATAAAGTGAAAAAATGGCCGCCCCCTGAGATATACAAAACGGGTGGATTTGACTGCTTAAATCATATTCCACAAACACAATATTAATCAGACTGCCATGCTTGGACTAGCGAAGGCGCATAGAATATGTTATTGCAAAGATTTTTGGGGGGGATTGACTTCCCCTTTAAATTTATTGTGTAGATACTAAAGGAGAATAAAAAAAGTTGGTGTGTTGCAGAAAGGTCAAAAAGGAGAACAGCGTAAGATATTGAATGGCAAACGTACAATATCCACAGTTCATAAAGCAGCGGTCACCAAGTCCGGTCCTCAAGGGCACCTATCCTGCATGTTTTCCATCTCTCCCCGCTGCAACACACCTGATCATCAGCAAGCTTTTCAGAAGCCTGATCACGATACAGATCATTTGAAACAGGTGTGTTTCAGCAGGGAGAGATGGAAAACATGCAGGATAGGTGCCCTTGAGGACTGGACTTGGTGACCCCCTGGCATAAAGAGTATAACCATGCATGTCTGTAAACAGCATTGGGACTTACACTGGGCAGTATTTATGATGCTGAAGGAGATTGTGTGTGGTGTTGGCTTTTAGTAGTGTGCAGTACAGAACGGAGATGGATAGGACACGGGCGCTCTCTCTTAAATGTTTAAAAGGTATCAGCCCGCACCCAGACAACAAAGGACAAAGAGAAGGAAGTATTCTGAATGGAGGACATTAGATACTGCCGCAGCTGCAACCCACAAAGAATTAGTAGCTGACATGTTTGGAAACACTACATGATCGCACCCGTTGGGGTGTGTGTGTGTGTGTGTGTGTGTGTGTGTGTGTGTGTTGCACAAGCACACTACTGAAAGAGTGTTTTTGACAGCATGTTGCATAGAAAACACAATCAACACAAGCAAAATGTTACTCTAAAGTCAAGCTGAAGGTAAAGGATTTGAAAGATACTGTGCCAATTTGTGATCTGTATTCACCAAATAAACGTGCAATGTCCTGAAATAAACATTTTACACAAGTGCTGCACACAAATTTGAACAATAAGTAACAACAAACCGACGGGGTGACCAGGCCGGTGACAACTAAACTTCAGGGAGGGTGATGAAGGGTTGCCATGGCAATGAAGGAGACACCATTTTTCATCGTCTTATGTATGTTGCCATTTCGATTTCAGATATCACAAGAGTTGTTTATCCGCCAGAAAAAAAATAGTACCCACCTTCGGGCTTCTGTTCCAAATACAAACTGCGACTAAACCACCCCCCCCCTCTGAGCAAAGTTTCCCCGTGAGCAAGCCTTACACGTTCACTCTTCCGATTTGAATATAACTCAGCGGGGGAATGGGGGGCTGGGGTGTGGGGGTTGCGGGGAGCGGGGGAAAAGAAGCCTCGCCGCATTGAAAGGAGCTGCCGGCCAATGTCACGGTGAGCATTTCGTTTCGTAGAGCTCACAGTGCAACAGCTGTATTTACAATCAGACCTTGTGCAGTGAGGTGCGTTCCACAAGCTGGAATGGGGCAGGGTCAATCTTGCAGTTGTTAAAGTTGACCTGCTCATCAAGCTGCATCTCTTCCCACTCTGCAATCTACAAAAGACACGCACACATGCACACGCACACGCACACGTGAGAGGATAGTGTAAGTTAAATAAGAAGAGAGAACAGCACAAATGAGATAAAACATTTATGTTGAATGTAGGATTTTAAACCACCCTAAAATATATACTATTATAATTATATGAAATGCTTATTTTGGGCCTTATATGGGATAGTCAAGAAGAATAAAAAGCAGGAGTATTTTATTTGGCGTTCAAGACTCTAAACTTCTTTGAAGCAGTATATCAAATTAGAAGTAGTATTTTTTTTTATTTTCTTGAATGTGAGCAGACATGTTTATGCAGTCAGTAGAGTAGCCCCTGCTTGCCCTTAAAATGGTGACACTTAAAGGCACATTTTGATTCTGAGCTATAAACCTGGAGCAATTGCACTCCGGAAAGATGCTCAGAGGAGATCACAATCTTTTTGTGTGTGTGTCGTCAGCCACCACACGAGGCATACAAATTATTGTATAGCACCCCCTAAAAATCTGCTCCTTCTGAAAGCCAATCAGTGGACTGGGAACCACACTAAAGTGGTCTAAATCATATGTGCTGCATATACAGCATAACAGTCGATGACGGAGCTGAGTGGTGAATCAGGAGGGCGGGGGGAAAGTGATGATGCGGCAGACGTGAGGGATGAGGAGGACGAATTCAAAATGATGGCGTACGACAGAAGAAAATAGAAATGTTGGTGCTGGATGACTTATACATAAAAAGCTCGACGGACATGGTAATTGAGATCTATTGGAATAGTTGAAGAGTGTGATGTGCAAGTTTCAGAACACTGGCAGAATGTTAAAGGTGATATATTACGGTAAAGTGCGCTTTTTATTGCTTGTATACAAATACTGTAGTTGGGTCTCTGATGTGCCTGCACACCAATCAAGCGTGAAATCAGAGTAGAAAGCACATATTTTGTTTTCTGCCGGTTTCTGAGAATCTGAGCCGTATTATTCTACTCTACATTATAACCACCTCCACATTGAAGTCTTGGCAGCGAGGTTGGCGGCTACCCAGAGTCACTTTCATGGCTAAACTAGCAAGTGGTGGCTTTACGCAAACGCCATCCATTTGCAACGTGGTGGGTTGAAATACTACGTATGGGGCCAAACGGTAAGTAGAGCAGCATTTTACTGAGTGCACACTTTAGCGCTCGTGTCTTAAGTCTTGGTGTTGCCTCCACGAGGGAAAACACAATCCATGCAATCTTGTAGGAGCTTTAGACTCACGGTTGAAGTGCACCAGTGGTCTTACCTCTCTGATCGTCATATCATCTTCCACATCGCCGTCGTCCTGCAGATGTAAATGGGACCAAAAAAAAAAAAAAAAAAGTCACAAAGACCAAAGATTACACGCACTTGATTCAACTGTAATTTAAAGGAAGCGTATGGTCAGTATGCTATGATGTATGCACTCTCGCCGGCTATTATTTGCACTTGCAGGGTTTCTATCGTTGCAGCAAGTGGAATGACACATTACAGACACATGGTCACCCATGCATCACATCATGAGCGTTGCACTGCACTGCACGGCTGTCCTCAAGACAGGTGGACAGGAATGGAATGAGTGACTAAAGGAGCGACTACAGTGCATTTAATGAGTGAGGGAGTATGATGTATGAGATTTCGGAGCCGATGATCATTATAATGATGGATTGTTACCACCCTCAGAGCCTCCGGCTGATCATTTCGGATTCGACTTTGCCAATGCTATTTGACAAGCCGGAAAATCATAATCTTCTTCCTTGAAGAAAACACCGGGAATACAGTGTGTGTTAAGTAATCTGCTGGCAAACGGGCATTTATTTGCTCTCAATCCAATGTGTGTGTTGTGGAAAAATGGGAGAGAAAAGTAAGCGAAACCCTGGGGCTGATGGGAGCTTGAGCTCATTTATCCTCATCGCTGCAGAGGACGACCTGTTGGTAACCCTAGCAACTGCAGCCGTGGGGTAGAAAGAGGTGCTCGACTGCAGCATTATGCAAGCAGAGGGCAGTTGGAAAAACTTTGCTTCTCTTCGAATGAAAATCTTTTCAGCCTTTGTATACACGCGGCACACTATTTTGACAAACATAGTAGGGCACACCTCTTTTCATACAGACAATAATTAAAACAGAGTATGATGAATACATTTTTTGTTAAAGCTGACTCAACAAGCACAGACTGTCTGACAGTCTTTTGAACAAGTCCATGGTGATCTGACCTCACAAATGGGAAGAAGCGGGGGCGAGGGACTTTTACAGACACATTTCAAAAGACCGGAAGCTGTTATAGCTCCGTATTGATGCAGATGGATTTCAAATTGGAAGTCATAGAGGATGTTTTAGAAGTCATACTTAGGCTGTGACAATGGTAACAAAAGGTGTCTATGTATTGCGGTAAAACATTGCGAGACGTGTCTGAAATATGAATGGGATTTTGTAGGGTGATTCCAAAAACGACCTTAGGTTTTAGAGAGCTGTTTAGAAAAGGAGCTTTAGGGATTAATGGGTTAACATTGTCTTTGTGGAATATGAGTTAAGCAGCAAAATACACCCGTTTTTGTCCATTTCAGGGGGCGCCCATTTTGTCACTTGTGTCGACTGAAAATAACATCACAGTTGCTCAGGGCTCAGGTAACGACCAATCACAACTCACCTATTTTCTGAAGCCGAGACATGATTAGTTGTTTTCTGAACCCTGAGCAACTGTGATGTCGTTTTCAGTCGACTGCAAGTGGCAAAATGGCCGCCCCCTGAGATGAACAAAAACGGGTGGATTTAACTCATATCCCACAAACGCAATATTAATCACCATGCCGTGTTTCAACTAGTGGCCCTGCATAGAACATAATAAAACATTTTTTGGTGTTGACTTTCCTTTTAAATGAAGAAAATGAAATGAAGGGCACACAGAAAAAAACTCTTTTCGCACGCATTTTGAATGGAGTCATGCTGAATATAATACAAGTACTGGTAATGACCAAGAACAATGGAAACAGAAAAACTAGTTTCACGGCGTTAGATTATGTAATGTGTATCGCTCAAAATTACATTTAAGTAGCAACCAACAAAAGCTGGTCATTGAACATAAGGTCACTTACTGTATAATATAATAATATTTAGGACTGCAAAGATTGATTTTCAACTTCGATCACTAGAATTAAACCAACCATTCCTTTTTTGGACATGCTTTCTGGGTCCTGTTGCTTTGTCCGGAGTGTGATATTTTAGTCTAAATGGATCAATTATAATGTATTTTCACTACAATGGATTCAGTTAAACTGATGTAAGGAAAAGAAAAAAAAACTTATGTAACATTGTGTTTTTTCCTGTTTGTTGCTTGAATAGCTGTTTAAATTGTTAAAGTCATAAAAAAAGACATTCTAAAGTTTCTCCCTCGTGCTCATGTTTCTAGTAATGATGTTTCTCCAAGCGACTGCCAGATACTAAATGGTGCAAGAGGGGAACATTACAACAGTAATCACATGCAGGCAATTAACTGCTGATTTTCCTGCTTCTAATGATAACTTCTTTGCTCATCGTTAACAAATTCTATTACTGCCTTACCACCACATCGGATTAGGAGGCAAGCTTTAACACCATTGTTAATGGCTTTGTGGTTAATACAATGGCGAGGAGAAGGATAATGCTCAGCTCTGCTGTACTTTTTTTCTACATCATCCATTCTCTAATATTCTTGAAGATGGAGTTACAAACCAATAGTATGACGCTAACACAAGATGGTGATAGTTTTTCAAGTCAAGTCAAATATATTTATATAGTCCTTAATCACAAGAAAGTCTCAAAGGGCTTCACATGCCTTGGGTTGACAAATATTACTGATATCCCCTGATTTTAAACCCCGGGGGGGAGGTAAAACTCCCAAAAGGTTTTTCTTTTAATATTATTTTATGGAAATTCAGAAATTATAACCTAACAAACGATAAAACCGATTTCTGCTTTACACAAATGGTATAATTAATTTGTGCCGTTGTATTTCCATTCCCCCCATAAAAATATAGTGAATTATGCATTTACCTGAGCTTAACTGATATGTACTGTTGATAAAATTAATGTATAATTTATTGGTAGTTTTGAAAACACAGAACATTAACATTTCAAAACATCTGCTTGGGCTTCAACTAAATGCAAAAGCAATGAAATCTGTATTTGGCCTCAACAGTTGGAGGCTCCAGCTGTTACAACCACTTAGCTCATGTTCTCCCTCTGTCACGGAGTGAGAAATCCTCCAGCTACTTTTTTGATGTAATGTAATGTTGGGTCAAGGTGTCCTTTCATCTCTTCAACTGGACAGCATTTGACCACAGAAAATGATCTTCCCATGCACCAGAGGTGGGCAAACTTTTATGCTCAAGGGCCACATTGGATTTTTAAACGAACTGATGGGTCAGCTTGTTAAGAGGTAGGGTATTTAAAAAAGAAAACAAGCAAAATATATGAAATAATATTCATTTGTTATGTTTGCAATACTTTAAATTAATTTCACATTTCAGTCTATATGTAAATGTGTTCATAGTTTATTTTAGTTCAAACCCAAATATTTTTTTAAATTATTGAGAGGAATTAATTTCAAATGAACAGATACAATCTAATAAACGTATTAGAGAAAAAAATACAGATAAATTAATGCAACAAATATTACTTTACTTGTGGCCTGGATTTAAGAACGGAGCAGGCCGTATGCGCCGCACGGACCTTACTTTGCACATCCTTGATTTATAAACTATTGAACACATGTTTTAAGATGGGGTTCGCCATAGTTGTGTGAAATTATTCCTAGAACTGTTCTGCTAGACTTCCGTTTGACAAATCCATTTACATCCATCTTCATATTGTTTATTATTTATTATTGTTTTAACTGGCTCCAATTTGCCTCTTCGGGCTAAAATGTTTTCTCCCCCTTTCTTTCAGAGTAAAAAAGGTGAAGAAATTTAGTGCAAAAGTTTCGATCATTTTCTTCATTTTTCTCTCTGGGTGGTAGTTAATGCAGTGATGTGTGAAACATACTCAGAGGTCTTTTTAAACTGGAGAACTATTTAAAGTGGTTAGTCTACAACCCACTTTGTTCACCCAGTGGTAAAAGGACACAATTCAACTCACTGTTTAGTTTTCTGCAAGTGTCAATTCAATATGTTGAAGCTAAGTATTAAAAAGATGCATATTGCCTTGAGATTTCCCCCAAAAGACGGCATACGAAATGAAAAAAGAAACAACAGCAAACAAACAAACGAAAAAACCTGAGCCCACAAGCCATCATAAATAAAGCATGACAGCATTATGAAAACTCAAGAAGGGGAAAAAAATAATGAGAAAACTGAGACAGAGACTGGGCGTCATCATTTCTCTGAAACAGACTACTGATGTCATTTACTCTGCATCAATATTTCACAACCAAGATAGAGGGAGTGGAGGCAGGATGGAGATGCGAAGGCTTTTGAAAAGTCAGAAAGATGGACGAAGAGCGTGATGCATAGACACATCCAAATTCCCAAGCAAACAATGAGCTAATACAGAAACTGTGAGCCTAACGAGATTTCTCCTCTGTCACAGGAAAAAAACAGGTTTGAAAAGTATATTAGGATAACGTCAACCAAACTCTTGACCGGGCCCACATAACATTAGAAAAAGTCTGAGGAAAGGCTGTTATCAACATCACCGTTTGACAACATTAAAAAAAACCTGCTTATAATAGGACAAAAGGCCAAAGCCGTATGAAATGCACCCACTGGCGCCACAAGGCTTTGTTATGTATGACTTCACTGTCAAGCTGCAATGACTAATATGCTTCAATGCCCACTTAACACATCCAAAAATGAACTAATAATGACGTTTTCTCTGCACTGGCTACACAGCGTGCCTATAATTATAATCTTGATACATTGTTGGACTACCGGTCCGTCTTATTCTTAACCGTAAGTGGCAGATAATTGCCCTGTTGTTCAACAATTAAAACAAATAGCGGCTTTTTGAAAGAGCAGCAACAGAAGCACATAGATGTGTTGTGTTATTGCTGGGACCGCGGCTTGGTAGAGAAAGGATATGCAAAACTTGCTAACGAAGAGCTGCTGTTAGAGGAAGCAATACGATATCAGGTTTATGAGTGCACCACACATCACTATGAAAGAAGCACTTTACTTTTACACTGTACTTCGATTTTATTTAGGGTGGATTCACACCTTCACTGTTTGGTCCATTTGAATAAAACGGATCATGCTTCGTTTCCCATGCTGGTCCGGACCTTTTATGCAGGTGTGAATACACACAAACGAATCCTGGCGCGGACCAATCAACCGGACCGAGACCCACTTTTGGAGGTGGTTTCTGTGCGCTTCCAAACGGACATGGTACGGTTCACTACAGGTCTGAATACAAACCACCGCCGATCCGCACCAATTACAGGATACGAGTGACTTTTGGGCTTATCTAGGCACTGTTGCCCATCATTGTGGGAAATATTAGCCCGTAATGAATGTTGATCATATGTGATTCTTTGTCTTTTCGTGCTGCTAGCATGTTATGAGTCAAAGAGTACACGCTCCTGCAGGTTATTCCACGCATTCGCAGGAGCTGTTACAAAATTTAGAAACATGGCATTGCAAAACCTGTATTACGCTAGATGGTGGCAGCAAACTTCCCCTCATATGGCTAGCATCAATTTAAATTGGTTTGCTTCTATTGGAAGGACAATGTCAGCTGACTTTGGGCGAAAGGCAAGACAAATGCTGGACTGTCACAAGCAAATCGCAGGGCGCACATTGCCAACCATTTGCCCACACATTCACACCCATGGACCATTTCCATTTTCCTTCAGTTAATCTAACACGCTTGTTTTCGGAATGTGGGAGGGAGCCGGAGTACCGGGAGAAAACTCATGCAAGCACTGGAAGAACACACAGGAAGGCTGGAACTGACATTCTGAAGCTCACCACAGTGAGTCAAACATAACCACTAGTCCGCCGTGCAGCCCGACAAATTAATATGAATCGCCTACATGTAGGAAGTACAGATTTGCAAGTGCTGGAAACGTATATTTTAACATTCAAAGGTTTGCAACGAATAACATTCAGCTTACCCCAAAGAAAGCCCTTAGGCTGGGTGGTGGCTCCTGGTGAAGGGAACGGCATTACATATGGTGTGAAACAATCAATTTATTCTGTTCTCGATGCTGGCGTGATCACGTGACATTTAATAATGATTTTTTTGATTTATAATATATCATGTACCATCATGTCAACGCAAATGTTTTATGGGCTGATTTTTTTCCCCCAAATTTACAACGAGATGATTAAATCAATGATTGCCGTCCAATAATGCGAATACAGTAACTTGTAATTTGACAGAGGGCTACGTTAATGTCAAAGAATTACAATTTTTCAATGCACTTTCCATGCACTATTCTTTATCACTGTAGTGGTTTCTTATAAGCTGTTGTTCAAACAGGCCTTCTTATGAAACAATATGATTATTGTGATACAGTATGTACGGCTGCATGCACAGGAGAACGCCCCATTCGGAGTTTCTAATCCACAGAGCATCACAGACTTGCAAAGACAACAATCTGACTTTGGGTCACTCCAGAAAGGCAATGCCTACACTGGGAGGCCGTCACTGATTGGACACCTCGGGTGACACAGTTGGAGGATGGAAAGAACAGCATGCCAGGTTTGAACAGCCTCAAACTTGTAGAACACCTGACCACTTGTTTTTCAAATCAAGTAATATGAAAGTTGGATGAAGATGTTTTGGAAGGCTTCTGGAGCCACGGGCGTTCAATTTAAAAGATAAATAAGGTTTTCGAGGATAAAATGTGTGATGTAAGCAATCAGCTATGAACCAATGAGGTCTGGTCATTAAACAAGATATAATTGTGTGGATATGAATACAATAAGTAATCTTTTATTAAAATTTACAGTATTTGATCAATTAGACAAATCTGATATTGGCATGACGTTGACCGCTTGACACATATTCAACAAAGAGTGGCTTGCTACTTGCTGTTACCAAGCAGAATGTTTTAAGGGATAACTAACAGCTCTGTATAACTCGCACGCATGGTAATTTGTTTTCTTTTTAAAGGAGGGCGATCTTGGCTCAAATGCAGGGAATAAAAGGTGTGGATAGAATTGACTTAGATGGCTTTCTCTGATTAAGTATTTCAAAGCAAACTTTCCACTGTGCAGGCCACTATTTTAAATGTATTCATCAAATGCGATGCTTATGATGTTGCCTTTTGTGCACATTTATCCATTCTTGATTAAATAAATGTTTCATTAAACATATATGCTACTGGACTTCTTACTGGTCTTCTCACACACAATTGAAGACCATACATATTTTTGGGTACGTTATTGTTTTAGTAGTCATTGACTCACAAAATACAGATAACTTTTTCAATCTATTTTTGTTCAAATGTGAATTATAAAATGCAGTTTTGGTGGTTGAGTATGCTTGTTTGATCCTCCGACATGTGGATTTGTACATCAAATTGGTTGTTTTTTGTTTTTTTCTATATCTATCTACAGTATGTATGATATGTTTGCTTCTTTAATAACAAAAATTAGTGGTATACTTGCTTGATTTACCTTGATCAGTTACAGTAAGTGTTCTGGTGCGCACTGAAAATTCTGATAATGCAGACTAGTGAGAATGGTTTCACCCGGTTGTCAGGCAGCAAGAAATAACCGTGGGCATTACAGTGGTCAAATGTTCTCCACAACCTCTCCTGACCTTTGGAACAATAAAACAGATAAGGCAAAATGGAGCTAAGTTTTGACATGTCATGGAAGCAAGCAACTACAGGCAATGGGAGGTCAGCAGCAAGGTTATAGGCTTAACAAGAAGAGACTGTTCAAAAGTTGTTGGCACAATGGCACAGATGGGCTTGGGGTCAGCATTGTCCAGATCAAAGGCCATTGGCATGCGCAATTAGCCCTGGAATGGAATGGCAGGGTGATAACATTTCTGATTGGCTGATGAACCTGTTACCCGGCGGAATTCCTGGCATTTGGGTTGCCCCAAATGAAAGCTCTTACCACAACAGATATCCGGACTCGTTTTGACTGCCTCCTGTTGTCAGGAGACACGGGGCTCTCGACATTGTTGTTTTTCTTCCACCAACCAATGACAAGCAGACAACATTAAAAACACCCTTAACAGCTAAAGAAACGGAAAACAAAAAAAACGAACAAAAGAAAACCCAACAAACTTTCCTCCGAAGCCTAATGTACCTTGTGAACAGACTGCAATGTTGTGGAAAATAAAGTAAGAACAATAGTTGTAGTTTCAAAGAGGGAAAAAAAAACTTCAAGTTGATACCTTGGATACAATACTCAGACAAAATGGAAAATAATGTCTGTATTGACGTCGGCTGAGATAGCAATGTTGTTCATCGGATTTATCTGCTTGTGTGGGAGGTACTGTACTATAAAGTGTGAGGCCTGTGTGTGAAAGTGCGAAGAACGTGTGAAGAGCATGTCGTGAGCCACTGCGTGTGTTGTTTGTGTACGGTTGTTGGGTGCGCTCAAGGACAGGGCTGTCTTACCTCCATGAGTTCTGCATCTGGACTGGCGCAAAACAAGTTCTTTAGACTAGAGTTGCTCGAATGATCCTGTGTGCCTACAAGACAAAATCCCCAACATTGTCACACAACCGTAATCTTCAATGGACTTTTCAATGAGCAATAGTAACGTCACAAGCTCCCAAAATCTCAAGATTTTGAATTTGACTGAGAATTCTTTGGAAAGATATGGCTCAAAGCTGCTCTGAAGATGTTGACCAGTCAAGCATGACATCAGCAAATCTTTGGGACTTTCGTTCAACAAACAGCAAACACACTACAAATGTGTTTTGCAATGTCTTTGTGTGACACTATTCACAATTTTCTGGGACTTCTTTTTACACTCCTATATTGTAGAGTAAGTTGTGCGAGTAAACAAATGCAATACATGATCTGAAAAATGAGTAGGAATGAAGTTGACCTGTGAGCCCGGAGACCAGTGTGATGTATCAATGATTCTCCGTAGTTAAAATGGTCAATATATATAAATCATATTTTATTTACAGTATATAGCACTTTTCATACATGAAAATGCAGCTCATAGTCCTGTGCAATAAAAACATCCAAAATACAACACAATACAATAACACAATATATACACTGACACTGCCGAAGTACCAATTTTTTTCCAAGATGAACTAGTCTACCGAACATTGAGAAATACAGATATGTGTGACAGTATAACACACCAATGGGGATATCAGTGGGCCGCTCCACCACAGAGGGTCTCTTCAGAGCAGGTTTCAAAGGCTTCTGAGGAACTGGATGAGTAGGGCTGAATGATGATTCCTCAGTAGAGATCTGAAAACACACATACAAAAAACAAAAACAAAACAAAACCCAAACAATAAATTAAATAATTGGTCACCTTTAAATTACTGCATCATGAAAACCTCAAATTAAATTAAATCCATCCATCCATCTACTTCTGCTTATCTGCAGTCGGGTCATGGGCGCAGCAGCCTTAGGGCCTAGATACACCAATCTGACGTCAGTAAGCGTTGGTGCGTCTGATTACACCGTCTGATTGAATCGGCATCGTGAGTCGTGACATTTGGTCACTCTGATTGGCTGTTAGCTAGCAAATCGGCGCACGGAGCACGAACAGGAAGTTGACAAATGCGGATGCGAACAGTGAGCACGCCTTTGCTGTCTTCATCTTCTTACAAGTACAAGAGTGTTGACAATGTAAGTATTTTACGATACTGTGTCAAGAACGTGAGGGTTTACTTCGCGTGGGAGTTCATCGTGACTGAAAAATATAGCTGAATGCTTTGTTTACGTTTTTATAATCCGCCTCTGGCCAATAGCGTTCTGGTTGGCTTTTTCTAACCATGAGAAATGGTGACTACCGCCGCCAAGTAGAGTTGAGTAGTCTCCCCATGCACCCTCTAGGACACTGTTGAGGGTGTAGAGCTGACCTACTGTTTTACGACCTGGACAAAAACTACACTGCTTTTACAGAATCAAAGACTCGACTTCCCGACAAACCTCCCGTCCCCAGAAACCCAGAATAGACCTTATCAGGGAGGCTGAGGAGTGTTATCCCCCCTGTAGTTGGAACACACTCTCCGGCCTCACTTCACCACCCCAGTCTGCGAATCCAGGTAGTGTTCCAGATGGATATTGCAAAGGTGAGTCAGCAAGACAGCACCACAAAATCCAAAGCCTTTAGGAGCTCTGGGTGAATCTCATCCACCCCCGGTGGCCTGCTACCAAGGATCTTAAGGTTATAACGCATTCTGAAATTTCACTTAAAAGCTGAATATATCAATTCTTTGTGAGTAGTGTATTGAAATAATATCCCTTATTAAAAAGAGGCCTTTTACGTCCAGACAGCTAGATTACCTGCAAGGAACAAGCCCGCTAAAAAGTAATATATGGTACAATGTTTATGCCGCAAAATGTTCAAAACTGAAGACTCATTCTGTCAGAAAAATCACAAAGTGTTAATATGGTTCTTAATTTATAATCAGGTTTAGTTGTCTCCAAGGAAATGTGTAAAAGCGCTGTAAGCAGCAAGGGATCAATGAAACCAAGACGTTCAATTTTCCGTGACCTCTGACCTGGAAGCGGACCTCCTGACTTGCTCTCTGGTGGTTATTTTCGAAGTCAGAGTTAGAGACAACAGACAGCCGCTTCTTCTCTGCTGTCGCCCGCTCTCTGATGAACTCCAGGCGGCGAGGTCGTCCTAGCTGCAGGGACAGCAGCGACTGGAGCTGAGCACGCTCAATGGAGCCCAAGAGAATCATGGACGCTGAGGGACAAGTACGAGAGGGAAAAACGTGAAGACAGTACAGTAATATAAAGAAGTTGGAGGGGTTGTGAGAAAATGAATGACAATGAGTTTAGAGCAGAGAGGGGCAAGTGAAGCACTATTTTTAATTTAAAAAAATGGAGTAGTAATTACCATGCTGTGTTCTCTTACAAAGACGTTGAAATCGTCATTGTCTACGAACATATATCTTAACCATACATCACATTTGGATGGCTTCACGGCTTTAAAGTCCGCGAGCGTGTCATCTACATCACTGCCGTGACTTGATTGATGGCGTCCGCCATTACTCCGCAAAAAAATTCTGGATATGCTCCGACAACTCACGACACCGTCACATGTATATTCTGATGTATTTCATTGGCTTAGAGACCGACAATTGGATTAAAAAAAGAAAATTACGTATACGCTCTCCGGCTTTAAAGAGAGAAACACGCAACAGCGTTCCACTGTCCTAAACCAACAGACAACAAAGGGTTTGAAGCAAACAACAAAATAACGACATACTGTATTTTTTTTCCGAGTGCAAAGTGCTCTCTTGCAAAAAAAAGATTACCAAAAAAAAACAAACAAAAAAACTAAAAAAATCTACATAGCCAATGGTAAAAAACTAAGTAGCATAAGCCATGAGGTCCACCATGCAACATGAATGGAACATACTTCCTTAGTCCTTAGTTCTGTGGGGTGAGTCATGTCAAATTCACCACATTAGAATGTCAATTTCAAACATTAGGCATTAAATATCATATAATGAATGTACACCTTTTTTAAAAAACCCTAGATTACCAGTAAACATCTAAATTATGTGATGTTTTTTTAATTCCCAGCAACCTTATGTATAATACCCACCTCGATCTTGGATAGTTTTGCAAAAACACTTTTGTTTAAAAAAAAAAAAAAGTGATTTATACTTCAGAAATTATTGTATGTGCATTGGAAGAAGGGAAACAAGGAACTTTATTCTACAATTAAGAATAGTAGAAGAAAGAGATCAGAGGCAAGAACACATCAGTGACAGTGGGAATAAAACAAAGAAGGGAAAGGGGAGATTGAAGATGAAGGCTCAGGAGGATGAAATGAGACAAGATGACTCATTTTACAAAGAAAACATTAGCAGATTGGAGGAGATCATACCAAACAGCACTGCAGGGAACCCGGCAGTTAGTTACATAACTTTTTGGCATGTAGAGAATATAAACAATATAATTTTAAATGTACAATAATTTTACAATAACTTGTAACGAAATTATTAGATCCCCTCGAACCTTTTGACCTTCTGCCACAGTTCAGGCTTCAAACATTAAGATATAAAATTGGATTAATGCAGTGGAATGAAATTTATATCTATCGATATCTGTATACAAATAAATAACTTTAAGAAAAAAAAAGTAAAAGTTATTAACTTTTCTCTCAATGCAGCCAAATGACTCCAGAAGTTCCCCAATGATTTCTGAATGATCCAATGTTGAGCTAAATGACTGATGATGATAAATAGAGTCCACCTGTGTGTAATCTAGTCTCAGTATCACTGCACCTGCATTGTGATGGCCTCAGAGGTCTGTTAAAATAATAATTGGAGCAAAAAGCATCAAGAGTGTGCAAAATACAAAACAGATAGAGACATACCCCAAAATACTTGCAGCTGTAATCGCAGCAAAAGGACTTTTCAGTTTTTTATTTCTATTTAAAATTAAAATAAAAAAAGTTAAAACTATCAGAAATTTAGCCCTACTTCACGATTGTGTCTCACTTGGTGTTGATTCTTTACCAAAAAAAAAATCTCATTTTACTCATTTTATATCTATGTTTGAAGCCTGAAGTGTGTTAAAAGATCGAAAAAGTGAAGGGGCGGCGGTGGTTGGGATTTAAATAATTTCGTATATGCAGTACTTTTCAGATTTTTTTTTAATTGTAAAAAAAGTTTAAAATATTATACAAATTTAGTTCCACTTAATGTTTGTGTCCCACTTGGTATTGATTCTTCAACCCCCCTTAAACAAAAATAAGAAGGCTGAAATGTTGCAAAGTGTAAACAAGGGCGACTAATACTTTCGCAAGGCACTCTACATACTGCACATGTGTGTGTCTCAGTTTGCTTGCTTTAAGTAAGTGGTTCCCAAACATTTTGTAATCAGACTAACATTAATAACAGATACTGCAACAACTACATTACAAATATCGAATGAACAAATAAGGAATTATATTGTCAGGCAGCTTTCTGATTGACTGCACTAATAGAGCAATTCGCCTGTAACGGGAACAAAGTTAACAACTGACTGACTGATTGAGAGCCACTTGAAATAAACTTTGGCTGTGAGCAGACTTTATTAATCCCATAAGGAAAATGACATTGAAATTGGCCCATTCAAAAGACAGTCACTGACTAAAATGAGTCTGAGAACACATTTTAATTTGCCCATCTCCAGTGTATATATGTCCAATAGTGCAAGATAACCTGTATAACTAATCATAACATTTAAACTTCATTAACTCCACTGATGTTCAAAAACAAACACGCCTGGAAATCTGCGCTGCTTGTTCCCCAGTAACACCGTCTGTATTGACACCCGCGCAGCTCCCCATGAGATACAATGGTTCCCTCGCTATATCGCAGTTCACCTTTCGCGGACCCGCTACATTGCGGAAAAAAACAGTGCTGTTTTTTTACTGTGTACCCCCCCCCATTATATTCTGCGTCCTGATTGGCTAAAGTACTGTACACCAACCTGAATACTTCTCCTCCATCCCATGTCTAGCATAGAATGCGTTTGGCTTACTATATTTAATTTCGTGAGGGAGAAGAGGAAGAAGAGGACACAAGTGTCAATAAAGATAAGAGCATTGATTTACACTTGATGGCTTGGCAACTATGGGAGCTGCTGCAAGACCCGGGACCCTTTCATGTTTTGTTTCGTTTTCTAATCTAATCAATGGTGGCATGTCACTTTCTTCTCGTCTTCTCGCCCAAGAGAGACAAAAGAGACAACAACTACCTATGTTTTTCTCTCGGAAAAGGAGAGTAGAAAAAAACGCTACAGCGAAGCCACGTCAGGACAGAGGGAGGACAGTCAGAGGAAGCGTGAGATATGCGCGAGTCAAAATTGATAGCTTCTTATGTTTGCAAATTCATATGTTGTTCAATAAAATTAAATTCATCACTTCAATCATGTGTCATCATTATTTGTATAAAAATGTCTACCTTTTTTTTCTTAAAACAGATGTTTGAGCTTTTAACTTCCTGTTGTGATCATTTATTAAGAATGTTTATGGGCCAGTGTGACCTGCTTTAATGATTAATCATCAAAAAAGATAACAATGTTTTTAATTTAATTAATTAAGAAACAAAAATTTAAAAAACGGCAAGCAGACAAAGTTTAATCCTTTTTTATGCCTAGATTTTCTAAGCGCGTCAATTTGACCCACAACATAACAGGAGGGTGAAAAAAGGTTTTGACATTTGTTTCGTAAAATAATACTAACAATATTAATATTAATAATTAGTTGAACAACAACAGCAATAGCAACAACTACAACAACAATAATAATAATAATAATTATTATTATAATAAAGTATACTTTTTCTAACTAAAGATTTGAACTTTGAGCAATAATTACAAAAAATTCACAGTTCATGTGCTGAGCCTTTGTTTGTAGATCCTACTTTTACTTTTTTGTTTTCGCCTTAGCTTTGGAAGTTGACACGGTTACTAAATATGCATTCATGTCACTTTCCCACGCTGTGCTTTTTGTAATTGCCTTAATAACAATTAGCACGGTTACAGTATCTTTTAATTTTTGCAATGTTATTTTTTGGTTGAATCCAGCATGTAATCGTTCCAGCACAATGGCATGCACGTGACCATATTACAATACCACAGTGAGGGGGTAATATCAGCAAGCTGTGCCAAGTTAGTCAATCAATTTCTCAATGAGCGCGGCACCAGGGAGGCTTATTTCTTTTGGCCACTGAAGGATCGGTTGTGCTGCACACATCTAGGTGTATAAAAAGGAAACTAGAGATGACAATGAGCTGCTTTTTCCTTTCTCTTCAAGCGGTTTGTAGCATACCTCAGTATTGTAACTTTTTTTTTTTTTTCATGTGCAGAAAAGCAAATGGAAGTGGACACTCCAAAAAAACCCTACTTGCAAAATAATTGCAAACAAGAGCCATTCAATAAATACTCATATACTTTATGAGTCAAAGGTTCAGACAAACTATATAGCTGATGATACTGAATGAGAAGGTTTGTTGGTGTCTCACCAGCTGATTCCACTAGCGCCAGAGTTTTGAGGTGACCTGTCAGCAGGACATTATGCAGGTCTCTGTAGCAGCAATTGAGTGTGATGTAGCGCACGTCCCTCACCATGATGTCCTCCACACGAATATTGTACTTCCTAAAGAGACAATTACAAGACAATTAGCCATAATAAATGTTCAGTGTGAAGTAAACAAAAGGAAAAGAAGCATATTATGAAAAGGCCCAAGTTCATTGTGAGTTTTGACATTTCATAGTCATTCACTGACACAACTGCCAAAGAACACTTACATATATGTACCCTGTGTTGATCAATACTCGTTCTTCTGTCAGCTAACTGGTCGATACACACATCGGAGCGTTGATACGTCATTCTGGATGTTAGCAGCAGTGACGGCATGGCCATGCGGACACTTGCATCAGCAAAATTGTACACCACTCATAAACACTCAGCTCTCTTCCTGTCTGAGCTTGCCAAAACTTGCAAACGAGGCAGCAGTTGCTCGACATCTCTGCTGCCAAGCTTGCTAGTTGTGTGCCAGCAAACAGGTTCCGGCCAACTCTGCTCTCCTTGCAGTTACAACTCAATACATTGACCTCTCTTTAATACAAAGTCAACATAATGACCGTACAACCCTATCGCTTTAGAATAAAACATCAGAAGGTTGAAATACACTGGTGATAAAATTGACAAACTTAACCTTAAGAGTGCTTTGCTTTTGAAAAGCATCCATCCAGCCATTATCATTATACTGCATATAGATACAAGAAATCCACACATTTCTGAACAAATGGCAGGTTTTTGTGATATATAAAGACATTAAAAAACATACAAAACATTTTTTATGATGAATCTAACATATAATCTATATAAATCAACTGTAGAAAAAAAATAAGAAAAACAACAGATAGTGTGATTGCAAAAGCGTGCACACCCTCTGATGATGATGATGATACTATGATTGCAGATTTGGCTATGTTCAGATTTGACCAATCAGATTTAAATTCATGTTGAATAAGAGCAGCACACACCTCTTAAAGTGTCTCTGATTAACTCCCCAAAAAGTTCAGATGTTTTAGCGTGCCTTTTCTGACAATTTTGCAGTCACATCTTAGAGACGTGTTCCACAGCGAGCTTCCACAGGATCAGGGGAATCAAATCTCATTGTTCAAAAGTATGGGTCAGGAGAATAATACAAAAGAATTTCCAAGGTGATTATTATACCACGGAACACAATGGATACAGTCATCATCAAGTGGGAAAAATACGAAACAGTACCGAGAACTGGACTTCCCTCCAAATTTGATGAAAGGAAGAGAAGAAAACTGGTCAGGTCGGCTGCCAAGAGGCCGACAGCAACATTGAAGGAAAATGCAGCAGATTCTGGCAAATACTGTACATGCTATGCACTGTGTGTGTATTTGCATGCATGCATATATGTGGAGAAAAGGAATGTGGAATGAGCCAAAGCGCATGTGATAAGTAGCGAAAACTGTGGCCAATTCATCAACCTAAAATTGCACAATAAAATCCAAAGAATCACAGCAACAGATAACACACTCGCACCCACAGAGATGCAAACACAAGCATGCAGATTGTCGTTATGTAACTGTTCCCATGCTTTTCTAAAATGTCCCTCTAAAACCGAGAGAGAATTCAGCGTTGGGATAATGTAATATGACTGTGTTAAAATATGAATGCACCGGAAACATACAGCAAAAAAAGAAAAAAAAAAAAAAAAAAAAAAAGGAGTCCTCTCATCACTGTGATTGCCGGAGCAAATGCACATACCCTCAGATGAGTGCATCACACAGCCTGCCGTTACACAAGTGTTCCTGTGTGTGTGTGGGCGGGTAGATGGGGGTGAGGTGGATATTTTCCAGTTTGAGTGAGAAATACATTCAGCTTGGTGAAAGCCTCGCGTCCGACAGTATTTCCATTTCTCTGCTATCCCACAGCCACATGTCCATAGTAGCATTTTTGTATCCTGCACGATGTCTCTCTATCTTTCAAAGCTCTCGTGAGTCAGGTGGGTAATGAAAGAAAAAAAAACAACTACAAAATGCCCTAAAACTTAGCGAGTGTTCGGCACATGAGCAAAGTAAGGACTTAGCAAATTTTTGCTAAGCTATAGCTAGCTGGGTTTGAGATAAATATTTTGAATTTGTATTTTAACAATATAAGGCAGTCCAAGGCTTTCAAGTGGTTTGGTTATAGAACACTGTACAGGAAGTTTAGTTTTTGTGCATGTATTATTCCCAATGGATCTGTGATACTTTGCTGTTATTCAACAGTATTTAGCTCAGAGCTTGGCAAAACCATTCTGCAAATGTACATGGTTTGGTCACTTCATGCAAAATTGCCATACACTAAAACCTTCCCTAGTCTATGAAGAACATTTGCTACTTTTGCTGCAACAAACTAGTTGAGCTGAGAGCATTACATCAATGTGACATATCAAAAAGCCTAAGGGGAAATAAAAGACCAAAAACCTCTTTTATTAATCAAGCTAAGAACAAGATCAGAGCCATATTGCAATTGGCGACTAAGTGCTTCTGCAGAGTAAAGCCAAAATCAGCAGAAATTATATTTCGAGGTACTGTATACAAACTAGCCAAGAGGAATAATTAACTAATAGGTGAGGATGAATCATTGTTTTTATATGCCCTGCAATTGGCTGGGCACCAATCCAGGGAGTACCCTACCTCTTACTCAAAGTCAGCTGGGATAGGCATCAGTTCATCCATCACACTTGTGAGAATAAGTGGTATAGAAAATGGATGGATTGATGAAGTATATACATAAGGACACTGTTCCCTAAAGAGTATGAGAAAGGCACACTCAAGTCTTTCTCTGTTCTCTTCGAGTGCAATTTCCGGTATTAAGACTGTTAGGGCCCAAAGGTGGTTTGCAAAATAAGTATGACACTTTATATGTGCAGTATTATCCATCATAAAACATGAGAGGTGTTTATTTTTAAGTTGTGCTTTAGAGTGCCATTACACTTAAATACTTTGTGATCTGTAGTATCACAGAACGGATTGTGTTTAATAATGGAGGTTCTACTGTAAAATCATTAGCTAAACGGTTATAAATCGGCCTTACCTGTAATTTACAAGCAATCAGTACGATCATGCAAGTTGAAAGGGAATGTCTGTGTGTATTTACATGCATTCATTGTGTTCCTCGATTAAACATAAACAAACTAATGAAGACGGTGGACTTAAACCTAGCCCATGAGGTCACAACACACAGTAAGGAGAGACAAAGGAGAGAAAAGCTGCGGGTGAGAGAGACATTCATAATGAGGAGATTGCTTGTGGAGTTCAACTGAGGTGCAGATGAAGACATAAAGGTATCCAAGCAGGAGGCCAAAAGGAGGCACCTCGGGGGAAGGCCACACACAATGATGAACAGATGGAAGACTGAATAATAGTAATTAAAAAAAAAAAAAAAAAAATCTCATTACTCTCAATTTGTAAATGATGCATCCAAACTATCATTGTCGCCTAATGATTTGGCAACATCCAAAACAATAAAAGGTTCCAGACAATTAAGAGAAAGTGAATTCTGTGCTGTCTAACTGAGCTCAGAGAACACCCAGCAGCTGGCGGTTCTATTCACTATTGTTTGGTTGCTATAAATTATTAATGGGAGTAAAGGCAATTAAAAGCAATACAACACTGAGTGATTGAGCCAAGCATCGCTAAACAAACTGTGCCTTCTCGTAAAGCACATTTCATTCATTATTTCAGTTGACACAAGCTATGAGACTGTAAAAGCCAGCTTCCAACATTAACTGTCAGTTAATATGGGTGCAACCCACAATGTCATCCTTATACCCAGACACCCATTTTCAAGTCATGGTGAAGCCAGCGCCTATCCCGGGTGACTTAGAACCAGTTGCAGGGTACACAGGATTGATCACCAGTCAATTCCAAAACTGAAATATTTGTATGGGAATCTGGTCAGATTCAGTATGAACAATGGAATTCTACACATTTCGTTCAGTTTGTTCAGTAACAGTTCACCTGATTAACACCTGACTTGGGTGAGATTTTGGGTACACACTGGACCGGTCCATCAAAGAGTACACATCAGGTAGAATAAGACAACCACTGAAACTAATGTTGAGTCATCAATTCTCTATCCATCCATCTTCTTCCACTTATCTGGAGTCAAGTCATGGACTGTCTGTCCTTAGACGGGCATAGCGGAAGAGAGTCCGACATTATTCTGCATCATTTGCCCGGCCCCTCACACAGGACCGGTTTGCTTTGCGTGACCCTACTAAGGGCAATTCAGCTCCAAGGATTATTGGAACACACACACACACACACACACACACACACTTGCACACGCAGACACGCAAACTCACGCAAACACCCTCCGACATAATAAGGGGATGTTTCAAGGCCCAATTACCCTAACATTCATGTTTTTGGAATATGGGAGAAAACCTCAAGAAAATAGGTCCAAAATGAGATCTGAACCCAGAACCTTTGTTCTGTGAGATGGTCTAATGATATACCAACATCCTCATTGCATTTCTTGGATAAAATCATCACAAATAATAAAAATAATACTAAACCCTTTATCAACCAAATTTTTCATCTGACCACTGTCTCAAGCCAATCAATGTCAAGCCCTTTATAAACACATGGTAGATGTAACTGTCACAAAACTATTTTGAAAATGAATATTATAGGCAAATTTTAGTGTAAACATACTGAAATGTGTATCTTAGTGTTCCTCCAACAATGTCCATTTTACTTACTCGTGGTGTCCCCATCCCAGCTCTGGGAGATAGGGCAGTTTCTTGATCCGGATGATTGAGTCATAGAGGGAGGGCTGCAGGGATTGTGCCACTGCGTTGGCGAGGATCACTGCTATCATCACAGGCAGGATGTGCGAGATCTGCCCAGTCAGCTCGAACACAATCACTGCAGTGGAAACTGTATGGGTGACCGCTCCCGACAAGGCTGCTGCACCTGTGAACGGGTAGCAGGACAGTGAGCTGAGCATATGAACAAACAGTAGTTGATATAAAAATACTGTACAGCAATGACACTCCAGTGACCAACATGGTGTCCGTGGGCACCAGGTAGCTCCCAAAGCCACATGAGTAGCCTGCGGGCTTGCTCTAAAAATGAGCGTTGTAGTGATCATTTGAAAATAACATTTTCAGAGATTTAGAAAAATAAAGTGTTTAATATAATATTTATCTGTTTCCTACTATGTGAAATAATTGCAGATCATTATTGTGAGAAATCATTAAGATGATCAGTGTCTTCACAAAGATAAAATCAATCTTTCACATTCAAAGTAATTTTAGTATCATAATACATTATGTTGTGTTAAATGATGCCCACTCGGCATCCATTGCAGCCTGATCATCCTGGAAGGGGGATTCTCCCATTTGTGGTCCCTTTTCAAGGTTTCTCATTTTTCCCCAGATGTTTTTTTTTTCCAAGTTTGTCCTTGGCCTCCTGGGGGTTAGGATCAGGGGATGTTGTTAGTATTTGTCAACTGTGGGCATGTGAAGCTCTTTGTGACATTCTTGTGATTAAGGGCTATATAAATAAATTTGACTTGACTTAAAAAGTTGGCGACCCCTGCTGTAGCCCATATCAGTGGTGATGTCCCAGCCTGGCTCAGGTGACACATTTTAACATTATGAGAAGAACTCAACATAGTGGCAGTGACAGCATAGTGACAGCTGACACCGCGATGTTACGCCCCAACGCGGTACGTTACATCATCAGTAATGACAACGGTGCTATACCGAAAATTTTATACCAACGTTAACGCCGTTAGTAACACTTTGATAGTTAAACTCCGTTATTCCCAACACTGGTAGTGAAAATGAAAGTGAAAATACACACAACAGTTTTAACACAGACTGTGTACACAAGATATTGAAATGGAAATACCACATATTGAAGCAGCATACACAACTACACAAAATAAACTTTTCAAACCATCTCAAAGTAGGAGTAATATTAACATGAAAATGCATCATTAAAAAATACAAGTAAATGCAAATAAAGTGGTCATGAATTTAAAAATAATCTTCAAAATTAAAAATTCATCTGTTAGCACTACGATTATTAACTTTCCAAGGAATACACAAATCAGTCACAAGATTGAAGTGTGTAAGGTTGATTTCATTAATGGCACATGGAACAAAAGCTCGTTTAAATCCACTGGTCATGCTGTTGCATGTCAATTTCTCCACCAAGGAATGATTGAAGGCAGAAGTGAGTGTTCAGGACACAATTGATTGAGCCTTCCACGGTTTTCCTGCCTTCTCTAACATTTGGCAAACTGTGTTTTTTTTTTTTTCATCCGTCCATTCCTTTTCATAAATTGGAATTAAAAAATTAAAATTGACTGGAAAATAAATGAATCTGAGGCTGAGCAGGAAAAACAACTATTACATTTCTTTGTTGTAAAGCTGGGAGGTGTCTGGATTGTAGGACAAATATTTGTTACTAACTGTCTCGATTTACTACTACTCTACAACTGCACCTACAATCTGAAGAGGGGCAATACGTTTTACTAAAATCAGTAATCAAACCTTTTGTTTTTCGTATATTTCACTCTCAGCCTGCCACCATGCCACCACCTGCTCATGATGAACCTCTGCATTCTAAAGGAGACAGACTTGAATTGTATCACCAGTGCATCTAACAAGATGGCTGTCACGCCTGCAGTCTTTGGCAGCGGCATGGTTGCCATCTGGATGTTTGGGAGAACTCTTGTACGGCTAGTCCATTCCAAGCCGAAATCGTGCTTCAGGACCGATTTAGCATTTTTACTAGTTTTCATGTAAGGAGCAGTATGAATGTGGTAAAGATGGTGTACAATTTCCATTTTCCCTAGTCCATACAGTCCTAACCGGCCACCTGCGGAGGAGTCATGCACGAGCACAGGCTCAACCTGGATGGTGTTGTACAAACAATGTGATAATTTCACCAATTTTTAAGACAACCGCCACCTTATATAAAAAACAAACAAACAAACAAACAAAATACAAATAAAAACACAATAACTCTAAATATTCCACAAAGTCACAAGCTGTGAGGTCTTGAGCATGCAGTTGTTCCTTCCTGCAATTATTCAAAATAAATGCCACATTGCACAAGACAAACAGAAGGACAAAGAAAATATAATACCAAAATCATTCAAGTTGCAGAAATACAGTACTTTCACAATTGAATAGGCATTTCTAAATGTTTGCTTGTTCTGCACCATCAATCCTAGCATTTCATCTCATAAAGTTCTTAGTTCCTTAATATGACATTTCCAAAAACCTGCTTGGTTATCGAAAAATACAGGTTTTACCCTGACAAGTGTAGAAAGTAATGTATAGAAGTAGAATTATTGATCAACTGCTCTAAATGGTAAATGGTCTAATGGTAAATGGTCTTTCACTTATATAGCACTTTTCCACCTATTAAGCACTCAAAGGACTTCACACTGAGTTTACATTCACCAACTGATGGCGCAGCATCAGGAGCAACTTGTCTTGCTCAAGGACACTTCGATATAGTCACAAGGGCCGGAATCCACAACATCAGGGCTGGGAAACGACCACTCTACCACTGAGCCACGTTGCCCCCATATGGTACATAATGGTACTGCATTCAGTTTTTCCTCAAACCCACTTAAAATTTCTCTCTCCTTTTCGGCTAATTAAATTAACCCAATAAGGCCGGGAGCCCATAACCGCGTTTCTACCACTAAAGACCGCTGTTGCGTCTTCCTACTTTTAAAGCCGGGAGAGCGTAAACTTCATTTTCTTTTTTTTAAACCAATTCTCGGTGACTTAGCCAATGAAATGCATCAGAATATACACGTGATGGTGTCGTGAGCACTCTGAGGATGTCTGGAATTTTTTTGAGCCTTAATGGCGGACGCAGACAATCGCTTGAGCTCTGAAATAAGTGACGGTAGAGAAAAAGACGACGCGCATGTGGACATTGAACCATTGGAACCAGTCCAATGTGATACATGGTTAAGATAAGTTTGTAGACAATGACGATATCGATGGCTTCGTAACAGAATAGAGGATGGTAATTACAACATGATTTTTAAAAGAATTAAAAAACAGTGCTTCTCTTGCACACTTTAATTTTACATTTTTGATTGATACCGTAAATAGTAATAAATATGGGCCTGTGTCTAAGCTCTCAAATTCTTTTGGAATTATGTTTCTATCTGCTACAGGGGCTGAGACATAGGTGTTGAATTTCCGTGAAAACCTCAGTTTAGAGGGTGTTTCCTAAGTCAACCTTAGGCTTTAGAGAGATGTTTAGCCAGGCATCTTAGGCCTTAATGGGTTAAAAGAGAAGTTCAATATTTCCATATCATTTTTGACCAGTAAAGTGTTGTGAATAAGAATACAAAAGCTGCACTGGAGCGACAGAGGAGCACAAAGTGAAGAGCGCCTTCATTGCTCAACCGGCAAAACGGATCAGACCCATCAAAAGACTGAGATAAATACTTGGGGATGATGGGGAGGTGAGGATAGTGGACGACTGAAAGCATTCAAATAAAGTGAAAAGGAGTACAAAGCCAAGCAAAATAAATGGTATTCCAGATATGGAGGATTCATTCTTCTCTCACATAATTTAATTAAAGTTGTCTGTGTGCTTCCAATTTCTCCTCCTCTGATGGATGCTACGTCCCATCTTCACATTTAGCATGCACCACAAGCTCCTTGGTGAAATTAAAGAGGCTCATCAGAATATCAAGGCCTGAGTCATTAGTTGTAGTACACCACAACATCAGAATAATCATAACGGACAATAAACACAATCTGCAGCCTCTTAATGGTATGATCAAATTAATCGCATATGAGGCGGCAGTAGGTCATCTGAAAAGGCTCAGGGTTTGATGATGGAGGGCAACGGTTTGAGCGCCGCTGCAGACAAAGGTAAAAATGGCAACTAGTTGCTGGAAAGATGTTAGTTTGCTTGTGCATCAGAGGAGTGAGACACACTGATGTTCGCTGACTAATTGTTACAGTAGGCATACATGTAACAAAACACTCATCTCTGTCATGTGATACCATATCAAACTGTAACCCCACAAGTTACCTAGCAAAAATCTGAGAAATAAATACAAATAAATCACTTTTGTGGTAAGAGGAAAAGGTCAAATCTTGAGAAAGAGGCAAAAGATGAGCGTACAATGCAATGACTGAAGCATCACACTCCTCCCATTACCCCAAGATGGGACAATAAACAAGCACTGGACTCCAACTAATTCCAACTAACTACAGTTAGGGAAATAGTAAGTTGCATTTGTAATGATTATATTTTTATTCATTTTGATTGGCAGTCATCAAAATTTTATGAGAAGCTGCCCCTTGGCGCAACAAAGGTTGGGGACTACCGGTTGAGAATATAATCATTTTTGCTGGGAACTCTTGCCACTATGTTAAGTTGAATTACTTTTGTTTTTTTTCAACACACAAACGTGTGCACGGACAGGCACACAAACAATAGTTTATACAGTCCTCTGGGAAATTTAAAATGTAGGATAATTCAAAAACAGATGTGGCAGCACTTGACACAAGAAAGTTATCATATTATTGCTTACCAACAACAGCATAACCTCCTGGTACAATGGGGTAGATGGTGCCATCTGTGTTAATTCCATCTGGAAACCAGGCCGCCATGCTTTCTCCCACCAGACGACCAAATGCTGCCCCTAAATGATTGGATTTTAATGAAGCAATGAATAAAATCACTGTTATGCATTTGTGCTTTGACTACACTCTTTTGCACTCTTGGAAAGCGTAAAGGAGAATATCGCTGCTAGTTGACTCCAGATAAAAATAGATAGGATTACATTGGTAATCGTCCACAGCACTTACGTATGTACAGTACTAGCGGATAGATGTACTGTATTGTGGTATGTAAATTCTGAACATGTTTTTCTCTCCAGTACTTTACTGAATGAACTCAACTGAGTTTTTCTTTGCTCACCAATAATGTCAATTTTTTTTTTCTAGAAATGTAGGCCAATGTATAATGGTTAATACACAAACAGACACACTGTATGGATAGTAGTCCCTTACCTATAACAAATACTGGCATGAAGGCCCCGCATGGTACTGGAATAGTTGTGGCCAGAGCAGACATCCAGAACTTAGAAAGAAAATGATTAAGAGTTAAGAAATTGGAAGGAAAACAAAATGGACAGCAATGAATTAGATTCTGTCTGCTATCTCAATGACAGCGAGTAGAATCCTCTACCGGCAATGAGAAGGTAGCAGTATTGATCTTATTGCTCAAGTTAGATTATGTTGTCACATTCCCTCTTAATTTGACAGACCTTCTGATCATCTCTGAATAATGTGCAGGTTCTCATGATTGAACAACACTATATAAAGCAATTGGAAGAGTAATGAGCAAACAATTAAAAGTAAAGTGAAAATACTGCCATACATACATATACATACACATTTACACACACACACATTTGTATACATATACATATATATATATATACATACATATATACATATACATATACATACATATATACATATATATACATATACATATACATATATACATACATATACATATACATATATACATACATATATACATATATATACATACATATACATATATATATACACATATACATATATATATACACATATACATATATATATACACATATACATATACATATACATATATATATACACATATACATATACATATATATATATACACATATCTACTACATATATATATACATATACATGTAAACATATATAAACATATATACATATATAAACATATATATATATACACGTGGGTGTGTGTGCGTGTTTGTGTATAGAATAATGTTCACTGTAAATTTCCCTGCGATTATCACCTACCTTCATGACAATGAAGATAACCAGTGTGACAAAGACATTGACCTGCGGATGTTGCCAGGCCAGGGAGTGTCCAATGTAGTCAAACTCTTCAGCAATGCCCTGCTTAGCCCAAGTGCGATTGTCAAGCAATGTCACCAGCGATTCCTTCTGGGTGAGCTGCAGGCCACAGAAGGTATCATCATGGTAAAATTGGCATGGGTAGTCATGTCAATAACACAATGGCATACAGATTTGAAAGCAATTTGGGTTTGAAAATCTAATAAACAAAATCATCTCTTAGTCAAATGAAAATATAGTGCTTTGCAAGAAGATCTGCTTCAACAAAGACAACAATGGGAAGTTTATAAAGTTTTCTTCCGTTAAAACAAACTCTGGTGTTACTGCTCTACT